>NC_073628.1:114785000-115410000 GCF_029407905.1 Bubalus kerabau
CCAGTTCTAACTGTTGCTTCCTGACCTAGAACATTGTAGACAAACTCAAATTTAAACATTTAAACACCTGTCCTCTTTGTCCCTAATCTCTGCGCCGCACCACCGCCACCCCCCACCCCCCCACCCCCGCTGGCCCCCGGCAAGGCCAGAGAGCAGATGTGAAAGGATTAAATCTGTCTCAATAATTTGTAATTAGCTAATGGCACCCCACTCCAGTACTTTTGCCTAGAAAATCCCATGGACGGAGGAGCCTGGTAGGCTGCAGTCCATGGGGTCGCTAGAGTCGGACACGACTGAGCGACTTCACTTTCACTTTTCACTTTCATGCATTGGAGAGAGAAATGGCAACCCACTCCAGTGTTCTTGCCTGGAGAATCCCAGGGACGGGGGAGCCTGGTGGACTGCCATCTATTGGGTCGCACAGAGTCGGACACGACTAAAGCGACTTAGCAAGCAAGCAAGCAAAACAGCCTGTAGGTGCAGATCTATAAAAGTTCACTTTTCAGTGTGGTACTTTCCACATTATCAGACACATAGGTTATAGTTTCAAAAGTGAAAAGAGTTTTCTCAATTTCTGAGGATTTTAATTATAATCAGGTAAAAAGAAAAAAACTTTAGACAGTCAATTTACTTCCAGACCCTTGAGTTATTTATTTGGTTCTTTTTTTGAAGGAAAAGAGAAAAATACTCTCAGAATTCACAAGTTAGTATTATTTCCCCAGAATAGGTACAACTCATTAAGCCAAATATTAATGATATAAATTTAGAGGTGGATTGATTTTTACATCAAGTATTTGACATTGATGACTTAGTTTTAAATTCTGGTACTCTTTAAATGAGGTGAAATCTGTGGGCGCACAGAGCCTAGGTGACACTGAGAACGTGTTCAGTAGAAATCTTATGAGAGCTGGTAAACAATTTAAAAGCCTTTGGTTTTTTTCACTTGATGAAAAGTTATTTTACTAACTTTGGTTTTTTTTTTTTACTTGATGAAAAGTTATTTTAAAACTACAAAGTATGTACATAACACTTACTGTGGGGACCCCTACTAAGTACCCAGGCACCATATTAGACACTTTTCTTTTCATGCCCTATTCCTCGCCATAGCTCCAGCGGGTTGGAGTTCTTAACACTATTTTCCAAATAAGGCACCCGAAACTCAGACCAGTTAAGTGACTTTTCAGGCCCCCCACGGTTGGCTAAGTGATGGGTCCAGGATTTGACCCTAGATCTGTCTGGTTCCATAGCCTTTAATTGTTCTCTGCATCACTTTCTTTTCTGTGCATCATTTAAATTCCTGCCCTCCAAGCATTTTACTTCCAAATAATCACTTCCCATCCTCTATCACAGCCATTTTTTTTTAATCTTTCCTTTACCTTAGTATTAGCCATTTTGATAGAAAATACTCTTTGTTATTGCTTCTACTTCTTAATTTTTTTGTAGAAGTTACTGTTCACTTCCATGATATCTATTAGTAACTAGCCTGAACTTCAGTTACTATGAACAGATTTGGAAGGAGCTTTGAAAGATCTACTCCTTTTTCATAAAGACGTATTAAAAAAAAAAAAAAGAAAACCATACTACCATTTCTGACAACTATTTTTTGAGTTCCTGCAATGCTTTGGGGGAGAAAGCAATGGCAACCCACGCCAGTACTCTTATCCCATGGACGGAGAAGCCTGGTAGGCTGCAGTCCATGGGGTTGCGAAGTCGGACACGACTGAGCGACTTCACTTTCACTTTTTACTTTCATGTATTGGAGAAGGAAATGGCAACCCACTCCAGTGTTCTTGCCTGGAGAAACCCAAGGATGGAGGAGCCTGGTGGGCTGCCGTCTATGGGGTCGCACAGAGTCGGGCACGACTGAAGCGACTTAGCAGCAGCAGCAATGCTTTGGAAGCTACTTGATAGGCTTGGGATTTGAACTTGAATAGAACCCAGTCCCTGATCTTCAGTGGTATTCATCCTGAAGATGAGACGCGTGTGTGACCAAGTAAGCACAAAATAGCGTGAAGCATAGAACAGAACAGATACAAGGTATGGTTCATAAAGGAGGATAAAGAGATTAGGTAAAGATTTGTTCTTTCAGGAAATACTGGGCATATCTCTACAAAGGATAAGATGTATGAACAGGGCATCTAAACTAAATTTATTTGGAAAAACATCCAAATGATATACAGGGATGCTGTGCTGTGTGCTCTGTTGAATTACTATCCCCATTAGGAGAGGTAGGCCTAGAATTACTTGAATCTGAGTTTGGCACTCAGTTTGGCACCAGTATTAGCCCTTAAAAGCTTAGGCGGGCTATTTAGTCAGACCTGGGGTATTTATTCTTCTAAAATAGTAACAACATTATTTATAACGTAGAGAGGCATTTAATGAGTTCCTGCTAATTAAATATATTTGTGGTTTCAGATAAAAGGTGTAAAGTTGTAGCATTTTTTAAAGTAGTTTCATTATTCTTTTTATAAATATCATGATGACAATGTTAATGAGTGCTGTTTTTCCACTTCAGGATAAGGAAAATAAACATGACATGTAGCAGGTGGTAAATCTTAGCTTCCAAAACAATAACCTTTCGTGAACAGTCTTGTGCCCGCCGTGTCAGGCACCAGAAAGAGTTCCCTATTACACAGTTTAGTACAGAAATCCTAAATTCTTTTGTACTATTCAGGAAGACACTATTTATAGTTATCCGATCCATCATCATCTCTTCTTCAAATAGGGGAGTTCATCAAAGCTTTGTATGAGTCAGATGAAAACTGTGAAGTGGATCCCAGCAAATGTTCATCCAGTGAACTTCTGGACCATCAGAGCAACCTGAAAATGTGCTGTGAGCTGGCTTTCTGCAAGATCATCAACTCTTACTGGTGAGCAGCTGTCAGTGCTTCATTCCCTGCTTATGGAACTTGACTTTTTTCATGTGAAAGTTATCACAGTGTTAACTGTGATTTCCCAACCAAAGGAAGAGAAGTTGAAAGTTTCCCTAATACAGTTTTGTCTAAAATCTAAACCTATATTGTAAGAAGTCCCCCTGAACTACCTACATAAATGTAATCTTTCCCCAGAATATTAACCCCACATCCTCGAATACCAAAAGTACTTTAAGGACTTTTAAACATATTTACTAGTGTCCAAACAGATACGTTAATGATTTCTGATCACTATTCTCACCAGCAGTCAGTAAGATTTTAGATCTGTGATGAGCAGTCTGTAGAGAGATTACGCTGAGCTAGAGTAAATCAAATGGGTTAGTGAGGAGCTGCATGCCATCTTCCCACTTTGCAAAACCTAGTTTACACTAGTTCCTGAGATTTACAGCATCAGGTTTCTGGTCTCCATCTGGATGTCTATGATTTGTCCGCCACCTCTCAGCCGTGAATCAAGAGTTCTCTCTGTTATTCCCTCCTCATAGTCTGACTCTGTGGGGCCACAGTGGGATCCACCCGGGCTTTTTTGGGTTCTAGCACTTTTACCTTTGGTCTTTCTTTCTTCCGCAGTGTTTTTCCTCGTGAGCTGAAAGAAGTGTTTGCATCTTGGAAGCACCAGTGCCTGAACCGCGGCAAGCAGGACATCAGTGAGCGGCTCATCAGCGCCTCACTGTTTCTCCGTTTTCTGTGCCCGGCCATCATGTCTCCCAGTCTCTTCAACCTCATGCAGGAGTATCCTGATGACCGCACATCTCGGACTCTGACTCTCATTGCCAAGGTCATCCAGAACCTGGCCAACTTTGCCAAGTAGGCGGAGCTACCGTAACCACTTTCTCAAAACGTCACTTAAAAGTACATGAGGCCTAACCTTTAGATGAGCATGGGGCACCTCATCACTCATGTTACATGGTTTTCATCGTGATGTTATTAAAAACAGCAAAAAGATTGACATCACTTTGAATATTCACTTTGCAGAGGAATAGTTAAGTAATCCGTGCATCCAATGGAATATATGCAGCTACTACAAAATGTGTTTATGAATAGTATGGAAAATGATAAAGATATAATTATATTAAATGAAAAGTGCTATTTTAAAAAAGAGATAGCCAAAAAGAGAGGACACCAAATGGTGTATATGCTTTTATCCCCCAATATGATAGTGCAAAAACCTAAATATAAGAAAGTTGGGAAGGAATTGGCCTGACCCCTTCAAAAAAGTCAATATCATGAAAAATGGAAAAGATGAAGTGGGGACTATTCTGGATAAAAGAAACAAGGCAGTGTTTGGATCTGAATTGGAAAAAAATTTATTAAAATCATTTTGGGAATAACTGGTGAAATAGGAACTCTATATGAGATGATTTATAAATAACATTTTCTTAAAGTTTCAGTGTGATAATGGCATTGGTATGTGTAAGAGTTATTCATTATTCTAGAGAAGTAGGTACTAATGTACTTAGGGGTTATGTCTGCAACTTAGTTTAAAATGGTTCAATCAAAAAAAGAGAGAAGGTGAAAACAGACTTGGCAAAATGTGAACGGTTGGTGAAGTAGGTAAATGGCCTTTGGGTGTACACTGTATATTCTTTGAAATTTTCTGTAGTTTTAAACTTTTTCAAAAAGAAGTTAGGAGAAATCAGCTGGAGAAGAAATGCACTGAACTGTCAACAGCAGATACGTTTGTGTGGTGGAGTTGGTACAGCCATCCTTTTTTCTTTCTACTCTTCAGTGTTTTCAAATTTTTCTTAAGTTCGTGTAATTTTTATAGTTTATAGGAAATAATTTTAAGAAATCACTGAGAAGCAGTTCACACTGGCAGAATTGATCCCAGATTCTCTCAATATTGAAGCTTAAGTATGTTTCTAGTAGCAGTGTATTGAAGGGAAAAATTAGAACTTCAGTGAAACACTGTTTTCTAGCATGTGGCTCTTGGAAAGTGCACGAGTTTAACTTTGTGTGCACAACATATATGCCAACAGAGGAATCTATGTTTACCCATATTTGATCTAATTCTTATAAAAATTGTTGCTAGTTTATTTTAGAACATGTTCTTTGGATTTAAGCTAGGCCCAGAAGATAGCTACAACCTAGACAGACAAAGAAGAGAGGAAATTCTCTAGTAGAAATAAATAGCATAAGCAAAGGTTTGGAGAAGAAAAGAAGTAGACTATATTTGGGAGATTTTGAAGAAGCTAGTGATACTGAGGTTTATACTGATAATGTTTATACTGGCTTTAAATACCAGGGAAAAAGGACTTTGTCTTTACCCTATAGAGAATAGAAAGCTATTCAAAGCTTTTGAGTATTAATGTAATATTAAGAAAGTATGTTTTCATACTTATCACTTACAAATAATAAAACAAATTAGTCACCTCCCTAAAAAAAAAGCTCTGTGTAAAGTCAATTCAAAATGATCACATCTCTTTTCCTGAATATGTTCTTTCTCATTTTCTCTCCCTCTACTTCAGATTTGGTAACAAGGAGGAATACATGGCATTCATGAATGATTTTTTGGAACATGAATGGGGTGGAATGAAGCGCTTTCTTTTGGAGATCTCTAATCCAGACACTATCTCAAACACCCCAGGCTTTGATGGTTACATTGATCTGGGCCGAGAGCTTTCAGTTTTGCATTCCTTACTGTGGGAAGTAGTTTCCCAACTTGATAAGGTAAAGTAGGCTGGAAGGGCAATGGGAGACGGGAGGTAGAGCACCCTGAGCCACAAGAATTCTGGAGAGTGTCTACGGAGTGATCACATTCATGCTCTCTGCTAGTTGAAAGCAACCTTTTGACCTAGAAGTCTGGGAGGAAATTGTTATTATTTCTGAGTAAAATGTGTGCCCTAACCAACCAGGAAATTCATGAAATTATTAACATTTATTTTAAAGTAGTTACCTTGATTAATGGGGTATATATCTCTATAAATATGTGTGTGTATTTGCCTAGAAACTAATATTGAATATTGATGTGTGATGCGTTATTCATGGAGTGTAGAATGAGACGAAACCTCATACGGTAATTTCTAACAAAAGTGTGGACTTAAGAAAATACTGAGACTATTGTGTTTAAGTAACTTACCATGAGATTTATTTTATCATGCAAGTCAGAGGGTTTACTATAACTATTGGTGTCTATAGAGTTATACGGGATCTGAAAATCCTTATTTTTTTCCTCTGCAGATGTGAATTAATATAGAAAATGATCATTTTAATCCTTTATTTTCTGACTATAAGCTAAAAAGTATATATCATATTAATAACTAAATGTATACCTGTCAATCATTTTCTTCCTTCTGGAATTTTGCAAAGAGGAATAGAATTTATTATGGAAAACAGTCTAACATATTTTGGCTAGGTTTATCATAATAATTATTTATTGATGTTTTTGTTTACCACAGGTACTTTATAAGTATCTGTGGTGGTATGTTAGAATAAATGCAGAAAACAAAATTATTTAAATTATTTTTCTGTAATTGTTTTCCTCCATTTCCTATTACCTTTAAAAATGACACACCAATAAAATGGGGAAGAAGAGAGTAAAACTTATTAAAAAAGACTAGTTTCGTAAGGACATATAAATGGTAGGGTGTCCACTGGTACCAACACATTTATAAAATAATACTGTTTCTTATTCTTATGGACCCATTAGATTTTAAGTTGCGGCTATGCTAAGGGTAAATTCCTTGAATAAGAATCTTGGCTCAAGAGAGTCGAATGAGTAAAGACATTCTTCAGATGGCCTTTGTCCTCAACCAGGAGTCTACTGATTGTTGAGGAGACAAGGAAAACCCAGAGGCAGCCATATAAAACTACCTAATCATTAAGGATTCCCATAAGACCCCGTGAGAAAGAGAATTCCCCAAAGGAAAAAATGATTGAGATGGATAAAGCAAGTTGTAAAAGGTTATTCTTCACTGAATAACACCATCAGTGGGCTGTGGATACATTTATATCTTGTGAAATCAACCTGGTTTATTCAGGGGCAAAGTCTTTTTAACAGGCTTTACTGTGTAAACACATTTTCTCCGTTTTAATTAATCTGTTTGGTCTTGGAAACCAGCAGTACCTCTAGATGTATCTCATAGAGTTTACCTGATCTTGCTGTTTAAACAAAAACATTGTCTTGCTGATGCAAATTCAGTTGGCAGTAGGTCAGCATTCCCAAGGTTAAATGACTAGCGGATGACAGTGATCAACTGTGTGGCCTGCAGTGCTCTGGACCCCTGAATGCATCACCTTCTTGTATGCTGGCATGCATTTCTTTCCTCACATGATCCCTTGTCTTTGAAAGTTTCATCACACTAGCCAGCCCTCTAGTCCTAAATTCCTTTTTGGTTAGAAGGTGTTTGGTTCTTCCCCTCCCTTCCCCTCCCTTGATCTACCAGCCTCCCAAAGATTTAGTTTGCTTTGCATGCCTATTTTAGTTGGAATGGCAATAGTTTGGTTGTTTTGAGCATGTCTTTTAATTTTTATTTGCATAATCCTAATTTCTATTTCCTTTCTTTCCTCAATGTCTGCTGCATCTTGTTTCGCCTCCTCCATTCATCTCGACGCCATGGTTCTGCTGCTCCATAACAATGCATTATGAACCTGCCACTCCCATACGCAAACACCTACCCTTCCCTCCAACCTCCACCCCTCCATCAATGGCATCGTTATCCCAAAAACAATCTGTGGTGGATATCGCAATGCTTATTATCCAATTAGGGTGAAAATTCCTTCCTACAGGCAACCGTGGCAAAATTGGGACCTCTCCCTCGTGTTCTTGCTGATATTACCAAATCTCTGACTAATCCTACACCAATACAACAGCAACTGAGACGCTTCACTGAGCATAACTCCAGTCCAAATGTCAGTGGAAGCCTCTCCTCTGGGCTGCAGAAAATATTTGAAGACCCTACTGACAGGTATGAACTTAGGAAAGAACTGGAACTGCTTACCTCAGAGGGAGATGATGTTTAGAGATTTGTGGGGAAATCTATTGAACTTCATTCTTGAATTTACAGCTTTAAACTCATGAGCAATTGGAAAGAATCTTCTGAGATAAATCCAATTGTTTGTCATAATAATACACATAATCTAGGATACTTTTCTCCTAAAATGATATTGTAGAGTTATATTCAAAAAACTTATTTAAATAAAAAAGCCTGGGCTTCCCTGGTGGCTCAGAAGGTAAAGAATCTGCCTGCAATGCAGGAGCCCCAGGTTCGATCCCTGAGTCAGGAAGATCCCCTGGAGAAGAGAATGGCTACCCATTCCAGTGTTCTTGCCTAGAGAATCCCATGGACATTGGAGCCTGGCAGGCTATAGTTTCAGACAGGAATGAGTGATTTAAAAAAACATATGTCCTGCCTGATAGAAGACTAAGGGCTCTATGAAATTGGTATTTTCATGTATTGTAGCACTCAGAGATCTGAGAACCTCAGTTGAAATCAATTTAGAACTGGTTGTGTCAGGCTGCATGGCACCCCACTCCAGTGGTAATATCAGTACTCTTGCCTGGAAAATCCCATGGATGGAGGAGCCTGGTAGGCTACAGTCCATGGGGTCGCGAAGAGTCGGACACGACTGAGCAACTTCACTTTCACTTTTCACTTTCATGCATTGGAGAAGGAAATGGCAACCCACTCCAGTGTTCTTGGCTGGAGAATCCCAGGGAAGGGGGAGCCTGGTGGGCTGCGGTCTATGGGGTCGCACAAAGTTGGATACAACTGAAGCGACTTAGCGGCAGCAGTGTCCGCTGGACAGGTGGATACAATGTTAACACTTAGACTTTGTTTTCTATATTGGCAAGACCTGTGCCTGTAGTAGGGATCCTTTGGTTGTACACTGAGGGCTCCTGGAAGGGTTGCTGCTGCTGCTAAGTTGTTTCATTGTGCCCGATTCTGTGCAACCCCATGGACTGCAGCCTACCAGGAAGGGTTAGACAGAACCAATTAACTGTGAATTGGAATACCTCGGGTAGTTTAAAACCTAACTAGGAAATGATTGGAATTCTAGTAAAAATCTAAGACAGGGAGGGAGGTGGTCTACACAGTATTGTCCCCTGCTGCTGCTGCTAAGTCACTTCAGTCGTGTCCGACTCTGTGCGACCCCATAGACGGTAGCCACCGGGCTTCCCTGTCCCTGGGATTCTCCAGGCAAGAACACTGGAGTGGGTTGCCATTTCCTTCTCCAGTATTATCCCCTACCTTTGGCGAAAAACTGAAAATGTTGGATCTTATTCTGAGTATTGTGATGATGAAATCTGGGCTTAGAAACTAGTAAGGAAGGCTCACCGGGCCTGTGAGCTTTCTGAGGAGTTTATATGCCTGAGTTGAGGAAATCTTAACTGTTAAATTTGCCTCAGGAGTAATGAAGGGTCCTTTCCTTTTTCACAGTGATTTGCACAAACTAAAATCCCCAAGCCAGGACAACACAGACAGTTATTTCAGAGGGAAGACATTATTGCTGGTCCAGCAAGCCTCCTCCCAGAGCATGACTTACTCGGAAAAGGATGAAAAGGAAAGTAGCCTCCCCAATGGCCGCAGCATCTCCCTCATGGACCTTCAGGAGACGCACGCGGCCCAAGCGGAGCATCCGTCTGTGATACTCGACGTGCCCATGCGCTTGACCGGAAGCCAGCTCTCCATAACTCAGGTGGCCAGCATCAAGCAACTGCGGGAGACCCAGAGCACCCCCCAGAGTGCACCCCAAGTGCGAAGGCCCCTGCACCCAGCCTTGAACCAGCCAGGCAGCCTCCAGCCCTTGTCCTTCCAGAACCCTGTCTATCACCTCAGTAACCCCATTCCTGCAATGCCAAAGGCCTCTGTGGACTCCAGTTTGGAGAACCTAAGCACTGCCAGTTCCAGGAGCCAAAGTAACAGTGAAGACTTCAAACTCAGCGGACCCAGCAACAGCAGCATGGAGGACTTCACCAAACGGAGCACGCAGAGTGAGGACTTCTCCAGGCGCCACACCATGCCCGACAGACACATACCTCTCGCCCTGCCGCGGCAGAACAGCACGGGGCAGACCCAGCTCCGGAAGATGGACCCGGCGGGGCTGGGCGCCCGAGCCAAAGCCCCGCCATCCCTGCCGCACAGCGCCTCCCTGCGGAGCACCGGGAGCATGTCGGTGGCATCGGCGGCTCTGGTGGCCGAGCCCCTGCAGAACGGGAGCCGGTCCCGACAGCAGTCCTCTTCCTCCAGAGAGAGCCCGGTACCCAAAGTGAGAGCCATCCAGAGGCAGCAGACCCAGCAGGTAGGGACGAGCGCCAGAGCGGGACTGCCTGCCGCTTGGTCCTGCTGTGTCCTCGGTTCTCTGTCCATACATCACTGGGAAATGCCGTCACTAACAGGGTTTCGGCTTAAAACGATCTTCTGCAACCTTTTAATGGAAAGAGGAAATGAAAAGTTTGGGAGGTTTCTGGCTAGGTGAGGTAGCAGAATGTAGCCTGACTCAACACGCAGGCACCTTTCCATCTCTTCAAGCAGCTGAGCTACCTCTCAGCATCTAGCACAAATCTTGTGATGCTGAGGGAATGGCTGGAAACTTAAGATATGAAATCTACAGCCCAGATCAACTAGGATGTGTTTTGGGAATCTGCACTTTTATCCTCCTTATTTTTTTCTCTTAAGATTCCAAACTAAAGTTTTGCATTCTGAGCCAAGAGTTTGATATACCTACTCTCTACTCCACACCCCAGTTCCCTCTGGAAATAGCAAGTCCCATGCACCTTTTCCTGAAAATGACTAGAAAAATAAGCTGAACACCTGTAGAGGCAAGGTAAAGGAGAGAGGTCATAATATAGAAAGAAACACAGGTGGTTGACAAGTATTCACTAAATGGTTATGCAAATCTGTTCTTTCTCTGTTTACATGGACAAGCCCAGCTAGTATCACATCTAAACTTAATATAAAATTATCAAACTTTTTTCTTCACAAATAAGAAAGGTTTCTTAAGAATTTAATCATTTCTTCCTTACATATTACATTTTGAGGCACCTAGACATATTTTGCTCTCGAAATAAACTAAGAGTACATATATACATATCTTACTTTCATCTAAAAAAGAAATTTCTCCTAAAAAGCTTCATTGAATTTTTTTTGAAAACTAATCATTAAACAAGTGATTAAACAAGTTCTATGACAAATCCTTTAGTCAGCAGAATCACTGGTCAGAGGAGACTGCAATGAGGCACCAATGTATCTCTTTAATATATTTCCATTTTTATAGATAGGCATTTACTGATTTGGCTCTTTCTGCCTCCTCTGTGCTGTAATCAGAGCCCTTGCCACTACTTTGATAATTATTGTTTGTTTTTTTTTTTAAAGTAGAATGTTTACAGAATCCTTGGATACAGAAGTAGAAGAAGGGATGAAAAACTTAGGTAGATTCTGGTAGCCAAGTTCCTTGGCAAAACCTCCTAGTTGGTCACTTCTTTTCTGAGAAATACTTTTTCTTCAGTCTTAAATTTTTCATATTTTTTTGTTATATTTCCCAAAATTTCATTAATTCATTTGATTAAATGCACATTTTCATTTAAAGAAAAGGAAAAAAGAAAATTTACATTAAGATTATATTATATAATTTTTTTCCTTTCTTTGAATGAAAATGCTTTTCTATATATCTTTTGTGTGTATATATATGTTTTATATACATTTAATTTGTGTTAGGAAGCTATCAGTCTTTCACATCTTATTGTGAATAAGTTTCCACACTTGCTTTTATGCTAGCTTCTAGTTGAGATCAGCCCCTTTAAGAGAACTGAAGTGTTTATTGAGAGGAGAAGAGAAAAGTAATTTTAGAGATGGAATACTGTGTAGAGGCAAGTGTCTACATGGGGCATTAAGTGCAACATGAAGGCCCTGAGGATGAGAGCAGGAGTAGAGAAGAATATCAGATTGGCAGAGAGGGGCAAGACAGGTCAGAGGGCCCTCTGCCTACTTTGCAAAGTTGGACTTGGTTCAAACCCTAAACAGAAAAGAAGAATGCTTACCCTTCCCTGCTTTATCATGTTGTCCTCAGTTCCCAGGATCCATGATTCAGACTATTTATAGATATTGTAAATTAAATAGCCTTTTGTGTGACCACCTGAAACTGTCATTTGTAATATCTCTGCTATATGGAAATTTAACACCTATCATGGCAGCACTACATGATTCTATGTGGGAATAGAAAACTTTCCAGATGGATGAAGGTAGCAAATGAAAATGGTCTTCAGACACCAATTAAAATGCTTTCTAGCCATAGCCATTAATGAGCTTGGGAACGTCTCTGTTACATTGTCCTGAAGTGGGGCATAGCCATAGCAAGATGCCCCAGCACAACTTTAAATATTCATCTCTGGTTGTGCCTTTGCTGGTAATGCCACTGTCATATCAGTTAAACTGGAAATCGCTGTATTTTGATTGCTCATATTTCTGGTTTTTTCCCTAACACTGACTTTTTCTATGCAGATGGGTTTATTCTTTCAAGCTTATGTTGTTGTTGTTGTTCGGTTCTTTTTTTTTCCTGCTTGCTTTTCTCATCTCATTCCTATGAAGCCTCTGATGTTCTATCTAATCAGCACATTTTTTACATAAATTCCTTTACATATTTTAATTGCAAATTATTATGCTGGAGAATTCTTCTCTCCCCCAATACTGGAGGATTTCTTTGGAGGATTGTTCTACAGGCATTTATACTTATTGGAGGCTTTGTCCCATGCAAATTCCATTTGTATCTTGGCACAAAGGAGCAGCCATTGTTGACAATGTAACTAGCTTCAGTCCTTCTCCATCCACTGAGTAGGAAGTTGAACAATCTACAGAGAAGGAATATTTTAGGAAGCCATCTTTTAATTTTTGGACCCTTTTTGGCTTTTTAATCATTTTCCTCTTCATCTTTTTTGATCTGTCATATACTCTGTGTGCATAATAGACTTTATTTACAATATATGAGTTGTACAGATACAATATGTTACCTAACCTTAGAAATTCCAATTTGAAGATGCTTTTTAACTAGGTATTTGCCAAGTCTATTAGAATGATGCTCCAGTTTTCACTTTGGGATTTGTTGACCCCTCCACCAAAGAATTGATGCTTTTGAACTGTGGTGTTGGAGAAGACTCTTGAGAGTCCCTTGGACTGCAAGAGATCCAACCAGTCCATTCTGAAGGAGATCAGCCCTGGGATTTCTTTGGAAGGAATGATGCTAAAGCTGAAACTCCAGTACTTTGGCCACCTCATGCGAAGCGTTGACTCATTGGAAAAGACTCTGATGCTGGGAGGGATTGGGGGCAAGAGGAGAAGGGAACGACAGAGGATGCGATGGCTGGATGGCATACTGACTCGATGGATGTGAGTCTGAGTGAACTCCAGGAGTTGGTGATGGACAGGGAGCCCTGGCATGCTGCGATTCATGGGGTCGCAAAGAGTCGGACACGACTGAGCGACTGATCTGATGTGATCTGATCTGATCCCCTAACCAACCTCTTCTAGGATTCTCAGAGTTTACTGATTTAGTCAGCCCTTTCTTTGGTGTTGATAGGAGAAGTGGCCTTCATTTTTGGGAACCTGATTATTTCAGATTAGGAGGAAGTTGAAAGTAGCATGTCTTATTTATGTCTAGTAACTAAACAGGGAACTGGCCTATTCTCAGTCAGCCTCAAGCATAGCCAGGCTAACCAAGATCAATAGAAACTGCTTTCTCTGGCCCTTTTTGCCCTAAAACAAATTATTTTTCCCAGAGACACCCTATATAAGCTCTATCTCAGAAGGATGATATTCCTGTTAGGAATTACTGCTCCTTCTCATTTCATCTTTTTCATCTTTTATGATCCACTGTTGAACATCAGTGGAGAAAATGTTCTTCTGAAGGCTATAGCTAAGCAACTTATCAATCTCTCCTCTCAATTTGTTTGACTATAAACTAGAAGAAATAAATTTTGTTATCTTATAAAGGAGATGGAACAATCTCTGAGAAAAAGCCCTTTGATGTACTTCTAAAGGATTGGAGGAAAAACATAGGGTATCTTTCTCCTAATGATAAACTGTACTTTGGTATGAATTCTAAAGAAAATCCAAAGTAATAGTAAATGGATGATATTTTATTGAGCATCCATTGCACAATGACATAGTCACTACCATTCAAAAAAAAAATCCTGTGACATATGGGGCCATGCTTCAAGGGTTGAGCGTCTAATTAAGAAATAAGACCAGCATTCATAAGACCAGTAAAATAAATATAAAAGACAGTATTTAGTTCTTTCATTTGAAGAATATATTATAATAAAAATAATTTTTAAATAAATATCACCTCTATTGTCTTCCAGTATAGATAACTATTTCTTATTTGTTCAGTATTATTTTTTCTGTTTTTATAATCAGTTCAGTCAGTTCAATTGCTCAGTTGTGTACGACTCTGCAACCCCATGGACTGCAGCACACTAGGCTTCCGTATCCATCACCCATTCCATGAGCTTGCTCAAACTCATGTCCATCACCTTTATGTTGCCATCCAACCATCTCATCCTCTGTCGTCCCCTTCTCCTCCTGCCTTCAATCTTTCCCAGCATCAGGGTCTTTTCCAGCAAGTCAGTTCTTTGCATCAGGTGGCCAAAGTATTTCAGCTTCAGCATCAGTCCTTCCAATGAATATTCAGGACTGATTCCCTTTAGAATTGACTGGTTTGATCTCCTTGCAGAGATTTAGTCAGCCCTTTCTAGGTTTTATCATAAATACAAGTAGTTATGTTAGTCTGATTTATTTTTTCAAAACTTACTGACCACCTACCATATGCCATGGGGCATCCCAGGTGGTGCTAGTAAAGAATCTACCTGCCAATGCAGGAGATGTAAGAGATGCGGGTTTGACCCCTGGGAAGATCCCCCCTGGAGAAGGGAATGGCCACCCACTCCAGTACTCTTGCCTAGAGAATACCATGGACAGAGGAGCCTGGTGGGCTACAGTTCATAGAGTCAAAAAGAGTTGGACATGACTGAAGCAACTTAGCATGCGTGCACGGTAGGCCGTGCAAAGTACTAGGAATATATATTAGGAAAAGCAGATTTAACCAGTAAAATAGGAATAGGGTGAAATGCCCAGTTCCCAGTGTACCCTCTTATAATTCACTGGACATAGTCCCTGTGCTGATACGGTAGCTACCACCACCACCAGTGAAATGAACTAACTCTTGCTTTTCCAACTTCTCACTTTACAGTCAGTGCCCGGATTACCTAAGGAGTTGTTGTTTTCAATATGCTTCTAGGGGCTAAGATCTCTCCTTAGTATGTTCTTAGGGATACTATTAATTTGTAGTGCATTTATTGGCACTCATTAATTAGTTACTTGTAACAAATCACAGGGAAGGAAAGTTCTTTCAAGCAATATATCGTTAACTATAAAGCAGAAAGCTATTGAATTAGCTTCCTTGAAGTTATAAATTACAAACAGTAAAGTTACTCATTTTAGCAACTGTTTTATCTCAAGCAGCAATTGAAAAGAAAATCCTGGTTTCACAGAAAAGCAGCTTTGCTGTACCCTATGTAGTAAAGTGATAAGATTATGAAATTAAAAAGACATTTGTCTCCTCTAAGTATGGACTTTCTATTAATTTTTAAAGACTCAGAACCATAATATTTTGCCTTTCAGGTGTACATACGTCAAGTAAAACCTAAACCCCTTGTTAAACTATTTTTCTCTGCCAATACTAAAGCAATGTATTGTGCTTTACTTTCAAAATCCAGTAGAGGGAGAACCCAGGGTGTGTGTGTGTGTGAAGGAACTTGTGGTTTACAAACTGCTTTTATATGCTCTCTCATTTGTTTCTCATAATAACTTTTGAAGTAGATAGTTATCACCTATTTTAATATAAATGAATTCTATAGATCAGTGTTCCCAAAGTGTGATACTCAATTTAAGTATACAAGGTATTTAATTAATCATGTAATTATGTTAATGTATATTAGAAAAATATTTGACTATTAATATGAATTATTTATAAATATATATAAAACATCAAACTCATGATTTTACTGATAATATTGCTTAGCAAACTGGAAATGGTTGTTTTATTATTGATTATAATAAATAATATGTCAGTGATAATGTGGTTATGACAAAAATAATAAGAATGATCCACAAATGAATGAAGCATAAGAAGCATCCCTACCACAGTGGCGATGAAGGTTAGACTTTGAGAACTGAGGGGACTGCAGTTTAAGACATGTTTATGTTTTTCTTGAGACAGTGGAGAAAATGGCTTTAAAGAAGGAATTTCTAGAAGTTCATTCCCAGTTGCTTTTGTGTACCACAGGCATGAAGCCATTTTTATAGATGCATATCCGTCATCTGTATAAATCAACCAAACCAGGTTCTTCTTCAAATCTTTAAGAAATATCTTCATACTTTTTAAAATTGTATTTATATCTCTTTCTGACTGCACGGGGTCTTCATTGCTGCGTACGGGCTTTCTCTAGCTGCAGCGCTCAGGCATCTCCTTGCTGTGGCTTCTCTCGTTGTGGAGCACAGGCTCTGGAGCGCTTGAGCTCAGCAGTTGGTGGCTCACGGGCTTAGTCGCCGCACGGCGTGTGGGATCTTCCCCGACCAGAGACCGAACCTGCGTCCCCTGCATTGGCAGGCGGATCTTAACCACTGGATCGCCAAGGAAAGTCCCTCCTACTACTTTTGTATGAATATTTTTCAGTCTGCCCAAATAACCTTTTTGCTTTTGCATCCACTTTTTTTTTTTTCATCTAGTCTTTCTAAACCTCAAAGTGATCAAAATACTCCTTATTTTAAAATATCTATATATTTAGAGTTTAACCAAGTTTTATTCCAGAACAAGATAAAGATTCTTAAGGCTTATAGCTCTGCATGAGAAAGAAAATACCCTTCCAACTATTTATAGAGTAGAAATTTATTTTAATTATAAAAAGGCTAACTCACAGAAAATGCTTTTTTCTATTTCTCAGAAAAGCTAGAGAAAAATAACTTGCTGTCTATTTCCAGCATTGTTTAGGAAGGAACCACTAATGTTCAGTCGTTATTGTTTAGTGACTAAGTCATGTCTGACTCTTTGCAGCCCCGTGGACTACAGCATGCCAGGCTCCTCTGCCCATGGGATTTCCCAGGCCAGAATACTGGAGTGGGTTGCCATTTCCTACTCCAGGGGATCTTCCCGACCCAGAGATCGAGCCACCCATGTCTCCTACAGTGCTGGAGGATTGTTTACCTCTGAGCCACCAGGAAAACCCAGTAGTAGCCTAATACAAATTGTCGTATCCAGTGCCAGGTTTCTAAGATAAATATAGTAATAACATCTAAGTTCTATAGTACTCTGTAGTTTCCAAAGAATTTTTACATACATTGTATTATTCCATCCTCGGAACTCCCAGGGAGATGCTCAGGATAGTGGTGGTGGTGATAACCCTACTCAATAGATGGAAAAAAGTATTTAAGAGATTAAGGGACAGGGTAAGTGGTAGAGTTGCTACTCAAGGCCAGAATTCTTTTCATTCTGCATCCTTTTCTGTTGCCCTTACAAAAGGGCAGTTTATCTAGCTCTCCTAACTGGATAGAAATATCCCTTGGACTAGGCTGATATCCATTGTTGTGATGCTATATTCATCAAGAAACTTTCTGGTAAAATATGAACTTATGGATCTTAACCCATCAAGAAGTCAGTGCTCTATAAAAATGACCAATATCAAAACACCAGTAGCGAAAAGTGTTTTTTTTCTCTTTCCCTAAATGGCTGATGTGAAAATTAAGAACTTGGCGTTCTGATATATAAATTGGTTAGCTACCTTGTGAGTTGTTTAGCATTAAATGGTTCCTTGGTTCCTGAGCATTCCTGGTTAAACAGGTGTTTCCTCACCCGAGCAGTCAGCCATCAAGTTGCATTTTCTCTCTCTCCTCTGTGAACACTGTAATTTCATTAGGTAATGACCTAATGAAACCACTGGACTAATTAACAGTTTTAAGGCCTTGGCTTTTCCTCTTTGGGGGTGGGGGGGGGTGGTGTGGGGAGGCAGATTCTTAGAAGTGATTTCTGTTTACAATATTTCTGAATATTTATTCTTATACCAGTGGATATCCTCTTCTCTCACCCCCAGCCCTGGCAGTAATATTATTTAGAACTGAGAGCATTTATCAAAAAACAGGGATCACAGTTATGCCTTCCAAGAATAGCTGTCTTTGTGGAACATAACTGCAGATGAGCTCTTTCAGGAAATGCTAACGGGTATTTCTGATGCAGGTTCAGTCACCTGTGGACTCCGCCACAATGTCCCCAGTCGAGAGGACAGCAGCCTGGGTTCTGAACAATGGGCAGTATGAAGAGGACGTGGAAGAGACTGAGCAAAATCAGGACGAAGCCAAGCATGCTGAGAAGGTAGGATGTAGTCTGCGTTTATTGACTTACTGTCCCCACTGGCAGACCACCCACAGGGTCATCTAGCCAGGAACGTGATCTCCCCAAGTTCAGCTTCACCTCTTATGTTAACCCTTCGATGCATATTCATGTATATTATTTCAGTAGTGGCTGCATGTGAAAATATGCAGAGATGTCCATCAAGTTGACATCAAGCTCTAGTGCAAGGGGAGAATGCATTCTAATATATATTTTGTTTTAATATGGGTTCCCTGAATTTCAAGAAAATTCTGTTATCCATTTCTAATCATTTTAAGTGAATATTTTGTGTTTCTGTATAACTAAACACGTCCAAAATTACCCTTGGACCAGACTTCCTTTCTATATCTTTGTAGTGATTTTGCCTTTTTTTGTTTCCTTTTCTCCTTTTCTGGATAAAGAATTTGTAATGCTATAGATGATTTTTAGAAGACACCAACATCAAAAGAAAAAAAACTGAAAAAAAAGACATTAACTATTGCTTCAGTTTTGTTAAGAAAAGTTGACATGAAGAAAAAGGATTATGACACAAGAACCATGATGTCATGTACAGCATTATCTCATTTAATTAGCCAGACAACTAGCTTCTGTTTATCAGCATAACCCTAAAAGCTGTGCTTATTGATGCAGTCTGCCTCTTCAGACTGTAAGAACTGTCATCTTTGACCTTCTGGATTAATAAGCATAGTGTAGGACCATGACATTGGATAAGCAGAAGCTAATTGTCCAATTGTTGATTAAATGAGATACGACGTGAAAATACATTGCATTTTACAAAGCAACATATAGGTTTATCCTTAATGACTAATGAATTTGAGTTGACCATATACAAGAAAACTTAATGCTTCTTACCTCATCCAGAAATCTGACATTCCAGTTATTCAGACCTCAACCACAGCAGCTTCAGTACAAGAAGGGACCAGGTAACCAACTGAATTCTATGAAACTTGAGTGAGAGTTTGTTCTATAAAACTTTGCTGAGAAAACAGGCGTATATATGTGTTCCAACAAGCAGTGGCAAATTGGGCAGATGAACAACATCATAAAAGTGGGCCGAGAGGCAGTGTTAAAGAACACGTGGGCCTTTTGCTTAGAGCCTGTGAACCCAAGTGTTTTACACTTCCATGGACAGGGAGGAAGCAGATAGAATATATTGTATAAAAGTATTGATTTAGTAGCTTGTCACTACAGAAGTGCTGCTTGCTCTTTAAAGGGCTGATTCTAAGGGTGAAAGAATGGCAATCTGATGAGTCAAGCCATGTCAGAGATCCTACAACACAGGAGGTGCTACAGAAGCCTTTCTCTTGTAGACAGCTGGCTTTTGGCTTATTTTAAGCTTCTAAGTGCCTGCCTGGCCTTCTTTTTTTTTTTTTCCTGTTCCCGTTGGATACCATCACAGATTGGTATTGATGTGGCTTGCAGCAACCTCTAGTTTAATGTGGAGAATGATATATAAATATATAGATTTGGAGTGCAGAGTTAAGATGTCATTTTAGGAGGCAGGCAGAGCTCCATTACCATGTATGCCTGGGGATCATTTTGAAGAGTATCAGCAGCCCATGGAATGGCTGCTCACCCAGCATCCAGCTACACTGCTTAGGGTTTGATAAAAAAAAATCAATCACTGACATCTAAAACCAGGGTAACTCTAGTTCTTCTCTCCTTGTCTTTGGCACCTCTTCTCTTCTGCTCTCCCTGGTGGCTCAGATGGTAAAGAATCTACCTGCAATGCTGGAGAGAGACTTAGGTTCTATCCTTGGGGTCAGGAAAATCCTCTGGAGAAGGAAATGGCAACTCACTCTAGTATTCTTGCCTGGAAGGTCCCATGGACAGAGAGGAGCCTGGCGGGCTGCAGTCCATGGGGTCACAAAGAGTCAGACGCAACTGAGCGACTAACACTTTCACTTTTCTTTGTCCTCTGCTCTAGTACGAACAGGAAATCACCAAACTGAAGGAGCGCCTGCGAGTGTCCAGCCGGCGACTCGAGGAGTATGAGCGCCGGTTGCTAGTGCAGGAGCAGCAGATGCAGAAGCTGCTGCTGGAGTACAAGGCCCGGCTGGAGGACAGCGAGGAGCGGCTGCGCAGGCAGCAGGAGGAGAAGGACAGCCAGATGAAGAGCATCATCAGCAGGTCAGAGGCCGCCTGGCAGCGGACATGGGCTGGCTCGGGGCACGAAGAGGTGGGATGATGGCTAGAGGATCCTAAAGCAAGCACTGCATGTCCTCCATGATACTCTCTACAGGGGTGAAGGCTGGCTGTATCTCTTACACTTTTCCACATGTGAGACCTTAGTGCACTTCCTCTGAGGTAGCCAAATTTCCTTTAGTTGTAACAATCAGAAACAGTTAAAACTTAGTGACTCACTTACCAGGTCTTAGAGCAAAACTGAATTTTAAAAGTGTCAGTATCCAACGTCCAAGACTAATTTAGATTTTTACAAGTCCAGAGAGGTCTAAGACACTGGACATCTTTAGAGCCAGAGAATCAAGGCAGAGGGCCAAGGACGTCCAAGGAAGACCAAGGGCGGGGGGCAATTTTACCAAACACTACATAGCACTGCCTGTGGGCCAGGCACTTTTCTAAGCACTTTACAAATAAGATTTGTTTACTCTGTTACTGATAATTTGTTTAATGCCAGCCTCTGAGGTCAGCATTATTATTATTATTCTCCTCTTACAAATAAAGAAACAGGCAACAAATTCATTAAGTCACTTGCCCAAGGTCACTTAGTGGTGCAACTGGGGTTTGAAGCCAGGTAGTCAAGCCCTAGCTTGATGCTCATAACCGCTGTGCTTCAGAGTTGTTAAGTGCCGTAGGCAGGTCGAAAGAAGTCTGTTGTTTAGCAGCACAGAAGGATTTAGCAGTCTTACTGAGAGCCCTTCCATGGGGTTAAACATCAGGGGATTAAGATATGAAATGCATGAGATTAAAAGTAGACCTACTATGTGGACCTACACTCAGAGGACTTTTAGCTGTTCAGGGGCAGGAAAGGTCAGCTGTCACAAAGTAATGAGATTAAAAAAGGGTTTGATTTGTGTCAGTAGATTTGCTGTTTTAAAATGAAATAAGTTGTGCTAAGGAAAGGATCTGATAGAAGACAGGGAGATAATGATGGTGAGAGTGCTACTGCAGAGGAGATGGAAACATTTGGGATCCAGTCCCAGGAGAGGCATCAGCTCTGAATGTCTTCTCCCAAGGCAGGTGAGAAGACAGAGCCTAGTGCAGATCTTGCGCTAGGAAGGAGTGGCAACGCTGAGCTGTCCTGAGTGTGGGTGTCTTGTTCTGTGTGTTAGCCTGCTCGCTCCTTGAAGCTGTTGGTCTCTCCTTCCCGCCCCATTCTAGGCTAATGGCTGTGGAAGAGGAACTGAAGAAGGATCATGCTGAGATGCAGGCAGTTATTGATGCAAAGCAAAAAATAATCGATGCACAGGTAAGCAGGTTCTCAGTCTAGTGGAAGCAACTGGTTTATCATAACTGTTATCTCCCGACTTCCCATCCTTTGCAAACACCAAGGCACATAACAGAAAACGGCTCATTGGAAAGTTCTTGGCATTACCTTTTAAAGACTTTTTTAAAATGTTTCTTTGCGACCTCTACGACCTTTTCCTTCCTTTACTGGTGACGAATCCGTTAACCCAGCAAAGTTTTAGCCTGCTTTAGTACAGGTGCTCGACAAATCTCAACCGGGTGCATGACGGGGTTTACTTCTTTCCTTCTGGAAAGGAGGGCATTCTCTCGGGGGCACCTGTGAAAAGTCCACTGCATGTGTCTGGCTTGTGACCTCCACTGACCATTGCTTGGCTGTGACGTTCACGGTCTCGTCAGTCACGTCCACTGTGCCATCAGCCTCTGGCCCCAAACAGTAGTTGAGCTTCAGGGGAAAGACAGGGCTGCAGAAGGCACCCTGCCTTGTTATTCTTTTGGTTCCATGACAGGCATCGGTGCCTGGGGTTCACTTGGCCGCCCTTCCCCGTTGCTGCTGTGCTTGGAGTGCCTCTTACAGTTGATGAGATCAGAACCTGGGTGTCTGCTCCCTGTAGCTTCTACCTGTGATGCTAACGACACAATGATGGCCAGGGGCTCCTCACAGGTTCTCAGAGCAAAACCCAGGAAGTGTTTCTAATGCCTTTTCATCTTTTCAGTGCAAAACACAGTTGTATTTCTTAGAGTGAAACAAGTAACGAGAGGCAAGTGCCGTTTGGATGTGGCTGGTTTGGCCACTGAATATATCCCCTCCCTAAAGACCACCCAGCCAGGCTTGTGTTTCTCACCCTTAAGTATCATCTCGTTTCTGTAAGTCTGAAATAAAAATGGGAGCAAGGCCTTTGTGTGTCCCACTTTCTCCTCTCGCTCTCAGCCAGTATCAGTCTATGGTAGAACCACCCAGTATTCTTAAACACACATGCCATTCCCACTCTGGTTTCCTGACAGAGCTAATGTGGGATGGGGTACATTTTTCAAAGGAATAGGGAGTGAGGCTGAAAGCACCACCGCGGAAAGTATGCGTCCTGGGCCTCGTACTCCCTCATACACATGAGACCCAGAAGTCAAGTGCGAGTTCCCATGCTCTCTTGTCAGCACAGTTCCCAGAAAGATTTGGACCCTTGAACTCTAGTTTCCAGATATTTAGACCTCCTAAGAATCAGAAGAAAGTTCTTAGTTGGTCCTTTCTTTAAATGTGTCCCCAGGGTGGATGACAGAGAAGGAAGGGTTGCAGAGACAAGGCTATCTCGACAGGCATTTATCCAAGAGGCTTAAGAGAAACAGCCTGGGTAAAGACAGTTTAGTCAGGAAAACTAGTGTTGCTAAGTGTTCACTTTGGGATTTTTCAACATGAGAGAGAGTTCTATGAATAACTACACCCAAATAGATTTTAGTTCTGATGAGATAATACAGATTGTTTTAATAATTTCCGCTGGTCTAAAACCGTGACAGCCTTAGCAAAGGGAGCTTAGGGGTGTCCCACTCATGGCTGTGTGCATACAGTCCGATTTCCTAGTTGCCTGTTGAGGCAGCCTCATCATTAGCTTCTGAAGATTTCTATCCTACCCTACCCCCGATTTTGACTTCTAGGTAAGATGGCTGGACATGAAGCAGGAGTCATAGGCATAGCAGGTAAAGGCAAAGGAGGGAAACAGATTCATCAGGGCTCAAAAGCTCTGGAAAGAAAGGGCCTTCTCTCAGTTAACAGGAGGGTGTCATCATTCCAGAATGGGAGAACTGTTATCCTCAAAGCACTGGTCAATGTCAGACTTGCAGTCTGGCTAAACTAGACAGTAGTTTGGGTCCATACCTCAAGGCAGTGGTTTTCAAATGGTTTGATTCTATGGACTATTTTGGTGGAACCAGAGGCACCTTCCATAGATCCCTTTCCAGCTGCTCCTCCTGACCCCTCAACAACAAGGCCTTCTCTCAGCTAATGGATCAAATCATGTCCAGGTTAGCTAAATATCATAAATTACACATTCAAACACAGGCATTACTATATAGTAAATTTTAAGAGGAGGCTCACTTTGGATCCCTAAAGCACACCTGAAGAGTCCATTAGACCACATTTTGAAAATCATCGCATGATGCCCAGCACAGATGATAAACACTAAAGCTAGCTTTTCAAAAATTATAATCCCCTTAAAAGGAAGGGGATTCCCAATTCTAGCTGCTATCTCACTGACACATTAAAAATCCTTTTCTAGCAAAAGACTGTGAAAATCCTTTGGTGTCCTTTATAGCAAATACCTCTTCCTCTGAAAGAATAAGTAACTTAACATCTTAAGTGTTTGATGGAGCAGAGCAACCCTTCCAGCAACATTTGCTAGAATGAAGACATGTTTTGGGGTGAAAGCTTCCCAGCGAGGTAATGCACACTTACTTCTGTGCCCCTGATACCTGCCTTGGTGCCACTGGCAGTTAAAAAATATTTCTGAAGTGAATTGCTTTCCTTGTACTAGCATCGGGCCCAACACTTCCCAAAACAGGACAGGACAAGTACCCAGTGAATGGGTTTCCATCTCTCTCAGCAGCCATGTGCCCCTCCAGACCAGGCTTGACCCTGAATTCAGCCTCTTCATCTCCTAGAGTCAGTTCATGCTCCGCGGCCCCCCTGGGGTCAGCCGCTTTCTAACTGGAACTGGGAGATGATGAGTATTCCCCTAGTGACCCTGTCCTAGGAGAGGAGATCCTGGTGATGGTACTAAGGGGTCATTTCTTAAACATCAGACCAGGGACTGTGCCACCTTCCACCCCAACCTCCCCCCTGCTCCAGGGATCTCTCCAGGTGACTCAAATGGAGAACAGAAAAGGGCGTCCTAGGAGAAGCGAGCAGCTGCCTAGTTACTGTTGCAAGTGATATCTCCACTGTGTTAAATTACAGGTCATAAATGGAGATGAGATTATGCAAACAGGCAAGTAACCCCGTCCGTCCGTTCTCTAGCTGAGCAGTTCCCAGCCCTGGCCCGATGCACTGGCCTCCTACACATTCCAGCTCCTGCACTCCCCACACTCAAAGCCCTTCCTGTCAGGCCGGAACTAGATTGCTCTGACGTTCACGCCAGGCAGAATGAAAATGTCAAGGTATCTTTTGCCAACTGAACTTGACTTTCAAAAGTCCCTGTTTGATTTTTTTGTTTGTTTGTTTTATTTTGAAAGGTTGGCACTTGGAGGGGAAGTTACAAAAGGGAGTTTGTCCACTTGGAAGTTTTCAACTGTTGAATAAAAGGGTTGCTTGACTTTAGTTGTTACTCTTGCAGGAAATAAATAAATACAGCCATTCTTAGCCTTCTTTTTGACCCTTTATGAGTCAAATAATTTTTCATGAATGCCTAATTTCTTTGGGTCAACCCTAGAGAATCCTTTAGTCCTTAGAACTGGGACATTATAATTTATCCTAATACTGAAATACCTTCTTTTTTAATCATTTTGAGATATTACCAGTCTTTCTGCTCAGAGATCATTTCTAACCATAGTAGGGGGGAACATCATATCTGGTTCCCACCCCCTTTTCCCTGGTAGTCACCAGCCAACCCTTACTTCCTGACTTTTAAAAGATCTAAACTTGTTACCTCAGTAAACTCCATTGGCAGTAATTTTTTTTTTAATTATTATCTTTTTTAAAGCCTAGTAGTTCTTTATTTCTTTCAAGTTTTGCTTATCCTTAAAACAAGTTACCTTCCCAGAGTATAAATCTTATGCTAGATTTGTGGTTAATTAATAATGCTTATTTTTTTATATATATGTATCTTACCTCCTGAGTTCTCTATCAGGGAAAGGAAAAAAAATTTAATGATATTAACAAGTGTGAGCTAGTTTTTTTTCATACTTTTGAAACTGATCACCAGCCCTGCTCCATATAGATTCCCACCCCACCCCCAAAAGCAGATTAAAGGGAAGCCTTACCTGATGCTACTGTTGTATTGGGTTGGCCATAAAGTTCATTCGGGTTTGTGTACGCTGTTACCGAATGAATTTTTTGGCCAACCCAATATATGCTTTCTCCCTAAACGTCCCCCTCAGGGCAGTGGTCTTCCTTCTGCATCTTGGGTAGCATGTTTCCCAGCAGAGCAGCGCTGCTCACAGCCGTGTGGAGCTACTCCCGTAACAGCAAGGAATAGCATCCATCACATGGACGTTTGTGCGTCCTCTCTAACCCTGACCATGACTCTCCTTACCATGCTTTTCCCTGAGTAAATGAAAACAATCCCTGGGTAGGAAACCTGTTTTTGGCTCTGGGGGGGTTGTTCCTCACGTGTTTTTTTTTTTAATTGTTTTCTGGAAAATGGCAACTTCATGTTGGAAAGGTTCTAGAATGATTTACCTAGCTGCTGAAGCTAAGATTAGGATTTCTCTCCTAGTCTTTGCAAAACTAATGATATTTTGATGGGATGATTTTTATTTATTTTTTTTAAATTTAGATGAGTCTGCTTTTCTCTAATTGCCATTTTGATCCTTCATTTTTTTCTCTTTTTTTTAATGCGTGTATTCAACAGTCTTTGGTTCCAAGATATTGGTTCTAAGGTTCTTTTTTTTTTTCTTTCTGAGATTCAAAAGTAAAATGAAAGAAGTCTTCCTTATTGGGGAGCTTTCCTGGAGTACCTCTGAGCTGGAATGAGTCTAGGAGCTTGTGTTTTCTGTTTGTTTCCATGTGTTATGTTTCCGGCATCCCCCTCCGGCCACATCTCCCTTCCCACATTCAAATAACCCCTCGGTCTAGCTTTTGGCTGCTCCTCCCCCTCTCGCTGTCGCATCCTCACTCTGTCGGTGACTATAAACTGCCGCCATGTACTGTTTCAGTTTTGAGCACCACGTGAAATCTTTCCACATGTGACCGGTGTGCTCCCTTCGGGGGCTGAGAACCCATAGATCACATGCACTTCTCCTCTGTGAAATGAAACCTCTGGTGCTTCTTTCTTTGCCACCTAATTCCTGTGTTTAAGTTTTGACCCAAAGCACTTACTACAGCAAAGCAGCTTGACACCTCTGTCTCATAGTCTGAATAACACATGGTGTCATTTTTATGTGATGTCTTAGGGTCCCAAGGGGTGATGAGTAACAAACCCTGCAATGCTGAAGGGGAAAAAGAAACACAAACCCATTGGGCCCAGGGGAAGCTGGCCTGACTCGGGTGCAGAAAGAGGCAGAGACGTTCCATTTGTCTGGGAAGCATCATGTGCACTGCTGTTTGATAGAAAGCATTAATTAGAACAGTCATTTGGTAGAGCATTACGGCGCAGTTGCCCACATGGAGCCAGAATAAAGCCCCGTTTGGTGTGTTGTAGGAAAAACGGATCGTGTCCCTGGATTCGGCCAACACCAGACTGATGAGCGCGCTGACCCAGGTGAAGGAACGGTACAGCATGCAGGTCCGAAATGGCATCTCCCCCACCAACCCCACCAAGCTTTCCATCACGGAGAATGGTGAATTCAAAAACAGCAGCTGCTGACGGACGGGCCTCACAAATAGACAGACTGTGGGAGGAGACAGAAGGAAACGTCCCCACTCTCCTGTCCCCAGCCCTCTCCCCAGCCCCACCAGGTTTACAGAATGCCGCTGCTTCAGAACAGCAGGGTGGCGAGCAAGTCTGGAATGGAGAAAGGAACCTTGTCTTTCAGGGCATAAGGCTAAGACTTCCAAGGTCGACGCTTCCCCCACCCCCACCCCATGTCTCTGTGTACATAGGGAACTTAGTTCTGGGCCGTGTACAGAAAATACCACTGTAATATACCCAAAGGAAGTTAATAATGTAGATTACCTTTTTAACTATTGCTATTTTTATTATTGTTGTCCTCTTGTTGAAAGCACTGCAGTTGTTAGAGGAGGAAATGTAGGAACTGTGTACGTGAATGAGAGTCGAGCCCAGCCGCTCAGTAGGTAGAGACCACGCATCTGTCTGGTAGAGCACACGGACCGCGACAGGACATGGTGAGAATGAATTTTTCAGGGATTCATCTGCCAGGTTAAAAGCCCCGCTCTGGTTCCCTTGTCCTGTAGGAAAACATGCAAATTACCAAGATCCAAACGAAACAGTTCATCCCACTGATCAAGCGGGACTGGTTCTACATGGACAGCTGATCTGCGTGGGGACTCACTGTCCCAGAGGACGCAGATAAGAGCTGTTGCATTGAAACCGGACTCTAGGAGGGGTTTCTGTTGAACTCCTGTTGATGTTCATTTCCTTCTGTCTGTAGCAGATGGAAATTTTTCCACTTTAGGTAGGGGGCTTTTTTTTTTTTTTTAACCCCAGTTGTAATAAAAGGTGTTCTTTTTCCTCTTTAGAGTTTACAAAACTATAAATATCTGTGTCTCTAGAAACCATCTTCATCTTCACACACCCACTTGCCCTTTCCTCCCCCGTGGTGGGAGCAGTCATCACCAACAGAGTTTACTCTCCCCTGGAGAGGTTATTCAGATCTACTGTCCATAAGCCATCCGAAAGAAACACCCTTTCTTCCGTACAGAAAAGGGCTAACCATATCATACCATAGCAGGAAGCTCTGAATAGTTCCCAATTAAAAATTTTTCTTCTATTTGTAAGTTACAACTCTGGTTTGGGATAAAGATTTTATCCAGTGTACTAGCAGGTGTCGGGGCAGGGTAATTTTATCTCAGTCTTTCACTTTTAAATTGCTTCTTCTTTTAAATTTGGACAAGAAATCCAAATCAGAAGCATTGCTCTCTTAAAAGTTGTGATTACTCTTAATGAAAAATAAAATACTGAAACTGGGAGGACAGCGTATTCCAGCTGTTATTCCCATGCTCTTTGTATATTTGGCAATAATAACCCAGTTCACTAGTTGTCATCCATGGCTTTATTGTAGGACAGAAACAGTTTTGGAAGTTCATTTACTTCCTTTTTTTTTTCCCCAGAGGTGTGAAACGTCATCTTAAATGCAACCTTGATTATCAGAAGTATGAAATGTTACAAGTTAGACAGATAGTATATAGACAAGTATATATACACATATATTCACACATATGTACATATAACTGCACAAATAGGAAAAGTTCCTGACTTCTATGCTGTCGGATTTAATGTTAAAAGGAGTTAGAATCTCATTAAGCAAGATCTAAGCAATTGCTTATATTGAGAAAGCAACCACATTTCTCAAGTAAGTTAATGATGTTTATTTTAAATTATAAACTTTAGGGATTTTTTTTTTTTTTAAGGGAGAGGAGGGAGGGGAAAAAACACCCGAGGAAGCCATATGCATGGAGTGAGTGTTTCCACATAACGGAGTACTTAGAACTACAAAGGGGATGAGAGAACATTTATCAGGTCCCCTTCTGGGTGATGCCCCAGCAGAGTCACCAAGCTTCCCTCCACTGTACCGCAGACTTGCACTCTGACCTCTTAAGCACTGCCCTCCAGTAGATCTTTGTGTTTGACCTTGTATTTCAACAACCTCACATGGTCCCCAACCCGCAGTCTTTTGAAATATGTCCCCTCTGTACCATTCCCATTTCTGCCTGTCGAAGATCTAAAACAGGAGCTGCCTGGTGTGCTCATCTGATCTGCAGACATCAGGCCACATAGTTTGGCACTTGTGTATTTTCTTGACCCCTGGTCATGATTTTATAAATTCTTATCCCCTTTCCCTCCAAGTTGAGGGCATACTGTGGCCAAAATCACTTATTTGAATAGGAAAAAAAAAAAACTACCAATTCTGAAGTAGTGCTCAATGTTGGGGGAGAGGGTATGTAAACATAGGTCTGTTCTTGTTTGTGACTATTTTAGCTCTAGCCATTCTCTATAAAAGCCTTCAGAAAACCTGGTAAAAGAATGGTCAGCTTCAGTGGCCTTAAGTATGTATCGTTGGTGATGTCTTGCATTGAGGTTTGGAAGTTCTCGGGTAGTGGTTATGGATGACAGAGGTCTGATAAACTATTTTGGAGGGTTGGGGGAGACACACAAAACCAAATTTTTTTTTTTTAATTTAAATTTATGTTTTTGATGGATGCAATACATCTTATCGGCATTATGTGAGCTTCTGAGATGGCTGCCTCACTTGGAAGATTAGATGCCCAAAATGTTTGTATAGCTTATGCAGCCCTCTGTTATTATCAGGTTATCTTGAATGAAGAGGAAAGAGTATACACAAATAATAAAATCAGAGGTAAGCTAGAAGTTCAGTGTAGTTGCCAGATGTTAAATTTTAGATTATCCTTTGAGCTTATTCCTATCTGAATATTTTTTCTGAGTATTTGTTTAGAGAATGCTGCAGTCTTACAGAACTTATTCCAAAAGATTTTTTAAGTATGGAGAAAGTCAGCAACAAGCCAATAATTTTTATGGAGGTATTGCTCAATTGGCTTTTCTTCAGCCCAAATAAGTACACACCTCTGTTTTACTCGGAGGAGGTGCGTGTTTGAAGAGAAGTGGGTGGATTAAGATAGCACATCTTGCACGCTCTCTAACACCCAACACGTCACCGTGTGATGGGGTGCAGCGTGGACCAATGCTGGAGTTTGGAAATCATATGAAGTGCTGGCAGAATGCTTGTCTAGCTGACAACCAGACTAGGCCATTAATAAGGACAAACATTGGCAGGATTTAGGGAAAGAGCTTAATACTTCCCTTTTATTTTCACTGGAGCAATACGCTTTCTGAGCTGAAGCAGCAAGAAGTAATAACATTTCCTTCAGGTCATCGCATTCCGAGTGTCTGCAATACAAGCCCTGATGGAAGGGAGATTGTAACTCGGTAACTAAGAGAAACACTTGACCACTTACTATGTTCCAGGCACTGTTACCCAGGTTCTGCTGGGCTCCAGGGCAGCCTGCTGTAAGAGAAGTGTGGTAAAATGAGTTCATCATGCTGCTGTAACTTGGCCTTTTGCACTTGTCACTGAATTGGTCAGAATTAGCTTTCTCTGGTCCACTTCTACCGTCTCCTATGATGGTGCTGGACAATGAAAGAAAAAGTAGGATTATCTAGGACTGCTGTATCCCCTTGAGAATTAACTTGACTTTCGAGGTAAAGCTTTTTGGATCCTAGTCTGTTTACAGATCTGTAGCTCTGCCGACCCTCAGTTCTCTGTCTGGCCCAGAGGTGCACTGGGTTGAGAGCAGTTCTTTTTTGGAAGCCCCAGAGCAGGACCGTTGCCATCGAGTGAGATTGGTTAGATTGTTCTGCCTTCCATCTAGGTTTAGTTCTAGTTATCTCCATTTTGGAGTTTCTGAGAAGACTGGTTATGGGACTGAACTTGGGGAAGGAATCCTCCTTGGGATGACCGAAGGCCCACATGACCCTGACTAGAGTTGACACCACACTAGACTTGTCACTGGGCCGGACTCAGCGGCTCTGGAGCCCACTCCACAGCTTCCCTGTACTTTCAGCCGCTTCTCCAGGGGCCATCTTCTACACATTATGGGCTTGCTTCTTCATTTCCCCTTCCCTTTTTCACTTCAGTGAAATCTCCTGCTCACTTCAGCAGTAAATAGTTGCCTACGCACCCCGTACCTGAGGGCCAAGGATTTGGGATACTTTGGTTTTTTAATCAATATGTCCATTGAAAGGGCCTATTTTGTTTCCTTTTTTAAAAGCAAGATATGTTGGGGTGTTAAATTTTTAAGTAGACTCTCTTTCTGTGTTTGAGTGATTGTTGGTTAGTTCTAGAAGCATTCTCTTGTCATGACCCAGTTATGAATGCTCTAGAGTTTAGGAAGGACAAAAGTGATGAAATTTGCATGAGGTAGAATAAATATCTTATGAAGAGTGAAAGAACCTGAGAAGATACATGATCCAAAAGGGGCTAATGCGCAGCAGTCTTCTTCAAAGCCCAACGGGTTCAAGGAAACAGAAGGATTTATCATCCTTTGCCCCATCTCAAAATATACGAGATACGTAGAAAGGCAGTTTCTGTAGAAACACGATGTGGGCACCCACGCAAAACACATGATTCTTAGGGCTTCCTTTTTCTGAATGTTAATCCATCTCATCAAGCAGTGATTCCCAAACGTCTTGAGATTTTTAGATGTTATGCCCTCATCTGTTAGATTGTATGAGAGTGGTTCTTTCCTCTTTAAAATGTACCATATGTGTTATATGTATATATGTTAAAGTGACTTGAAATTGACTTGGTTTGACATTATCTCAAGAACCCAAGATAACATTATTGATACCTTGGGAAGTCATAGAAATAAAGTTGAATGTCGCTGATCTGAGAGTCGAGTCCAGAAAGAAGTAGCTGTGGTTCCCGATAGGTTTATCCTCAGGTGTTTGAGTAAGGCTTGGCCATGAGCCACCCAAGGAGCCAAGTGGTGGTTTGCGTCCATATTTCAGCAGCATTTTAATTTTCTCCTCAGTTCTTAGTGTTCATTGCCTTTGTTTTTTCCCAGGAAATGTTTTAGTTTGAACCTTAAAGCCAGATTTATATACTGTAAAAAGATTTTCACAGAAACTGTGTTTTAGGAGGCCTCAATCATCTGTGTGGGATGTATAAAAATTTAAGAATAAATATCATTTTTTTGTCATTTCTACACTCCCAAGGGAAAATTTCAATTCCCAGTTCACCAAAAGGTTAAATACTAGTTGATTCAATGACCACTATCCTGCAGAAAATTTGAAATAGTAAAGGTTAAATTTTGACTGGTGCTTAGACATTTCCTCATTACATTAACTCAAGACAGCAGCATATTAACCTGAATCACACCTGTAAGGAACTTACCTTCTAAATTTGACTTTGTTCTTCATCTCCAGGGCCTTAATAAGAGTGTGTTAAAACACATGACTATTTTACAATGATAGCTCTAAATAATTTATTTTTTATTTCAAGAAAGAAATACACGTTAGAGAAACAAAACCCAAGATTTTATTTTATTTTTAAAGCCATATTTTTGTGCTGGTAGCACTTAGATTGTTCCATATGTGAGATCCATATCAGCATTTCATTACCTGGGTTTGTTCTAAAAGAAGATTTATTTTTGTTCTGTGAATAATTTTTGACAGTTCTTGTACATGTACAGATATAGATACGTTTGAGGTCTTTTATTGATATTCCTATGAAGAATACAAATAAACTTTAACTTTAAACATTTCAGACTAAGGTTGCTACTGTATTTGACATATTACTGTTTGATTTCTAGCATGTCATCTGGGTGTTAGGACACTTGGAGAAGAACCAGTAACAAAATCTATGTAGGAATATTATGCTGAAGGTATATTTTAACATGAAGAACAGCGTGTCTTAGAATTTCCCAACTTACAGGGAAAAAATATTTAGCTGAAGGGCAAAGATAACATGCATCATATTGTAACAACACCCTTAAAAAGCTCCTCATTCTGGAAAATTTGAAATCTCTTTACCAGCTTGTAACTGAATAGAAAATGGAAGGATAACCCTACTGAGCACTCCAGACCAGTACTGGCCTCTCTTAATTCCTCAATAGATTAACAGGGTTTGTTTCAGGGTAGTGTTGTTTAGTTGGGACTTTTTTGCTGTTGTTGTTCTTATTTGCTTATTATTCTCAAGGTTATTATTTCCACATTACCCCCATCTTCTGCTTACCTGTTTCATTCTTTAAAACCCCAAGATGCAGGTCCCATAAGCAGTTTTCTTACATGCTAAGTTTAGTTCTCAAATTCCACCAGTTAGCCTCCTCACATATCTAGTTACTTCTTCTATTCTACTAGGAATTAAAAGACTAAAATTCACTCAAAATCCAGAGAAAATTGTGCAAGATCACAGTAGACGTGTTATTTTTTGTTCACTTCGAAGCCGACCCATTTCAATCTGAATTGCTCATGACCTAATGTAAGTTTTAAGACGTCTTGGATCTGAAAGATCAAAAAGGGAGAAACTATCATTGATGCTATCTTGGGACCTTCCAGTCTTAGCCCTTAACTGTCCACCTGTCTACCCTTTATGTCCAGCCATACCCTTTACTTTTCTTAGCTTCCTTCCAGCTACCTGCCTTTTGTTGTTAGTGCCTTCAACAATAGGAAAGTACATAAATCAAGTTTGTTAGACCACCACTCCCCGCCCCCACACACACACACAAAGTTTAATGATAAAGGGGCCTAAAACAAATGACTTAATCAAGAATTCTCAATCCTGACTGTTCATCAGAATCACTTGAGATCTTGAAAAAGTGAACGTGGAGATGCGCCTTTAGGCCCTCCACTGAACAATTAGATGGAAACTCTCTAAGGACTGGACCAGGGATTACCCAAGGGATTCTAAATTCAGCCAGGTTAATGGCCGCTAGTCCATATCTTGCTCTGAGCACTGTGTGTGTGAGTGTTACAATGTTGCTTCTGTCACCATCCATGGAACTGGGTAAATTGGCTATAGGTGTTTTTTTTGCCTCCTGTTTGGGATGTTAAATGCTGGTAAAAATGATAATATGTATTCTACCTTGTCCCTGCCAATTCCATCCTTTAAATATGTGATAGAAATTCTCTCTGTTAATATAGGATAGCCATATTCCAACACAAGTGACCAAAAGCTGGAATTTCCCATCTTGACCCCAATTTTCCCATTATTGGTTTTAATTTAAAATAAAATGTAGATGGTTTCTGGTTTGGAACCCCCTCCCCTGACCCAGAAAAGGGGGAGGGTACCTTGACTTTTGTAGATTTAACACTCAGCACTGCAGTCTTATTACTTGAACTTTTACTAAAAAAAATTTTATCGGAGGCCAAATTGCATCATTTGCACCTGTTCTTCCTTCAGTGAGAGCTTCCCTGGTGGCTCAGATGGTAAAGATTCTGCCTGCAATGCAGGAGATGCAGGTTTGATCCTTGGGTCAGGAAGATACCCTGGAGAAGGGAATGTCTATCCACTCCAGTATTCTTGCTTGGAAAAGTCCATGGACAGAGGAGCCTAGTGGGCTATAATCCATGGAGTCACAAAGACTCAGACACGAGTAAGTGACTAACACTTGCCTTCAATAGAAAAATGCACCAAAAGCTCTCCAGTTTCCTCCCCACCACCAGGCAGACACGTGTGCCCACATACATGTGCACACACACACAACCACTCTTCTAGAAACTTCCATTTTTGAGGTTTTTGAATGAATTGCCTCTGTGCTGTTTCTTTGGCATATGAGTAAATTGCAGTAAGCTGACAGATGGATATCAGTCTGTTTCCTTGTCTGTAAAATTGTGATTTTGGCTAGATAACCTATGAAGAACTTTAGCTCTGACATCTTATGATTATTATCTAATATCACTGAAAAATGTGCCATTAGGTCATATCTGAAAATCACTTTGGGGCTTTTGTCACAATATTTAGGAACAGTTCTTCCTCGTCACAATTTCCTGTCTCACGATACTTTTAAAAAATAGGAGAAGATAAACAAAAGCCTGGAACAAATGTATATTCAGAACAATAATTTAATAATAATAATAATGTTTAATGTTTATTGAGCACTTCCTATGTGCCAGACAATTTCCAAAACACTTTTTTTATGGAATACTTCATTTAATCAAATACCAACCATATGAGTTAGGTATGGTTGTTCCTAATTCATGAGGAAACAGGTTCAGAGAGGCAAGTTTAGGTGCTCGAGGTCACACCACTAGCAAGTGCAAAGCCATCATCCAAATTTGGGTCCTTCTGACTATGCTGTATAGATTTTTTTTTCTAAGAGCTCAGGAAAAATGTTAGAAAAGATCCGAGCGCGTGAACCAGCCTTCATGATGAACCAGAGCCAGAAGGATGGCAATGGTAACAGATAAGCTCATTTTCCAAGACTATCTCTCCATGTATTGGCTTTGACAGGATGGCTTTGCATGTCAAGTCATCTGACTGATCAGAATTAGAGGACAGAAGTCTCACCTCACTCAGAAATTGGTCTTTCATGTCTTCTGGGTCCATCAGAACCGGGATGAGAAAATCTGCTTTGAGGATTCCAAAGAGTTGCCCTGAAAAAGAAAGTATTACCTGGATCAAGGCACATTATCTCATTGCCATCTGAAAACTTCACATTCTTAGCGATCAGGGAGTGCCCACCGGACACCATAGAGGCTACATGGTGATTTAGGACTTTAAAAGGAGAAGAAAGAAACCAGCTAGTGGCCAAAAGTAGAGTCTCATGAGTGGAGTAACTGCTGCTCTCCTCCCATAACCTGGCCACCCTCAGGCAGTTATTTTCTTTGCTCTATCTCCTGTATTTTCCTCCTTTAAAAAAAAAAAAGTTTTCTCTTTGGTGGGGTGGGGGGATGCGCCATGCAGCTTGTGGGTCTTAGTTCCCCGACCAGGGATCAAACCCTGGACTGCCAGGGAATTCCTTTCAATAAAATTATCAAGTAGATTGTTCCACACCATGCTGGAAATACTCACCTCTCCCTGGACCCACATTTATAAAAGCCAACTCTACACCAGAAAACTCTTAGATTCTCCGAGCCTATAAACAAGCTCAGCCTTTGGCCCTGAGCACTGCAATCTAGGAACTACAGCACCATACAGGACCACCTTATAAAGTTAATAAAGCACCTCACTATCTCTTTGGGTACTTGAACAACCCTGTGATGAAGGCAGGTCATTTTTACCACATTCCTTCTGCAGGTGAGAAAGAGGAGATTTGCTCCCTGAGCTTTCACAGTCATCGGGGAGCTAACTCTAGGATCCTCACCCTTGTTCCCTTCCCAACATGTCATGCTGTCTTTCATAGAAAGGTCTTGAGTGCCCCATGCTGAGGAGTGGCTGTCCAGATTTAATTGATTGGTTGTTGAGAGTGAGAAACTTGGTAGCCAGAAGCAGTTAATTACCTGGTTTCGGTGCTGGAGTTTTTTCCGTGGATTCTGGGTGATTCGCTGAGCTCCAGTGTTGGGCTTGAGTGGCAGGAGCTGTGCCTGTCATATCGGTGCCACTCCTTTCACTTGTCACACCTACAAGAGGGAAAATAAGAGAGTTACTGCAAATACAGCCAGGAGCAAGGTGGTCTGAGATGGGTAACTGCCCCTGAGCTAGAAGACAGGCCTGGGCAGCCACCATCCTACAGAAACCATCCAGCGTGGGAAGCTCAGTCCTTCCCAGACCCTTCACTTACCCCACAGGCTCATGTACCCCGTGTCTACATCATCATCCCTCATAAAGTGTCTCTGATACCAGGATTTGTGGGGCTTGGGCAATATTATATCTCCTCAGTGTCAAATGTTTATTTTTAGTAGCTCCTACCCCAAGCCCAATCCCACTATGTGGTCTGCCAGCATACTATGGTATGCCAGAGCCCCACCATGGTACCCAGGGACCCCCAGCATCTCCATCAAGGGGTAGCACCTCAAAGTACATATTCCAAAGCCTAGCTCAGCAACCCCCTCACCCCCTTTCTGGTTGCCCATCCCCTGAGGCTCTCCAGCCAGAGACCCCACATAACCCCAGCTGCTCCCTCCCTCCTCACTTGCTCTCACGTTCAGTCACCAAAGTCCTGTCAGTGCCTTGCAGATGTCTTTTTTTTCAAATATGGAATATTTGAACCATATTGTTTTGTGATATATTATTGTAAAGTATTTAAGTAAAAGTGTCCCCTCCCCTGACCCAGGGACAACCACTATTAACAGTTTGCTATAGAATATCCTTCACACACTTGAATTTTTTAATTTGACTGCATAAAGTTCTACCTTATTCTCTTTCAAGGCTGCATAGTATTTCGTTGAATGTACATAACTTATTTAATCAATCTGCTTTCAATGGACATTAGATTTCACCTCCAGTTTTTCAGTGTAATAAACAATGCTGCAACAAACAACCTGTGTGTGGCGTGTACGCATCACTGTGTGTGTGCACCTTGTACTATTATTTCCTTAATAAACTGCCAAGGGTAGAATTTCTGTATGAAAGAGTATGCACATTTCAGAACTGACACACATTACAAGAATGGGAACACCAGTTTAATGCACTATCCAGCATCTGAGAGTGCTGATTTTCTCACATTCTTATCAGCATTATCACTCCAAATCGTTGCTAAACTGGTAAGTTAAAAAAAATAATAATGTAAATACATTTGCATTTCTGTGATTCAGTGAGCAAAGCTGAGCATTTTGCAAAATATGTTTGTATTTATATTTCTTCAGTTAATATGACTTGCAAGCAATGTGAAATCAGCTCCAAGTCCCTGCTCACCCCATTGCTCCAGTTCTGACCTCGACTTCACTCTCCCAGACTGTGCAAGTCTTCCCCCCCACACACACTTCCTGTGTCTCCACGTGCCCTCTTCTTTCCCCACCCAAAGTATTCTACGTTTCTTTAGTGACGTGAGTAAGTTTTGTGAAGTCCAGGAGCACAGAAGGCAGGGAAACACATATTCTTGTTGCCTGAATGTAACCATTGTTAACATTTTCACACATTTTCTTCTTTTTTTCTAAGCACAGTTGACGTTTCCTTTCAGCGTTGCTGTGAGTGTTACACGCGTAACGTTGAATCATCTTTTTTCCCTCAGCGTCCTGGCACAGGCATTGCCCCGTGTCGCCGTTACTGCCATCATAACCACCTTGCTTCTGTTGACTACAGACCTGAGCATTGTGCTGCCTTGCGAAGAAAGCTCTGATGGTTCCACTGACTGCAGGATCCAGTCCCTCAGAATTTGGCCCAGTCCACCTCTTCCCCCTCATCCCTTGATTCGTGCATGATTGCCTGCTAAGTTGCTTCAGTCGTGTCCCACTCTTTGCAACCCTGTGGACTGTAGCCCACCAGACTCCTCCGTCCAAGGGATTCTCCAGGCAAGAGCATCCCAGTAGGAGTGGGTTGCCATGCACTCCTCCAGGGAATCTTCCCAACCCAGGAATCCAACCCAAGGGTCTTATGTCTCCCACTCTGGCAGGTAGGTTCATTACCACTAGCGCCACCCGGGAAGCCCTCATCCCTTGCTACTTCTCTTCCAAATATGTGACAGACATTCCAGTCACCTCAAACTGCTTGTTTTTCCCGCACACGTTCACCGTCTACCTGTCTTTGCTCATGCTGTTCCCTCTGCCAAGAAGAACCTTCTAGCCTTTGCTGCCTGGTGAAATCCTCCATGACCTTCTGTCCCTTGACCACCTTTCCAGACAGAATGAATGAGTCATCTTCCTGTCAAGGCTCTTGGTTCACCCTTCTGGGGGCAGTACTCATCAAAAACTGTCCTAGTTGTCTCTATTAGCCCTTATTAGACTAAACTCTCTTAGAAACAGGAAACAGGTTCTGCTCATCTTGGTATCCATTGCCTTGTTCAAAACAGGTACTCGGGAAAGGATTGTTGAATTAAATCATCTACCAGTATGCAAAACACTATCCTAGGCCTGGGAAAGATAAAAAGAGGCATAAAAGATAAAACAGCCCCTGCCTGTGAGATTTCAGTCTTAATAATTCATAATGGTGATCATTCATAATCATTTATAATTAATAAAATGAGAATGAGGCCAACCCTGTCTGTTGAGTCAAGTAAGGACAGGGATGACAGACGGAATGAATCACTTAAGTATTTAACTATTGAATTGAGATTAGAAACAACTACCATTCATTGAATGTCTGCCAGATGCCAGGCACTGAACGATACCTCGTGACATCTAGTATTTTTCTTTAAAGATGAGAAAAATGAAGTTGGGAGAGGTTGGGAAATTTGCCTAAGACCACACAGTAAGTAGAGGACCCAACAGTCTAACCCTTGACTGTTAGACTCCTCTAGCCAAAATATAATTTTCCTCCCCTAGATCGCCCCACCCTAAATTATTATCCAGGGAGCATGAGGGGGTAAACTCACTCCCCCATGGACTGATCCGGAAGGTACCCAGAGAGTGGAGACGTGGCCCAACACACACACCCCCACCCCCTCAAGCTCCCTGACTGGTGGCCCGGGCATGGAAACTAGGGCTTGGTCTCCCCAAAGGAGGAGCCGGGGTCCCCAACCCCCGGGCGGGCGGGCACCTGTGTCGGGCCATGGCTGGCTGCCAGCTGTCTCCGGGCCTGCGGCCTGGCTCTGGGCTGGCCCTTTCTGGCGCATGTTTGTTCTTTGGAGCACAGCTGAGCTTCCTGAGCTCCAAGGCTCCGCGGTGCTTTCTTCTGTCCCCAGAGGTTCGGCACCACTGGACCCGCTGGATGTGGCTGCCCCAGGGGTCGCCATCACCCCTAGGTGAGCCGAGGCCCCACGGGTGGAGCCGAGCAAGGGGCCCGCTGCGTCCTCCTGCGGCCTCCCGGGCCCACCCTGGGTACCGGAGTCTTCCGGGGGTGCGGGGCCTGGAGCAGGGCTGGAGGTGGAGGCCGGGGGGGGGTCTCAGTCACTCCCTGAGGGACAGCGGGGCTCCTCCAGTGGAGCAGCTCCGTGGGGCTCGGGGTAGGCGTCGGAGAGGAGGCCGGGGGCGCAGGACCAAAGGACATGTTCTGGGTGGTGACCGGCAAAATCCAGGGCCCTCCGTCCGCGGGGACTGGGACGTGGGCCGGAGGGCTCGGTGACGCTGTCCCTCTGGGCTGGGGTGCGGGAGGGCCTGCGGAGGCGGAGGTGCTGGGGCCGACGGTGCTGGAGCTCAGCTCGGAGGGCTCCGGGCTGACTTGCTGTGGGAAAGGCCCTGCAGAAACCCGACCTTTCATGGCGTCTGCGGGACCGAAGCTGGTGCCTACGGCAGAGAGAAGGCTTCCCTGGGGCTCCAGGGCCCTGCACCTGCAGTCGCCGGGCGGCTTCTCCTCGCCTGGCCCTGCACACCCGTGGCAGACAGGGCGGAGCCCGGCGGCGGGCAGGGGAAGCTCCTGAACCCGCCTGGTAGAGCCTGGGTGACCAGCAAGCCCCCGAGCATCTCAGCCCAACCCCTTGTTCCTTAGCAGCTCACAGGGCCCCCACCCCTACAGGATCCAGGCCTCCCGGCTCGGCCCTAAGCATCCCCTTCAGACCCCCTCCATTCCCTTTGCAGGCTAACTTCAAGACCACCCCCTCCAGGAGATCTTCGGATAATTACAGGAGCTGGGACAGTGCCCTTCCCTGTGTTTCCCACCAGGCCTGTGACCACAGGCAGCACTGCCTGTCAGGAGCCCCCCTCCCGCTGGCTGTCAGCCTTCAGAACAGGCCCTGCCTTTGCCTTGTGTCCCCGGAATTAATAAAGCTCTGTGTGTCCATGAGCTGGTCTCCTTGCTCTGTGTCCTCAAAAAGGGCAACAATACCTTTGTCTGATGTCCGACTCTGTAAAGATGCCAGAACTGTGATTTTTGCCCTCAGTTATCCTAGTTTGCTTCTGAACTCATGGGAAGCAAAATGAGGTAATAGCTGTGAAAATGCCTCAGGAATTTTAAAACGCTAAAGGCACAGTATCCCTGTGATTCCCAGCCATGTCCCCACACACGGTCCCAACAACTCAGCTCTCATCTTCTCTCCTCCCAAAGAAGGGATTTGACAGGCACCTCTATTGTGCTTCCCCGTCTGGATTCTGGACCTCAGAGGCCTCAGGTGATTTTTCCTCAGGAGCACTACACAGCTGGGCAGTGAGGGGATCTTCCCCTTTTCCTGTCTCTTGACCTCACCAGAGAGACTACACAGACTTTCACAGGTCCCCTGGCCCGGGAGCTGCAAGGCCAGTGGCCTCGTTCAAGGAGGGAGGTTGATGGTAACCGAGCCCTTCTCCTCTGAACCCCAGCTGGCCCAGCAGAGTGAGGGGCCAGGGAACTGCCGCTCTGTAAGTGGCCCATGGTTCCCACCCAGGCGGCTCACCTCTTTTCCGGCTCCTTCCTGGCCTTTTTGGGAGGATCACTTGGGGCCCACCATGTGCTACTGTATACAGTCCACCCTCTCCACATCCCAGGCCCTGGAGACCCTTGAATTCAGCCAAGAACAGGCTCAAAGCAACCCTATACGGAGCAGAAAACAGGGGAGTGTACTTGGCCTGGGCATCATCCCCATGGTCACTTCTGAGGAGGGCGTGTAGAAGAGCTGAGGGAGGGCTGCAAAATCCCAGTGTCCGATGGTGGGATCTGTAAGAAAACGCCAACGGGGAGTGTGAGAGCAAGGCTGACATGGGGGAGCACACAGCAACCCCAGGTCTGCCACTCCGGACATGCTGCTCCGGTGAGAGCCCCCCCAGACACTGACGATCAGCCTCCCGTTACAGAAGCCAGCTCGGGAGGGCGCTGTCACAGGAGAGGTCCCTTCACGATCTTTATTCCGCACAGCAGCTCTTCAAGGGAAGAACCATTGTTCCTGTTTTATAGATAAGGACCACTATTCTCATCAAATCCAAAACACAAAAAGAAACAGCCAAGAATGGGTAAAACCAGAGACAGCAGATTAGTGGGTGCCAGGACTGAAGGTGGGAGAGAATGGAGGAGGGGCACTGCTAAAGGGTAAGGAGTTTCTTATTGGGGGTGATACAGTTGTCCTAAAATTAGGTAGTAGTGATGATTGGGCCACTGGGTTGTACTAAATCTCACTATACAGGCCACTTCCAAAGTGAATTTTAAGGACTGAACTATATCTCAATAAAACCAAAGAAAATAAGAAGGAAGGGACAAAAGAGAAGAAAAGGGAGATGGAAAGAACAGTCAGGATGAAGCCTGTTGCTGAGGAGACATACCACACACACGATCCAGAATAACCAGGTAGGCCTCTGGCTCCCATGTGTTTGTGGTGAGAAGGACAGTAACAGTAGCTAACATCTACTGGGCATTTACTCTGAGTCCAGGTCTCATCTAGGTCCTTTATATTCATTCTCATTCATCCTTCAAAGCCATCATATGAGGTGCATCATCAATGCCATTTTGGTTTTTTGCAGATGAGGAAAAGGAGGCTCAGAGATGCTGTTCACCTTATTTCTAGCAAGTAATAAAATCTGATTCCAAAGCCCACACTTTGAACCTCTTTGTTGCCAAATAAGTAATTTCCATTGCTAACTGCTAATGCCCAGAGACTGGATGGGGTCCGTTCTATTCTTTAAAGATCCCCCAGAATTAAATTAAAGCCTGCTCCAGAACTCTGATAACCTACAGAATCTAGAACTACTTCCTTAGATCTATCCTCAACATCTCCAGCTGCCAAAAAAACCCATTTCTCATCCCAGTCTAGCCTTGGGTGGGCCGAGGGCCAGTGGGGGTGACTGTCACTCACCATCAAAGCAGATGAAGGGTTTCAGGGAAAAGCAGGTCACTGCAGAAATTCTGGGGGGGAAGCTCCAGTAGCTACTGAGACCTGCACACAGTCCTGCCCCAAACTTAGGTGGCTGCAGCCAGGCAGGGATGCTGGAACCCCTGTCGCTGGACCACCTCAGAGACCCAGAGGCTGCGCTGAAGTAGAGGCCAATCCAGGCCTCAGTGTTACTCGTGATGGATTTCAAGTCCTTGTCCATCTCCTCAGTCACCATCTGCAGGTCAGCCAGGTCTGTGTGGTATCTGCAGCAGTACCCCACTGCCTCCAGCCACATCTTTTCTTGGTCAAATCGCTTGAAGAACAGGTTGCCCAGCTGAACCTCAACTGTAAGTAAAGAACATAGAGACCACAGACAGGCCTGAGGTCCAGGATCTCTGCCGGCTCAGCCCTTATCACCGCTAGACACAGTCCCAGTCCGACACTTGCCCTTACCCCATCCTCAGGTGTTAGGTTTGATGAAATCCATAATTTTATAGGCAGACTAAATACCAGATTGGAAAAATAAATAAATAAATACCAGATTGGGAGAATGAAGGACCGGTCACAGCAGCAGCTGGGGAAAAGGACGTGCATTAGGGAGAGCAGGGGTTAAGAACTAAGATTCAGTTTATCTATTTGTACAACAGGGATGACCAACCTAGACAGTGTATTAAAAAGCAGAGACATCACTTTGACAACAAATGTCCATCTAGTCAAAGCTATGGTTTTTCCAGTAGTCCTGTATGGATAGGAGTGTTGGACCATTAATAAGGCTGAGTGCCGAAGAATTGATGCTTTCAAACTGTGGTGCTGGAGAAGATTCTTGAGAGTCCCTTGGACTGCAAGGAGATCAACCCTGAATATTCATTGCAGGACTGATGTTGAAGCTGAAGCTTCAATGCTTTAACCACCTGATGTGAAGAGCCAACTCACTGGAGAAGACCTTGATGCTGGGAAAGATTGAGGGCAGGAGGAGAAGGGGCTGACAGAGGATGAGATGGTTGGATGGCCTCATCTACTGAATGGACATGAGTGTGAGCAAACTCCAGGAGATGGTAAAGGACAGGGAAGCCTGGCATGCTGCAGTCCATGGGTCACAAAGAGTTGAACATGAATGAGCGACTGAACAACAACACAGGGATAGTACCTAAATGTATTTAATTTAAATGATTAAATGAAGTCATGAATATATATGATTTAACAGAGTATGTGCAAATAATAAACACTCAAGTGGTAGGGTTAAACTTTACAGGGAGGTAATGAGGGGGCTAATATAATCCTGGTTTAGAATCAGCCTCTTCTGTGGTTTCCAGGGAGTGTGCTTGCCACACCAGCTCTTAGGAGGGTCCAAGGTTGAGGCAGGATAGAGGGAGCGTGTGGTATTCCCAGGCTCGTGACATCAGGAGAGCCAGGGACAAGAGGTAAGGCTGGTGAGGGGCACACCTGCTGGACAGGAGGCTGCTGGACATTCATGGTCCTGACTTCCAGTGGAGCTCATACAGATCGAGACGCCCTCGCCTACCCTGCCCCTGGCCAGGCCTGTCTTATGGGCAGCACACAAACATCTGTGATTCAGAGCAAGGGAAGTTTGGAAAGGATGTGCTTTGGCATGGACTGATTCCAGAAACCTGTTAAAGGATACACCTCTGTTTGCAGAATCGGGACTCATATCCTCAGATTCAAATATGGCCTCCCTAGCTCTGACTCCTGCCTGCTTACCAAGTCCCATCCAGATTTGCCTAATACTTCCCTAATTTTCCCTATTCAAACTGGTCTTTTAAAGCTACCCTTTGTTAAGCACCTCTAGTTCTCTTCTCACCAGCCCTGAGCTTTGCCTGCAGCACAAATCATCTTTTAAAATCCTCACTATAATCCCCAGAAGCAGACCTCACTTTACGGAGGAGGAAGGGGAGACTCAGGGAGGCAATGACTTGCCCAAACTCATGCCTTACTAAGTGGCAAGATGAGGTTCAAATCAGGTATGCCTGCCTTGGAAGCCTGTGTCTTCACTCCACGGTGCTGTGTTCCACAGCATGCAGAAAACCAACTTTACAGAGCTGGTTGAGGAGTGAATTCCCTTTGAAATTTCTCTACACCAAGAAACTCTTTGTCAAATACCGGGGCAGTAATAGTCCCCTCACCATGTGGACTTCCCTGGTGGCTCAGATGGTAAAGAATCTGCCTGAAAGATAGGAGACCCAAGTTTGTTCCCCGGGTCAAGAAGATCCAGGAGGAGGGCATGGCAACCCACTCCAGTATTCTTGCCTGAAGAATCCCATGGACAGAGGAAGCTGGTGGGCAACACTCCATGGGGTCACAAAGAGTCAGACCCAACTGAGCAACTTTCACTCACTTTGACTAGGTGGATGGGCCTCAACTGTGGAGAGGTACTGCCCACACCTCCACCACCCCCAAGTCACTGGGGTGGGGACATCAGAGACTGGGGTGCAGGCTAGGCTGGACTCTACCACAGGCTGGTTGGAGAACCACACGCCCCCACACACCCCCACCCCCACCCCATGAATAACAAAGGCATTGAGCCTCTGCTTGAGGTCAGCCTGGGGGCAAAGCCAAGGCATCCCGGGCTTGGGGGGAGGGACAGTCACCTGCTCCAGATGGACCAGTGCCAGGGAAGGCGGAGCCCCGGGCATGTACCTGGCTTTGGAGTGGCGATCAGGCTGAGAACTGGCTCCAGGAGGGTGTGGGGCCCCACAGTAGGATCTGTGAAACAAGCCACATGTTATGTGGTGGAGGTGGGGCTGCCCAGGGTCCTCTGCGGGCACTGGGAATTGCCAAGTTGAAGCCCGGAGAAACCTAGCTCCAGAGTAAGTGGGCTCCTTTGTTCCCATCCACGTGTGTTCCATAAATATATATACTGAGCACCTGTTGTGTGGCAAATGCTATTGCAGGCCCTGGAAAAATAGCAGCAGGAGTAAGGCAAAGTGAGTTCTTTGCTCTTGAAGAGAATATAAGAAGAAGCCAGCCTTGCGAAGAAGTAGGAAGGAATATATTGAGCAGAGCTGAGAAGGGATGGGACCACGTGTATAAGACTGTGATTAGAAGTGCTAAGGAAACCTACTGAATATGTCTAAGCAAATTGATCTGATTTACTTTTTTTTTTAATTTACATTTTTAAGATTTTACTATGTACAGAACAGGCTGGAGGGGGCCAGGCAGATGCCAACGAGAGCTGTGCTGGTGTGTGGATTTGCAGAGCTGGAGAGACGCGGATGCAGTTAAGAAGCATCTAGGGAGAGTCCAAAGGCTCCAGGGGGGTTGGGGAAAGCTCCCTCAACATAACTGTTCCTTCAAGGGGACTCCCACGCCCACTCTGGCACACTCACCACTCCTCTGGCCTGGGAATCGCAAGATCAAACCTAGACTACTCTGGGCTACATTCCAAGGCCCCATGATGGGCATGGTGTAGCATAGAAGTGGGGACCCATCAGGTTGGCCCTCCATGACCCTATGTGAGGAGCTGGGATGGGCCTTGGCTGACTGAGAGAAAAGCAGAAATTGCCCTTTTTTCTTTTTCTTAAAGGAAGGTGCTGTCTATAACTATTCCCTCTGTGATCTCAGAACCTTTAAGACAAGGGCTGCCTGGGTAGAGAGGAGCCAGCCAGGGGCAAGGATGGTGGCGGGGGGGCCATTTCCCAACAGCCAGTACCACGTGCATCAAGTAAATGGGTTATCTGCAGAGATGCACCCAACTGCCTCCCCAAAGCAGGGGTTCTCCCAGGGAGTGGCTGTTCCACATGCCCCCAGCCCCTAGAGACAAAACCACACTGTGCTTTATCAGGAGATAGACCCTGGATTCTGCTCTGGTTTCTGCATAGATGCACATGCATCCCCAACCTGACTTTCTTGGTTCCCTCCCTTTTTTTCCCCTCTTTCCCCAGATCCTTAATTGGCAGAAGGAGGGGACATAATGGAACATTCCAGATTTTACTTTCTGTCTACCCTAATTAACACCTGTTTTCTCTGATGGAGTCTTCGGAATGAGGGACCGAAGAGAAAGAAACTAAGGCAGCAGAGAAGAATGTAGCAAACGAGGGTTAAGATAACAGTCAGTTAGTAGTGCTCTGAAAGAACTTGAGCCAGACCCATGCTCGCTCACTCGCTCTGTCTCATTTGCTCCTGAGAGACGATCCTGGGAGGAAGACCAGGCCCCGGATGTGACTCTGAACACACCGTAGTAGCAGATGAAGGGCCTCCGGGCAGTGCACCAGGCAGCCCCCAGGCTGGGGAGAAAGGTTATTGAATACAGGGTGGCACAGAGGCCCTCCCTGAAGGTGGGCAACGAGCCCCACGCCAACACGCTGAAGGAAGAGCCGCCAGACCATCTCAGGCCACCAAGGCGCACATCGAAGAAGAGGCCGATCCAGGCCTCATGGCTGCTGGTGAGAGAGTAGAGGGCCCTGATGCTGCTCCAGCCGCTCATGCTGTGCAGGTCGGCCAGGTCCGTGTGGTGCCGCCGGCAGTACCCCAGGGCCTCGGACCAGCTCAGCTCCTCCGCCACCCGCCAAAAGGTCTTGCCTTCGCTGGTCAGCTGCAGGGCTGGGGCGGGAGAGTTGTCATCTTAGCACTGTCCCTACCCTAGCCGCGAATCCCAGGTGTCCAGCCACACCATGGGCAGTCTCCTGGCCTCTCCTCTCACTTTTCGCCCCCCAGCTCCCACCCTCCACTCGGCCTCCAGGGCCTTCACACAAGCCTCTCTCTTGGCCTGAAAGACTAGCCACCCCCTCATTCCCCCCAGCCTGCTCTCTCAGTGCCCCCACCTTGCATTTCTTGTCTCCCACTTCCCACTGCCCCATCCTGGTAGGCTCCCTTTGTATAAGCAGCCCTGAACGTTTGTTAGGGCTTAATAACAGTAGAGTGTTCCCTGAGCGCTCCCTGTGTGCCATTAGCTCACTGAATCCTTTCCAAGAACTCTCTAGGTTAAACATCACTACGACTGTTTTCCAAATTGAAAAACCAAGTCACTGAGAGTTAAGTGACTTAGCCAAGGCCACCCAGTGGGAAAAGAGCCAGGGCCCAAGGACCGTGGGTGGGGCTCCCAGGGCAAGGCCCTTTGTCAGAGCGTGGTTTTGCCCTGATGTAGGACTCGCGGGCTTATCATTGGGCTGCTCATTAGAATCACCTGGGGAGCTTTTCAAATACACCGATGCCCAGGCCACCGACAGCAAAGATCTGAACGTCTCGCTGGGACCAGCATCAGAATTTGTTTAAAGCCCATAGGGAAAAGGACCTTTTGGCTTATCTGTCTCCACCAGACAAGGCAACTTGGAAGCAAAGAACCAGCCTTATTATATTCCCAGGGTCACCCAGCACATCAGAGGGACTGGAGGTATTAAAAATGAATGAATGAGTGAACAAACAAATGAGCACATCGGACATCTCACAGGAACCAAGAACCCCATGTTCCCTTTCTTCCTTCCTGACTTCATCCCCTTGAGGAGGTGGCCCGCAAAGGAGGACTAGTTAAGAACTACTCTGCCCAGGGCCTTGGGGTGGGAGACGGGGTGTCCTGATCCTTGAGGAAACCAGCCACAAACCAGAGCCGTAAGGGGAAGAAAGTAAGACCGCAAAACCGGGCACACAGAAGGGCAAGGATGTGCATTTGGGGAGGACACAGGAAAGGCCTGACGAGGCACATGCCGAAAACAGTGACGCTCCTCACACCCACCAGAGGCCGAGAAGATGCTGCCTGTCGCCGAGAGAAGCTGGAGGACCCCTAGATGGAGAAAAGGGAATATAAAAAAATCGTTCTTATGAGAGGTGAGTCATTTTGACAATTTTTTGTCCGATGCTGTTTAATTTTTTAAATTAAATCACTGGCTGTGGCCTATTAAATTGACTTTAGGATCTAAGGGGTCCCAACCCACAGTTTGAAAAACCCTGCTGCCCCAGCTGATCTCCTGGCTTGAAACACATAAGCTGACAGCTCCACCCCTGAGCTGGGTGTACACGTCCAAATGTCCGTTTCTCACACACACACAGGTCCACCCCGCGGATCCGGCCTGTCCGGGTCCTCCCAGCCCATCCATCGTGAGGCGCCCCTCACCCCAGCACCTCAAGCCCCACCCAGGAGTTGCTGTCGATGACCCCCTGTCTCTGACTAGGTAAATCCCGTCAGTTCTACGGCCAGCGTGTATCTGGGACCTTCTTGAACTTTCCACTTCTTTCCGTGGGCACTGCCACCTGGCTCAAGCCACCTTCCCCTCCCTGGGACTGACAGCATAGCACCCGCCCCGAAGCTTCTGTCCCCAGCCCTCACAGCTTGCTCCCCACTCTGCGACCAGAAGGGCCTTTCTGACTGTTTACCTGGTCATTCCCACAGGCTACTGGGGAAGGGGGGCACTCCTTACCGCAGCCCCCAGGCCTGTGGGTCCTGGCCCGCTGTCATAGGAAGGCTCCTCAGGCTCCCCAGTTTGCTCCCGCACACAGCCAGCTCATCCATGAGGTTCAGCCCAGCGCCTCAGGGCCTTTCTCTGGCTTTAGTCTTCAAGGTTCCTTCATTTAGCCCTTAAGCTCAGCCCAAATTCCCCTTCCTCAGAGAAAGCTTCCCACCCCTAGACTAAAAAATCCTGCACAAGCTTCTCTCTGTGACAGTTGCCCGTCACCCTGATCATCTCCTTCGTTGCTTTAGTCACGTTCCGTGATGATCTTGTTTCCTGGCTTTTGGCCCAATGTCTCTAACCCCCACTAGGGTGAGGGCTCTGTGAAGTCAGGGGCCATTCCTGACTGGCACCTACTAGCACTGTGTGTGTCGATTAGATGCGTAAATGAAGAAATGAAGGACTGAAACTCTGTACAGAACAGCAAACTCCAGGCTCTGACCCCTGGAGGGTGGGGGTGGGCTGGGGGCGGCTGTGGGGGGTGGGGAGATGCAGGCAGGGGAGGGCGAGCTGAGGCTGCTCTCACCATCAAGCTGACTTGCAAAACCAGTCACTTCTTCCCACTTGTCTCACCTGCCACCTCTGAGGGAGGGCCACCTTTCCTGTAGGTCCCTGCTCTGGACGTGCCTGGGGCCCGGTGCCCTCCTGCCCGGGCGGTGGCCTTACCTGCTGTGCAGAGGGACAGTCGCAGCCCCATGACCGGCATGACGATGACGCAGGACAGGACAGCGGGTGGAAAGTCACCCCTGCTCTGGAAGAGGCTGTGCCTGGTTTGCGGGTCATTTCTTTCTTGATCCCCACTCTCCTCCTCTTTCCTACTCACCTGTACAGATTTGACTGAACAAACACCCAGTGCCTCCCGCAGGCCAGCCACTGTGTGAGGTGCTCGGACACAGAGGAGCAGAAAAGATGGCTGTGCCCCTGCAAGTGGCAGGGGAGGTGGGTTACCGGGATGAGCAATGGGCTCAGGCTGGGGAGGGGCGAGCCGGCCAGGCTGGCTGCTGCGGGAGGGAGGAGGAGGATGGCCTGAGAGGTGAGAGCCCTGGGCTCCCCAGGGCCGAGGGACAAGGGGCCCAGTGGAAGGAGAGAAAAGGGAGGCCTGAGGAGGGAAAGCGAGCTGGTGTGTGTGGGCCAGGCTCGCTGCGCTCTCTTCCCTGCCCACCCTCCAACAACCGCAGCGCCAGGGAGTACCTGTCATGATCCTATTTTACAGGTGAGAACGTTGTGGCTCCAAGAAGGAAATTACGTGCTCAAAACTCCAGGGTAGGAAGTAGGGCAGTGATTCAAGCTCAGGTCACTGCAAAGCATGAGGCGGGGAGGTGTGGACTCCCTCCCACAAGTCCTACTTCAGTGAGGATAGAAGTGCCCCCCACCCAGGCTAGGCTCTGCCCACCCCCAACCCCAAATAAGCACAGAACAGATGCCAAGACACTTTCTCTGGGGGAACCAAGAACAGCTCTCTCTCTCTCCCGTCCACCCTCCCTCCCAACATCCTGTTTATGCCCACAACTCTCTCCATTCCCCTAAGAGCTAAGCTTTTGGAAACCAAAGCCTGGAAGACTTTTTTTTCCTGCCCTCCACCCCTTCACACCCTTCCTGGGAGGGAAGGGCAAACAGCCCCTCTGATTGGAAGGGCAAAGGGAAAGAGGAAAAAATTGTTCATGCTTCAACAATAATGTCCTGCACAATATTCTCTTGTGCAGCGATGGCCTCAGATGACTTCTTCCCAGTGGCAGAACCCATGTGTGCCAGGGCCACTCTCTGGGGATGGAAGAGATCGCGACACTCCTGGCCCAGGAAACACCACCCCCGCCAGAACCCTCTCACCCAGCCATTCGCTTAGGTATCCTCGGTCTCATGATGTAAGGGACCTGCTAGGCTTCCCGGGGGGGAACCCCTGGGGCAGTGCAGCGAGTGTGGGGTCAGGCACAGCCTCCAATCCCCCCACCCCCCAGGGCCGCTCCTGGTACTGTGGGTTCCACATGCACTTCTCTTCTCTCCCACGACTCCAAGAGCTCCTTGACCGCCAAGACTGGGCCACAGTCACAAAGCCCTCATCCCATAATGCTGTTGCAGTTTAGTTACTCAGTGTCTGACTCTTTTGTGACCCCATGGGCTGTAGCCCACCAGTCTCCTCTGTCCATGGGATTTCCCAGGCAAGAATACTGGAGTGGGTTTCCATTTCCTTCTCCAAGGGATCTTTCTGACCCAGGGAATGAACCCACCTCTCCTGCACTGGCAGGTGAATTCTTTACTGCTGAGCCACCAGGGAAGCTCCATCCCATAATAAGTGCAGCAAACACTCTCAATGAAGAGGAGGCACCATGGTTTGTACGAAGGAGCTTTGCTATTCTTCTTCTCTTTGGGGTCCCTCCTACCTCAGATTCTGTCTGACCCATGGAGATCTTGAGAATATGAATCAACGAGGAGACTTACATTGGACACGGAGGGCCGGTGATAAAGGGGAGCGAGGACAGCTCTGGTTCCCTGAGTTGTGTCAGGAAACCCCAACTGGATAAAAGGGACAGAGAGAAGGAAGCAGCAGGCCTCCCAAGGGAGCAGGAACAAACACTTGGTTTGCATGAGCCCTGGGAAGCAAAAGCGTTCACGGAAGCTTCCTGTGGCACCTCTTCCACCCGCCAGGTTAGGAATGCATTTCCACCCGGACGCAGTACCGCCTTAGGTACGCGCGGGGCTACAATTTTCACTTTCCCACAGTCGCCATGTATCTCTTCTCCCAGACCAGTTAGATCTGTAGCCCCTGTAGCATTTTTCCCATACTTTCTTTATTACTTGGACAGGCTCCCTGAGAGTAGACAGCTTTTCTTCTGCAAAGTGAGCTGCTAAAGACCGTCTGTCCATGCTCTCTGTTAGAGATGTTCATTGTGGCCACAATACCCAGCCAGCACAACTCGAGAGGTTTTCTCAGAGCCTTGATGCCTGTGAGATAATAGAAAAAATATATATTGGTCTCTGCCACCCCGTACCTGGCGCGTATGTGCTAAGTCATTCAGTTATGTCCAGCTCTTTGCGACCCCGTGGACTGTAGTCCACCAGGCTCCTCTGTCCATGGGATTCTCCGGGCTCTTGCCTGGAGTGGATTGCCATGCCCTTCTCCAGGGGATCTCCCTCACTCAGGGATTGAACCCACGTCTCTCATGTCTCCTGCATTGGCAGGCGGATTCTTTACCACTAGCACCACCTGGCACAGAGCTCCTAAAGCCCTGGTTATTTCCTGAGTGACAAAAATGTCTTCTTTTTTTTTCTGATGAAGTGACTCTGGGTGGGCTCCTGGATGGCAACTGGTACCTAGAAAGACTAAGCCATGATGAGAAGCTTGGAATTTTCAGCCCCAACCCCCTATCCTTCAGAGTTAATGATCGCTCAGGGCTAAGTAATGAAGCCTTCACAGGGACTTCCCTGGCGGTTCAGTGGTTAAGATTCCACACTTCTGCTGCGGGTTCAGTCCCTGAGTTCAATCCCTGGTCAGGGAACTAAGATTCCACAAGCCATGCAGTATGGCCAAAAAACAGGGGGAAAAAAAAGCCTCCACAGAAATCCCAGAAGTTTGGGGTTCAGAGAGCTTCTAGGTCGGTGAATGCATAGAGGTTTGGGGAGAGTCCTTACCATGCCCCAGGCCTCTCTCCCATCTGGCTGTTCCTGAGTTAAATCCCTTGGTGATAAACTGGTAATCTGGTGAGTAAGATGTTTCTTGGAGACCTGTGAGCCGCTCTAGCAAATTAGTTGTACCTGAGCAGAGGGTCGTGGGAACTTCCATCTGCAGCCACTTGGTCCAAAGCACCTGGACTAGGGACTGGCGTCTGAAGTGGGTGGAGGGGGGCGGAGAGGCTTGTAGGACTGAGCCCTTCACCGATGGGATCTGACTCAAGCTCCAGGTAGTGTCAGACTGAGTTAAATTACAGGACACAGAGAATTGCTCCTTGTGGGTGAAAATTGTCGTATGTCTGGTATCAGAAGTTGTGAGGATGGTGTGATATGATGTGAGAGTAAGAGAATCACAGGAGGAAAGACTTGGGGGAAGGGTTTCCCTAAACAGTTCTTATCTGCGAAAGGAGGGTCATAAAGCTATTTTTCAATGACATTATGAGGATCAAATGAAATAATCTTTGCAGTGGATATGATAGGCTGCACAAATCCTAGTGTGGAAGAAGCATTGCATCATCTGCTTGTTTGTCTCTAAACCAGCTTAAAAGTTTTAAGGTGCACTTATTTTTTTATTTTATTGTGTGCACAGAATAAGATGCACCTATATGTTTTGTGATGCCCCTATTTAAAGTGCACAATCTGATCAGTTTTGCAGAATGCATGTACCAGTGGAACCACCACAATCAAGTCATAGAACATTTCCAACACCCTAAAATGTTCCCTCCTGCCCTCTTCAGCAGTCCCTCCCCTACTCCAGCTCCAGGCGACCACTGATTTACTTTCTGTGGCTGTAGATTCATTTTCCAGCATCTTGTTTGAATGGAATTTCACACAGTAAAATGTCTGTCAGTTTCACCCATCTTGTCATATATATCAGTAGCTCACTCCTTTTCATCACTGAGGGGTAGTCCGTTGTAGGGAAACGCTGCTGCTGCTGCTAAGTCGCTTCAGTCGTGTCCGACTCTGTGCGACCCCAGAGACGGCACTACACCTTATTTATTCAGTTGTCCTGCTGGCGGGTTTGGTATTGTTTTCCAGTTTGAGCCCATTATGAATGAAGCTGCTATGAACATTCATGAACAAGTCTTTGGGCATATGTTCTTATTTCTTTTGGGTAAATGCCTAGAGGTGGGATTGCTGGGTCATGTGGTAAGCCTATGCTTATAAGAAATTGCTAACTCTCTTCCAGAGTGGCTATATCATTTTCCATTCCCACCAGCAATGTATGATAATTCTGTGTGGATGTGAACTGTTGGACGAGTGTGCCCCATGGGGCTGTTCCTGCTTGAGGGAAAAGTTCTGTTACAGAGAGCTTCTCAAAATGCCCACATAGTTGGAAGGCAGTGGGGCTCCTGGAACAGGTCACTGGAGCCTTCCTTGGACACTTTCTTTTTTTTGATGTGTTAATTATTCTTTATGCTGTTATAAAATGCCCTGTTTCTTCGGAACCATCATAGGTGCAAAGTCAAAACATGTTTATAGACAAATGTTAAACATAACAAGAAACATGGGGTGCACCCATTTGGTAAGAGCTGAGCCTCCGTTTTCAGTCCTCATCATCCGGATGGACACTTTCTTTGATCCCTTGGGGAGACACCCCGGTCCTTTGCTCTTGGGCGCTACCTAGTGGTGGGTAGCACACAGTACTGGGCAGCCAGCCGGCCTTCCTTCATCCGGAAGACAGGTTTTTTACTTGTACCTCAGGAGGAATGTGAACCCTTGGACTCCACTGTGGCTCAAAATTTTCATTTATGTTTCCCCTCTCAGTGCTGTTTTAATAACTGATTTTTTAAAAATTCTACTTTATTCCTTTAAAAGTAAATGTGTTGGCCAGTAAGAATATTAAAAGATATGCAACATCACTAGTTATTGCATGCATGTGTGCTCAGTCATGTCTGACTCTTCTGCAACCCCACGGACTGTAGCCTGCCAGGCTCCTCTGCCCATGGGATTCTCCAGCCAAGCGTACTGGAGTGGGCTGCCGTTTCCTACTCCAGGGGATCTTCCTGACCCAGGGGGAAATGCAAACCAAAACTACAATGAGACGCCACCTCACACCCATTAGGAAGGCTGCCATCAAAACAACAGAAAATAACAAGTGTTGGTGAGGGTGTGGAGATGCAGGAACACGTGTCAGGGGGAATCAGCCACTGTGGAAAACCATATGGAGGTTCCTTAAAAAATTAAAAAAGAATTATGATGCAGAAATTCCACTTCTGGGTATATGCCCCCCAAAATTGAAAACAGGGACTCAAAGAGATATTTGTAAACTCATGTTCATAGCAGCATTATTCACCATAGCTAAAACACGGAAGCGTCCCAAGTGTCCATTGAGGATGAAAAGATAAACAAAACGTGGTACAATGACTCAGCTTCAAAAAGAAGGAAATTCTGACACATACTGCAGGATGAATGAAACTTGAGGACGTTATGCTGAAAGAAATAAGCCAGCCACAAAAGGACAAATATCGTATGATTCCACTTATATGAGTTACTTAGTCAAATTCACAGAAAGAGAAAGTTGAATGGTGATTGCCAGGGACTAGGGAAGGAGGAAATGGACAGTTGTTTAATATAAAACTGAGCAGAACCCTGCATTGCCCTCCCAAGGAAAGAAGTCTTTCTGTGTCCCCAGTTTCTTGTTTGTAAAAAAAAAAAAGCTTTCTTCTCCTAGGCCTTCCCTGAGTTCCAAAGAGTAGACCCATTCAGTTACTAACTAGGGAAGTGAGGGAATGCAGAAACAAAGGAAAAGCAGTCAAGCAAGAAGAAGAATATAACAGCTTAAATAACACTTTAACCATAAAACAGAGTCACAGGACCCAAGTTCCTCCTAAAGGGGTATAGATAATAATCTGACACTTACCTTTGAGTTCTGCAAAAACTAAGACCCCTCCCCACCCCTGCCAGGTGGGGGATGACGGCTGCATGCTGACGGTTAGCATGTGGACCCCAGGTGGGTTGGAACCAGATGGTGATGATTAGAATTCCTGAAACATCACCGTGTCACCACCAACCAATCAGAGGTCCACAAGCTGATAGTACACCCTGCAGCCCTCACCCCTAAGGTTGCCTTTGGAAACCCATTTTTGAAAGTCATCAGCGTTCAGGTCTTTTCAACATGAGCTGATTATTCTCCTTGCTTGCCCCCCTGCAATAACACTGTACTTTCCTTCACCATAAGCCGGTATCAATTGATTGGCTTTGCTATATGTGGGGCGAGCAGACCCCAGTTTCACTTGGTAACAAATGGGTGCAGAGTTTTCATTTTACAAGGTGAAAAGAGTTGTGGGGGTGGATGGTGACGATGGCTGACAGCACAGTGAATGCATTTAGCACCACTGAACTGCACGTTTAAAAATGGTTGAGGGGACTTCCCTGGCAGCCCAGCAGTGATGACTCTGCCCTTTCAATGCAGGGGGCACAGGTTCAATCCCTAGTTGGGGAACTAAGATCCCACATGCTGCACAGCATGGTGAGAAAAAAGATAAAACAGTAAACTTTATGTGTGTTTTATTACAATAAAAATTTGGGGAAAAGTAAATGTTTCCAGAGTTGATACTATTTACCTAATTTGACTATTTTTCTTTTCATTAACTCACATGCATTATCTCCAATTTTGATCATTTCTCTCCCAAGCTACTGAATTCTTTTTGTTTCATATAACTGTATGTGTGTATATATATATGTGTGAACTTCTTGGTTTGTTCTATTTTACATAATTTTCTTCAGCAATTATTTCATCCTTTTAGTACTTTCAATAACTTAATAAATTCATTATTAATTTCCTTTTAATATCTTTTAAGTTTTTCATTTTAAGTATGCTGTTGGGGGGTTGCATTTCCAAGGGGAAGGAGTTAGTTGAGTGCAAACCACATGTTGTTGTTGAGTCCTCAGTGGTGTCCAACTCTTTGCGACCCCGTGGACTGTAGCCCGCCAGGCTCCTCTGTCCGTGCGATTTCCCAGGCAAGAATCCTGGAATGGGTTGCCATTCCCTTCTCCAGGGGATCTTTCTGACCCAGGAATTGAACCTGCGTCTCCTGCATTGGCAGGAGGGTTCTTTCCCACTGAGGTGGCCTGGGAAGGAGGATAAACCTGCTGGCTGTGTAGCCAGGCTGCCTGGCTTCATTTCATGGCTCTTCCACCCAGCTCTGCAACTGCTTCCTCGTCCGAAAAATGGAAAGAACATGGCACTTACCTCTTAGGATCATTGTGTGGATTAAATAAAATAAACACATTCAAAATGCTTGGTTAAGACACTAGCTATTTTATTCCTGTGATTCCCCATATCCCTGTAGGTGAGCCCTTGACTCTAGTTTAACCTGTAAGGAAAGAAGGCTGGCAGGATCACTAGGAAATCGCTGAACCAGAGAATCCAGGCCCACCAGCCCAAAGCCCCTCTTAAGGGAAACCAAAAGTCCCTCCTTAGCAATGGGCCAGCCAGGGACTTTATACCTGCGTTATCCCTCGAGCAAACCACGCCTACAGCCCCACTCATCTGCGCACCTATTTGGCATTAACCAAACAGAGCAACAGGCTGAGATTCTGGAGCCTGGAGAGGCTAGGGCAGGGGCTCTGAGCAGAGAATGAGCTCAGAAGTGGGCTGAGACAGTCAAGGGCTGCTCGAGGGAATCTGAGAAATACAGCATTCCCTCCTGGAATAACAGGGGACCAGGAGGGTATGGACAAGTACCCTCCTACCAGATGGGTGTCAGGGGACAAAACACCCTGAGTGAGCAGAGGAGGAGGTGTGGGCCCCTCACCCTCACCCCACCCCTCTGCATGGGCTGATTCATACAGCTGAGCAGAGAGAGAGTGAAATGTCTTCCTGGAAGACCTTTGCCTTAAACTGCCAGCCACAGCAGTGGGGTGGGAGGAAGCTCTCCAACAGGGACAAAGGAGGAAGGAGGGATCTGGTACCGAAGAGCCAGGGGCCAGGGCCCCAGTGAGCAGGGCCTGAGGCCAAGCCAGAGGTCAGTTATTACCACGAGATCAGGCCACATCTGACACGACTCAAGGAAAGGAGCTGTGCTCCAGAAAACGAGGAGATGGGTCAAGAAGACTGCAGAGACAGGTAATATGATGTTTAATCTTATGTCAACTTGGCTAGGTCACAGGGTGCTCAGAGACCGTTGACCCTTCTTTTTTTAAAAAAAAATAAAATAATTTCTTTTCGGTTGTATTGGGCCTTCACTGCTGCTCACTGGCTTTCTCTAGCTGTGGCGAGCAGGGGCTAATTGTGGTGCTTGGGCTTCTTGTTGTGCTGGCTTCCCTTGTTGCAGAGCACAGGCTCTAGGAGTAGGGGCTTCAGTCGTTACAGCACCCAGGCTCAGTAGTTGTAGCACATGGGCTCTAGTTACTCGGTAGCATGTGGAATCTTTCCGGACCAGGGATTGAACCCATGTCCCCTGCATCAGCAAGAGGATTCTTATCCACTATACCACCGGGGAAGTCCTACAGTTGACCCTTGAACAATGTGGGGGATAGGGGTGCCAACCCGCTGGACAGTCAAAAGTCTGTATTGCTTTCTAGTCAGCCCTGGTATATACAGTTCTGCACCTGGAGATTCAACCAACTTCAGACTGCATAACACTGCAGTATTTACTACTGAAAAAAATCCTCCTGTAAGTGGACCCATGTAGTTCAAACCCACGTTCAAGGGTCGGCTGAATTTGGTTAAACATTATTCTGGGTATGTGTGTGAGGGTGCTTTAGGTGAGGTTAGCACTTGGATAGGTAGACTGAGTAAAGCAGTCTGTCCTCCCTAATGTGGGTGGGCCCCATCCAATCTGTTGAAGGCCTAGGCAGAACAAAAGACTGAGTAAGAAATAATCCTTTCTCAGCCTGTTTTATAGCTAGGACCTCAGTCTTCTGTACTCAGAAGGGAACTGCCCTCATTGGCTCTCCTGGGTCTCCAGATGGCAGATCATGGGGCTTCTCAGCCTCTGTAATTACGTGAGTCAATTCCTTAAGATAAATGTCTAGATAGATAGATGACAGATAGATATATAAATAGATGTCCTATTGATTCTGTTTCTCTGGAGAACCCTGACTAATCCAACTAACCAAGTGGGAGGCACATTAGAAGGCCCGTAGAACATCCGGGGGTGGCGGGCGGGGGGCTGGCAGAGAGCAGCAGGGCGGAGGCCAGGTGAGGTTCGTGAGTGAGGTCAGCAAGACGAATCTCATTGGCATCAGGTCGGCCCTGCAAAGTCTCCTTTGTGTGGCCGTGGGGCTTGCGGTTTTCCAGTTCTCTGAGAGCAGAGAGCTGAGGGAGATCCAGGCACAAAACCAGAAGGTTGTTCCATTTATGAACATCCCATTATTTCCTGAGGCAGGCGCCCACAGGACTTCTGGGAATGGGCATGTGTTATGACACTGGGAGGTGGTGAACGCCTGACATACAGGCGGCTCAGAGGACACCTTCTTGCTCTGTTGTTAGAGGATGTGTAGATTTAACTCCAGTTCCAGCTGCTGTGCTGAGTGACAAGGCCAGGTAAAAGTGAACTTGGGCCAGATGCAGCAGAGAAGGCTGATACGGTACCCAACACCCCTGCTGGGACAGGCTAGCACCTCTTTCTGCCAGAAGGAAGACCCATTCGCTGTGCTGGAGACAGTAGACACTCGCCATACAGGGCCCAGCATGGAGGAGACGGCCCCACTGAGCTGGGCGGAGCGTGTCATCTTCAGAGACCGAGACGGGTATCTGCGACGGGAAAGTCTGGTATGTAGGAGGTAACGTGGCTCTCCGCACCTCCCGCGCCGGGTTTAGAGAAGAAATTCTCTAAAGTCAAGGGAAGTGGGAAGCTCACTAGGCCAGGAATGGGATCCAGAAGAACATGAGAGAGAGCCAGCTCTGAGAACCGGGCTGAGCCTCTCCCTGGGCTCTCAGCACCCTGACCTTACTCACTATATTGCAAGTGTGGCTCTAATGATGCCCTGTCAGCCCATCAGTGATCAGTCCCTAGAGGCCAGGGCCACGTCCGGTATCCTTGTGCTCCTAGCGCCTAGCAGAGCGCTCGGCACACAGGCGGGGCTCAGTGTTGAATGAGCAGGCGGGGTGTTGCTGTGGAGTCCCCTACACAGTGACCCGGAGCTCCTTGCTGAGACCCGGCCTGGCCCTGAGCCTGGATAAAGGACCTGCCAGTGAGGTGTGTGGCCAAGACAGGCAGGGCCCCTCGATTCACAGCTCTCTGCGAGGCTTGTCATTGTCACGGGTGCCAGAGTGGTGGGGGCACAAGAAGAGGGCTTTGTTTTAATCAAGAATGAGATAGAAAGAAATTAATGCTTATGTTTAGGGCCTTCAGCAAATGACCGTGGCCTGCTTCAGTGTTGGGTTTCCTCTGAGTTGTCTTGCCCAGGGAACGACTTTCACACCAGTTTTGCCACCCAGAAAGCAGTTTCGCTTACGCCTCCTTTTTCAACTTCAAGTGGGAGCTCGGGGCCCAGAGAATTCCTCTCAAAGTGTTTGTCTGTCACGTGACCCAGGAACACCCGAGAGCCATGTAGAGAGGAGCAGACGGAGAGGAACCCGGGTGCTGCCAGTGGCCCCGAGGAAGAAGGCTGGGATGGGGCCAGGGTGAGCCTGTGGATTCAGCCTTCTGAGCAGGGGAACAGTCCCGCTGGAGAAACTGCTCCCTGCAGAACCAACATGAGGAGCCTTCAAACTCTTGTGAAAAAAAGGTCTTCATCTCAGATGTCTTGGTGCAAAAAGATAAAAATAGAGTATCTGTGCATGTTTGCCTACAAAGAACAGGCCAAGTGAAGTCACTCTTTGTGAAAAATGATGAGGGGGGACTTTCCTGGTGGTGCAGTGGTTAAGACTCCGCCTTCCAGTGCAGGGGGCACAGGTTCAATCCCTGGTTGGGGAGCTAAGATCCTACATGCCTTGCAGCCAGAAAAACAAAACATAAAACAAATTCAATAAAGAATTTAAAATGGTCCACATCAAACAAATAATAAAAAAACAAAGAAGGCAAAGGGACACCAGCCAAGCAAGGAGGTCCCAGGAGCTGCATTTGGCATGAGTAGGGGGAGCCACTGATGGCTGGTGGCTCTTTATCTCAGACAGCAGGCCACTCTGTAACGGTCGACTGTGGGGATAGTAACAGGTCCCCTGGGTCCTGGGAGGCCCTGGCAAAGGCGTCCTTGTCATGGTGAACACACAGGAGAAAAAAGCCTGCCATCTTCACACAAAGCCTTTGCTCTGACTTTTCACTTATCTTCAGCTGTATTGCAGTAGCTGGAGATTTACCATTAATTGTTGAGAACATCATGCTTTGTTTCTGAAACAGAGGTACTAGAATTTCACATGATAGAAATGCCATAGAAACAATAGCATAGAGTTTGATTCCAGCTGAGGTCTGATACATTGTTCACAGGAAGGATCAGAAATTGCATAGTAACCAATGTGTCAATGAGAAAGGATGTCTGAACCCTGCCCAGGGTAGAGGCAAGGTGTATATAAATCAGCTACATGGGACAATACAGTAACCAATGATATAAAATTTCTGTGAGAGGCCCCCTGAAGCTAGGGGGACCCCCACATACACACACAAGAAGGGGGTCAGTAGTAGGCACTGTAGTATGGGGCAGGGTGTTCCAGGAGTTGGTCATTTACGTCACGTGCAAGGTTGTCCAGAGACCACAGCTGTCAGGATTCTGGGCTCCTTTGTGAATCAAAGGGCTGTAGAACATTGGGACCCCTGTGGTCAAATGGGCCCCTCAGCACGGATGACGTTCTCTGCACCTTCTCTGGCTGGGCCCAGGCTTCATCACAGACCAGACCCTGGAGCTTTGGAATCACAAGAGGTCAAATACAGAGGCCTAAAGCCATTTTTAACCCCTCTCTTCCCACTGCCCCTACCCTGTACACTACATGATTATCATGAAACTGAAAAACAGGACATTTGTAAAGAAAAGAGAATCTAAATGTCATTGGCCTGGGGAAAGGAAACACGTGGCTGCTTCTTTCTCTGTTCAGAATCTCCCCTTTCACCAAACTCCACTGGAACATTGGAGGGTTGTATATACTTCTTGCCCTGGACCAGTGGATTATTGCCGGGAAGGGGGTTTAGGAAAAGTCTATCTGACATTCTTCAGGTAAGAATGGCCTATGGCCTGCATGGAACAAAGTTATACCATACCACAGTAATACCCACATCACAAGGCTGCTCCCACTTAGGGCCTCAGTTCAGTTCAGTTCAGTTCAGTCGCTCAGTTGTATCCGACTCTTTGCGACCCCGTGAATCACAGCACACCAGGCCTCCCTGTCCATCACCAACTCCCAGACTTCACTCAGACTCACATGTCCATCGAGTCAGTGATGCCATCCAGCCATCTCATCCTCTGTCGTCCCCTTCTCCTCCTGCCCCCAATCCCTCGCAGCATCAGAGTCTTTTCCAATGAGTCAACTCTTCGCATGAGGTGGCCAAAGTACTGGAGTTTCAGCTTTAGCATCATTCCTTCCAAAGAAATCCCAGGGCTGATCTCCCTTAGGATGGACTGGTTGGATCTCCTTGCAGTCCAAGGGACTCTCAAGAGTCTTTTCCAGTACCACAGTTCAAAAGCATCAATTCTTCAGTGCTCAGCTTTCTTCACAGTCCAACTTTCACATCCATACATGACTACTGGAAAAACCATAGACTTGACTAGACGAACCTTTGTTGGCAAAGTAATGTCTCTGCTTTTCAATATATTATGTAGGTTGGTCATAACTTTTCTTCCAAGGAGTAAGTGTCTTTTAATTTCATGGCTGCAGTCACCATCTGCAGTGATTTTGGAGCCCCCCAAAATAAAGTCTGACACTGTTTCCACTGTTTCCCCATCTATTTCCCATGAAGTGGTGGGACCGGATGCCATGATCTTCGTTTTCTGAATGTTGAGCTTTAAGCCAGCTTTTTCACTCTCCAGTTTCACTTTCATCAAGAGGCTTTTTAGTTCCTGTTCACTTAGGGCCTCAAGCGGTTGCAAAATCTTAGAGAAGAAAATAACAGACTCATTTATTTAGGTTTATTAAACATATCCCCAGCCCTTCCAGGACATATTGATAACAACAGTGATGTATTTGAGGGCATGAACAGCAAGTACTGTATGAAGGCAAAATGTGGGTCTGTGGTCAAATTTCTGTCCAAATCATGATGTCCAAATTGGTGATGATGATGGTGTGTGTGTGTGTGTGTGTGTGTCTGTGTAAATTTTCTACTTTATAAAGCAGTTTCACAACAAGACCTTGATTTCTTTTACACCCAATTTCTTGATATATGGGTCAGTGAGTTTTTCCTAGAAGGAGGCTCATTTAACAAGTGCTCCCCCAAACAAAGGGACATTTCTCTTCAGGTCCAGGAGGAGCTCAATCCCCAACAAAGAGGAGATGGTGCCCGTTTTCACTAGGCTGGTAAACATTGAGGAGTCAGTCATTTTCACTGCAGTTTCCTGCTAAAGCCTGTGGGATCTTTGGAAACCTGTGAAAAAAGGGCCCTCCTGCCATGCGGTCAGCAGATCTGGAAGGACGGAGCACAGTGGTCAAAGGACTTAGCGTTCCAACCCCTCATTTGGAACGAGGGGGAAAGGAGCCTGGAAAACTCCCCACCACTTCCTGCCCCCACCCTCCCCCTCCCCAGATGAATAGTGACAGACATTCTCCTTTGGTTGTGATGGGCTGAGATCAAGGTCTGTCCCGAGGATGGAAGCTGCAAAATAAGTCCCAGAGCTCAGGGCCTCTGGGAAGGACAGGCACAGGCCCAGGAAATGGCCAGGTGAGTGCAATCAGTCGTGTCTGGGATGCGGGCACATACTTAACACACAATTTGCATCATTTCCTGTATTGTGTGTCCTAGGAATTTCCAAGTTGGCCCTCCCTTTCTGGAGCAACTAGTATTTGAAATGAGAGGGAGGAAGGCATACCCAAGGATAAGAGGGAAGAGAAATTAGGTTTCCTAACCCAGATATGGAATAATTTTAGGTCTCAGGGGAGGCCATGTTGTTTAGACTTCTTTTGGTGGGTTGTTTTTTTTTTTTAATTGGAGTATAATTGCTTTACAATGTTGTGTTAGTTTCTGTCATACAACGATGTGAATCAGCTATAAGTATACATATATCCCCTCCTTCTAGGACCTTCAACCACCCCCCAACCATCCCATCCCATCTAGGTTATCACAGAGCACCGAGTTGAGCTTCCTGTGCTATATCCCTACTAGCTATCTGTTTTACACATGGTAGTGTATATATGTCAATCCTAATCTCCCAATTCATCCCACCCTCCTTTTCCCACCCTGTGTCCACTTGTCTTTTAAACACAAATCACAGTTACCCTCAGAATGGCCTCAGTAACCTTCCTTGCCCATCATCCAGGATTCTCACCATTCACAGTCTACTTATTGCTTTTTGCCCTGACTCTCTTCCGGGAGGGTAGAAAAACCAGGAGGAAGAATGGAGTTGGGTGGAAGAGGGCAGAGGGGCAGGGCCAGCTGTAAAGTCAGGCCAGGGCATCAGAGATCATCCCGCCGAGATTGGTACCAAGAGCCCCGAGTTAGCACAGCACGGACACCATGAACTGCAGAAACTTCAGGGCACCTCAACCCAAAATAGCTTCAGGCTCAAGGAAGGGCCAGGAGAGGAGGTGAGTGGTCTCTGAGGAGAAACTCATTGTTGAGGGCAGATGCCGCCTCCTGGTCTTAGGGGTGGGGGGAGGTCCTGCTGGGGTGTGGCCAACAATTTTTCCTTCTCCAGGGTGTGCCTTGTGCTTGGGCCGTACAGGCTGCGGTCCTTCAGGTGGACTCTGCAGGGGGTCCCCCTCCCCCTTGCCGGAGGGAAACTTCGTGGCTTTGGAACCCTGCCTGAGGTCCTCTTCTCAGTGGCCAAGACACCCCAGGCTCACACTGCAGTGACACTCTGGGCCGGTGTGTAGGTCCTGGGCATTGTGACCTCAGCTGTTCCACCCACAGAGAGGTGGTGGTCCTCCTGACCTCAGCCTGTAAGCTGCCTAGGACAGTGGCCTGGTCACGGGGGCCCGTCGAGGGGAGGCTGGGAAGTGGAAGAACACTCTGGCCTCCTCCATCATGTCGGCCAAGAGGGTGGAACCGAAGAAGACAAGCCTGGTAAAGGGGAAACGCTGAGCGCCCACTGGGTAGAGGCGGGAGTGGGGGTACAGAGAGTCCCCAGCACACCCTTGGCTTTTCCTTCTCCCTCTGAGCGTGAGGTAGCTAGCCTCTCAGCCTGGAAGGAGGGTGGGGAATGGACCCCAGGCCTTGAGGTGGCAAGGACTCCCCGCTAGGACGAGGAGCACTGAAATGGTCCACCCCAACTCCAGCCACTCTGGGAGCCATGACCCCAGCCAGGCTTACCTCTGACCCACATGATTAAGGCATAGAAGAAGCTCATTAAATAAAAGTAATTATCACCCACAATTTAAAGATTAAGAAATAAAGGCTCCGGAGACTATGTAACTTGCCTAAGTTGACACAACCAGTGAGGAGGATGGCTGAGACGAGGATTCCAGTCTGTCTGTCTACCTCCAAAGTCAGTGCTCCCGAAAAACTACTTAGCCAGCTTCCTTCAGTTATCTCAAAGTGCTCTTGCCAGCCCCCCGACCTTGCCCCCCATCAAGAAGAGGGCAGCCTGCTGAACAGGCGGGTTTTAACATGACAAAATGTGAGTTGACTTGGCTCAGGGGCTGGGGGTGTGTGGGCCTGATCTTAAGTGCAGTTGGACAGGCAGAGTTGAGCTGGAGGGAGTCCTCCCCAATTTTTTCCAGTCCTCCCCAAGCTTCCCTAGTCCTCCTCAAGCCTGATGCCTGGCAGCCTGAATCCCACCTTCCCTCTCTGCAGAGCAAGAACTACAAGGCAGTTTGCCTGGAATTGAAGCCGGAGCCGATCAAAGTAAGAAGCTTTTTTGATGCCATCCCGGCAGCCAGGCCTGAGACCCCTGGGGAGGTGACTTGGAGTCAGGGGTCATTCGCTGATCTTGGTGGCCAAGACTTGTCCCAGGTGCTGGCAGATACACGAGAGAGAGAGAGAGCACTCTGCTGTGATAGAACAAAGCAGATGCATAAATAAATGAGGAAAAATTCGGTAGTGTTACCTACGATACAGGGGATTGAAATAGGAAGCCGAAACTGGGTGGCTACTGTAGGTCTGGGGGGCTGTCAGAAAGGCCTTCCTCAGCCTGGAGAGGACAAGGCTCCGGCCGCTGGAGGGCCAAGGATGCGCACCAGGGCTGGAGGAAGCCACACGCCCAGAGGCCCTGGGGCGGGAGTGAGCATGACTGCTGAGGGCATGGAAAGCTGAGGCCCAGCGGGCCAGGAAGGAAGTGGAATGAGATGGGCTCAGACAAAGGAGAAGGACTGAGGAAACTCTGCTGCTGGTGGGGCCAGGCCACCAGCTCTCACCTCTGCCCAGGCCCGAAGCAAGGAGCCGAACCTACGGGGGATCTCCCTTGCCTCTTCTGCCCACAATGGCTATTTCCAATGTTCTGTGTTTCTGTTTTCAACCGACAGACATATGACTACAAAGGAGCTAAACAAGAAGGGCCATTTACCAAACCAGGAGGGACAAAGGAGCTAAAGGTAGGTGTAGGGACGCTGGAGGCAGCAGGTTGGACCAACCCAGTGAACAGGTGGAGCTGACGGAGCAATGTATGGGGCAGATAAACTGCTGGTCCCTGCAGTTCTGCTCCGGCCCCTGCAACTTCACGCCTTCTGCTTCTACTTTAAAATTATTTCTGGCTTACAGAATATTTTCCCAAAAAATGGTACAGTGAGTTCTAGTATACTCTTCCCCCAGATTTCCAAATGTTTTATCATGTTATTTTCTCTTTTTATCATATTCGTATATGTATATATATATATACACACACACACACTATATATATATCCTGAACCATTTGCAAGCATGTGGTTCTCCGAAATTTCAGTATACATTTCCTCAAAACAAGATCACTCTCTTACACAGCCATAGTACAATCATCCAGACATCAAAGTCAGGAGATTCATGTTGATACAGTTCTCATCTACAGCCCTTAATCTGATTCCCCCAGTTATCCTGCCAATGTCTTTCATAACAAAAGAGGGTATAAATTTTTTGGTTTGGGATCCAATTCAGAATCACACCTGGCTCCCAGTTTCCATGTCTGTTTTCATCTGGAACAGTTCTTCGACCTTGTATTCTGCGACACTGTCAGTTTTGAGGATTACAAATCATTTGTTTTGTAGAATGGCCTCAGTCGGTTGTCTGATGCTTCCTCGCCATTAGACTTAGACCGTGTGATTTTGGTGGCCACACCACAGCAGGGAGTGTGTGACCTTTTCCCAGTGCATCAACATCCGGAGGTACAGTGCATGCCACTGTACTATTTTCTTAACAGCATCCTTTCTTTCCTCCCTGCTGGCAATGATCTTCTGCTCCTTATGCCCCAGGATCTTATCTTTCCTTCTTTTGACTGTTTCCCTTCCATCCAAGACATTTCTTTACTCCTCTGTTTTATTTCCTCAGAATGAACTCAGGGAAGTGCGGGAAGAGCTGAAGGAAAAAATGGAGGAGATAAAACAGGTAACAGGATGAGACTTTACCTCTCATGGAGTTAAAGGGTAGTTCCCAGGAAAATGCAACACCTAACTCTGAATAGTGAAGGAATTCGAAAATCGCATGAAAGAGCAATCCAACTAACTGAGCCCAAATTCCCTGGAGTGCTTGTGTCAGGCAGCTTAGGTTATTTGTCTCTTTCATGTCTGAGGCTTAAATCCAATTTTGGAATGATAAGGGCTCTCTAAGGTGTCTCATTGATTAGGATGGGGAGATACAATCTTAGTAACAGAGTGAGAGGGGCTGGCTTGGAATTTGGAGGCCATCAGGGACCAATTTCTCCTCCCCTGAGCAAGCTGCAGACCAAGAACTCTTGTTTCTCTGATGAAATCACCTATAGTATATTTGTGAACAAAGAAAATACTCAGGCAAGAGTGTGTAATTGGAGCTGTGATTTGGGTTCCACGTGGCAGCCTTACAATGGCCAGATCCAAGTTATGCCCAGGCTGCTGCTGGTGGTGACTTGGTGGTACATGCATTTACCCTTCACAGACTCTTGGGAAGAAGTGGCTTTAATAAGTCATTGTTAGAACATTCCTTAAACTTTATCAGCTCATTCCAGGGGAGCAGATACAGCACTTACCTTAAAACTCTTGAAAGACAACTCCACATTCAGTAATGTGCTGCGTGCCTTTCTTCCTCACTAGATAAAGGATGTAATGGACAAGGATTTTGATAAACTCCAGGAATTTGTGGAGATTATGAAGGTAAGTACTTACGGAATGCCCTCCATGGGCCAGTACCGTACCAGGAATCATGGAAGGAGAAGCCAGAGCCTGCTCTGAAAGTGCTTACAATCTAGTAAGAGACTCAAACTCTATTGCATAAATAACAGGTAAGTACCAGAATCCGCCTGCTAATGCTGGAGCCAAGGAGATGAGGGTTTGATCCCTGGGTCAGGAAGATCTCCTGGAGGAGGAAATGGCAACCCACTCCAGTATCCTTGCCAGGATAATCTCATGGACAGAGGAACCTGGCGGGCTGAGCACACAGGAGCCATGCAAGTACAAAGTTAAATGATGACCAGTTGTCACTTAAGTAGGAGTTTAAAGACATGACAAGTGAATGTGGACTGGGGTAACCAGAAAGTCATTTTAGAGAAAGTGAGTCTTTTTCTTTTTTCAATATTTATTTATTTGACTGTGTCGGGTCTTCTTTGTGGCACACGGTATCTTTTTAGTTGTGGCACATGAACTCTTAGTTGGGGCATGTGGGATCTAGTGCTCTGACCATGGATTGAACCTGGGCCCCTGCATTGGGAGCTCAGTGTATTAGCCATTGGTTCACCAGGGAAGTGCCCTAGGGAAAATGGGTGGTACAGTGAGGCTAAAAGTTTGAAAGTTAAATGCAAATCTATCCAAGAGTCCAATAAGGTTATTTTTGAATTCAGTAATTACTGAAAAGATTATCTAGTTTCTAGAAGAGCAGTTTTCAAACTTTGAGTTTCAGAATCAGTGGGAGCACTAATATTAAGAAACAGAGCTCAGGTCCTTGCAGCCTGGGCTTTTATTCATGTTCCCCAGGAGAACAACCAATGTAAAAGTATAAATAGGCAAATTCATTTACCTATAAATTTTTCAAGAGTTGTAAAGAGGCATTACCCTTACCAGATATTAAAATTCATAATGAAGTCACAATAATCAAACGAAGGTGGTACAGCCCAAGGATAAGCAGACAAATGAAATAAAGCAGTATGCTGCTGCTGCTGCTAAGTCGCTTCAGTCGTGTCTGACTCTGTGCGACCCCAGAGACGGCAGCCCACCAGGCTCCCCCGTCCCTGGGATTCTCCAGGCAAGAACACTGGAGTGGGTTGCCATTTCCTTCTCCAATGCATGAAAGTGAAAACTGAAAGTGAAGTCGCTCAGTCATGTCTTACTCGTAGCGACCCCATGAACTGCAGCCTACCAGGCTGCCCCGTCCATGGGATTCTCCAGGCAAGAGTACTAGAGTGGAGTGCCATTGCCTTCTCCGCCAAGCTGGGGCACCATTGCTCAAAATGCTGTTACATGATTAAGATGGTTGCTTCTGATGAGAACCAGGTCCTTAGCACTTCAGCAGTAGTTGTTAACATTGGCCACATCTTGGAATCACCTGTACTGTGGTTTTGAGCTGCCTCTCTTTACCGCTGGCTGCACCCCATAGCCGTTAAATCAGAGGTCTGGGCATTGGTAATTTTTAAAGATCCTCAGTTGATTCAATTATATGCTCACAGTTGGGCACCACAGCTCTATAAAATTTAAAATACAATAAGATGATTTTTGAAATTATCAGTGAGGACAAGATTATTAATATTAAGAATATATGATGAAATATTCAACTATAAAAAATAATGAAGTAATGTCATTTGCAACAACATAGATGGACCTAGAAATTGTCATACTTAGTGAAGTAAGTCAGAGAGAGAAAAACAAATGTCATATTACTTATACGTGAAATCTTAAAAAATGTTACAAATGAACTTTCTTACAAAACAAAAACACAGCCACAGATGAAGGAAATAAACATGATTACTGTGGGGAGGGGCAGGGGAGGCAGGGTAAACTGGGAGACTGGGGTTGACATATACATACTACAATATATAAAATAGATAACAATAAGAAACTATTGTATAGCACAAGGAACTCTTCTCAATGTAATGATCTACGTGGGAAAAGAATTTTAAAAAGTGTGGATATATGTTTATCTGATTCACTTTGCTGTATTGCAGAAACTTTAATACAACATTATAAATCAACTATATTCCAATAAAAATTAAACAAAAAGAAGAATATTGCCTGATTATATAAGGGGAAAACTTAACTCAGTTAACACTACAAACTGAAATAGTCTATAACGTGAATTAAAAAAAATAATAAATTGTATGTATTTTACTGGATGGTCTAAATATAATTACAATGAAAGAAATCATAAAAGAAATACTGATATGTTTAACAATACAAAAAACTTAAAAATCATAACAGAAAAGCACCATACACATAATTAGAAAGTAAACAACAGTTTGAAGGAAATAATTTTCCACAAATATGATTGACATAGGCAAAAAGTTTTTATCTATAACATATAAAACTCACACAAATCATTAACAATCAAATAGGAAAATGGGGAAAGGGTGTATGTGAACAATCCACAGATAAGAATATTACTAAAAAGCAATAAATACAAAGTTTTACCTAATGAATAAACAAATAAATGCAAATGAAAACAACTTAGGTAATTGCCACATTCAAATAAACCAAGTTTTAATCTATGACAATTACAAATCAAGATAGGAATGCTTTTTACAGCTGATCATAGTACAAGTTAGTATAAAACTGAAAAGGAATTTAGACAAAAGGTATCAAAAATATCAAAACCCCATGACTTATCAACTCCTTGACTTCTCATAATTTAACCTATGAGAATAATCAGAAATGCCTGCATGGGTACATATAAAAAGATGTTCATCACAGGATTATTTATAACAGCAAAAAATTGTCAACAGCCACAATTTTCAATAGTAGAGAAACAGTCAAATAAATTATATATCTATTAACATATAATGAAAATTAACTATAGGAGACAGTGTTTAGAAAGAATGCTTATAATGAGAATTTTAAAAAACAAGATACAAGCAATAATGTACAGGCTGATCACAACTAGGTGAAAAAAAATAGGTAAGTAATTATATAGAAAAAAGACTGGAAAGAAATCTACCAAAAGGGTTAATTGCTGTTATCACTAGATGATGAGATTAATTTTCCCTTTTATATTCCTCTGTATTGTCCAATTTTTCTGCAAAGGGTTGTGCTATTTCTGTATTAAAATGCAAACACAGTAAGTGTTTTGTTAGTGGGTAGGGCTGGGTATCACAAGGCACAAAGGAGGCTATTTTGGGCACGGGAGCAGCTTGCACACAGCATGGAAGCAGGAGGAATGAGAAGCTTATCACGGTCAGTGGGGAGATCAGTCATATAAGTGGGATCATTGGGGGAAACTGTGAGAAATAAAACGGAGTGGGCACAAAGGCGATGGATAATGAAGGCTTTTGAAAGACGGGCAGACAGGTTGGGACTTGGTTGTGTAAGCGGTAAGAGGCCTCTGGAGATTCTTAATCAAAGAACATGCTAGGAACAGCACTTCAGAAAGCTGAGTTGGCAGCTGCTTGCAAGGTGGCTGGGGCGGGGTGGGGGTGGGGGCACCAGGGAGCAGGTGGGGGTCGTCTGGAGCAAGAATATCAAACAGGAAGCCGCATCCCCGCTCAAGGTGAAGAAGGCTGGACCCAGTGTAGGAACAGAAGGAAAAGGGTCAATCCGAACGATGCAGTGAAGGGAAAACAGCATGCTTGGTGACTGATTCAGTAGAAAGAATATAGGAGAGGCAAGCGTCCATGATGACACCAGTTTTAATCTGGACGGCTAGAAGAAAGAGATGACAGTCACAAAGACAGTAGGGAAACAGCAAATTTAGAAGAGAACATGATGGAGATCAGTTTGAAGTATGAGTTTGAAGTGATGGTGAGACTTCTAAGAAAGTGGAATGTATTGACTCTGATGTTTGGGACCCAGGGGAGATTTTTAAATACATTTATTTATTTGGCTGTGCCAGGTCTTCTTTGTGGCACACGTCTTGGTGTAGCATGTGGGATCTAGGTCCCCGATCAGGGATGGAACCTGGGCCTCCTGCATCGGGAGCTCAGAATCTTCCTTGGACCACCGAGGAAGTCCCTGGACCGAGGGGGAATTTTGACTTCAAGGATATTTTGACTTTACTTATGAATACAAATATCTTATTCAAAATTTATACAAACACTTAAGTGCTTTTCAAAAAGATCTTTTTGGGAAATCATTTCCATCCTGACAGGAATTCCTTGATTAATTTTCTACCCCAGATCAGTAAACTCTTCCCAAATCTTTCATTTTTTTTATTATTAAAATGATTCTCCTGGAAGCAAATTATTTTTTATTTATATTTTGTGATATTCAATCCAACCCTATTTTTGTCCTCAACAGAGACTATCAGTAATAACATCAGCCATCTTAGAGTTTCTTTGTGACCACTATTTCTCTCCAATTTTTCCAGGTCAAATTTTATAGCTCTAAACTTTACCAAGAAGACTTTATTATTATTTCAGTTCCTAACAATACATGTGAGGAGCCATTTGCACTATTATCTGTTTTGCATTGACCATTTCTGCCAGGAATTGAGTAAGAGATGGAACAAACACAGATATCCAGGATCTGTGTACATGGCAGGGGTCAGACCATTGGAGTCAGAAGTGTCTTTAGGAGTCATAAGGTTTGCTTTCTTGGTTCCATGATTTTATAGGCATTGAACCAAGGCAGATAGGGTTTCATTCAGGTGTGAAGTGAAGTGAAGTGAAGTGAAGTGAAGTCGCTCAGTCATGTCTGACTCTTTACGACCCCATAGACTGTAGCCTACCAGGCTCCTCTGTCCACGGGATTTTCCAGGCAATAGTACTGGAGTGGATTGCCATTTCCTTCTCCAGTTCATTCAGGTGTAAGATCAGGTAAAACAGATCCTGGCCTTTAACTCACTTGGAGACTTTGAACCAGCCCCTAAGGACTCTGCCTGTGCTTCAGCTTCCTCGTGGAATGGCGAAGGAGACAAGGAGGGGTGGGTGGCATGTGTCATGGACATTCTGTGAGCTACCTCACCCAGGGCCAGTGAGGATTCTTGAGGAAGTAATATGCGGAGGTGGCCTCACAGTGGTTCACAGAGTGAAGCAGGAGAAAGGGATTTCAGAAGCCCTTCATGATGATGATTCTAGCTTTGAATTCTCTTTTGGAAGGAAATGCAAAAGGATATGGATGAGAAGATGGATGTTTTAATAAATATACAGAAGAACAGCAAGTTGTAAGTACAACCTGCCCCCATCTCTCCTCATCCCTAAAGAGTCTCCTTCCGTTTCTTTGCCAAATGTCCCTGAAGTTCAGAGGACTCCCAGAGCCTTCAAGGAGCTGTCTTAGTTTCTCTTGCCCCCAGTGGCTTTGGAGTCAAGACCCTCCATGGCCACCCATGCTACTGGTGAGTTCCTTTCATGTTGAAAATTATTCTCCCCAATTCTGCCCCTTCCTGACTCCCCAGTCCCCTTAGGAGAGGACTGAAGATGCAGCAAGAACTCAGGCTGATAGGAAAGACAGACACAGAGCCACAGCTCCGGCTCAGGACAATGGATGGGGCTGGTGGAGCACCACTCTCCCTTCACAAAAAGATGGCGGCGCTACAACAACCAAAAGACCCAATGGATCCCCTTCACCAGTGCGACTCCTGCTTTGTAAGTGAAGCCCTCCCCACCCTGCCCCAGTGTTAACGCCCCTGGTCTCCTGTTCCCCTCTACCTCCCCTGGGCTCTCTCCCCGGGTTCCATTCCTCTCCCGGCCTGGGGATGCCTCCCTAGTCTTGAATCCACTCTGGGGTCTTGCCCTCTAGGACTGGGGAGATTCTGAAACCATGACTAAGTAGGACTCAACCCTGGATGCGCCCGCTCCCAAGTGCAACTATATTGTTCTGTCCTCTCCTATAGCAAGACCCGATGAGGTGCCCAGCAGCCTGGCCATCTTGGACCAGGGAAAAATGATCTTTCTTGTGCCGTTTCTGTCCTCCACAGGAGAAATGTTTGTTGTGTACCCCACAGAACAACTACGATCGGGGGTAGGTAGATCCCTGCAAGCCCCTTGTCTCAATCGGGTGTCCAGTCATCCCAAAGGCGGTGCTCCAGGGCACATTCCCATCAACCCCAGCCTGTGCAGGCTCCGCCCCCACCGCATCCGCCAGGCCTTAGAGGGCGTGGCACTTCGAGATAGGAGGACTTGCTTAGCTCAGCCTGGGGGCTGCCCAGAGGCCTCTGTGAAGGGCAGGGTGCCTTGCCAGCTGCCCAGCTGACCTCGCTTCAGGCTCCTGACTTTCTCCCCATATAACAGGAAACTTCCATACCACGCCTGGGCATCCTTTTCACCCTTGGCGTCTGGACCTGCTTTCTGATTTATCTGTACTTCAACTCCTGTGTGACCGAGGACATAGTTCCAACTTAATGCTGCCTCAGGACACATCAGCGGCTTGGGTTCAGCCTCTCCCCACTCCTTGAAACTATCCTTGAAAGGCTTGCGGCCTTCTCACATACCACCCTGCCCCCGGCTTCTTCCACCCGGAGAGTAAAATCTTCATTTAAAGCCAAAGCAGGAGTCAAAGTATTGAATATCAGGCTCAAACTTGAGTGTGGAAGGAGTATCACTTTTTTAGATCAAAATCAGTGTGTTTCAGACTCCAGCCTCTCTTCTTGCTTCCTCATGGTTCAGAGGGAAATCCTTAGGTCATCCTTAGTGTCTCCACTGCCTCCCTCCACTTTACCTGATTCTACAGATGTCCCAGGTCAAAGGGAAGGCCCTGAAGATATCCTATGCTATTCTGTATGATCCCAGAAGTGTGTGTGTGTGTGTGTGTGTGTGTGTGTGTGTGTGTGTGTTGGGCAATAGGAGGAACTCCTCAGCCCAGGGTCTAGCCTGCACTGCCTCCCTCTGTGGTCTCATTACCAAGCAGGACTTAAGGCTCCACTGTTCATGGGAACTTGCTCCCTTTTGGGGCTCTGAGGATCCACCCTTATTCTCTGGCATGTTTCCTCATCCCCACCCCACCTGAAGGAGACCTTGCCCTTCAGAGGCCTTTAAAGGTGGGGGCGGGCCATTGACCTCCCACTGCCCCATGCTGTGTCCTGCCCAAAATCCCTCCACCAAGATAAGGGGAAGCCTGGCTGCTGCCTTGAAATGAGAATGAAGAAAGATTCAGAGAAAATCGGACTTCAACAAACTATGCTGCCATGAGTGAAATTCTTTGGATTCAGTTCAATGTCCTCTGTGTCTGCATCTCCACTGTTGCCCTACAAATAAGTTCATCAGTACCATTTTTTCTAGATTCCATATATATATGCGTTAATATACAATATTTGTTTTTCTTTTTCTGACTTACTTTACTCTGTACAATAGGCTTCGGTTTCATCCACCGCATTAGAACTGATTCAAGTGCATTCCTTTTTATGACTGAATAATACTCCATTGTATATATGTACCACAGCTTCCTTATCCATTCATCTGTTGATGGACATCTAGGTTGCTTTTGTATCCTAGCTACTGTAAATAGTGTTCAGGATCACTCTGATTCTTCTTCTGCCTCCTCCTTCCACTTGGAAGGACCCCTGTGATTACATTGAGCCCTCATAGATAATCCAGCTACTCTCCTTAGTTTAAGGTCAGCTGATGATCAACCTTACTTCCCGTTTGCTGTATAACATAACATATTCACAAGTTATGGAGATTAGAACATCTTTGGGGACTGATTTCTGCCACCAAAGAGGACCTCCCCCCAACCCCCAGACCCCATCCCTTGACTCCCAAACCTCCAGACACTTGAGAACGTTGTATGGCTCAGTTCTGTGCTCAGTTCTGGTTTGGTATAGACCCACAAATTCAATACTCTTTGAAGAGGAACATAGTTCCTCTCCCCTTAAGTGAGGACAAGACAGAGTGTCTGGCTTCTAATGAATCGAATATGACGGAAGTGATGGTGTGTTACTTCTGAGATGATGTCATAAAGGACATGTGGCTTCCATCTTGCTCTCTTTCGCACACCAATTCGGGGTGAAGCTCACTGCCATGGGGTGTGGACCCAAGCAGGACTATGGTGAGTGGCACATGGCAAGGAGCCGAGGCTTCCTGCCAACACTGGTGTGAGTAGCCCTCTTCCAGCCCCTGCTGAGCCTTGAGAAGACTGCAGCCCTGGCCATCGCTTGACTGCCGCACCTCATGAGGAGACAATGAGCCAGAACCCAGAAGAGCTTCTCCTAACTACCTGACCTACAGACACTGTGAAATAATAAATGCTTGTTGCTTTAAGTCGCTAGGTTTTGAGGCAATTTGTTATACAGTGAGAGATCACCCATGTGCCGGTTTGAAGAACTGAAACAAGGTCATCAGGGAAACAGCTGCCAGGATCAGCTGAAGCGCTGAGTCTTCTTTGTGCAAATGACCGCGCAGTGCTAACCAAGCCCTGAGGACTGGTGGCATGGTCTCTGCAGTCCCTGTCCCTTGACCTTTCCAAGCTCCCCTGTGTCCCAGTTTCACGTCATCCAACTCACAGGCAGCAGAAGGACGACACTGTGTGTTGGGGGACAGGTCTGCCTGGCTGTCAAACAGCTGTCGTGTCTACCCTTAGGAACAGACCTTCAGGGAGCCACAGCCTGCCATTCCTGCCGACACTTCCCATGGGCCAGCTTTGCTGGTGAGCTTGTGCTTTTTCTGTTGGTTTCAAGGTCACCTCATCTGGAAGGGAATTATGCTTAACCTGTCTCTTCTCTGAAAAGATGTGACTCCTCTCCTGAGAACAGAGCCTCTTGTGGGGAGGGCGCGTTTCCCCAACCTGGGCCACCACTTCTGCTTTGTGCTACAGGACCCAATTGATCAGAACAAGGTGGACAGCCGATTCAACTTGCCCAGTCGATTTCTGTCCCTGGGAATTTGAAATTGGAATTTGGGGAGACTCAGTTGGCCCCCAGAACTGGTCTTGTAATTAGGAGCTGGGGAGGCATCTGCCACTATTGGCCAAAGAAGCAGAGAAAGGTAATCTGCAGAAAACATAAACCGTTTTGCAGAGAGAGAAGACTGAAAACAGAGGAGCTGAGAGAAGTGGAGACTCGTGCAGTTCCAGAGAGGGGGCAGCAAGTACCACTGCCTGGCCTCAGCCCTGCTGGCCTGGTTCTGGCCCCTGGCTTGGCTTCATGAGAGTCCCAGACCCTTGGACCACAGCGCCCATTTCTGTTTAAGCAAAGCGGCTTTCTGTTACCACCCAATAAGCCTGAGCTAAAGCCCCATGGTTAGAAGGAATCTCAGAGAGTGGTCAGATCTTTTCAGTTTACAGTGAGGCTTCTGAGGCCCAGAGAGGTGCAGTGAAGTGCCCTCAGCCACACAGCCCATGTGTAGCAAAGCCAAGACCAGAACCCAGGTTTTCTGACTTCTGGGCCAGTGCTCTGTGACTCTCTGGGGCTGGTTGTGTTTCCAAGGGCAATGAGATGAGATCAAAGAGGAACAAATCTAAGGGTGAGCTGGCTCTGGACATGAATCAATGGTGTGGCTGCAGGTAAGTCACATCACCTCTCAGACTCAGTGTTTTCATCTGGAATGTGAATGTAACCACGTCTAATTCAAAGTGGTGAAATGAGAGCTAGGGCTTCCCTGGTAGTTCAGCTGATACAGAATCTGCCAGCAATGCAGGAGACCCCAGTTCCATTCCTGGGTTGGAAAGATCTGCTGGAGAAGGAATAGGCTACCCACTCCAGTATTCTTGGGCTTCCCTGGTGACTCAGCTGGTAAAGAATTTGCCTGCAATGTGGTAGACCTGGGTTCATTCCCTGGGTTGGGAAGATCCCCTGAAGAAGGGAAAGGCTACCCTCTCCAGTACTCTGGCCTGGAGAATTCCATGAACTATATAGTCCATGGAGTCTCAAAGAGTCAGACACAACTGAGAGACTTTCACTTCACTTTCAGTGAGAGCTAAATGAGAGCATATGTGGAGGAATTCAACTCTCAAAAAAATCCAGACGACTCTGACAACAACGATGACAAAGTCAGAATTGCCTTTCCCAGATTAAAAAGTTTCAGTTCTCCATTGCAGTTTCCCAACACCTGGACTGACTCCAGTCAGAGTGAGGTCTGCAATGAAATGAGATTTGATCTACTTCCATATTAAAAAAAAAAAAGTGTTTTGAGAGGAAGTATATATTAGGAAATGAATCAATAAGAAATTATTAGATGGTATGGGGATTGAGACTGTTCTAGAGGTCAGAGTGGTCCCTTGTAAAGCAGTATCCTTCCTTTCTAATCTCGGTGTCTGATTTCTAGCAGAGTGAAGGGCAAGTGGCTCACCCCAGCCCACCCACAGGTAACAGGTGCTGCAGCCCCAGGCCCTGACTCAAGGAGTCACCAGAGAAACAGCTGGGCAGGCAGGGCTGGGCCCAGAAGGAGGCCAGACTGTATCATCCTTTCCCATCACTGCCCTGGGCCCTGGTATGACCTGCACTCACAGCCTCCCTTCTCCCTGGTCACAGGTTGCCGCCAGCTCCAGAAGGTGGGTAAGGGTGGGCTCAGGCATCCACCACCATGGTCAGGAGCCCCATCTCTCCCGGGTGCAACAGGTCTGAGTATATACATTTCCATGGCAATGAACTTCCCACCCACCTTCCTAAGTGTTCCTGTCTGGCTTCAGGGATCCCTAGAGCCTCCCTGCACCCTCTTCAATATTTGAAAGGTGACTTCCCCTCTGATAAGTGTGACCAAGGTGACTCTGGTACTTCCCTCTATATTAGAAAAAAAAAAACAACCCACAACCAAATCCAATCCAGATCTTACTCAGAGATTGAACAGTGAGTCTGAAAGCCTGACCCTAATTCCAATCCTAGAGGACCCAGAAGATGAAGAATGGGCCTTCAGCAGGTGGTGAAGCAAAATGGTGCAAAGTTGCCCACCTGACACTTTAATATCAACATCAGCTTTTAAATGTGACCAAGAAATGTTCATTTTGTTTTTTATGGGTCATGTGTCTGTAGGGAGATGAGCAACTCCAGGATGAGTCTAATTCACACAAATATTTCTGAGAGCAACTTGGTGATATGTATCAGATGCTTTAAAAGATAGGGAAAAAAATTACAGATGGCTGCCAGGATTTAGCTACAAGGATACTCATCAAGGAGTCATTTATGACATGTATATATTTAAAAATCAGAAACAACATAAATGAACACCAGTTGGTTAAATAAATTGTGGTACACCCATAAAATGAAATGCTCTGCTGACATTAAGAATAATATGTTGTTGTAATATATTTAATGCCATCAATAGTATTGGTGTATTACATAGTATTCAAATATCACCCCATTTTTTTGGTAAAAAATTTATATGTGTGTGTAGTGCATGCACATAGAGCCTGAATGAACCGAAGAGACTTAGAAATATACAAGAATAGAATAATAGCAGTGGTTTTCTCTGAGCAGTAAGATTATGACAATTTCTGACATCATTCTTTGTGTTTATCTATAATCTCTTATGTTTCTATAAGGCACTTGCATTATCTGCATAATAAAACTAACAGCTTTTCTTTTTTTTTAAGGAGGAGAAAGATGGCCCAGGAAGGACCCTTAAGAATAGACACAAAGTCAGGTGAGATCTCCCCACATCCTTTCTGATGAGAAGCACCTTGGATCTTTCTGTTTCCTGGGAGTGGTCAATGAAGTTGTGCCCTAGCCAAGCGTTCACCCAGAGGAAGGGGCAAATGGACCCCACTCAAAGGATAATTTAAAAGGAAAAGAGGAGGGACTTCCCTGGTGCTCCAGTGTCTAAGACTCTACTCCCAGTGCAGGGGGCTGGGGTTTGACCCCTGGTCAGGGAACTAGATCCCACATGCTGCAACTAGGAGTTCTCATGCCACAACCAAAGATCCTGCATTCCACAACTAAGACTCAGTGCAGCCAAAAATAAAAGGGATAATAGGGAACAAGATGAATGTGGGTAGATGTTTATAGCCATGAATACATACCCTCCCACCACTGCTCCCAGGGATCTCTGCACGCCACCCTCTTCTCTCGCCTGAGCAATCACAGTGCTCCTGGAGTAGAGGAGGATTTCCCACAGTCCATCCCCAAAAAGCCAAACTTATCCTTTTAGAATGTCAGTTAGATTGTGTTGCTCTTATGCTCAGAACTTCCAGCGTTTGCCCTTTTCTCTCAGAGAAAAATCCAAAGTTGATGCTGGCAATGCCCTCAAGGATGGACCCTGCTCCTCCACACTCACCCTTACCTGTTTTCCTTCCCCACCACCTCTGGGCTCCTCTTTCTTCTTTACACACACCATATACACTCTTTCCTCAGGGCCTTTGCACTCACAAATGGTCCCTCCCATTTCTTCAGCTAGCCACATGGTCGTCCCCTCAAAATTACTTTCTCTCTCTTTTTTTTTTCATTTTAAAATAGTCTTTATTACTTTAAAGTATTTGCATACATTGAATTTTGGAAATGTACAGTTCTGAGTTTTAACATATATTGGGTTGGCCAGAAAGTTCATTTGAATTTTCCCCATCTTACAGAAAATCCAAATGAACTTTTTTTTTTAATTGGAGTATAATTGCTTTACAATGTTGTGTTATATACATATGTCCCTTCCCTCTTGAGCCTCCCTCCCGCCCCCCGCCCAGGTCATCACTGAGCACCGAGCCGAGCTCCCTGTGCTATACAGCAGCGTCCCGCTAGTGATCTATTTTACACATGGTAGTGTATATATCTGGAGAAGGCAATGGCACCCCACTCCAGTACTCTTGCCTGGAAAATCCCATGGATGGAGGAGCCTGGAAGGCTGTGGTCCATGAGGTCGCTGAGGGTCGGACACTACTGAGCGACTTCACTTTCCATTTTCACTTTCATGCATTGGAGAAGGCAATGGCAACCCACTCCAGTGTTCTTGCCTGGAGAATCCCAGGGACGAGAGAGCCTGGTGGGCTGCCGTCTGTGGGGTCGCACAGAGTTGGACACGACTGAAGCGACTTAGCAGCAGTAGCAGCAGCAGTTTATATATCAGAGAAGGCAATGGCACCCCACTCCAGTACTCTTGCCTGGAAGAATCCCATGGACAGAGGAGCCTGGTAGGCGGCAGTCCATGGGGTCGCGAAGAGTCGGACACGACTGAGCGACTTCACTTTCATTTTTCACTTTCATGCATTGGACAAGGAAATGGCAACCCACTCCAGTATTCTTACCTGGAGAATCCCAGGGACGGGGGAGCTTAGTGGGCTGCTGTCTATGGGATCGCACAGAGTCGGACACGACTCAAGCGACTTAGCAGCAGCAGCAGCAGCAGTGTATATATGTCAGCGTCACCTTCCCAGTGACACTTCCCAGTCTGCACAAACAACAGTATGCTCATGCTCTGTGTTCCTTATCCTCCTCATTCTCCTTTGTTGGCCTCTGCAGCTCACTTAGCACCAGCTCACATCCTATCCATTTCACTTGTCTGTGGTCTGTCTTCTGCTCGAATGTAAGTTCCTTGAGAGCAGAGATTGTGTTTCTGTCACTGCTCAATGTGGGGCCCATGACAGTGCCAAGGGCACAGCAGGGGGTTGACACTTGCCGGGTGGACACATGAGTATAAAGATATTTGCCATGTGCTGGACACTACAGGCTCTGCACTAAGAACTTCACCTGCATCGTTTCATTTTATTCTTACAACAACCCCATGAAGTCATTCTGTCTTTCTATGAGGTCACGTAAATGGTCATCTTCCCTATTTTGTGCAGGACGAAGCAGACTCAGAGAAGGTAATGAACATAATCTGTCCAAGGTCACAGCATAAGTGGCAGAGGTGAGGTCAGAATTCTGCCTGAGCATTCTGATGTCAGAATCTATTTCCTCTACACTCCTGCTTTCCCTGTGTGGTCCCTAGACCAGCAGCATCAGCATAATCTAGGAGCTTGTTTGGAATGCAGAGTCTCAGGCTATATGGCAGACCTACTGAATCAGGACCTGCATTTTAACACGACTTCCCAGGTGACTCCAGTGTGCTCTAGTGTGAGAAGCCGTGCTGTGCCATCAGCTGTATGGAAAATAGGGGCCTTCACCGAGCAAGAGGCTGCCACAGTCTGGGTTAGTTTGGCCTTGGGTTCTCTCCCTCTGCCCACTACCTTCCTACCCGGGAGCTCTTTAGTGTCCGCCTGGCTTTGGGGGAGCCACGATTCATGATGAGTACAGAAAGCTCAGCGCCGGCCCCTGTCCAGGGGCCAGTCCCGCTGTGGGCAACTTTGGTTCTCACTCTTGGAGAAATTTCTCTCAGCTCACTCAGACAAAACCACATGCGTGCCTCTTAAAAGCAAATGAGAGAGCCTGCTACTATCAGAGATACAGCACTGAGCCTGGAGCAGAAGGTGTTTCCACCTGACACTTACGCACTGGGGCCAGGGAGGTTGTTAAAACCAAAACCTGCTTTCACTTAAATTATTGTCTGGAGCCCACCCTGACACTCATTTTTATCACCAAGGGGCACTTTCAGTCTTGACATTCATGAAAAATGAGCCTGTCATAAAACCAGAAATCCTCATTCCCAGTCTCGCCCAAGCCCATTAAAGACAAAAGTAAACATTATTAAATATAAACCCAGATATGCAAAAACTGCCTATGAAAATACACCAGCAGAGGGCGCTGTGACCCCATCAGTCCCTACCCACTGGCCCCCTCCAGAAGCAAAAGTTGCAAAGATGCAAGAAAATAAATCACACAAAATTAGGGGTCTGGATCCTGGGTCCCACCCTGGTTTCATCTTTGGAATCTTGTGGGAGCCCAGGGCAACAGAAACCTCTGATCTGTGCCTGCAGGAAAGTCAGTGGTCACTCAAATAGGGATGGGTTCCAAAAGTCCACCTCCAGATCTGGCATTAGCAACTCAAAATGAAGTCACTTTCATTCATGCTTTTATTCCCTTAACCAGCACTTGCTGAGCACCTGTGATGAGTCAGGCGCAGGGCTAGACCATGCATTTTACCCATCAAGTGATGCCATAACAACAGCTAGATCCTGAGGCTAAAGCCTTTTAAGTCTTTAATAGAGAGGAAATAGAGCTAATAAGGCTATTTTCTGTTCCAGGGTCAGAGGAAAGGAATAGGGGAAGGGCAGTGTGGAGGAGAGGAAAGTAAGCATGGGAAGAGGAGAAGAAGAGAGACCAGTAGGAGCAAGAGGACCCTGGGGAAGAGGAAGGGAAGTTGGCTTCCAGCCCCTGCCTGGTGCATATAAAATATAACCTTAAGAAGTTAGTCTCTGGCTTCCTCCCATTTTCCTTTCTAGACCCTGACTTGGGAATCTCTCCAGAGCCTTGGACTGCCCAGGGATCCTGCAGCATGCCCCAACCTGCCCTGTCCATCATGGTCACCATGATCCAGGGTTTTCCACCCTCCACTCCCCATCCACACCCCCAGGCTTGCAGCTGCCCTTGTCAGCTCAGTGTTGGCAGCCGAGTCACCCATTAAACTAACACACGCTGACATGCAGCAGGCTGGTCCTCCCAGGGACACTGTTCGTCTTTTCAAGAAGACCCAACCAAATCCGCCTCTAGGTGGTAGATTCCCAGAGAGCGGGCTGAAAGGACATGACAACTTCAGGCTGTTCATGTCAACTTCAGGCTGTTCGTGTCAGGGGTGGTATTCTGAAAACAAAGCCAGAACACCTATTTGGGGAGGGTGGGGTGGTCTCACACGATCTCTTAGAGGAGCTGGCAGGAGGGACTTCCGGTGGGGGTACTGGTATGGAAAAGTCATTGGCAAGTCAAGGATCTGCAGGTCGGTAACACATCTCTGAGCAGTTTTGAGTTTTGTGACTATGACTGTGACGTGTGTGTGTGTGTGTGTGTGTGTGTGCGCGCGCGCGTGTGTGTGCTGGGTCGAGACCAGAGAGAGAAGGTCTGCAGGGCTGGATGCAGGAGAACCACTGAGGCAGGAGCAGGGTCCTCCCAGAGCTGGGGCCTCTCTGTGGTTGATGGCAGGCTTGGCCTCTGCAAGGGCCACCTCCCAGGAGCACCTCCTGGTGGAGCACGCTCTGAAGATCCTGATGGCAGAACAGGAGGCTGCATTGACTGCTGCCCCTTCTCAATTCCCTGCTTGTGGGAGACTTGCTCAGATAGTCCTGCCTCTCTGAAAGCCTGGGTTTTTCCAAAGGGCCTGCTGGTGGGAGGTAAGTGGACACAGAAGGGTTGGGAGGGACGGTGACAGGACCATGGCCAAGGCAGACTCCCCCACGGCAGCCACTGGCCCTGCAGAAGCGTCACCAGGGTGCTTGGCCCTGAAGCTGTCCTTCGGGACGAATCTTGGGCATTGGGCACATTGCTTCCGTGCTTCAGCTGCCCAACCCCAATTCCGGGGCCTCCCAGAGGATCCCAAGTCAGGGCTTGCTGTTGCTCTGAAAGGGTCCGCTGGCTGCACAGGAAGTGAAGCACTGCGGGAGGAAGCCTGTTTGCTCACCAGGCATGGGTACAACAGGAAAAAGTGGTATGTGTCCACATAGAAGGACTTAAAGCTGGTGTAAAGCCCTGCCTGGTTTGCTATGCCTTTGATAAGGCTGCTCTCACCACAGGGCACGTTCCCCTGGTTTTACCTCTCAAAGCCCCAGCCCTTGGTGGTGACAGAGGTCAAATTAGAGGTTCAGGGGAGGGTTCGAGAGTGCTGATAATATCCTATTCTTGACCTGGGTGGTTGTGATACGAGTGTGTGCTATGTATAAACATTTATTCCTCAAACCACAGATGATGCAGCTGCTTTGGAAAACGGTTTGTCATTTCCTCAAAAACTTTAACATGGAGTTACCACTATGACCCAGCAATTCCACTCCTGGGTGTATACCCTGAAGAATTGAAAATATATGCTACACACACACACACACACACACACAACGTGTGCATGAATATTTATAGCAGTATTATTCATAACAGCAAATGTTCATCAGCTGGTAATGAATCACAAACAAAATGTGATCTGTTCATACCATGGAATATTACTCAACCATAAAAAGCAAGGATGTACTGATACATGCTATGACATGAGTGGACCTTGAAAACATTATGCTCAGTGAAAGAAGCCAGTCACAAAGGCCTACATCTAGTATGATTTTATTTATATTGAAAGTCCAGAATAGGCAAATCCACAGAGATATAAAATAGATTGGTAATTGCTAGGGCCTGAGGCGGGGGGAAGTGGGGAATGAGTGCTAATGGATATGGGATTTCTTTTGGGGGGTGATGGTAATGTTCTGGAATTACATAGTGCCAATAATTATAGATCTCTATGACTATATGAAAGATGGTTCAAGTATACACTTTAAAAGGGTGAACTTTATAGTGTGTTAATTGTATCTCAAAAACTGGATCTTGTTCTCTTTGATCTACGAATGTTACACCTTAATAATTTCTTTAAAGTTGAAAAGTGAAGATGCCACTGCTCTGTTGTTATGTTCCTGGTTCTTAAGAAAAGCCACTGCCAAAATGCCGCCTCCTCTATGACAGCTCCCTCATCCCTGCTCTGAGTTCCTTCAGCGTTTAGTCCTGACACCCCACTAACTACTTACTACTTGGAGAGCCTGGCCATTCAGAGTGCAGCTGAGGACCAGCATGCCTGCATCTCTCGGAGGCTTTTTACATATGCAGCATTTCAGGCCCCTCAGGCCCGCTCCATCAGACTCTGCCTTTCAAAAAGATTGCCAGGGAATTCACATGCACATTCATGTTTGAGAAACACTGCTCTCGCAGGCTTCCCCCAGCCTCCTCCTCCTCCATCCACTGTCTACACCTGAAGGCTCTTTTTGTCTCTCCGCACCTGGTGCTCATCAACATTTGTGGATTCAGTGCTAGTGGCCTCAGAACTAAAGTCAATACCTACTCGAAGACCAGGATAGAGAAACTAAAATCTGGGGACACTTTGGTCAGATAGAAAGAGTACGTAAACTCTGCACATCCAAAACGAGGTCTCCAAATACCATTTCCCACTGAAAGGCACCAGGGCCTTGGGAGAGATGGCTGATTCTAAGTCTAAGCAGAAAACATACAAGATGAGGCTTGTTTAAAATGTACAAGTCTTTGTGTTGTGCTGTGCTCAGTTGTGTCTGACTCTTTGCCACCCCATGGACTGTAGCCCACTAGGCTCCTCTGTCAATGGGATTTTCCAGGCAAGAATACTGGAGTGGGTTGTCATTTCCTCTTCCAGGGTATCTTCCTGACCTGGGGATTGAACTGGCGTCTACTCACGTCTCCTGCATTGCAGGCAGGTTCTTTACCACTGAGCCACCAGGGATTATAGTGTTCTCTGCTACTGCTAAGTTGCTTCAGTCATGTCTGATTCTGTGCGACCCCATAGACGGCAGCCCACCAGGCTCCGCCGTCCCTGGGATTCTCCAGGCAAGAACACTGGAGTGGGTTGCCATTTCCTTCTCCAATGCATGAAAGTGAAAAGTGAAAGTGAAGTCGCTCAGTCGTGTCCAACTCTTAGCGACCCCATGGACCGCAGCCTACCAGGCTCCTCCATCCATGGCATTTTCCAGGCAAGAGTACTGGAGTAAGATGCCATTGCCTTCTCCTGTCATGCTTAAAATATTCAGGAATCAAGTGGAAGAGACTCACACTGGTCAAAACGGGAAGCATCAATTAGAATATTAACTGCAACGAATTGAAACACACGTTTAAAAATCCATGAATTCATAGTAATACTAGAAACTAAACTCTGTTCACTGTTGGAGGATGGTAGGAAAGCAGTTCATTGTTTTGAAATGGTAAATGGAGGAAAGCAAATAATTACCTTAGGTGTGAAACAGTAGAGAAATAGTAGTATCTGATTCTATCATTCCTCCTTTATTTATAAGCTAGAATACTTCTATGAAGGAGAAGATGATAGAATCAGATATCACTATTTTGAAACAGATATTTCAAAAGATTCAGGCATTGACCATCTGCAGCATCTAATATGGAAAGAGACAGACATCACATGCCTCCTGTTGGAAGAATATCCACCACTGAAACCAAATCTGAAAATTATTAAGCTCTCGATTACCAATTTACAGGAAAAAAATACGGACAGAGATCCTGTAAAATTATACCACAGAAAGGTTAGCAGCAAAATCTAGATTGTGGTTAAATCTACAGAATAAAGAACCCAGTGTCTTCAACAAACAAATTACAAGGAAAAAAAAAAAAGATTAAAGCAGTTGAAAGTCAAAGCAACCAATTTCAACAGATGAACCTCATTTGAACCCTGATTCAAACTGTTTTCCTAAAAATCCATTTATGACAATTTTTAGACAATTGGGAAATTAAAAAAAAATTTGTTTTATATCAGAGCACAGTTGATTACAGGTATACAGCAAAGTGATTTGTGATTCAGTTATACCCATAGAAGTAGCCTTTTTTTTTTCAAATTTGTTTCCCATTTAGGTTATTATAGAATCTTGAGCCAAGTTCCCTGTGCTATATAGTAGGTCCTTGGTTATCCATTTTAAATATACTAGTGTGTCCATGTCAGTCCTAAACTCCCAATCTATCTGTCCTCTCTCCCCACTTTCCCCTCTGGTAACTGTAAGTTCCTAAGTCTGTGAGTGTTTCTGTTTTGTAAATAAGTTCGTTTGTATCATTTTTTAAATATTTTATATATTAATGGTATCATATTTAAGAGACAAGTGGAAAATTTGAACACTAGGAATTACTGACTATGATACAAAAAGAGTTCTTTTTTGATTTACTAAAACTTTTACAGATGAAATAGTATGATATCTGGGATTTGCTTCAAAATAATAGAAGATGGGCTAAATGGAAGTGTGTGGGAAATGGAACCAGTTTGGTTATTTTTGGGGGTTGGCAGATTGATGGGTGTGTGGTAGTTCATGATACTAATCTACCTACTTTGGTGTATGTTCAAAGGTCTCTAAAATTAAAAAAAAAACTAAAACAAAAGATTTATAACAAAGTGTTATGTAAGAACTAAGAACAATAAGATCACCTTTCTTGTTTCCTTCTCAACATACTTACTCATAACTAGATTTTCTATAACATAACAATTTGCCTTCAGAGGTGTTCTACAGAACGAGACACTCAAGTCACCATCCAAAAATGAAGCAGAAACTTAAACCTTATGAAAACTCAAGGAGAAAGAATTGGATACAGAAATAATTACGGGTGAGGCATGAGAGTAGCTGAATTCACATCAGAGGTCCACCAGCCGAGGGCAGGACCAGGCTGCAGAGGTGCTTATGAGTGCACTGGGGGTGGAGGTAGTGTGTCTGTGGGTTTCAACCCTGCCTGCATGGGCGAGTCACCTGGAAAGCTCTGGAAACACAGGGATGCCCAGGATTCTACCCTAGCCCTATTTAATCTCTGCAGGAGGCCTGCGGTTTCAGTGATTACCAAGCCCTGCCCCAACCCCCCCAGGTGACTGATCCTGACACAGAGCCAGAGAGAGAGAGGACTGTAGCCAGCTTGCTCATATTTAAATAGCTGGGTAAACCTGCTGGGAAATGCTGGTGCAGCCACTGCCAGATAAATACAACGTGAGCTGGTAAGTGAAACACTGGGCGTCCACATCATTCTGTTTGCTGTGAGTCACCTGAGGCCGATTGGAGCCACTGTGTCCAACCTGAGTTGCTTCTCTCTGGGTCTCAGGTGTGGCTGAGATCCAAGGAGGCCACAGGTTGGCTCCTGTGGGCTCAGCCGTGGGCTCCTGGGCTGCAGGTTTTGGCAGCACATAGGTAGCAAGCATCTAGGATCAACAGCTGGCCAGCGGAAGTCGTGGTCGGGATCAAGTTGGGGGAGGAAAGGTTTGGGGTCCACAAAGGTGGCCTCCTGCTGCACGCTGGACTATGAGTCAACCCCAGGAACACCCAGCGGCTAAGCGGGCAGTGCCAAGCCCAGACTCCATCTCCATGGCAACAATATCCCTTCCGCAGGATCTAGGGCTGGTGCTGAATGGCGACTTTCATCAGGGCCACCGCAGAAAGCTAAACTGGCTAATTGACAGGGAACAGAGAGTTTAAAGTCAGTCTGTCAGAAGCCACGGCCCCCTGGCAATTGAGGCAGGCAGTTTCTAAGCAATTATGATTCATTATGGGCTTCCCTGGTGGCTCAGCCAGTAAAGAATCTGCCTGCAATGCAGAGTACCTGGCTTTGATCCCTGGGTTGGGAAGATCCCCTGGAGAAGGGAATGGCAACCCACTCCAGTATTCTTGCCTGGAGAATTCCATGGACAGAAGAGCCTGGCGGGCTACAGTCTATGGGGTTGCAAAGTCAGACATGACTGACTAACACTTTCAAGGGAAAACATGATTTGAGTTTCCAAAATTCCATTCCCAGGTATTCACCATGGGGTAGACCAAGGTCCTCTCACCACAGCCTCCCTGCCAGGTAGAGGTGGCTGGACGTCTCCCCAGCCTGTGTGGGTGCTGCCTGGCCTCCCTCTGATCCAGCAGGAGCCTGTCACTCTCAGCCCAGAGGGGCGCCCCACTCCCATACAGGGGCCACGACTCAGCTGACCTCCTACCACACCCTTATTCCGCTCTGGGTGGGACCCACCTGACCTTCCCCTTGCCTCAGCCCCACCCGAGTGTACCTGCTCTCACCGCTGGCCAGCTCAGCATTGCTCATGGCCCCTAGCCCTGGGATCCTCCTGGTTTGGCCTCTCCCATGAACATCCCTTCTCAGGCAGTCCTACTCATTATGTCCTGGCCTTCCTGGGCCCTTCCCCTCCCTGGCCCTAGCCCTAGGGGTCCTGGCATCCCTCACCAGCTGCCAGGTAACAAGAAGGCAGGAATCTGGATTGCATCACTGGACAATGATAAATTTAAGAGTCTTCAGTTCAATTGCTCAGTCAAGTCCGACTCTTTGTGACCCATGAATCGCAGCACGCCAGGCCTCCCTGTCCATCACCAACTCCCGGAGTTCACCCAAACTCATGTCCATTGAGTCAGTGATGCCATCCAGCCATCTCATCCTGTCATCCCCTTCTCCTCCTGCCCCCAATCCCTCCCAGCATCAGAGTCTTTTCCAATGAGTCAATTTTTTGCATAAGGTGGCCAAAGTATTGGAGTTTCAGCTTCACCATCAGTCCTTCCAATGAACACCCAGGACTGGTCTCCTTTAGGATGGACTGGTTGAATCTCCTTGCAGTCCAAGGGACTCTCAAGAGTCTTCTCCAACACCACAGTTCAAAAGCATCAATTCTTCAGTGCCCAGCTTTCTTCACAGTCCAACTCTCACATGCATACATGACCACTGGAAAAACCATAGCCTTAACTAGATGGATCTTTGTTGGCAAAGTAATGTCTCTGGTTTTCAATATGCTGTCTAGGTTAGTCATAACTTTTCTTCCAAGGAGTTAAGTGTCTTTTAATTTCATGGCTGCAATCACCATCTGCAGTGATTTTGGAGCCCCCCAAAATAAAGTCAGCCACTGTTTCCCCATCTATTTCCCATGAAGTGATGGGACCAGATGCCATGATCTTTGTTTTCTGAATATTGAGCTTTAAGCCAACTTTTTCACTCTTTTCTTTCACTTTCATCAAGAGGCTTTTTAGTTCCTCTTCACTTTCTGCCATAAGGGTGGTGTCATCTGCATATCTGAGGTTATTGATATTTCTCCCGGCAATCTTGATTCCAGCTTGTCCTTCTTCCAGCCCAGCGTTTCTCATGATGTACTCTGCATATAAGTTAAATAAGCAGGGTGATAGTATACAGCCTTGACGTACTCCTTTTCCTATTTGGAACCAGTCTGTTGTTCCATGTCTTTAAGGAGCATCAAACTTTGGTGCAGCAGGGTCCACATGGGGCAGGAGGAAGGCAGTGTGAGATGTAGGTGTGAGGGCAAGATCTGTGGCCTCTGGAATCAGGACAGTTCCCTGGGGGAGGTGGGACTTGAAGCAGGTACGGAGGACAGGCTGTGTGTGAGTCTGGGGGTGAGAAGTGGAGGGACTGGGCAGCAGGAACAAGTCACCTCCCTTACTCTAGCTGACAAGCCCCAACCTGTTCTGGCCTTGCGCCACCTCTCACACCTCATCTTCTACCACTTCCCCTCCCTCTCTTGGCTCTGAATGTCACTGTCCCGTCTTTACCCTGTCCCTCTGCCTAGAATAATGCCGGCATGCAGGAGGTGGATCAGGGGCTGTTGTCCTAGGGTGGTGAGCAGAAGTTTCTCTGAGGAGGTAACTTGTGGGTACCCTTGAATACCTATTGGAGAAAGCCATGCGAATATATGCATGTGTACACGCATGTCTTCACGATGTCTTGATTTTCTACAAATGGTGCTCAGTGAGGCTCCCAGCCCCCTGTGGAGAGGTATCCAGGGCTTTAAGGCAGCCTCAGGTGTGGGCATGCAGACCTGGTCGGCTGGGGGAGTCCTGCTCCAGCTGCCAGGGACCACTTTCCTATTCCCACCTCAGACAGAGGGCAATGTCAAAGGCTGGTGGGCAGAGGACAAGCCCCCAGCATTCACGTGTTCTTTTTTTTTTTAATTTTATTTAACTTTACAATATTGTATTGGTTTTGCCATATATCAAAATGAATCTGCCACAGGTATACAGGTGTTCCCCATCCTGAACCCTCCTCCCTCCTCCCCATTCACGTGTTCTATTACCACTGGGCCGGAAGCAGCATCCTCAGGGCAAGGAGGTGAACCACAGAACACGCTTCCTTTCTCTGAAGCCCTCCTCCCTTCCCCTGGCCCAGCCTTTCTCCAAGAAGCTCTGAGACCCATAAGAGAGCTACCCCGGCTCCAGGGCGGAGTGCAGTTTCCTGGGCAGCTACCTTCCCATGTCAGGGACTGAAGTTTAAAGGACAAGGGAGCTCAGTGAATAAATGACTGTGACTAAGGCATGGACCTCAAGGTTCCCTTTGCATAGACTGGTAATAAGGCCTCTCGCTTCTGCCACGGGCTGTGATACAGTCCACCCGCCCAGAACATGACACTGGGAGAAATTTCAGGCGCCACTGAAATTAGTAGATGTTACTGTCTTCATCCACGCTGTTGATATTACTACCATTCCGGTTTCTTCTTTTGCTAAAAGTGGATTCGTTCCCGGTAAGGGAATGATAGCAACCTGATCCCGCGGATCACTCGGCGCCAGGCATTGTCTCGGTGTCCAGCCCCAGCGGAGGGAGGGAGCCGGGCTCGCAGGGTGCAGTTCCCACCACGCCCACTGGGTGGCGCAGGCGCCGCACTCCGTAGGGAGCTGAGCCCCAGAGGCCTGGGGCTGACTTTTAAGGAAAGGGTCCCCGGAGGAGGAGGGCCCCTCCATCTGTCACAGAGGACCCCGGCCTCGCAGCTCCGACCTGGGAGGTCCGCTGCAGCTTCATCCAAGCTCGGTTCCGACAGAGGCCTTCCCTTTGCTTTCCAGAAACGTCTCTCCTAGGGATTCTCATCTCGCAGCCTCCAAGACAAGGGCTTGGCCACAGATGTGCTGGAGCCCGGGGAAGAAAGTGGGGGCGGAGGGGGGTGGGCAGGGAGGAGGGGAGCTCTTGAAAAGTGAAATGAGAAGGCCCAAGGCGGTCAATGGTCAAGGCCAGATCTGGGGTCAGCCTTCTTGATTTGGTAGTAAACCAGCCTGTCACATCCTGATCTCCTGCAGATATTGGGGAGTTGGGGGGGGGGCGGATAGGGGAATGGGATGCTGTCCTGGGAGATGGGAATGGAGAGGGGAGATGGAGGCAGAGAAGCGGAGAGTAGCTGGACTAGACACCTTGTCAAGTAGGGCCCAGGCCAGCTAGGATGAAGTGGGGGCCCTCCTGGGTACCGTTGTTTGGCACTTTCTTCCAAGGTTCTCAGATGCTTGTGGAAACCTGCTGTCTCCCCTTCTTCTGCCTCTGGGCAATGCCCCATTTGCCCAATTCAAATCTGCCTTTTGTTTGTGAGAAGAGAAACAACTGACGAGCACTGGAGCTTTCTGGGGAGAGTGAAGCCGGGGAACAGGGAAGTGGAGCTGGAACAGGCACCTGGGGATTTACGCGCGGGCCTTGAGTGTAGGTCTTAGGGCACTAACCCGCCTCCTGCTGCTTTGGTACATCCACAACACCCCTGGGATGTTTCTCTACATGTAGCAGGGCCCTCGTTCAAGTTCATTGTCCAACTATGTCCGAGAGCTGAAGAGCAACGTCAGGATACCGTGCCCCTGAGCTATTTGTATAAAATGCAGATTCCACCTTCTTGTTCCTAAAGATTCTAATTCGAGAAGATGAGGATGGGGCCCAGGAATCTGCATTTTAACAGACACTGGAAGAGATTCCCAGGCATGGTGGCTAGGTTCCACTTGGAGCAATACCAGCCGAAGCTTTGGGGCACTACATTTCACGGAGAGAAGCCTACAGTCAGCAGGTCCTCCTTCCTTTCTGAGCGTCTCCTCTGGCTTGGTGTGACTTCAGGTTCAGCAACTCTAGAGCATTTTTTCCCCTGCACTCAGCCTCTTCAGCTTTCCCAGGCCTAGTTTTACTTATTTTTCTTTCTCCTGACCTCACTGGAACATTGAGCTCCATTCTTTCAGTAGATAAGCTCTTTATTAGCATCAGCCTAGAATTTTGGGAAGCCTCAAACAGTTGTTCAGCATTGGATAAATCCTGTAAGAAATGAAATTATCATTTGCCAGCCATTATTATGGAACCTGCATTCTGCAACCGTGTAATTTTCTTTTCTTAAATGGTTCTGATCTGAGTCTAAAACACCTCCCTTGCCTTCCCACCCCCATTCCTCTGAGCTGAGCCTCCTGAACTCTAGATGTTTGCGCTGTCAATCACAATTTCTTTCATTCTTTTTATTCTTCTTGGAATGAGAGAGGCACAAACAATGTTTTTAAATAAAATTTAGAAAATGTCTACATGTCCTTATCTCCTGGAAGAACTTTAAGTAACTACATTTCCCTGGGGTTTACTTTCCTGTCTGGCTCAACCTGCTATCATAAAAATAGAAAGCTGGCAGACAGATATACAGAGTCTACAGAGTTGGGTATTTCCTTATTGCATTTTTAAGAGCAGTATTTTGTAATTGCTGTGATAATACAAGAGATGATATTTGTGAGAGTAAGCCCAGAGCACCTTCCCTGCTGGTGTCTGCCCTCTAATAACCCCGTGCGATGATGATGATGCTCCACCAGGAGGGGATCATCACAGAACATTAATGAGAAGTTGAGAGCTGGCGCCAGGAGAGCTGCAGATACAGAAAGCAGTAACTAGGCCAGACAGGCCGTCATTTTTGCACTTTGAGCAAGAAGTGAGAAATGGAAAACATTCTCTCTACCTTCCCAGCATTGATGTCTTTGAGCTGTGGTGCTGGTGAAGAGTCCCATGGGCTGCAAGGAGATCAAACCAGTCAATCCTAAAGGAATTCAACCCTGAATATTCATTGGAAGGGTGGGCTGAGGTGGAAGCTCCAATACTTTTGCCACATGATGCAAACAGCCGACTCGTTGGAAAAGACCCTGATGCTGGGAAAGATTGAAGGCAGGAGAAGAGGGCGGCAGAGGATGAGATGGTTGGATGGCATCATCAACTCAATGGACACGAGTTTGAACAAATTCTGGAAGATAGTGAAGGACAGGGAACCCTGGTGTGCTGCAGTTCATGGGGTTGCAAAGAGTCGGACACGACTGAGCAACTGAACAACAATACCACCTTCCTAGCAAATATGGTGCCTGGCTCAGAATTTCCTCTGACTTTGTGTCCCCAAGACACTGGCTGCCCAATTACATGGAGCCAGATCCAAAGAGAAACTGTTCAAGAGAGTTCAGGAAAATGACTGTTCCCTCAGCTCTGTGAGGACACATGGGTTCTGGCTGAGATGAGAGATTTGAGAGGGTCATAACAGCTCCAGATGCATCTAGAACCCTCTCAAAATATCACTTTTCTAAAATGTCTTGTCACTTTCTAAAAATTATATTTTCAAGTTAGATTCTGCAATGTGTTTTCCACTACTTTTTTGGTCTTTAAGAAAGAAATAATGCATTTCCTTGCTGGGCAGAAGGGTGCTAGACTTGCAGGAATCTTCTGGATTGTAGCTACAGAAACATCAGCTTATTTGCTAACCAGAGACAACTTGCTCTGCAGCAGCCACAGAGGCCTCAGGGACCCCATGGGCTGGGCAGGGTCTCTAGCCCAGGACTAGAACAGGAGCATACCCGGGTCCTCCAGGGAGCCGCTGGGCTCCGGGTCACTGACTCTGAAAGATCTGTTTGACCATGCAAGCGCCAGGGGTGTGTTTCCACTTCTTACACTTGCTCATTCTCCCCGAGAGGGGTCCATGTCATTGTTTACAGAGCAGGAAAGCAAGGCTGAGGGAGGCTAACAGCTGGCCCTGAGTCACAATCCCCCACTGAACGTGGTGCTGCCCACCTGGGCATCCTGGGTGCCTAGAACACCCAGGGTATATGCAACAAAGGACGAAGAGGGGCTCAGGGATCAAGCCCAGCTGCTGTGATTCACAAACCAGAGTCTTTCCACCTCATCAAAAAGCCAGGAAAATGATCTTCGGCTTTTCCACTGAAGACCCGAGGAATCCACGTCCCCACCTTTTCTACTCTGATTCTGGAGCTGCGAAAGCCAGTCACCATTTCCTGCCTTAAAACCGAAGAATAAATTTTACAGTTATAAATATGAACGTCACAAAGGACACGCTCTGGCTCATGGGGAGGACAAGTAGATACAGCTACACAGAGCCTTGAGATTTATTTCATAAGTCACCACCAGGCCATCTCAAAATGGTATTTGGGAGACAGAGAAAATGAAAGTGTTCCCACTCTGATTTGCTACTTGTAACACCAAGCAAAGGACCGGGGGACGATCCTGGGCCAAACTTGGAGGGCCGGGAGGAACGTGCCTATGTCATGTAGACATAATCCAGAGACGCTTGTTTCAGACAGAACATTTTGCCTCTGAAAATCCTGAAACCTTCCTAGCCCTTGAATGTGGTAGAATTCGTCTGAAACCATTTAAGCACACGCAGTGGAGGTGAGGAGTGGGAGTGGTGGTCTTTAAGGAGTGGTCTCTTGAGCTTCCCTGGTGGCTCAGATGTTAAAGAATCTGCCTGCAATGCGGAAGACCTGGGTTCAATCCCTAGGTTAGGGAGATCCCCTGGAGAAGGAAATGGCAACCCACCCCAGTATTCTTGCCTGGTAAATCCCATGGACAGAGGAGCCTGGTAGACTACAGTCCATCCGGTCACAAAAGAGTAAGACACAACTTAGAGACTAAACAAGAGCAAACTCCATTCTGAGGGCTACCCAAAACTGAGATGGGCAGAAAACCAAGGTCTTGCCAGAGTGGTTTTACTGACAGAAACTCAAAGAGAAAAAATGTCCCAAGAGAATGCATGATCTGACTGATGGTGACATGAAGTGAAAAGGCCGTCATAAATTCTTATAAAAAATACAGTGGACAGATGGTCCCCAGATGCTTATTTGAGATCGGGTTCAGGTCTTACCTCTTCCAGGGAGCTGCCTGTAGCAACACCAGCATCTAAGCTCTTCCCCTTCTTTAACCTCATCTGAAGTTTTATAACAAGCAGAATACACCACAGTATTAAAAAAAAAAAACAAATCCAGTCTTAACTGGATTTGACTGGACTCCTTTCTCTAGTATCCACTTCGGGGGGGAAGCCACTTCCTCAATGAGACGAATGATGTCTCGTTAGCGCTGCCTTTAGATCCAGGCAAGAGGAAGCCTGTTCCTGGTGCAGCAGTTTCATGGGTTAAGTCCATATTCTGACTTCTGGAATATTCCCCAGGTGCTCTGGGCCACATAGGCCCCTCTTCACATCTGTCTCTCCTGGACAGACAACACTGCCAGTCCCTGAATGGCCAAGGGGGAGCTATTTGCAGTGTCTGCTTGGACACAGAGCTGGAAGTCCACCAGCCCCATGAGAGAGTTTTCACGGTGCCAGAGCCTGCTGGGCAGAAACGGGGGTTGGTCTGTGGGCTGGGCTCTGGGACCGTCTCCCTGTGCCACCACTTTCTAGTACAGAATTCTGAGGATGCCAGAAATTCTCCATGTGAACTGGACTTTCCAGCCTCGTGTTGCTCTGAGGAACTTAAGGCAATGATATAGGGGCACTTCACAGATACAGAGGTTGCCTGGCTGGCAGTGGGAGGGGTGAGGAGAGGTCTCTAGCAACAAGCCTGGGGGCTTGCCTGGATGTCTTCTTCTAGGCTCCTCGCCTGCTCGAGGCAGCCCAGGCATGTCCTAGCTAACTCAGTTAACGTTTTGTTTAATTTTTGTCTTGCTGTTGCTATCACGTCTCTGGAACGAAGAAATGAGTCACCAAAATAATGAAATGCCTGGCTAAGCTTGAACACACCACCAGGGGACTTTCTAAATAAATGAAAAAGTGGAAACTGCAGGTCCCCATAATGAATTCAAAGACTCTGTTCCAAGATGGAAATAATGTTAAATAAGGGAGTTTAAAGCAAAGAAGGTAATTAGGAGAGAATGGCGGCTGACATTGAACTGAGACTGTACCAGGGCTCTGTCTCAAAAACAAACGAGCCTCATTTGTAGCGGCGGTTCTGTGTGTTGCTCTGTTGATTTAAAACACAGCATAGCTTCACTCTTTTGTGTGCCACACACCTAAAATGTGAATGTACTTGGTCAGGCTAGACTGACACTTTCTTCTACTACACTTAAAAGATTTACTAAGAAAGTTCAGTGGACAAACAGGCATTCAAGGAGAAATTTAGGTTTAATTAAGAAAGCAGCTCTTTAAAGGACTTCAGCAGAATAATTGTTGGTATGCAAATAGTACTATGAACTACAAATGAGTCATCCATTCTTTGAAGGAGGCTGAACGGGATCTCTTCTTGGAAGGGCTTGGGACAATTTTGTTGAACAATAGCAAGTGCCAGGTCATCCTCACCAAGCAATAATGACTGAGTCCTCTTCAGCCTAACGACAATCAGGTAATCTCTTTTAGGTGATTACTACAAAACAGGCCTTTGGTTGAGTGCTTTCCAAGCAGTTAGCCCTCACAACAAGCCTATGAAATGTTGGTCATTAGTATTATGGCCATTTGACAGATGAGGAGACTGAGGCTTTGGGAGGCCACGGGCCATGCCCAAGTTAGCCACCTAAATACTAGGTAGTGGCTCAGTCTGTCTACAATGCGGGAGACCTGGGTTCAAGCCCTGGGTTGGGAAGATCCCCTGGAGAAGGAAATGGCAATCCACTCCAGTACTACTGCCTGGAAAATCCCATGGACAGAGGAGCCTGGTAGGCTACAGTCTATGGGGTCACAAAGAGTCGGACACAACTGAGAGACTTCACTTTTTTTTTTTTTTAATTTTATTTTATTTTTAAACTTTACATAACTGTATTAGATTTGCCAAATATCAAAATGAATCCGCCACAGGTTTACATGTGTTCCCCATCCTGAACCCTCCTCCCTCCTCCCTCCCCATTCCATCCCTCTGGGTCGTCCCAGTGCACCAGCCCCAAGCATCCAGTATCGTGCATCGAACCTGGACTGGCAACTCATTTCATACATGATGTTTTACATGTTTCAATGCCATTCTCCCAAATCTTCCCACCCTCTCCCTCTCCCACAGAGTCCATAAGACTGTTCTATACATCAGTGTCTCTTTTGCTGTCTCGTACACAGGGTTATTGTTACCATCTTTCTAAATTCCATATATATGCGTTAGTATACTGTATTGGTGTTTTTCTTTCTGGCTTACTTCACTCTGTATAATAGGCTCCAGTTTCATCCACCTCATTAGAACTGATTCAAATGTATTCTTTTTAATGGCTGAATAATACTCCATTGTGTATATGTACCACAGCTTTCTTATCCATTCATCTGCTGATGGACATCTAGGTTGCTTCCATGTCCTGGCTATTATAAACAGTGCTGCAATGAACATTGGGGTACTCGTGTCTCTTTCCCTTCTGGTTTTCTCAGTGTGTATGCCCAGCAGTGGGATTGCTGGATCATAAGGCATGTCTATTTCCAGTTTTTTAAGGAATCTCCACACTGTTCTCCATAGTGGCTGTACTAGTTTGCATTCCCACCAACAGTGTAAGAGGGTTCCCTTTTCTCCACACCCTCTCCAGCATTTATTACTTGTAGACTTTTGGATCGCAGCCATTCTGACTGGTGTGAAATGGTACCTCATAGTGGTTTTGATTTGCATTTCTCTGATAATGAGTGATGCTGAGCATCTTTTCATGTGTTTGTTAGCCATCTGTATGAGACTTCACTTTCACTTTCAAATATGGGTATAGTCAACTATAGGTCTATAGACCTAAAGGTCTCTGCCTTTAGGAAGTTTACTATCTGTTGTTTTTTTTTTTAAGATTTATTTGTTTTATTTTTTGGCCACACTGGTCTTCATCGCTGCTCATGGGCTTTTCTCCAGTGGCGATGAGTGGGGGCTACGCTCCATCGTGGTGCGTGGGCTTCTCACTGTGGTGCTTGTTTTGTTGTGGAGCACAGGCTCCAGGGCACATGCGCTCAGTAGTTGAGACTCCCAGGCTCAGAGCACAGGCTCAGTACTTGTGGCTCACAGGCTTAATTGCTCCACAGCCTGTGGGATCTTCCTGGACTATGGATCGAACCCCTGTTTCCTGCGTTGGCAGGCAGATTCTTAACCACTGGACCACCAAGGAAGCCCTGTGTATGCACGCATGCTCAGTCGCTTAGTCTTTGCCAACCTTGGAAGCCCTGGTATTTTTTAAATGTTGTAAATTTTCTAATCTTAATAAGCTCAGAACAGCTTTGTCTTCCAACTGATCTGAATTGGGTACATCTCACTAAAGTAAGTAAAACAATATGAGATATTTTTCTAACCAATTAACTATTGTCATGGATTATAAGGGGAATGAGAGGAAACCTGACTGATGAAATATCCAGTCTGCACTTGGGAAGCAACTGCCTGAAAAATATTCTCATTTCTAGATTGGCACGTGGTATGTATTATGCCTGAACAGTGTCAAAAACAGTGCTGATTTTGTAACAAAACCTCAGGGAAGCTATTAACAAGTTGGCATTTCTAATTCATGTGGAAATGTTCATTTTATTTATCAGGGAATTGCAGCAGTGGTGTTCATTTAATTAAGAATCTGGTGCTGTGGAAGGGCAATTTTGTGAAGTGTGTAATATTGCAAACAAACATGAATTCAGACGCAAAAAAATTCAGTCACGCGTCTAAGGGTCAGCTCATTTTCCTGTGACCCACTCATTTTACACAGTTTGAGAGCTGCTTAACAAAAGAATAATATCATTATGTTGTATCATTTTATAAGATTTTTTTTTAAAGGCAAATCCATCTAACTAGTAACTGTACTAGGCTTTGAAAGAGCCAGAAACAACAGTGCTTCCAACTTTTGACAACAGCCTAAGGAAACTATCTGTGTGTATTAGAAAGCAGGTGAACAGCTAGCTGCTTTCTCAACTGCAAATAAAGCATTGGCATATTCTAATCTATGTGATAGGCGTTATAAAATCAAGAAGTGAGAAGGCAGGTTTGAATGAGTCTGAGAAAAGCAGAGGATGGGAATCAGATGTAGACTGGAAGGGGACAGAGAGACTGGAAAAGGTGGCAGGGAAGAGCACCCACTCTCAGCGTCTGACACCCACACCTTCTCCAAGAAACACTGCTCACCTGTCAAAGCTGTAGGCCTGCTTATCTCCAGGATCCAGGTGCCTGCCAGTGGCCGTGCCACTTCCACAGCCCAGCCTTCCTAAGCCGCCCCACCTCCAGGTCTGCATTCATTGTTTACTGCTGAGCACTAGTTAACGCCAGGTGCTGGGGTGTGTCACACCTACGAACAAGGAGAACGGGTCCCTGGCCTCTAAAGCCGATGTTCTGAGGAGACAGTCGTAAACAAGTAGATAAATAATTGTGAAAGAAGGAGGTGACTATTTATGCTGTGATGAAAATAAAGCAAGGTAAAGGGGTTGAGTGTGATGGAGGGACATGGGGGATGCAGAAAGGCCTCTCTGAAGTTGTGACATCTTAGCAGGGAAGAAGCCAGCCATGGGAGGCTCCAGAGGGGGTGGGGTGGGGGGAGCATCCCAGATGGAGCAGGTGCCAGGGCCCTGGGGCAGGAAGGAGTTTGTTTTATCCGAGGTTGAGTAAGAAGGTACCAATATAGCTGAACCATAGGAAGGGAGAAAATAGGAGATGAGGGTGGGAAATCACAGAGGCCAAACCCTGTGGTAATCTAGGCCAGGGCTAAACTCTGGGATTCTCTTCTAAGTGGAATGGGAAGTGACTGAAAGATCTCTAGTAGTGAAGTGATGGTGGATTTCCATTTTTCTATTGTTGCTTGTTGGAGCTTGGGTCATAGGAAGATGAGGGTAAGGAGGTGCATAAAGAGAGTGACCAGTCGTAGCATCCATCTTCTCCCCTAGAGGTGAGTGCAGGAGTGGGTCTGTGACCCTGCCAGGGCATGGAGGCCTGTCCATGGGATGTTTCTGTGGAAGTGAGAAGGGCAGATTCTTTCTCCTGTCTTTGGTGTTGAGCCACAACTTCCACCCTTTGGAAAAGCCAGAGAAAGTGATGAAGGGCTGAGAGAAGGATGGGCATACCTGCCTTCTCTGGGGTCCCAGTGCTGCCTGGCCTCCTCCAGCTCTTCCTTTGATTCCCGAACTTTTAGCTGAAGGAGTTCTAAGAAAGATATGGAAGTTAGAGATGGAAAGCAGATGGCCAGGGAGGAGTGGAAGAAAACAGAGGGGGAGACCGACCTTGGCCTTAAATGTGGGTGAGATCCAAGAAGAGGGAAGCAGAGATGCATGAGCTTTGGCTCAAAGATCTCAAGCAGAGAGGACTCTCTGACCCTGGCAAGAGGACAACTGCGTGTTTTCTGTCCAAACATCCAAGTTACTCATTTCCCCAGGTGATACTGCAGCTGGGGGACCTATGAGCAGTCCTGCAGCTAACAGCTCACAATTCTGAGTTAAAAAAACCCAGGATGGTATTTAAACCAAGAAGCAAGAATGTAAGGGCAGTGTGCCTCAGTATGTATAGCATAGGGGCAAAGCATAATTAACTCACAAGGATTTCCTGTAAAATATAGAGAGGGGACTTCCCTGGTGGTCCAGGGGTTAAGACTCTGAGCTCCCCCTGCAGGGGGTACAGGGTCAATCCCTCATTGAGGAACTAAGATCCCACATGCCACTCGACATGGCCAAAAAATGAATAAAATTTTTAAAAATATATGTATATATAATGAAAAAAGATCCTAACATTTTCCTATACATTCTAATGGAAATTAACAAAGATAAGCAAAAATGTCACAAATATTGTTATTATTCTGTGTGACATCCTATTATTTTTATTGTTCAGTTCAGTTGCTCAGTCGTGTCTGACTCTTTGCGACCCCATGAATTGCAGCACGCCAGGCCTCCCTGTCCATCACCAACTCCTGGAGTTCACTCAAACTCATGTCCATCGAGTCGGTGATGCCATCCAGCCATCTCATCCTCTGTTGTCCCCTTCTCCTCCTGCCCCCAATCCCTCCCAGCATCAGAGTCTTTTCCAATGAGTCAACTCTTCACATGAGGTGGCCAAAGTATTGGAGTTTCAGCTTTAGCATCAGTCCTTCCAAAGAACACCCAGGACTGGTCTCCTTTAGGATGGACTGGTTGAATCTCCTTGCAGTCCAAGGGACTCTCAAGAGTCTTCTCCAACACCACAGTTCAAAAACATCAATTCTTCGGCACTCAGCTTTCTTCATAGACCAACTTTCGCATCCATACATGACCACTGGAAAAACCATAGCCTTGACTAGATGGACCTTTGTTGGCAAAGTAACGTCTCTGCTTTTGAATATGCTGTCTAGGTTGGTCATAACTTTCCTTCCAAGGAGTAAGCATCTTTTAATTTCATGGCTGCAGCCACCATCTGCAGTGATCCTGGAGCCCCCCAGAATAAAGTCTGACACTGTTTCCACTGTTTCCCCATCTATTTCCCATGAAGTGATGGGACCAGATGCCATGATCTTAGTTTTTGAATGTTGAGCTTTAAGCCAACTTTTTCCCTCTCCTCTTTCACTTTCATCAAGAGGCTTTTTAGTTCCTCTTCACTTTCTGCCCTAAGGGTAGTGTCATCTGCATATCTGAGATGATTGATATTTCTCCCAGCAATCTTGATTCCAGCTTGTGCTTCCTCCAGCCCTGCGTTTCTCATGATGTACTCTGCATATAAGTTAAATAAGCAGGGTGACAATATACAGCCTTGACATACTCCTTTTCCTATTTGGAACCAGTCTGTTGTTCCATGTCCAGTTCTAACTGTTGCTTCCTGATCTGCATACAGATTTCTCAAGAGGCAGGTCAGGTGGTCTGGTATTCCCATCTCTTTTAGAATTTTTCACAGTTTATTGTGATCTACACAGTCAAAGGCTTTGGCATAGTCAATAAAGCAGAAATAGATGTTTTTCTGGAACTCTCTTCCTCTTTCCATGATCCAGCGGATGTTGGCAATTTGATCTCTGGTTTCTCTGCCTTTTCTAAAACCAGCTTGAACATCTGGAAGTTCACGGTTCATCTACTGCTGAAGCCTGGCTTGGAGAATTTTGAGCATTACTTTACTAGCATGTGAGATGAGTGTAATTGTGTAGTAGTTTGAGCATTCTTTGGCATTGCCTTTCTTTGAGATTGGAATGAAAACGGACCTTTTCCAGTCCTGTGGCCACTGCTGAGTTTTCCAAATTTGCTGGCATATTGAGTGCCGCACTTTCACAGCATCATCTTTCAGGATTTGAAATAGCTCCACTGGAATTCCATCACCTCCACTAGCTTTGTTCGTAGTGATGCTTTCTAAGGCCCACTTGACTTCACATTCCAGGATGTCTGGCTCTAGGTGAGTGATCACACCATTGTGATTATCTTGGTCGTGAAGATCTTTTTTGTACAGTTCTTCTGTGTAGTGAATGCTAAGTATTTATTTACCAAGATTTTTGTAGCTTCTCTCTCGCTTTGACCCCCAGCTCTCAGGTTTTCTGGTAAGGTTTTAAGTTCCTCAATCACCAGTTGTCAGACCTACCACAGAAGTTGCAGCCTAACCACATGCAGAGGGTGGAGGTTAAATTTGAAACGACTAAGGTCAGGGTGCTTCCTTCGGGAAGAAGCTGATGAACCTAAAGTGGGAGGTTAGATGTGAGAGCGGGGAGACCTTCATCTTAAAGCAGGAGGTCTGGTGTCCCTTCATGGGTGCTGCTGCCATTCAGGCTGTCCTCACATTCTCTAATCGGGCATCATTGCCCATGCCACGCCCTGTGGCACTATAGTCGCCCTTTGGCGGAGTGGGAGAAATGCTCTCCCCAAAGGGCCTCTAAAAAATGCTGCTGCTGAGACTGCCCAGGTGATCCACTGGTTAGGATTTTGTGCCGCCAATGCAGGGGACTCAGGTTCGATCCCTGGTCAGGGAACTAAGATCCCACATGCCTTGCGTCGAGCCCAAAAGATTAAAAAAAAAATAAAAGTGCTGTTGCTGCTGCTGTGTGTGTGTGTGTCTGTGTCTGTGTGTCAAAGTTTAGTGCAATGGTTCTCCCAGCTTCTACTTACAGCTCCCTTCCTCCCTAGGTCCATGGGTTAGGACCAGACATTGCTTTGGTATGAAACACCAGCCTTTCCTCAGCCTTCACTGAAGCTTGTGTTCCTTATGTAGTCAAGGTTGTCTTGCCTCCTTTCTTTTTTCTTTTTTTTCAATTCTACCTGTTTATTGCTATCAACTCATCTCCCTCCACCCCTCCTCATGCAAGTATGCTCAGTCATGTGACCCCCATGGACTGCAGCCTGCCAGGCTCCTCTGTCCATGGAATTTTCCAGGCAAGAGTACTGGAGTGGGTTGCCATTTCCTCCTCCAATGCCTCCTTTCTTGAGATGAGTTCTTTCCCAGGATGGCAGCACCTTGATCCCTCAGGTAAGGAGACTGTAGGTGGGCCGATCCCACCAGTTCACCTGGCATTTCTAGACACACCCACCCCCATCCCATCCCTACCACGGTATCCATACCTAGGGGGTGAGATGAGAAAATCTGTGTTTAAATAAGATTCGACTGACAGCCAAGGACAGGATGACTTTGCCTGCCGCAGAATCTTCTGGAGCACTTGTTAAAAATACAGACTCCTGGGCCCTACCTGGAAAAGTGTCATTCACTAGGTCAGGGCAGGGCCTGAGAATCTGCCCTAAACTCCTGCGCATGTCCCACCCTCATCTCCACCTTCACGATTCTGATGCTCTCACGGTGGGACCCAGATGAGAGGAAAGTAAAGCTGGAGGTCAGAAGGTCAGTGTGGAGCTTGCATTGTGCATGAGAGATGCCTGAGACCATCAGGCAAAGGCAGCCACGGAGAGAGGAAGGGAAGGACACGGGCTTCAAGGGCAGAGTGGGTTTTGACTGAAGGCAGAGGAAAGGAAGACGGGTGGGAGGCAGTCTGTCTTCCCTGGTCCGTGTCCAGGCCAGCGCCCACCTCTCCAGCAGGGCGTGCGGTTCTCACAGGTGTAGGGAGGGGCCTGGGCCGCCCAGCTCCCGCCTCCTGGCTCCAGCTGGCCCTGCTCCCCTGACAGCAGCTCTCTCTGGGGACCAGCCAGGGCCACTCCCTGGAACACTCAGGTTACAGCTGCACTCTGGCCTCAAACACGGCCTCTCCATGGCCCTGCCTGATAAAGTTACCAAATGTGACGTGTGACAGATTCCTGGAAGGGGACAGCAAGTGGAAACCATGACTGATCCCAAAGGCTTGTCTTTTACGTCCCAACCCCACCTAGTGAGAACAACTGCACCTGACGTTTCCAGAACCCGCTTCTTCTGGGGGATTTAAAAATGCCTTCACTCCATGAGCTTATGATCATGGCACTTTTTTTTTCATGCATGTAACAGATTGTCACATATATGTGTAAAGGTTTTTTTTTTTGGCTGTGCCAGGTCTTTGTCGCTGCGTGCGAGCTTTCTCTAGTTGCAGCGGTGGTGGGAGGGAGCGGTTTACACTTCATTGCGGTGTGTAGGCTTCTCGTTGTGGCACTGTGGAGGCTTCCCTTGTTGCGCAGCATGGGCTCTGCATGCAGAGGCTTCAGTACTTGCAGCACGTGGGCCTGGTAGTTGCGGCTCAGGGTCTCTGGAGCGTGGGCTCAGCAGTTGTTACACCCGGGTACAGGCTGTTTATCTTCTTTGTTGTGTTAGTCACTCAGTCATGTTTGACTCTTTGCAACCTCATGGATTGTAGCCAGCCAGACTCTTCTGTCCATGGAATTCTGCATGCATCATGCAAAAGCTCAGGGTTCCCTCAGGGTTATTAGGAGCAACTGCTGAAGCCAGAGGACCGGGGGATGTGGAAGGAAGTGCGTGGGGGGTGTGTGAGGGGCAGGGTAGGGGGGGTGGGAGGCCAAGTAAACCTGGGAGACACATGAACTGAGTTTGTTTCAGTGATAAAGAGTTAGGGATTTTCTTTTCTAAAAAAGGCAGCCTTCTGATTTGTTTTCCTTTCCACTGAAATTCTGGCCCTGCTGGACCTCCAAATGCCATTAACATTTACTCCTTTCTTGAGACTGACATCTGTCTTTAGTAACATGCGACAGTGGAAAGGGAAGTCCTGGAGAAGTTGTGGCGGAAAGTATTCAAATGTCCTCACTTCCTGAACTACCCCACCTCACGTCTCTCCCATGCCCTAGCACTCGCCGTGTAACCTTGTGAAAGCTGCTTAACCTCTCTGAGCTGGTGTGACAGTTTCCTGAGGGTCAGTGGGAACGCATACCTCATAAGGTCATTTAGAGAAGTCAGTGAAATAATGGATGCATAAGCACTTTATTAGGGCTTTCCTGGTGTTTCAGTGGTAAAGAATCTGCCTGAGACAGCAGGACATGCAGGTTCGATCCCTGGGTCGGGAAGATCCCCTGGAGGAGGAAATGGCAACCCACTCCAGTATTCTTGCCTGGAGAATCCCATGGCCAGAGGAGCTTGGCGGGCTACAGTCCATGGGATTGCAGAGTCAGACATGACTGCATGGCTGAGCAGGCAAACACTTTTAATACACTTGTGTGCTCTCCAAGATGAAGGGCTCTTGTTGGTACTCCCCTCTTTTCCTTCAGCCCTACCCACCATCCTTCTTGAGACATTCTGGCTTCTTTCTCGAGCCTGTTTGGACTTGGTTCCAGCTGTGTTTCTAGCAAGCATCTCTTTGGTTCTGGCCCCAACCCCATTTGCTTCTTCAAGCTCACCTATCTCTTGAAATAACCTCGCCTTGACACTCTGTCATGGGGAATTCTGACCATCATATCAGGGATCCTATAATAGTTTGCTAGGGCAACGATTTCACAATTTCACAATAAAAGGAGCTTTCTTCTGAAACAATGAGTAAGCTCTGCACAAGCACCAACACGTCAGGAGCCATAACAACTCATGTGGAAAAAGCTGGTCTGACTATATCCTGGAGTCTCTATATTCAAGCTAAAAAGAAATGCAAGCTAACTTGTTTGTTTCACTGCTAAGCCTTCTTTCCCCTCAACATCCTTTCCTACGAATTGTCTCATTTTAGCCTCCCAATGACCCCTATGAGGTAGGAAGGGCATCCCCATTTTTACAGTGGAGGAAGCAGGGGATAAGAAAAATCCTGAGTGATTTTTCCCAGGGCCCCAAGCAGCCAGTCTGAGGTCAGATCAAATGAGAAACTATTGTCTAGTTCCGAGTATTTTCTATTGAACATTGCTGCCATTACTTTCACTTGTCCCTGTTCTCTTTATTCTTGATTTTCCCAGGAACTTCGATCTCTAGGGAAAGTGTCCAGGCTTCTAGCAAGTGGATGTATTCTTGGTAGCATGATTTTTTGCCTCACCAAGAAAGTCAGTTGCAGAACCACGCATCCAGTAGGGATCAACCCAAGACCACACAGCCAAACTCCTGCCTTCAACTCAAGGGAGACCAGAACCATTCATTTCTCGCTGCTTGAGGGAGCCTTGGGGTGCTGTGACCTGCTTCAGAGCTGAAGAATGGCCCGAGTTTTCCCTCAAGTCAACCTCCTGTTTGGGGCTCCTGAGCCTAACTCTCTACCTCCATCCCCAGAGGCTTGATGGGCCAGACTGGGGACCTGCAGATCTTTTATGGTGCTGAATGTTGTTGTGTTGGTTTCTGTTTTTCTTCAGGGGGCAGTGCAAGGTGCTGGGGTTCCAAGAGGGGATCTGGAGGATGGGAGTGGAGTGAGCATGGGAGGGAGAGGCAGAAACAGAGGTTGGGAGAGGAACTTCAGAGAGAGGGCAGGGATGCTAAAGGGGATGGAATGCGGCTGCAGGATGTTTGTGTGCCCTCCTCTGCTTCCCCACGAAGGCTTAAGCAGATCCTTGTTACTAGTTGGTGCTTTCAGAGTTAATACAGGAGGGGGTGTGTGTGGCAGAAGTGGGATGGGACTGGTTGGGCCTGAGAATGTCAACAACACATTGGCACTTGCCATGGGCACTTGCCATCTACCTCTACAAGGGTTAAAGCATGTGCTGTTGCAGCCACTGACCTTCAATCCTCCTTGAAAGGAGCTCAAGGTGGAGAGCGGAATTGAGGCACTCGGTGCTCAGAGGGAAACCTGGCAGGGCAGGCCTTCAGAGAGTTAGAGACTTTTCAGGAGTCAATTTAACAAGCCCGATTCCTGTATCTCCTTATATCTAGAAAAGCACTAAAATCCTTCGTGGTGATGGCTGTTCTTCATGACTAGCAAAAATTTTATGAGACCAGCAGAAAACTTCTGGAAAAATATGTGCATGATTGCATGTACTCCCCCTTCACAAAAATCACTTATATACTGGCCTTCCCCCTGCCCAGTTTCTCAGAGCTCCAGAGGTGCTCTCTCCTAGGATGCAGTCCTCATTTTGCCCCGAATAAAACTTAACTCGCAACTTTCATTTGTGCATTTTTAAAGTCAACAAGGGGAAGCGGAGCAGTCCAGCTGTGCCTGGTCACATGCAGGTCACACTTGGAGTTTCATCATAGAAGAAGGGGTCTGGGGCTGGCTTAACTCATCAGGGCATCGGTTTCCAAACCTGAAGATAAGTGTTTATCAAGAATTCTTCCTTTATGCCTATTCCAAATCATTCCTCCTTTAACTCAAATTCAAATCCATTTCTTCTGGTTTGGCTCAAACTGAATCCTTGCCGGTGTCCCAAACTTTGGCTTACAACACCCAGAACTGTAGGGAAAAGGGTAGCTGGGAAAGAAAGAAGGCTCTGGTCAGAATCAATGGAAACTGTGGGCTAAGCTGCTGTGGACAATGAATGACACTAGTAGAGGTAGGATTGTAGCCACAGGAAGGAGCTACTGTTATTCTGCAGGAAAGATAGTGAATAATTCCCACGCGGTGAAACAAATTATTAGGAAATTCAGAAGTACTTGACGCTTCCAGTGGTGTGTGTGATCAGTCGCTCAGTTGTGTCCGACTCTTTTGCAACCCCATGGACTGTAGCCCACCAGACTCCCCTGTCCATGAGATTTTCCAGGCAAGAATACTGGAGTGGGTTGCCATTTCCTCCTGCAGGGGATCTTACTGACCCAGGATAGAACCCACGTCTTCTGCGTTGGCCTGTGAATTCTTTACCACTGAGCCACCTGGGGAGCCCCTTCCAGTGGTTTAAATTCTAATTTAATGGACACAGATGGCTGGATGGCATCACCAACTCGATGGGCATGAGTTTGAGTGAACTCTGGGAGTTGGCGATGGACAGGGAGGCCTGGCGTGCTGCAATTCATGGGGTCGCAAAGAGTCGGACACGACTGAGCGACTGAACTGAACTGAGAACTGAATCTAAAGCAGCCGAAGACACTAACCACGATGTGGGAAAATGCACTTGTGTTCAGTCCAAGTGTATCCACAGTTTGTCAAGCACGCACAGCATGCATGCTCAGTCATGCCCAACTCTTGCAACACCGTGAACTATAGCCTGCCAGGCTCTTCTGTCCTTGGGACTTCCCCGGAAAGAATACTGGAGTGAGTTACCATCTCCTCCTCCAGGGGATCTTCCCACATGTAAATCCATCTTCTGTCTCTCTGTGTGATGGCCAGAGATAGCCCATGTTTAACTTACTCCATAATGAGGATCTTCTTTGTTAACGCAGTTCCACCTTGTTGAGCTATGGGTGTTTTGTGTAGAAACCCACCAAGTGCTTGTCTCAGTCCATTAAGCTACTATAACAAAATACCACAGACTGGGTGGCATATAAACAACAGAAATATATTTCTCATAGTTCTGGAGGCTGGAAGCCTCAGATCAGGGAGCCAGCATGGTCAGGTAAGGACCCTCCTCTGGGTCAGATTTTTCACTGTATCCTCACCTGGCAGAAGGGGCTTAGTTATCTCTCTGGGGCCTCTCTTATTAAAAGAGCACTAATCCCATTATGAGGACTCTGACCTCCTGACCTAGTCACCTCCCGAAGGCCCCACCTTTTAATAATATTACTTTGGGTTTCAGGATTTAACATGAATTTCAGGGGACTCAAACACTGAGACTACAGCAGTGCTTAGTGACTTACTTAGTGCTACAATTTGCAAACCTAACTAGTGTCCGTCACTATGCGGGGCCTCACCTATAGAGATAACTAGAGGTTTTGGTGTGCATTTTTAAAAATAAAGATGCAAATAGTTATCCATATTCACATATATAACTATGTAGTATATTAACATATCAAAGACAGGGAATGTAACCAGATCTTAAATGACTATATCTATTTTTAAGGACCATTGTTTTTTATCAGCCGTTTATATTCCAGGGCACATTTTACTTCTCATTTTACTTGACACATGAGAAAATTGTTGCAAGCTAGTTGAGCTGTAAGGTGAACTTGACTATGATAATGGGACACAGCTCAGCAAAGACAGCAAGGTCAGTTGACCGGTGTTCTGTTCTCTGCATGCTGTATCTACTGACCTAATTCAGGATCAGCTCTTTGTTCTCCAAAGAATTATACCACCAGGGTGGCCCAATGTCTTTTGTACAGTTAACCAGTAAAGACACCAACAGATGTATGTGGAATGAATGGATTCAAAGAAACTGATTAATATTTGTAATTAATCCCAGATAGCCAACTGTGCTTTGAACTATCAGCCTAAACTCTTTCTAAAGGGGTCTAGAAATTCTTGGGTGGGTAGGAAAAATACCTTGTGTAGAAAATGTCTGTTTAAATCTCCATTTGTGCTATGTCAACTGTGTTGATCAGAAGAGGCTAGGTATGCTATAGTAAAAAACAGCCTTCACATCTTAGGATTTATGTAACAAAATTTTGTTGCTCAGACCATATCTGAGGTCTGAACATTTATCCGGAGCAACTGTCCTCCCATGCTGACTCTGAGTTCCATTCAGTCTGAAGGCTCTTCCTTACCAACACACATTTCCCTGATAACCACAGCAGAGAGAAAACAAGCAAGAGCAAATAAATGCTTCCACCTGGAGGTGACATGTGTCAAATTTGCAAAAGCAAGTCCCATGGCCACACTGAACTCTGAGCAGGCAGGTGAATCAGATATGGGCTCCTGTTATAAACATAATACTGCAAACTTATGTTTCAACAACACTTTATAATTTTGTGGAATTCTGTGAGTTGAATGGGCAGCTTCTATGCTGGCTTTTCCTGAGGTTACTTATACAGCTATGCTTGGTTGGATTGACTGGACTGAAAAATTTTAGATGTCCTCATTCACATTTCTGGAAGTTGGTGCTGGCTGTGGGCTGGGGTGCCTCAGTTCTTCATGTGACTTCTCCTCCTCCAGTAGACTCAGCTGACTTCCTGACATGATAGTCTCAGGACAGTGGTCCAAGACGAAAAAGGCAAAAACTTCAAGCTCTCTTGAATGTAGGCTCCAGAACTTGCATAACCCTTCTGCCACATTTTGTTGGTCAAGTGACCAACAGAACAAGGCCAGCCCAGATTCAAAGTATGGGGAAATAGTCTGTTGATGGAAGCAGCTTCACATATTGTAACCATGTGTTTTAATCTATTACAGCAGGGTACACGAACAGCTGATTCTTGTTACTTATGGTAGTTATGTTCTATAAAGTCATTGCAAATAAAAATAGTGAACCATTGCTCCTTTGGGAAATACAAGTTAAGTTCCTATGAGCCTCTGGATACAATAGTTTTATCAACTGATCAATAATAATGTTGTTTTATGTGTGTAACTATTTAAAGACACCTTACTTAAAATATAGGGCTTTGTAGATGGCTCAGATGGCAAAGAATCTGCCTGCAATGCAGGAGTCCAGGGTTCGATCTCCGCATTGGGGAGAGCCCCTGGAGAAAGGAATGGCTACGAATCCCAGTATTCTTGTTTGGAAAATGCCACAGACAAAGGAGCCTGGTGGGCTACGGTTCATGAGGGTTACAAAGAATTGGATATGACTAAGTGACTAACACTTTTGCTACTTAAAATACATTGTTGACTCATTAACATTGAACTCATGGCCAATAGCATTGTAACTCATGCCTGAATAGTGCTCATCTAATACAATGTATTTCCTGAATAAGGCATGTCACAGACACTATTCCTTAGAATGCAGGTAGCACTTCAGCATTATACTTGGGGATCATTTAAACAGTGAAATCACCACCAACAAAAAAAAAAGCACAAAAATGTGGGGAAAAAAATCACTAAACAAACCCCCCAAAGGATATAAGAAAAAAGAAGACTTGTTTTGCCTCAGCTGGGAACCTGTGTGTCAGACAACTCAAATGTGGTAACACTCTGTACACATCCATGAATAAGCATGAAAGCAACATGCGCATTGATCTGGGGATTATAAATACATTTTAGTAAGTAGGTGAATTTGCAAATACAAAACTCACAAATAATGAGGATTAACTATACATAGAAGAGGGAAATCAGAATGGAAACAGTGGTGATTCTATTATGGGAAAACAGGAAAGTAATGAACATGGATGGAGTACTACGTGCTCGCCTTTTATATTTACCATGTCATTTAATATATATTATAAAGCAAAATAAATATTTTAATATATGCTAATTCAGTTTCCTAGTTTTTTATCTTTCTTTCTTTCTTTCTTTCTTGTGATGTCTTTGTCTGGTTTTGTAATCAAGGTACAACTGTTCTCATAGAAAGTTAGGAAATGTTCCTGCCTCTTCTATATTTTGGAAGAGTTTGTGAAAGACTCGTGTTGATTTTCCTATAAACTTTTGGTAGAATTCACCAGTAAAGCCCTGTGGTTCAGGGCTTTTTGCTTTGGTGAGAAAATTGTATATAAATCATTGCTCCCATTTTATATAAGATGAACGAACGGAGGTTCAGAGAGCGGAATGTGTCTCAAATCATTCATCTGAGGAGCAGTTAAAGAGGAATCTCAACCAGGTCTGTGTTAATTCTGAGCGCTGTGGTTTCAGATTAGCATTATGTCATGTGGCTTCAATAGGTAAAATGAAAGAACTATGGATGGAAGTTTCAGGGAGAAGTGAAAGGTGTGAAAGTTGCCAGCTCTCAAAGGCGACTTTAGTAGTTTTGATATTATCTTTCTAGGAATTTGCCCTTTCATCAAGGTTATCTAACTTGTTAGAATACAACTATTCATGAGTATTCCCTTATTATTATTTAATTTCACTAAGGTCAGTGTAATCCCTGTCCTTCCTCATTTTAATAATTTGAGCCTTCTCTCTTATTTCCTGGTCAGTGTAGCTAATGGTTTGTCAATTTTCTAATCTTTAAAAAAAAATTGGCCTTTTGTTGATGTTTTCTAGTTTTTCCCTTCTTTGTACTTTATTTTTACTTTCATCTTTATCACTTTCTTCTGCTTGTTTTGAGTTTTGTTTGCTCTTCTTTTTCAATTTCTTAAGGTGTAAGATTATGTATTGATATGAGATCTTTCTGCTTTTAAAATATTAACAGTTACAAATTTCCTTCTAAGCAAGGTTTTGGCTTAGAAGCCATGTTTTGGCTTAAGCATGTTTTAAGCCCATAAGACTTAATATGTTGTGTTTTCATTTACGTGGGCTTCCCTGGTAGCTCAGCTGGTAAAGAATCCACCGGCAATGCAGGAGACATTCACATATCTTTATTCTAATTTTCCTTTCTTTCTTGTTATCCATGGGTTATTTAGAAATATGTTGTGTAATTTCTACATAGTTGTGAATTTCCCAAATTCTCTTCTGTCACTGGCTTACAGTTTGTGGTTGAAGAATGTACTTTGTATGATTTTAATATTATTCAGAGTTGTTTATAGCCAAGCATAGGGCTATTCTAGAGAAAGGTCCCTGTGCACTTTAGAAGAATGTGTATTTTGCTATTGAATGTAACATTCTGTAGATCTGCCAGGTCTAGTTGGTTTATAGTGCTGTTCAGGTCTTCTGTTTTTTTGTTGATCTTCTGTCTCATTTTTAGATTTATTATTGAAAGGAAGGTTTTGAAGTTTCCAATAACATTGCTGAATTAGTATTTCTCCTTTCAATTCTGTTATTTTTGCTTCATGTCCTTTGGGACTTTGATAAGTACAGGTTTGTAATTGTTTTGACTTTTTTGATAGATTGACCCTTTTATTATAAAATTTTCTTCTTTTTCTCTAGCAACAATTTTGTCATATGTTAGTATAACATGTAATTAATTTGTGTAATGTTTTATCTGATATCAGTATAGTTACTCCAGCTCTCTTTTGGTGACTGTTTACATGATATATTCTTTCCATTGTTTTACTTTCAATTTATTTGTGTCTAAAACATATGTCTTATAGAAAGCATATAGTTCTATTGTATTGGTTTATTTTTATCCATTCTGCCAATATCTGCCTTTTAACTGGAGTAAGAGTTAATTTTACTGAAAACTTTTTGTATATGATGAGTTGATTCCTTCTTGCTATTTTCAAGGTTCTCTTTTTGCCTTGGCTTTTGGCAGTTTCATTTTGATGTGTCCAGATGTGGATCTGTCGAGTTTATACTACCTGGAGTTTGCTGAGTATCTTGAATGGTAGGTTGATGCTTTTCATCAAATTTGGGACTTTTTAAGCCATTATTTCTTTTCTTTTGCCTTTTCTCTTTTCCTTTTGAAACTCCAATTATGCATATGTTGGTACACTTAATGCTGTCCCACACAAATCTTTGAGGTTCTATCCATTTTCCTTCTTCCTTTTCTCTTTATGTTCCTGAGACTGGATACTTGCAATTGACCTATCTTTCCAGTTTGCTAATTCTTTCTTCTGCCAGCTCCCATCTTCTTTTGAGCTCCCCTAGTGAATTTTCCATTTCAACATCAGAGTTTCTATTTGGTTCTTTATATGTGTATATGTGTATGTGACATTTCTATCTTTCTATTAATATTCTCTGGTGATATATAATTCTTATACTTTATTTCTTTAGACATGATTTATTTTAGTTCTTTGAATAAATTTAAAACAGCTGACTTGAGGTCTTCGCCTAGTAAATCTAATGTCTGGACTTCTTTAGGGACAATTTCTATTGATTGCTTTTTTCCTGTGTATGGGCTGTATTTTCTTGCTTACTAACTTGTCTGGTAATACTTTTGAACCTTAAATATTTTAAATATGATGTGACAACTTTGGAAATCAGATTTTCTACCCTTCCCAGGTTTGTTTTGCTGTTATTTATTTAGTGTTTTTTTTTTTTTTTAACTAAATCTGTTTTCTTTGTTAGGTTGACCACTGAAGTCTCTGTTTAATTATCTTAGTGGTCAGCTAATGATTGCACAGAGATTTCTTTAAATACCTAGAACTAATAAGTCTCCTAGTCTTTGCTGAGGAGAGTGTTGAAGCACATTTTCAATTCTTAGCCAGGCAGTGGACAACTCTGTCTTAGCCTTTATTTCCTCCCTTTGCAGAGCTTCAGGGTGAGAATTTAGGGCTTTCTCAGGTGTTTTCTGAATATGTGCACAGCCCTACAAATGGGTGCGTCCTTGCAGATTCCCAAGAAAGTGTCAGGGTTTTCAAAGTTCCTATAAACATTTCATTCCACAGTTTTTCCTTTTGAATTTTTTGGTTAGCTTATTGTTTGCCCCAACTGTTACCTACCACTTTAGGCAGCTATAAAATCAAATAATTGCCTTGAATTTTTGTCAACAGAAATACCAGAGTAAAAGGCCTGCCATGTGAGTGAGCTCCAACATAGGTCAAATAAAGATAGCCTTGCCAGTGGGGTCTTTCACAAGATCACCAGACAGTCAAATAACAACCTTTCTCTGGGAATGAGGTTTTTAAAGGTGCTTCAATCCTATTTTGCCCCCTCCGGTGGCTGGAAGGTTTCTAATTTTCAGCACAATTGGAAGCTTTTGATTTTCAAAGTCACCATAGAGCTGGAAAAGGGTCATATTACAATGCCACAAAGCTTGCTGTTCTTACTGAGATCTAGTGGTTCTTCTTGACTATATACCTACGAATTGAATAAATAGGCTAACCAAAAAGTCTTTTGCTAATTTTCAGAGTTTAAAAAAAAGTTGATTCTGATCATTTTGGCAAGTTTTCTCATTGCTTTTATGGAGGAAAGAACTTTTATTCATGTCCTTTGGTAGCTATTTTGATCTTTATTCTAGCAGTTAGGATTAGGTTCATATAACATGTGACAAAAAACATGAGTTAACAGTGACTTAAATACACAAGTTGTATTTGTTCACATTAGAATTTAAATGAAAGTTCAAACTATTCAGAGAGAGCAGCTTCTTTCAGCTTTCAACTCTGCCAGCCCTTAGAGTATGGCTCTCACTGTCATGGTCTAAGATAACTGCTTAGCCCCTGCCATCATATCTGCATTCCAGGAGATAAGATGAAAGAAGAGATGAAGAAGAGCACACACCCTTCCTTTAAGTATACTTCGCAGAAATTGCACATGCTATTTTAGAACATAGTCACATAGCCACACCTAGCTACCTGGGAGGTTGAAAAATGTGGCCTTTATTTAGAAGGCCATGGGCACAGCTGAAAGCCAAGAGTGTATTACTAAGGAAGGAGGGAAACTAGCTGTGACATGTATTTGACAGGTGAAGAAACTAAGGTTTAAATACATTTAGTAATTTATCAAGGACACTCAGGCAGTATGTAGTGGTACTAGGATTCAAACCACGTGGTCTGATCCAAAAGCCTGTACTTTTATATGTATTTATACAGCACATTTTATTTTATATAATCGAATCCAATTGGTAAAAATAACAATGTATTGCTGTACTTTTCTGGGTGGAAATACACAAAGTTCACAAAATTTATCTCCTCTCAGTGCATATCATACTCTTTTTGTTTTGTTTTGTTTTAAACTTTTTTTAAAACTTTGTTTTGTATTGGATCATAGTTGATTAGCAATGTTGGGTTAGTTTCAGGTGTACAGCAAAGTGATTCAGTTATACATATACATGTATCTATTCTTTTAAAAATTCTTTTTCCATTTAGGTTGTTACATAATAGTGAGCAGAGTTCCCTGTTCTATACCATAGGTCCTTTTTGGTTATTCACTTTAAATATATCAGTGTGTGCATGTCAGTCCCAAACTCCCTAACTCTGCCTTCCCCCCTCCATCCCCTCCTGGTAATCATAAGTTCGTTGTCTAAGTATGTGAGTCTGTTTCTGTTTTATAAATAAGTTTTTTTTTTTAAAGATTTCACATATAAGCAACATCAAATGATGTTTATCTTTCTCTGTCTGACTTATTTCACTCAATATGACAATTTGTAGTTTCGTTCATGTTGCTACAAATAGCATTATTTCATCTTGTTTCAATGTCGGAGTAATATTTCATTGAATATATGTAACACATCTTCCTAAAGCCTGTACCTTTAAGTATTTTGCTATATAGATTCAGAGAAGTTAAATAAGTTGATGAGGTCACACAGTTGGCAAATACAGTTCTGTCTGCCTCCAAAGTTCATCTTTTTTCCATATTTACCCCGAGCTATCTGTTTTACTCTGGCGGGCCATCAAGAGAGTGAAAAATATAGATCTCACTGTTCAAGCTGAAAATGCCTGGTAGAGGTTCATTAAGATACCTAAATAAAGGACATCAACCGTCTTTTAAACACAGAACAACAATGAGAGCCTGAAGGACAGCAAAAGAACCAAATGACAGATAATCAGAACTAGAGCTATTAAGAAACAAATGCTGTAGAACATGCTTTTTCTGAAGTGGGATTAAGGAACCAGTAAAGTACAGGCTGTGAATTGTTATTTAGAAATCAGTATTGAAGTTTGCAATTTTGAACTGAATGCTAAGTACTAAGCCTGTTTTGTTTTTCTCACTAATCTCCTGGACGCCCACCCCAACTCCAGTCAGTCATTAAGTTATTATCAGCCCCTTCCACTCACATCTGGCTCTGAGATGGGGTGAGGCCTTAAGGTTTTCAGGTTCCACTGAGCCCACCCACGGTCTCAGGGAACAGACTTCCAGTTCCTGCATTGACTCATCCATTTCTTTCATTCTTGGTCAGTTCTTTTTCTTCACCATAGATTATCCAAAAGCTGAGTTAATTGGGGTCTGAATAAAGAAGGTCATATAATTGCAAACTCAGGCAAATTTTCAATTCAACCCAAGCACCTTCTCACATTGCTCGCAGAGAATACACTCCTGGAGAGGGCATCAGTAGAATTGCAGTTTGATAACCAAACAGAAGCACAACTGAAGCTGTGGTGACTCCTGCATAGTCACCCCAAGATCATCCACGTTCTCTGTGGTTTGAATCCATCACACACACATGATGGGGTTTCAGCAGCTTGTGGATTCATTCTGTCTTCTGGATGGCATCACTGACTCAATGGACATGAGTGTGAGCAAACTCCAGAATATGGCGAAGGACAGGGAAGCCTGGGATGCTGCAGTCCATGGGGTCGCAAAGAGTCAGAAATAATTGAGCACCTGAACAACAACAAGGATGTTTGAGTTACTGAAGTTAAAAAAAAAAAAAAACTCATGGCTGGAAATTGGGCCCCCATTGGGAGCTGCTATGTCTTGCCTTCCTGGGCCTCTGGAAGCTTCCTCACTAGCACATAGCAGATCCCTGTTGCTAAGAGCTCCCCTCTCACGCTTCCCTGGTGCCCAAAAAACCTCCGCTGATGCCTTCCCTTCACCCATGTGCATGCACAGGGGCAGGAATAACTCCAGCCTCTGCTTTTGTCCTCCACTTTGAACATTTTCCGGGCTTCTCGGGCTTCCCCACTGGTCTTTCTGTAGCTTCACACCTGAATTCTTTCTTTCTATAACAAGGTTAACAAAGGCCCATCATAAGAATACCAGATTGCATTTAATTTTTAAAATTTAATTGAACACTTTATTTTGAGGTAGATTCATGTGCAGTGGTTGGTAAGAAATGATACAGGGAAATACTGTAAGTTCTTTGCCCAATTTTCCCCAATGGTAAACATCTTGTAAAACTGTGGTACAATATCAGAGTCAGGATATTGACACCGGTCTAATCCCCATATCTTATTCGTATTTCCCTTGTCGTATGTGTGTGTATTTAGTTCTTTGCTATTTCATCACATGTGGAGTTTCGTTTATCAATCATTATGTCTTGTGTTAACCTTTGTCTAACGCCACACATCCTCATCTTGCTCCCTCCTCACTACCCCCAGCCCGAACCCCTGACAACCTGTTCTCTATTACTATGTTTTTGTTGTTTCAAGAATGTTATATAAGACTTCCCTGGTGGTCCAGTGGTAAAGAACCCACCTGCCAATGCAGGAGACACAGGTTTGATCCCTGTTCCAGGAAGATTCCAGGAAGATGCGGCAGAGCAACTAAGCCCGTCCACGGCTCTACTGAGCCTGAACTCTAGAGCCTGTTAGCCATGACTACTGAGCCTTCGGATCCTGGAGGCCATGCTCTACATCAAGAGAGACCACTGCAATGAGAAGGCCACAAGCCACAACTAGAGAAGGCCTGAGTGCAGCAATGAAGACCCAGTGCAGCCAAAAATAAACAAATAAATAACATATTTAAAAAGAATGTTATATAAATGAAATAAAAACCTATGAAACCTTTGGGACTGGCTTTTTTGACTCAATTTAATTCCCTCAAAAGTGACCCTGATGCTGGGAAAGATTGAAGGCAGGAGGAGAAGAGGGCAGTAGAGGATGAGATGGCTGGATAGCATCACTGACTCAATGAACATGAGTTTGAGCAAGCTCTGGGACATAGTGGAGGACAGGGAAGCCTGGTACACAGCAGTCCATGGAGTTGTAAAGGGTCGGACACAAGTTAGCAACTAAACAACAGCAACGATTCCCTTGAGATCCATCCAAGTTTTTGCACGTGTTCATAAGCTGTTTCTTTTTATGCTGGGTTGTATTCCAACGTATAGAGGTACCATAGTTAATTTAATCATTCATCCACTGAAGGACATCTGGGTTGTTTTCAGTTTGGGGCAATTATGGATAAAACTGCCATGAACGTTCATATATAGATTTTTGTATAAAGATAAAATGTAAGTTTTTATTTTCTGGGATAATTGCCCAAGAGTGCAGTTGCTAGATCATGTGGTAACTGCCTGTTTAGTTTTATAGGAAACTATCAAAATGTTCTCCACCAGCAAAGTAGGAGTGATTCGTTTTTTATGCATCCTTGCCAATAATTGATATCGTTACAACTTCATATTATAATCATTCTGATGGGTGTGTAGTAGAACCTCATTGTGGTAATTTAAGTTCTGAAATCTTTTTATATTTCAGCTTTTAATTGTAAACTCATTTGTGCAACTTTCATGCATTGTTTTTTCTGATACATTATCTTATTTTTTTTTTACTTTTTAAAAATTGAGCTATAGTTGTACAGTATGAGTAAGTTATAGGTATCAATATAGTGGTTTACAATTGTAAAGGTTATATTTCATTTATAGCTATTATTGTCTATATGTTGCTAATATTTCCTTAGTTGTACAATATATCCTTGTAGTTTGTTTTTATACACAGTGGTCTGTACCTCTTAATCTCGTACTCCTATATCGCCTCTCCTGCCTTCCCTCTCCTCACTGGTAACCACTAGTTTGTTCCCTACATCCGTAAGTCTGCTTCTTTTTTGTTATATTCACTAGTTTGCTGTGTTTTTTTAGATTCCACAGATAAGTGATATCATACAGTATTGGTCTTTCTCTGTCTCGTGTACTGTTTTTTCCAGAAGCTTCTTTACTAAACAACTGTGTGAAGTGTTGGAAATTTTCAAATTTTCCACCTAATTTCCACTAGTATTCACATAATTCCATTTCACTCATCAATCTACATTTTTTCCAACATGCTTAGTATTCTATCAGTGTCTGCTTTTGAGACATGACTTGATACAGTGTTGAAACATTTTCAGTAATTGCCAACTCAAAAGTGACAGATACTGCATGAATAATAGAGTAAATGAGCTATTCTGGCCATCATGGGCCTACAATAGAGGGAATTGCTTAGTCCACATACCAATTATGTTTCTACATTCATAAGAATTTTTGTAATCAAAAATTAAACTATGTAAAATAGACACCTATTTCTTTTCTAGCCCTTCCTGAATGAGAATGCATTTGGGCTCTCTGCCCAGTTCTGATCTGTAAGCTGCCTCCTCAGTTCCTCAACTCCATGTAGCCTGGATCCCACCCCAGCTTCCAGGCCTTCCACTCACCCCTGGGGGAAAATGAGAGGTAAGAGGGGAAACTCGGTGTCCACGTTTTTATTTGTCTGGAGGGAAATTGATGCTTTTAGCAGACAATTTAAATGTTTACTTTAAAAAAAGTAGAGACCCAGTTGCTTGGATACAGCCAGAAACTCCTATCCCTATTATAGAATGTCCCGTACTCACTTTGTCCCTATTTGAGGGTCCAAAGTGTTATGGGAAAAAAGAGACAGCTCTAACAAATAGCTCATACGTGCTTGGACTGTCTCTGATGGTTCTCTGGGTGTGTGTTTACATATCACATACCCGTACATATGCATGTGATAAATGGTTGAGTATAAAAACCCTGCAACAAACATCAATTCTGTAGATGACCAGAGAGGTCTAATTGGGTTCACTAGCAAAGCAACTTTTATAAAGACTATATACAGTAGGCACATGCCTCCATAAGCAGAGCAGCTATTTATTTTTTTAATAGGGGATTCTCATGTTACAAGGGCATCACAGATTACTGAATAATTTATTTAATGGTAGATTATATGGGCTTTGCTCTTTGCCAATGAGCTCATCCCCAAATGTCTAAAGGAGATAAGGGGAGCAAAAGCTAGAGCTGAGGCTTGAGCTGTTTATTTTTTATTAGATATCATAACTGTTAGAGTTGTATATGCATCTTTTATTTAAAATCTCAGCTGCATTGTCACATATATTCAACCACTTCATTATAGACATTTAGCTAACTCACAACAGTGCATACAACACACCACACTGAGAAATACAGAATAGAATGATAAATGACTTTGTCTGTTCTTGGTGATTTTAATAAAGTATGGTGATATATAAGGGTATGTTTGTTCTCTAGGAAAATACGGGGAAGCAGGAGGGAGCAAACTCAATAAAAGGATGTTGAATTTGGAAAATGAAGGCAAGAAAAAAGATCTGGATAGGTATTTCCTCTGTGAATATCTATTGTTATCTTTTTAATGACTTGGAGTGGAAAAAACAATCACTTCCAAACTTGCTGATCTTAGACATTTTGCCTCTAGCTGTATATAGTCCTCAGGTAAGCAGAGGTACCTTGAAAGATGGGCATACATTTGTGTCAAACAAAATTTTGATGAAGGTAATATTGATTTAAGAAGAAAATTTAAATTTGACAATAGAAAGACAGTAAAACATTTATACAGGCACATCACATAGGAAGAAATTCATGTGCCCAATGACTGAAGCAAGAGGTACCTTATTTTTTTTTTTCTTCGTAACCAGGGAAATGCAAATTAAACCCATAATGAGATATCTCTACACACCCACCCGACAGTTACAATTTTAAAGTTTGACAATAATAAGTGCTAATGAGGACAGAGAATAATGGGAAGTACTGCTAGTGGGACTTTCAATTGAAGTAATGACTTTGGAAGATAGTTATTGGCTACTGAGGTTGAAGATTTGCACACCCTGTTGATGAGTGAGGAAACGCCACTGTGGGAAAATGCCCTGGAGGGAGATGTGTATGTATTTCCTGTGGATCAGGGTATATACAAGAGTGTTTAGAGAAGCATTGTTCCTAATAGCCCCAAGCTGTAAACAACCCAAATGTCTGCCCAACTTAGAAAGGATAAGTGAGAGCCAGAGCCATTTACAATAGCCGGGATGAATTCCACAGACAGAATGTTGAGCAAAAGAAGCAAGACGCAATTTGTAGAAGCTCTTACACAAACAGGCAGAACTCAGTCTGTTGTTCAGGGATGCATATAGAGAGGGCAACACTATAAAGAAAAGCCAGGGAATCATTATAAGAAGTAAGGTTAGGATGGCAATTACTTTTGTTTTGTTTTGTTTGAGTTTTCTTTTCTTCTATTTTTTAAAATATAAATTTATTTATTTTAATTGGAGGCTAATTACTTTACAATATTGTATTGGTTTTGCCATACATCAACATGAATCTGCCACGGGTGTACACGTGTTCTCCATCCTGAACCCCCCTCCCACCTCCCTCCCCCATCCCATCCCTCTGGGTCATCCCAGTTCACCAGCCCCAAGCATCCTGTATCATGCATCGAACCTGGACTGGCGATTCATTTCACATATGATAATATACATGTTTCAATGCCATTCTCCCAAATCATCCTACCCTTGCCCTCTGCCACAGAGTCCATAATAAGACTGTTCTATACATCTGTGTCTCTTTTGATGTCTTGCATACAGGGTTATTGTTACCATCTTTCTAAATTCCATACATATGTGTTATTATACTGTATTGGTGTTTTCCTTTCTGGCTTCACTCTGTATCATAGGCTTCAGTTTCATCCACCTCATTAGAACTGATTCAAATGTATTCTTTTTAATGGCTGAGTATTGTGTATATGTACCACAGCTTTCTTATCCATTTGTCTGCTGATGGACATCTAGGTTGCTTCCATGTCCTGGCTATTATAAACAGTGCTGCAATGAACATTGGGGTATACATGTCTCTTTCAATTCTGGTTTCCTCGGTGTGTATGCCCAGCAGTGGGATTGCTGGGTCATATGGCAGTTCTATTTCCAGATTTTGAAGGAATCGCCACACTGTTCTCCATAGTGGCTGTACTAGTTTGCATTCCTACCAACAGTGTAAGAGGGTTCCCTTTTCTCCACACCCTCTCCAGCATTTATTGCTTGTAGACTTTTGGATAGCAGCCATTCTGACTGGCGTGAAATGGTACCTCATTGTGGTTTTGATTTGCATTTCTCTGATAATGAGTGATGTTGAGCATCTTTTCATGTGTTTGTTAGCCATCTGTATGTCTTCTTTGGGGAAATGTCTGTTTAGTTCTTTGGCCCATTTTTTGATTGTTTCGTTTATTTTTCTGGAATTGAGCTGCAGGAGTTGCTTGTATATTTTTGAGATTAATTCATTGTCAGTTGCTTCATATGCTGTTATTTTCTCCCATTCTGAAGGCTGTCTTTTCACCTTGCTTATAGTTTCCTTTAGTGGCAATTACTTTTGGAGGAAAGGAAGGATTGTGATTGCAAAGTATACTCGGGACTTCTGGGCACTGGAAATGTTTTGTTTCATGAGTTTTTGCTTCACAATTTTTCACTAAACTAGATATTTTTCAAGATTAAAAAATATATATTTATTTATTTGACTTCACTAGGCCTTGGTCACAGCACGCGGGATCTTTGCTCTTCGTTGTGGAACATGGGATGTTTGGTTGCAGCCTGTGGAATCTTTCATTGCAACGTGTAGAAATCGTTAGCTATGACTTGTGGGGTCTAGTTCCGACTAGGGATCACACCCAGGCCCCCTGCATTGCGAACTCAAAGTCTTAGCCGCTGGACCACCAGGCCAGTCCCTACACTGGATGTTAATGTTTAATGAACTTTTATGTAAATGTGTGTGTTGTATTTCACACACACCTGCACTAAGTGTGCACAAACAAATACTAAAAGATTGAGATTTGTAAAAAGAAACCCCCTAGATCAGTTTAGTTACTTTAAAAAATGGACATGTTCAGTTGAATGAACATTTAAAACAATAAGCTAAATCTTATGCATAGTCTCATGTAAGAATTCTCTAATGTGTTGCAGGGACAGAGAGGAAAGGGCGTTGGCCGCCAGAGCCCAGGCCCCTTTCCAGCCAGCCCTGAGCTTCAGCACTCGTTTCCCAGGGCAGTTTTCAGGGTTTTGAGCCTCCTCATCTGTAAAGAGGATCAGACCCGATTAGAACTCCTCTGAGAGTCTCCTGGTGTATTCTTGGGAGTTCTCTGTGGGAACTTTAATTCTTTAAAAATAAGAAATTCTTCCCATTTGGATGAGACTCTAAAGAACACGTACATCATCTGGGTCCTCTGTAAGTCCACCTTAAAGCTGACAGAGCCAGCAACACTCTCTGGTTATGATCACACTGGGGCCCAGAGGTGTTGCTTCAATTGTCTCAGGCCGGTAAGGTGAACGCACAGGTGGCCCTCATGAGTGGTGTCTGCGTTTGCCAAGTGACCTCATGGAAGGCTCACAGCCAGAGTTTTCATGGAAGTTTGAAGAGACCGTGTTGTGTGAGATGTGAGTCAGGGGACAGTGCCCTACCCCCAGGAGGACTTGGCACCCAGTGGCAAAGCCAGGGGCAGTTTACTCCACAAAATCATGCCATCTGTCTCATTAAAGGAATGCTGTTAACTTAAGATTTATTGCTTTGCTGTTGGGTTGTCACAATCGTGAAGCTGTTTTGATTTTATAGTTGTAGAAGTTACAAGCCTGTGGGATACATGCCTGGTTTCATGTCTGTACATAGCTAACTAATGACGCTATAAAAGTAATTTATATCGACCCTGGAAATCCTCAAATGTTTTTTTCTCGAGAAGGCACCACACGTTATTTGAATTTGATCATGCTGAGCCCTGTGACCTTCACTGACCCTCCTGTGATTCTGTTTCCATTTTGGAAGTCAAGCCCTTTCCAAATGAGTGGGAGGCTTGTCCCTAGTACAGCCTGGGACCCCAACCGTTTCATCTGTCGCAGTGAGACTCCACTGCACGTGACTTTGCCCCTAGGGGACCTTTGACAGCGTCGGGAGACATTTTTGGTTGTCGCACACGGAGCTAGGGCCCAGTCAACAGAGACAGGCTAAACATTCTACAATGCGCGGGACAGTCATAGCAAAGAAACTCTCTAGGCCATATTACCAAGAGCACCCTGGTTGAGAACTCCTGGTTCCACTCCCTACAGCTTTCACATTTATAGGAAAGAAGTCATCTCTGTGTTTGTTCCCAGTTAATCAGGATAAGCCAGTAGTTTTTGTTTTTTTTTTTTTTAATTTAATTAAAAAAAATTATTTGGCTGCATTGGGTCTTAGTTGCAGCACTTTCGTTGGGAAAGTAGGGTCTTATGTTGCGGCACACGGACTCTCTAGCTGTGGCTCACGGGCTCCAGAGTGTGTTGACTCAGCAGGTGTGATGGGTGGGCTTACTTGCCCTGCGGTACATCAGATCTTAGTTTTCCAATCAGGGGTTGAACCCGCGCCCCCTGCATTGGAAGCACAGAATCTTAACCACTGGACCACCAGGGAAGTCCCAGGAGTTTTCTTTTATAACTTACCTTTCTTAGCACCTGTTTCCTTCTATGTGGGAGAAATGGACAAACAAAACCATCCCTCAGGTGTGAGGTCTGTTAACGTGACTGGCTTGATTTAGGAGTGGGAGTTTGCAGCCATTTTACTATTTTTGAGGCTCCCTTATTTCTGATCCTCTTCTACTGGGTTCTGAGCCTCTTCTATTGGGGCCTGATCCACCATCTACATAGAGTGACTTTGCTCTGCGGGGACCTGGTCCCTGATGTTTATGACTGGTCTCTAGAGGGAACGTGCTCCAAAGTGATTCCCAGAGGAGCCGACGTCTCTTCCGGAATAAACCACTGGAAACAGTATTTGAGAGCTTCCAACCAATCTGAGGAATCTGGGTCAGTCTCCAAGGTTGGTCTCGAGGCCCACGTGGTTGTGTGTGTCTGTGTGTCTGTAGCAGCTGCTGGGGACCATCTGCCCTGTTGCTGTCTATCCCCGAGGAATTCGTTTTTTTCTTCCCCCAAGGAATTCTTATATTTGTTCGTACAGACCCTGCTGGGCGTTCCTGGGTCCTGTCTCACCTCCCCCTACTTAACTCCTTGTGAACACAGCCTCCTGTGTCTTTGCTGTCACTATGTAGCACCCAGCAGGCCAGCAGGTGGCCTGCTCTGTGGTGGTCACACTGTCGGCGAGCCAGCGAAAATGACTATGTTCAAATACAGGTCAGGTGGTTTTATGGGCGACAAGTTTCCTAAACGCTGCCCCAGTCCCCCTCAGCTTTTCCTCTGGCTCGCCTGTTGTTCTAGTGATCAGCATCCAGGCACCAACCAGCCTCTCGGTTTTGGAAGCATTAGAATCTATAACTTTTTCCCAACAAGATAACTGCCCTTAATCTCCAAGACCAAAAAAGGGGATGTTCTCTCACTCACTTGGCCGGGCAGGCTGCCCGAGGTAGGGGTTCTGAGCGCTCCTCCATCTCTATTCTGTCTGGCCCTCCTCCCTACCACACTCCCACAGGGTCACAGAGAGCGCCGTGGATGGGACTTCATCCAGCCCTGACAACCTCTGATTTGAGGCAGCCGAGAGGATGTCTCACATCCTAAGACTACCACCCTTTCCTCCCTGTCCCCACTCCTTTTTAAAAGAAAAAAAAAATTCTTTCTAATGTGTAGTCTTTCAAAAACACAGTTGGGGGCATCATGCCTCTTGCACAACATGGGTGCCCCTAGGGTATGGCCAACAGGGCCTTTGTTTCCTGGCCAACACTTGAAGGGTCTGTTCAAATCCCACAGATGAGACACACAACCCACAGACCTTTTTTTCCCATGGGCTTTTTGGTCAACACCCCTTCCCCTCTTCCAGGTACCCTGCTCAGGGTGCCTGCCTCCTGGGTCCTGCACAGCTGGGGGCCTGCATGGCTCAAGGCGACTCACTGCAAAGGAAACGCAAACCATAGTGAAGGAAGGAAGAAAATTGAAGGCCTGAGAAGTTGAGCATTGGGTATAAGGAAATGAGGCTGGACCACAGAAAGGAAGGTCATCATGGGGTCAGAGGTCAGAAGGGTGACAAGCACAGGGAGTAATGTTATAGGAGACACGCATGCCTGCTAAGTCATTTCAGCCATGTCTGACTCTTTGCAAACCTTTGAACTGTAGCCTGCCAGGCTCCTCTGTCCATGGGATTCTCTAGGCAAGAATACTGGTGTGAGTTAATATGTCCTTCTCCAGGGAATCTTCCCAACCCAACGGAGATCAGGGATCAAGACCAGGGATCGAACCCAGGTCTCTTGTGTCTTCTGCACTGGAATTGGGTTTTTTGCCACTAGCACCACCTGGGAAGCCCCTAACAGGAGACAGGTGAATGGAAATGGATCTGGTGAAGCCTGTTAGCAATGCCTCTCTTGTGGAATCTGGTGATATTTTAGGTTTGGGGTGGAGTGAAGAGAGAAGGACATGATGGCCTTAGGATAACTAGGCAACACTCAACAATCCTTTGGTCCATATCAGCCAGACTTTACATCGATGATGTCCAGACCTGGGGGAAGGGGAAGGAGTAGCTGTGACTTTCCCCTGCCTTTACACAGACACAGTGATGACTTGGAGCCCCATCTATGACTCTGAAAGGGCGGCAGACCCTGTTGTAGCTCAAGTGTAGCAAGCCCCCAGCACGGTGGTGGGGCAGAGCTAAATGAAGCCCTCCACCTGGTGTGAGCCAGAACTAACTTTAGTCTCCCAGGAGCACATGCAAAGTGGGTCACCAGCTGCCCCATCATCTCGTCCAGGGACACTTCTGTTTTATATCCTGCACTGGGGGCTTTGGCGTGTCTCCATGCTCACCCTCCGGTTCCCTGGCCAAGAACATCTTAAACTCATATAGGACTCCTTATTCCCTTGGCAACAGCCAGCTCCTTCCTCCCCTCCTACCCCAGAAGCAAAGTCACAGTTTCTGAACTTCTGCCCTGGGTCAGGAAGATCTCCTGGAGAAGGAAATAACAACCTTCTCCAGTGTTCTTGCCTGGAGAATTCCATGGACAAAGGAGCCTGGTGGATTACAGTCCATGGGGCCGCAAAGAGTTGGACATGACTGAATGACTTGCATCCTGGTTAGTGGGCCCCATGGAGACAGGGCCCTTGTGGAGGGCCTGGGTTATAAGCAGGGAGGAAGATGGGGAGACGACTCATCCCTGTGAGATGGGATACAGTCAGGTCAGGAGCCCATGGTCCAGACTGCAGAGGATCCAGGCTCCTGTTTTCCTCTTCCCCTGGCTGCTGGCGTCTTATTCTTGTCATGGTTGATTAGCTCCCTAAGCAGAGAAAATTAAAGGAGAAAAATGGAGGAGAAATTAACAGCTCTGGTAAAAGATCTGGTGGGGAAGGAATTTAATACCAATGAACCAAGTGAAATTGCAATTGCCGCATCCACTCCCTATCCCTTTGTGATACATAGAATTAAATCTTGAGTGTAGGCACCAAACACATTTTACACCCATTCACCAATGGGTTCTCTGGTCTTCAGCTTGAAATCTGATGAGCTTGAGGTCAGGATGTCCCCCTGGGACACAGAGGTGACACCACATCCACAGCTGACTGGCAGGCTGAATGGCAGGGAGCCCCGCTTGTGCAGATAGCTGGGTAGTGGCCACAGGAGTGTGGGTGATGTCTCGTGGGCACCATGGAAAGACGCAAGGATGGGCTGTGGGAGTGGAGAGGGCGGAAGAGGCAAAGAAACGTCTCTTCCCACATCATTCTCTGGGAGAACACCTAGGTCCTAAAGCCTGGCCCTGAGGGGTGACCACATTTCAGAGGAACATCAAGGAGCAGATCTGAGCAGTGTGAAGAGGCCAAACAGTGAAAGCCTCGAGTGCCGCTCTGGCAAGCAGAGTGGATCTTGCTGCCAGGCATCTCAAGTCTCAAGGCTTAGAATTCTCTGCTAGTGACCTCACTCCTTTCACAGTATTTATTCTTTCTCTTCATGGGACTCTGCCACTCATAAGGAAATTCAGTGCTTAGTGACATAAGAGAGACAAACACTGCATGATATCACTCACTTGTGGAATCTAAAACATACAACAAGCTGCTGCTGCTGCTAAGTCACTTCAGTCGTGTCCGACTCTGTGAGACCCCATAGACGGCAGCCCACCAGGCTCCCCCGTCCCTGGGATTCTCCAGGCAAGAATACTGGAGTGGGTTGCCATTTCCTTCTCCAATGCATGAAAGTGAAAAGTGAAAGGGAAGTTGCTTGGTCGTGCCCGACTCTTAGCGACCCCATGGACTGCAGCCTACCAGGCTCCTCCGTCCATGGGATTCTCCAGGCAAGAGTACTGGAGTGGGGTGCCATTGCCTTCTCCGATATAACAAGCTAGTGAATATCAAAAAAGAAGCAGGCTCACAGATACAGAGAACAAACTGCTGATTACCACTGGGGAGTGGAAAGAGAAAGGGACAAGATGGGGTTAGGGGATTAAGAGGTGCAAACTACTGTGTATAAAATACATAAGCTACAAGGACATGTCATACAACACAGGGAATATAGCCAATATTCCAGGATAACTATATGTCAAGTATAGCCTTTGAAAATGTGAATTACTATATTGTATACCTGTAATTTATATAATACGGTACATCAACTATATGTCAGTAAAACCTTTTAAAATGAGGGACCAAGGTTTAAGAAAAAGAAAAAAAGGAAAAAGAACATGCAAGATTTGGCTTTGTAATTCCAGAAAAACTCTCTGTGGTTCCACTAAAGTCAAGTGGGCTATGAAACTATAGGAAATGTCAAAACAGGTGCAAAAGGAGGAAGTAAATCTCTTCTGAGTAACTGCTACATTAGGCTCTATTTGCCTATGGGATGCAGGGTAAAATTGTTGTCCCCATTTGAAATCCAACATCTACCTTACCCATAATGGGCCATCCAAACCACTAGCCTTTTAACAAAGTCAACTTTCTCTCTCTTCAGAGGTGACTGTTGGCATCATTGGCCTGAAACCACTCTACCATTCTACTAGCAGAATTTGTACCATTGGCTGAGGTCCCACCCAGAAAATAGTCAATCCAATTTAATATAACAAACATGCATATACCTTTGGTATAGAGCTGGTGACTATCTGTGTTAGTCACTCAGTCATGTCTGACTCCTTGCAACCCTGTGAACAGTAGCCCACCAGGCTCCTCTGTCCGTGGAATTCTCCAGGCAAGAATACTGGAGTGGGTTGCCATTCTGTTCTCCAGCGGATCTTCCTGACCCAGAGATCAAACCCAGGTCTCCTGCATTGCAGGCAGATTCTTTACCAGCCGAGCCACCAGGGAAGCCCTGGTGACTATCTGGGAAGAAACGATTACAACTCAGGCCACCCACTCTGAGTATCACACGATAGAAGGAGACCCCTAGCAGTGTGGGCAAGCTGACAGGTAGCAGAGAACAAGCGTGGGCACCATCTTTTACTAAACCACCGTCCAGATCAAACCACGATTTAAGTCAGCCCATGACTTTGAGGAGCTGACATGGTCCCTTCTGATGAACCAGGGTTCCCCCCACCACCACCCTCATTCCTATGACCTCTGGCTCTGCAGGTGGGAGGGCCTGGAGTGGGTGTGTTATCACACCTCAGGCTGCCTTTCGCCGCATGTAGTGCTGAAACAGACAGTGCCGAGCAACGGGAACATCAGGCATCACGTTTTCTCTGGCACAACTCTGAGGAGAGACTCAGCTTTTTTGCTTTGTATGGACCTGAGGTATGCTTAGAGGGGAGAGGAGATGGCCTGGGTGTTCCCTGCTAAAAGGGTCTTCCCGGAGAGTCATAAAGCCAAGTAACTAAATCAGCCAGCACTCATGGAGTCCTGCTGTGTCAGACTCTGTGGTCCAGGTGAAAGCGCCGGAGGGCAAGCCGGTTTGGGCGTCCTGGTGTGCGACTGAGGCATAGACGTAGGTCTATCAGTCAGAAAAAAGGTGAAGAAGCCCATCCACAAATAACAACATGGAGGGGAGGAAAACCTTAGAGATATTATCTTGGAGATGACTATTTCTCTTTGGAAACCATACAAGTAAGTAAATCACACTCTTTGGGTCCCGAGAGATGTGGCTTTGTCCCCTATCCAAGGATGTGGAGCTGTCGTGGGCTAGGCATGTGTGGAGAAGCCAAGGAAAGGAACGTCTCACACTTCCATGGCATTTTACAGCTGCTTTTACCCACATGGTTACACTTGATGTTCACAGAAACTGCTGAAGGGGACAAGAATTACTATCTTCATTTCATGGATGGAAACTTCCCTGGTGGCTCAGATGGTAAAGCATCTGCCTACAATGCAGGAGACCCCGGTTCAATCCCTGGGTCGGGAAGATCTCCTGGAGAAGGAAATGGCAACCCATTCCAGTATTCTTGCCTGGAAAATCCGATGGGCGGAGGAGCCTGGTAGGCTACAGTCCATGGGGTCGCAAAGAGTCGGACATGACTGAGCAACTTTGCTTTAAGAGAGGTTAAATGACTTCTTGAAAGCCCCACTCTTTCTACGTGGCAGAGCCCGGATTAGAACCTGGGTGTTCTAACTTTAAATTCAGAGATCTTGCAGCCCTACAGTGGTGGTTTTTAAACCGTGTGCCCAACAAAACATCCTGGGAGAGGAAGGGGACTCTGGCATCCCCAACCCCCACTCAGATGGGAGCAACTCCAATTTCATTTGCTTTCTCTGTTGGTGTTCCAGTCAAGATTTTGTGTATTTAAAAAGGGGGTTTGGTTTAGGTTGCAAATTCACTGAGCTCTGCCATGATCCTTCCAGTGGGGGCTCAGCTGCAGGACAAGAAGCCCATGTGGAAGACATACAAGAAAGGGAGGGATGAAGACAGCAGCCCCAGAGGCAGACTCCCACATGTGCATGCCCGGCACCTCAAGACTTCCCTTAGGGAGGGAGACAAACAGCTGAAGCCTGTCGATCCGGGGAAGTATTTCCTGGCTCCACATCATGGGGTGCTGCCTGGTCAGCTTTGTGGGATCTTGTCCAGACAAATCTAATGCCCTCAGCAGACTCTGAGTCACAAACCATTCAAGCTCAATCAGCTATTGCAGCCTCATGCCTTGTAAGCATGTTTGCAGCCTCCTCCAATGCCCAGCCTCCAGTGAAGCACCTGCTTATCCTGAGGGTTGGCTTACGGCTGAGGCATCACCTGTTCATGGGGTGAGCCCACTCAGGGTGTCACCCCTACCACCTGAGCCCTGAGACTTCCCAGCCATTTGTCCCTTTTCTCCGAGCTCTTCTTCGATAAGACTGTCTGCTCTCTCACTGTGCTTCTGATCTTTCTAGGAATCTGCATTACAACCTTCTGGTTTAAGCTTGTCTAAATAGGAGCTATTTAGAAACAGCCTGCTTCTCTCCCCATTGTCCCAGCTGGCAAGTATTTTGGCTTACCAAGGGCCTCTTGGAGCTGGGTGGAGTAGGGCAAATCATTGAAGGTTGGGTTTTGGCCCTTTAACCTGGGCTATGAAAAAGCCACCTGCAAGACTTGCCTAAGGTCTGACTCTACTGTCATCGTGGTTGATGAACATAATTCCATCCTTCTCTTCGGATTTTACAAAGCTCTTACAGTTTATTTTTGTCATTTGTTTTTATATCTCTCTCCTTAAACTAGGTATGACAGAAATCTGATAGACCTGGGTTCGAATTCCAGCTTTGGACTTACTAAAACTGTAGGATCTTGGACAAGCTACTCAACTTTTCTGACCTTTCTTTTCCTCATTTATAAAATATTGTAAAGTTAAAAAATAAAATAAAATAAAAATAAATTAAAAAAAAGAAGAAACCACATGAGCAGAAAACATCAAAAAAAAAAAAAAAAAAGAATAAATGAGGTAAAGAATCCTGTACAGTGTTTAGCACAGAGTCAGATTTCAATAGATGCTGGTTTCAAGGATCTAAGGATAAAGCCCGAAGTTTACCCACATTGGTTTCCCTAAAATCTAGCATAGTGGCTGGTACATAATACATACTCAGTAAATATTTATTGACAGTATGAATACATGAGGAGTGAATCAAGAGGACATATATGAAACTGATAAGTCAGGCCACAAGAAGAGTTGGAAAAACTTGTTGAGTTCTGTAAAACAAGTAACAGTATTAGAATTTGATCAGTAATATATCCTAAAGAGGTAATCAAGTGCTCAAAAATGTACTTACGAAGATGTTCATTGTTGTGTTCTTTACAATAGTGAAGCTTTTGAGATAACCTACATGTCCTTCAAAAGGGTCTGAGTACATTAAGTTGATTTAATGTAATAAAACACTATGTACCCATTTTTTAAATGTATATTTAGAAGTATTGTACGTATGGAGGGATGTGAGAGTTGGACTGTGAAGAAGGCTGAGTGCCAAAGAATTGATGCTTTTGAACTGTGGTGTTGGAGAAGACTATTGAGAGTCCCTTGGACGGCAAGGGGATCCAACCAGTCCATTCTGAAGGAGATCAGCCCTGGGATTTCTTTGGAAGGAATGATGCTAAAGCTGAAACTCCAGTACTTTGGCTACCTCATGCGAAGAGTTGACTCATTGGAAAAGACTCTGATGCTGGGAGGGATTGGGGGCAGGAGGAGAAGGGGATGACAGAGGATGAGATGGCTGGATGGCATCACTGACTCGATGGACATGAGTCTGAGTGAACTCCGGGAGTTGGTGATGGACAGGGAGGCCTGGCGTGCTGCGATTCATGGGGTCGCAAATAGTCAGACACGACTGAGCGACTGATCTGATCTTAGAAGTATTATTCTATAAAAATAGCAAAAACATATTTTAGGTGAAATGGTATATTATAAAATCTCAGTCTTATAAAATTATCTATTTATCTATATTTCAAAAGAAAAAAATTCCCTGGTGGTCCAGCAGCTAAGACTTCGTGCTCCCAATGCAGGGGGCTTGGGTTTGATCCCTGGTGGGAGAACTCAGTCCCACGTGCTGCAACTAAGCATTTGCATGCTGGAACTAAAGATGCCAGCTAAGCCCTGGTACAGCCAAATAAACAAAAATAAATATAAAAAAAGAAATGCTTGCAAGAGTATTAAAAGACAGTGAATGGTTGTATCTGGATGGTATAATTATAGTAATTTTTAAAATATATTTTTCAACATTGTTTGAATTTTATGAATCTCATTTTATAATCAGGAAAACTTTTCTTTTGGAAACCCAGAATATACAAAGGGTATAACAATCAGTGGATTTTTGTTGTTGTTTGTTTTCGGTTGTAAATGTCAAAACCCAGTATGAACTCCTTTAGATTCAAAGGGAAATGTGTCTGGAAGGCTGATGTTAATAACTATAGGAAGGTGGAGGTGTTGCTGTGCCTTGGGAACAGCTGTGAATGCCTCTGTCACATGACATCTTGGGGTGTTGATATCGTTCATTCTACCACAGGCCAGCTTCCTCCCCACGGCAGGAAACACCACCATCTTGATGAGTTCTGAGCTGCTAGTCTCCACCACAGAGGGAAAATGAGCATCATACTTGGTGGTCCTTAGGTCATAAATTCCGAATGTACACTGCAGTTGGCCCCATTGGTTCAGCTGTCTGTCCACCATGCAGTCACTTTGCCCAGGGCAAGACACGCTTTCTACGACTGGCCCAGCTTGTGGCCCACTCCCACCCTTAGGTCCATCAGTGTGAACCAGCCGGCAAGGTCCTGTGAAAAGAGCTTGATTGATGGGTTGAGGAATGGTTATCCTCTTCTCCTGCACTCTTCTGCTGTGAACTGATATTTCCTCAGAGGTGAGGAAGAGAGGATAGGAAGTTCTGAGTGTGTTGGCTTAATTTCTGTTTTCAGAGGAGGGCAGGGGAGGCTGGAGGTAGAGGGGTGGCCAGAAATTGAATGGAGAGTTGTCAATATCAGGGGCAGTGAGTGAAACTCCTGGACATGTCCCTGTGCTGGTGCAAAAGTCATCTGAGTTCTCCAAGGGCTTACAGTTCAACCCAAAGGCTAAATGCTAGTTGGATAGAGGCAGTAGCTTTTGTTGTTCTTGCTACCTGACCTTTCTTCCCGGGCACCTTTCATCACTTCCTTGTTAAGAAAGGAAAAATATATCTTCTAAAGTATGGTGGGTTTCTAAGTGCCTTTCTTGGAACAACCAGAGCTCAACAAAACATTCACTGGTTTCCATTCCTCTGTGCATTCCCTGCTGCATTTACTTACTTAGGCATGGTCATTTCATTTCTTTCCAAAATAGAGCGACTGTGCCCTGAAAATAAACACTTGCAAATACAGTAGGATCTTATGATCTCATAGTCTACTGTTAGAATTCAACTTGGAATAAGGTCTTTGGTTTGAATGAGATCACTGTGCTGTAAGTCCCTGATGGTCAAGGATTGTGTTTATGTTATCTCTGAGCCGCAGCTCCTGGAGCAATGCTGGCCCACAGTAGGTCCTTAGAAGTTAATGGTACTAATAACTCTTATGGTTCATTCTTAACATGTTTGTTTGTTTTTTTGGGGGGGGGTTTCTATTAGTGTTTTTTCTTCCTCCTTACATTTTTTTCTGTCTGTTAAAGATGCCACATGTTTCCCCAAATCTGGTCCTGCAGTAAACCGTTTTCAGAAGCTTGTTCTTCCTCTGAGCCTTTTCAGTGATGTTCCCTGTACCTTGTTCTACAGTATTTCCCCCACAGAATTCATTTTTGACCTCTTTACTCATCCTTGACCAAGGTAAGATGTATCCTCCCACCAACAAAGAGACTATTTGGAATGCCTTGGGTTGGGCTCATTGTCTACTTGGGCACTGGCTGAATCCTTTTCTTATTTTATATTGATAGATGGCACAGGTTCATGGGTTCAACTCCCAGCCTGCTACAGGTGAATGTCTTGTTTTGCAGTGGATTTAATCCAGATGCACAGTAAAAAAAAAAAAAAAAAAATTGCCCTGAAAGATCTGCTGGATCTCAGCCTATTTCCTTTTGCCCCAAAACAATATAGCACTGATGAGATTATATTTCCAAGATGCACAGAAGGATTTTAACATGACATTATCTACCTATAGACTTACAAGTCTAAGTCCTTAATAGCCACTACAGTGGGAGCACATTGTAGCGTGTTTTCTTTGTACTGATACTTGATAATTATTGAGCACTGAGGGAAGAAAAAAGAGTGTCTTTCCTTTCCTAATTAGCATAAAGAGGTATGGAATGAAAAAAAATCCACCAAAAGCCATGGCAAATCAGCAACATTTTTTCCCATTTGCATAGCCATATGTCATTACTTTGCATTATTCACCTTGCTTTTCAATGTGAAATTGTTTTTTAGTTGCAAGTAAAGAGAGAGATATATATTGGAGAAGGAAATGGCAACCCACTCCAGTGTTCTTGCCAGGAGAATCCCAGGGATAGGTGGGCTGCCGTCTATGGGGTCGCACAGAGTCGGACACTACTGAAGCAACTTAGCAGCAGTAGCAGCAGCAAAGAGAGAGATATAGCAACAGTGACTTAAATGAAAAGGGCATTTGTTTTTATTAAACAAGAAGTCCAGAGGTATGGTCTTAGGGGTGGCCTGAGAGCTCAACTGTGTTATCAGGATCTTTCTCTCTTTCTCACTCTGACTTACTAGGCACCTTGCTTGTCATCATTATGCTTATTCCCTCATATACTTAATGTGGCTACCTCTGCTCCAGGCATCACATCCATATTCCAGATAGGAAGGCAAAAAGGGATGACGGCAAGCTTTCCTTAAGTTTGTCTCTTTGATTAGAAAGGCAAAATTTCCTGGCAAACTTTTATGTTTCATTGGTCCCAGTTGGTAACATTTCAGTCCTAGCAGCAAGGAAGAATGGGAAAGGGTTTTTTCAAAGAGAAAAAGTGTTATACGATCATGACTAGATTGAACTTATTGGTCTTAATTTATTCCCTGAGTCAAGGTACATTGCTGCTACACACCACTGACCTCCATCATCATTCAAACAAAATCAGTGTTGTGTTAGCAATGATTGCTGACAGTCAAGAGCAACCTTGGCAGCCTATTTTTGGCTGTGGTGATGATAGGTATAAAACTTACCAGTGTTTTCCTAAGATAGAGGTACTTTGAATGTAATGAGATGATATATGATTTTAATCACTGATAATGAATATGGAGTCAGTGGAACTGAATATTATCTAATATTACATACTTAAATATGACAGCATGACTTGTTGAACTCAAGAAGACTACAGAGACATCAAATCAAATAATGTTTGTACAACCTCCCTTTCTTAAAGCAAGTAATTTCAGAACCCAATATGTAAGGAATTATAAACACCATTTGCACTGGTTGCTCAAATTTCTCAAGCAAGCAAATTCTGAGAATCACATACTTCAAAGAGCCCTTTCTAGTCTGCATTTCTACACAATTTGAAGTGAAAGGTATTTATTGGGTTGTGGCTTCCTCCACCCAAGCAAAGGCTGCCAAGGCCCACTGCCAGCTCCTGTTTCTTCCCCTACCATTACTGTTTCACAAGCTCATCCTTTAGCAAAGTTAATTTTGATATTAGAAGTCTTCTCTTTGGGCTCACAAGGTGAAAGGTAGGGAGTTCAAGTGATGGGCCATCCCAGATGGCCTGGGATTAAGGCTTTCCTAGAAAGCAGGACTTTGAATGCTGAAACCAGGACAGCCCTACACAAACCAAAATGGTTGCTCATATTAGGAGTTGTCACCAACGTGCAATGATTCATGAGGAAGAGAGAGTTTGAGAAGAAAGAAGGAGACGGATGGGACTTCCCTGGTGGCCCAAGTGGCCAGTGAAGGGGGCTTGGGTTCGATCCCCAGTCAGGGAAATAGACCCCACATGCTACAACCAAAGATCCCACATGCTGCAATGAAGACCCTGTGCAGCCAAATAAATAAATATAGAAAAATAAGTACTTAAAAAAAAATAGTAAGGAGAGGGAGGGAGGACCTGGGAAGTCATGGCCATTTAACCCAACTCTGAATTGTGTGACTTTTCTTTCCGTTTTAATAACTGGGGTTCCTGCACATCAACTCACCAGTGATACATGAACTCATCATTTTGTCAGGTTCTCTACTCTTCCAGGAGAAGGCAATGGCACCCCACTCCAGTACTCTTGCCTGGAAAATCCCATGGATGGAGGAGCCTGGAAGGCTGAGGGTCTACTTCACTTTCACTTTTCACTTTTATGCATTGGAGAAGGAAATGGCAACCCACTCCAGTGTTATTGCCTGGAGAATCCTAGGGATGGGAGAGCCTGGTGGGCTGCCGTCTATGGGGTTGCACAGAGTCGGACATGACTGAAGCGATTTAGCAGCAGCAGCAGCCACTCTTCCAACCCGAACACAATTGCCCATTTTCCACCTCCCAGTTCCATGCCTCTATTTTTCTCAGTTTCTGTTTCCATCCACTGAATTCAATGGCCTTGCAGGTGAATGTTTTGAAGTCCCCTCTGCTCCAACACATAGCAATGATAGATAACATTTCCAAGAGAATTTAAAAAGTCGTAATCACACTAAAAAATGAGATACACATGTCCATGGTCCTGGAACTGAAATGTAAAAGTGATGAGTTAAGGCTGATCTGAGGGCTTGGCAGGCTTTGGATCTGGAAGGAGGTAGTAGGAACTGTGAGTTTGGCTTCTGCAGGTACACCACAGGGGAAATGTGCTCTGCAGGAGGCATGGGAACCAGAATCGTGCTCAGAGCTCACAACTAGAAGCCAGGGCAGGGCTACCCTGGTCTGTGAAGTGAGCCTGAAAACCTGCTGCCTAGCACTGCCTGGCATATAGCCTAGTGCCTTTGGAACCAGGCTCAAACTCAAACCCCAGAAGGGTGATGCATAGAGAAAAAGAAAGGCAGAAAGCATTGCACATGTTGATGACCCTGTAAACCCAACTTTAAAATGTATGAAGGACTCTTATACCAAGAAAAGACAACCAATAAAATCAATAATTGGAATATGAGTATTTTTTTTCCAGAAAAAAAGATAACAAAAACGTCTGAAAAGAGACTTGGAAAATATGTACATTTAGAATCCTTAAAGAGATATATGAAGACATTATGCATATGCCACTGATCTATTCTGTATTGAAACAGGCAGAAATGAAATAAAGATTAGAAATTATGAAAATACGATCATTGAAAAAATTCTAAACTCAGTAGAATAAATTTTAAACTAAACATAGCTGAAGAGAGAATTAAATTGGAATTGGGAGGAATTCACCCAGAATGTAACAGCTTCAAAGGGGTTGCATGAATAAGGTAGAGAATGCCAGGTGCTATGGGCTTCCCAGGTGGCGCTAGTGGTAAAGAACCCACCTGCCAGTGTGAATAGACTAGGAGACTCAGGTTTGATCCCTGGGTTGGGAAGATTCCTTGAGGAGGGCATAGCAACCTGCTCCAGCATTCTTGCCTGGAGAATCCCATGGACAGAGGAGCCTGGCGGGCTACAGCCCATAGGATCACAATGGATCAGACATGACTGAAACGACTGAAGCAGCTTAGCATGCATGCCCGTCAGGTGCTGTGGTTACAGACTGGGGGCTCAGGAAAGGCTTGTCCAAGAAGACATTTGAGGGACTTTCCTGGTGATCCAGTGGTTAAGAATCTGCCTTTCAATGCAGGGCCCTTGGGTTTGATCCCTGGTTGGGGAACTAAGATCCCACACACCATGGGGCAAAGAAGCCCCCTCACTGAAACTCGAGAAGCCCACTTGCTGCAAGAAGACCCAGTGCAGCCAAAATTAAAAAAAAAAAAAAAAAAAAAAGCAGTGAGCAGTGACCTGAGCAAGTAAGGATGTAAGTGATGCAAATGTAAATAAAAATTAATCAAAATCAAAGATACACAGTAGTAATAATAGCTAGTTTCCAAGTTGCTGGGAGGATTAAATAGCATACCTAAAAGCACATGTCCAGTACAATTTTTACTGTTATAAATAATAACAAAGGTTTAGGAGCTCTGCTTCCCTTCCTTAGAACGTGAGTAAATAGAATAGAATTTATACTTCTGCCTCCAAACTGAGGGGTCTTTTGCCACCTCTGCTAGAGCCCCAGCCTCATTCCCAGGAGTCTCAAATCAGCTGATGATTTTTTTAATCTAATAAGGATGGATTTAGCTCTTTGTGACAAAGTGGCTGGAATGCTGTCGGCTGTCCATGTGCCTGTTTTCTCCTTCTGCTTCTCTCCCTGGAGAAAAACTCTATTTTTCCCTCTAGCATTAACTAAACAATCCAGTCATGTCCAAAAGACAGAGATGACATTTTAATATATCCAGGCAACATGGCTAGTGGTTTCTTTGCAAATCTTGCAATTTTATCAGCACAGCTCTAAGCATTTCTCCCTGTTTTGTCTTGTCTGGAGCCTCAGAGAACTTCTGACAGAGGTCACAAAAGGGGGAGGGGACAGAGCCTCCCTCTCTCTGAGCATGGAGCCTTTTCGAGGCGCAGGCCCCTCACGGAAACATTCCCTAATGAAAAGAACAAAATAAGACTGCTTCCCAACGAACAGCAACAGAATGTTCCACTGGACAGAGAGCAGCTTCTTGGGACGTGGGAATCTGAGAGACTGGATTGCATTCAAAGAAAATGCCCTAGGAGTGATAAAGAGCAAGTCCTGGGTGTTCAGCAATAGTCAAGATTCCAGGCTTTAAAGGGAGGGGGTTTCCCTGCCAAGGCCTGGGGGTGGGGCTGGTTATCCTAGGAGCTGAACTGGGATGTGGGATTCTGATGATCCAGGACATGAGGTGGAGCAGCTTCTTCCTCTCTTGAGCAAAACAGAAAAGGGAGGCTTGATGGACCAGAAAGAAGATAGAGATACAGAGTGTGTCTGTGTGTTTCTAACCAGAAGAGACAAAAGTGTCCCACCGTCTCTGAGTCCTTGGTCAGGAAAAGGTTGTTTTAAGGAGGAAAGAAGGAAGAAGAAGAAACATTGCCTTTTTCTGCAACTAAGACTTGTATTTGCACTCAGCTCCTGTGGGGTTCTTCCATGATAGCTCGGTTGGTAAAGAATCTGCCTGTAATGCAGGAGACACCAGTTTGATTCCTGGGTCGGGAAGATCCGCTGGAGAAGGGATAGGCTACCCACTCCAGTATTTTTGGGCTTCCCATGTGGCTCAGCTGGTAAAGAATCTGCCTGCAATGCGAGAGACCTGGATTCTATCCCTGGATTGGGAAGATCCCTTGGAGAAGGGAAAAGCTACCCTCTCCAGTATTCTGGCCTGGAGAATTCCATGGGACTGTATACTCCATGGGGTCCCAAAGAGTCAGATACAACTGAGTGACTTTTACTTTCACTTCGAGGGTGTGAGGCAGGCTACCAGACGTTGCATAGTGGTCCAGGCAGTGGCCTCAGCATTTCAGTTCAGCACAACTGTCCTACACTAGCAAGTCTATAAAAAAAACAATCTTTCTCTTGTTTGAGTTCTTTTTTTCCCCCAAAAACTGCACACTTCACCAAGTATGAATTATTTTTAAAAAATAATAAAGAACTGAGCATTTTGACTTAGGCTTAAATTGGAGGTAAATATTTATGCTTGGGGTGGGAGATTACAGGGATATTGGGAATTACAGGGATAAATAGTGGGATTTTAACATCTCCACATCGCATGAGGCAGATAGCCTCTGATATCTTCTGAAGGAAAAGAATCTTAAGTTTATGTCACATTCAAAACAAAACGAAAATTTAAAATCAGATGCTTGGGGTGAGGTTCAATTCAGTTCAGTTCAGTAGCTCAGTCATGTCCGACTCTTTGCAACCCCACGAATCACAGCATGCCAGGCCTCCCTGTCCATCACCAACTCCCAGAGTTCACTCAAACTCATGTCCATCGAGTCGGTAATGCCATCCAGCCATCTCATCCTCTGTCGTCCCCTTTTCCTCCTGCCCCCAATCCCTCCCAGCATCAGAGTGTTTTCCAATGAGTCAACTCTTCACATGAGGTGGCCAAAGTATTGGAGTTTCAGCTTTAGCATCAGTCCTTTCAATGAAAACCCAGGACTGATCTCCTTCAGAATGGACTGGTTGGATCTCCTTGCAGTCCAAGGGACTCTCAAGAGTTCTCCAACACCACAGTTCAAAAGCATCAATTCTTTGGCATTTAGCTTTCTTCACAGTCCAACTTTCACATCCATACATGACCACTGGAAAAATCATAGCCTTGACTAGATGGAACTTTGTTGGCAAAGTAATGTCTCTGCTTTTCAATATGCTATCTGGGTTGGTCATAACTTTCCTTCCAAGGAGTAAGCGTCTTTTAATTTCATGGCTGCAATCATCATCTGCAGTGATTTTGGAGCCCCCAAGAATAGTCTGACACTGTTTCCACTGTTTCCCCATCTATTTCCCATGAAGTGATGGGACCAGATGCCATGATCTTCATTTTCTGAATGTTGAGCTTTAAGCCAACTTTTTCACTCTCCTCTTTCACTTTCATCAAGAGGCTTTTTAGTTGCTCTTCACTTTCTGCCCTAAGGGTGGTGTCATCTGCATATCTGAGGTTATTGATATTTCTCCCGGCAATCTTGATTCCAGCTTGTGCTTCTTCCAGCCCAGCGTTTCTCATGATGTACTCTGCATAGAAATTAAATAAGCAGGGTGACAATATACAGCCTTGACATACTCCTTTTCCTATTTGGAACCAATCTGTTGTTCCATGTCCAGTTCTAACTGCATATAGGTTTCTCAAGAGGCAGGTCAGGTGGTCTGGTATTCCCATCTCTTGAAGAATTTTCCACAGTTTATTGTGATCCACACAGTCAAAGGCTTTGGCATAGTCAATAAAGCGGAAATAGATGTTTTTCTGGAACTCTCTTGCTTTTTCCACGATCCAGCAGATGTTGGCAATTTGATCTCTGGTTCCTCTACCTTTTCTAAAACCAGCTTGAACATCAGGAAGTTCATGGTTCACGTATTGCTGAAGCCTGGCTTGGAGAATTTTGACCATTACTTTACTAGCGTGTGAGATGAGTGTAATTGTGCGGTAGGTTGAGCATTCTTTGGCATTGCCTTTCTTTGGGATTGGAATGAAAACGGACCTTTTCCTGTCCTGTGCCCACTGCTGAGTTTTCCAAATTTGCTGGCATATTGAGTGCAGCACTTTCACAGCATCATCTTTCAGGATTTGAAATAGCTCCACTGGAATTCCATCACCTCCACTAGGTTTGTTTGTAGTGCTACTTTCTAGGGCCCACCTGACTTCACATTCCACGATGTCTAGCTCTAGGTCAGTGATCACACCATTGTGATTATCTGGGTCGTGAAGGTCTTTTTTGTACAGTTCTTCAGTGTATTCTTGCCATCTCTTCTTAATATCTTCTGCTTCTGTTAGGTCCCTACCATTTCTGTCCTTTATCAAGCCCATCTTTGCATGAAATGTTCCCGGGTGAGGTTAGAGAGAAAATTAATGCACAACCGCAAAAGGAGAGTGTGATGTACACATGTGTATAGACAGCTCTGTATCATCATGTTAGTGGTCTTCACAGAAGTAGAGATGTTTGGTTTTCAGCATGCTTGCCAACCTCACACACATATACAGCTTGAAATGCATCTCTAATAAGATTTCAGTCCCTATGATAGGCAGGTAGGAGACACATTAACTAGAGGAAAATTCAGACTGAGAGTGGGGCATTGTTCACTTATCAATGTTTATTAGTCCGGGTCTTCTGTATTGTGGAGGCTCTGTACATGCCTTTTGATTAAATTAATGTAGGACACCAGAATAGCAAGTGGAAATGGATTTTATTCCTTTCCTTAGGGACAATTGTTTGGTGGTAATCGTGCTATAGAACCAGTTGCCTACCGAGAGAGACTGCCATAGGGTATATGTTTGAGTAACAAAGTAAGTCCTAGATTCTCAGTTAAATCCTTTGTAGACCTAATTCCTCATTCTGATTGGAAACACTGCATTGATTTATGTTCTTTCCTTATACTTTGATACACACAGTTTTTTTGGTTTTGTTTTTATTGAAGTATAGTTGATTTATAATTTAGTTTCAGGTATATAGCACAGAGAACCAGTTATGTGTCCTTACCTCTGTCTAGTTTACTTAGCATAATAATCTCTAGGTCCATCCAAATTGCTGTAAATGGCATTATTTCATTCTTATTTATGGCTGAGTAGTATTCCATTGTGTACAAATACCACATCTTTATCCATTCCTCTGTTGATGGGCACTTAGGTTTCTTCCATGTCTTGGCTATTATAAATACTGCTGCTATCAACATTGGGGTGCATGTATCTTTTTGAGTTATGGTTTCCTCCAGATATGTGCCAAGGAGTGGAATTGTAGGATCATGGTAGCTTTATTTTCTGTTTTTTAAGGAACCTCCATAGTGTTCTCCATAATGGCTGTACCAATTTACATCCCCACAATAGTGTAAGAGAGTTACACACTGTCTCCAGCATTTGTTACTTGCAGACTTTCTGATGATGGCCATTTTGACTGGTGTGAAGTGTGATATCTCACTGTAGTTTTGATTTGTATTTCTCTAATAATTAAGGGTGTTGAGCATCATTTCACGTGCCTTTTGGCCATCTGCATGTCTTCTTTGGAGAAATGTCTGTTTAGGTCTTTTGACCATTTTTTGATTGGGCTGCTTGACATGTAGTTTTTTAACCTTGATCGACTTTTTATTTTTATTTATTTATTTTTAATTAATTAATTTATTTTGGCTGCTCTGGGTCTTCATGGCTGCGCTCAGGGTTTCTCTCGTGGCAGCCAGCAGGGGGTCCTCTCTGGTTTTGGCGCAGGCTTCTCACTGCGGTGGTTTCTCTTCTGTGGAGCACAGGCTCTAGAGCACAAGTTCAGTAGATGTGGCACATGGGCTTAGTTGCTCCGTGGCCTGTGGAACCTCCCCAGAGCAGGGATCGAACCTGTGTCCCCTGCATTGGCAGGTGGATTCTTAACCACTGGATCACCAGGGAAGTTCTCAATACTTTTAAAGGGCCTTCCAGGCCACAGACCCTCTCAGTCTCTCTTCTGATTCCTTAGCCTTCATACAAAAGGCCTTTGTTACAGACCTCGAACCCAAGCCCTCTCTCTCTGTCCATGACTCCCAGAGAGAGAGATGTGGGAAAAAATGGGGGCAGGGCAAGAGAAAAATCACCTGTTCAATATTATAGAGCACAATAGCAATTAAGTGAAACTAGAAACTAGAATCCACTCATTCCAAGTAACCATTTTGAGGGGGCACATTTTCAAATTAAATTAGAATATATTGAGTAGCTGAGTGTAGGGATGTGTTTTGTGTAGTGGTAGTTAAGTGCAATCATATAAGATGCACATTAAAAACAGTGCAGCAGAAGCAAATAATCCAGTTTGTCTATTAAAATTAAGTAGGAATATCCATTTGAATAGCTAATAATTTGACACTAGATAGGAAAATTACTCCATTGTGCCTCTTTTTGGATGAGTCTCAGGAATCATCATCAGTCATCCCCAATCCCTTGTTGCCTGATGAAATCAACAGTGAATTTAGCAGCTGCTCTGTTATTACAATTCAGCTACTTTCTATCTTAATCAGAGCAGATTACTTTTGACCAAGCTAGCATCTCTGAATATGTTCTCCACTGACCTCTTTCAGTTAATGGGAACTGGTTCTGTCTATTCATCTCATGTTTGTGCAGAGCTAATTTATCTTTGACCAATATTAACATTATGCTAATTATATAAGTGCAGTTGGCTCTTTCAGACAATTTCTATTACGAGAGCCCTTGAAAGTACAACACAGAAGAAAGAATAAAATAGAGCGGACATGTAATTAGGGAGATTATGAAAATCCTTTCCTAGGTATCAAAAATATATTTGAAGTATAGGAATTTTGATCTTTGCTTTATGATGCCTGCATCCTTTTCTGGACCAACTTCCTCCCTTCATGGAGTAAAATCTCAGATGCGTATGTGGGCCAGGAAGACAAGGGAAATGAGTAAAACAGACAGGATTCAAGTACTTGTATCTGTGTCATGTGAGGCCCAGAGAAGCCTAGAGCCCAAGAGAGTGCTTGTTCCCTCTGAAGGAGGCTACCAGCCTCCTTGCCATGACATCCACTGTAGGAGAATGAGGCTTAGTCTGGACTTGAATGAAGTGTCCTGTTTTTTTAAAATATTTATTTATTTAGGCTGTGTTGGGTCTTCATTGCTCCATGTGCAGCTAGTGGGGGCTACTCTTTAGTAGCAGTGCGTGGGCTTCTCATTGAAGTGGCTTCTCTTGTTGCAGAGCACAGGCTCTAAGGTGGGCAGGCTTCAATAGTCGTGGCACATGGGCTTAGTTGCCCTACAACATGTGAAGTCCCCAGGGATCAAACCTGTGTCCCCTGCACCGACAGGCAGATTCTTAATCACTGGACCTCCAGGGAAGTCCAAGTGTACTGATTTTTAAGTGGCTATTTTTTTTTTTTTTTTAAGTACTGCTGCTGCTGCTGCTAAGTCGCTTCAGTCGTGTCCAACTCTTAGCGACCCCATGGACTGCAGCCCACCACGCTCCTCCGTCCATGGGATTTTCCAGGCAAGAGTACTGGAGTGGGGTGCCATTGCCTTCTCCGTTAAAGTACTGAGCTGAATCAAATAAAATTTAACCAAGGGTGGGACTCAGCAGGCTGCCATTTTGTGACCCCCTACTCCATTCTTTACAAAGGTCATTTCAGGAGCAAGGTGCTTAGAAATGGTCTATAAAATAGCTGGAGCATCCACCAGGTGGCAGGAAGAAGCAGACAATTTTTCCTGCTTGCCAACCTTTCTAGGGTTGAAGTTTCTGTGGATCCATCTGGAATCTTAAAAAAAGCAGCTGTGGGACTTTGCTGGTGGTCCAGTGGTTAAGCCTCTGTGCTTCCAATGCAGGGGCTACAGGTTCAGACCCTGGTCAGGGAGCTAAAATCCCACATGCCTTGTAGCCGCAAAACCAGAACTTAAAACAGAAGCAATATTGTAACAGATTCAAATAGTCTACATAAAAAAAAAATTATTTTTAATAATATAAAGATTAAAAAATAAAAAGCAGCTTTCCCCTTGGACTCACCAACCACTGCTCCCCAAATCTTAAAGCAGCCAAACACTGAGGAGACTACCTCTCTCTTTCCCTATCATTATTGGACACAGATAAGCCAGAAACACACAGCCCACCCTGCCACAACCCACCACCACCGCTGCATGGCACCCCACCCCCACCCTAAGAGCCACTGGGGAGGAACGTGTGGAGCATGAAAGGGTCACGGCCCTGACCCAGCTTCTTCCTTTCTCTAAGCTTGAGGGCACTTGGTACAAGGTGGAAAGTCACTGAAGATGAAGGATATTCATGCCCAGGGAGGTTGGTCTCTGCTGTAATTGGGAGCCACCTGGGCAGGCAGCTGTTTTCACATGAAGGCCCAGGATGGAGTATCATCCAGGTCTACTTGATGCTGATACCTGTGTTTGAGGCCTGAGTGCCTGATCCCCTGCCTGGCCTTGCCTTTTATTGGCTCTTAGCTATCCTGTCTCCGAGGCTGAGCTCCTCCTAACCCTGAGTCTGGTTCTGACCATTAGACCATTGCTCACAACCCCGACTGGCCCCTTACCCAACACAGACTGTCTGTCTGTCTCCACCTCTGCCTCGGCCCAGACGCCCCTGGCCCAGCCGTGCTCTCTGCTCCAGGCTCACCCCACCACATCCTCTCCATCCTCTATCCAGACACTCAAACTGTGCTGCCAGGACTGCCCTGCCCTCCCAGAGACACCTCACTTCCTCTCCTCAAAAGGCCCAGGGTTAGAGGCCGCACACAACATAAATCTGTGACTTGAGGGGAATGGGACAAGGAGAGACCTCTCCTTTCACTAAGAATTAACAAGACGAGATAGTTCCAAATTGTAGAAGAAGAGAGAAAGGCTGTAAAATGCTTGACTCTATTATCTAGAGAGATTTGGAAACTTCAAGGTTTTTCAGAGTACAGTCACTCCTTGGTATCTGCAGGAGATTGATTCTAGGACCCTCACCCCCCAGGATACCAGTAACGACAGATGTTCAAGTCCCTTGTATAGAATGGCGTAGAGTCCCTTGGACAGCAAGGAGATCAAACCAGTCAGTTTTAAAGGAGATCATCCCTGAATATTCATTGGAAGGACTGAGCTGATTGGCCACCTGATGCCAAGAGCTGACTCATTGGAAAAGACCCTGATTCTGGGAAAGATTGAAGGCAGGAGAAGGGGACAAGAGAGGACAAGATGGTTGGTGGCATCACTGACTCAATGGACAAGAATTTGAGCAAACTCTGGGAGCTAATGAAGGACAGGGAAGCCTAGAGTGCTGCAGTCCATGGGGTCACAAAGAGTTGGAAATGACTGAGCAACTAAACAACAACGATACAACGATATGCACATACTCCTTTCATATACCTTAAATCATCTCTAGATTATTTATAATATCTAATACAATGTGATTTATGTAAATAGTTGTAAATAAAATGTAAATGATATGTAAATAGCTTCCAGCATGCAGCATATTCAAGTTTTGCTTTGGGAACGTCTCTGAAATTTTTTCCAAATACTTTTTATATGAGTTTGATTGAATCTGTGGGTGTGGAAACTGCAGATACAAAGGGCCAACTGTGGACGGAAAAGCTCAGTGTCTGGAATAGGGTTTGGCTGGGACTGGGGAGGCCTGCTGAGGGGCCATGAAAGGGACCGATTGGCTTCAAGATCTGGCTTCCAGACTTTGCCCCTTTCTCTTACTGGCCAGCTGGAAACAGAGATATCCTATTAGGAAAAAGTGGGGGCTCATTTAAAGGAGGGTTACATAAGGCCATGCCAGGCAAATTTCCATAACACCAAATTGCAAAGGGGAGTTGTAAATTGTAAGAGAACCCCATCTGAGAATTTAAGGGCATAACTTCTGGTCTGGTCTGAGTCTGTGAAAGTTCAAGCAAAGTACCAAACCTCTCCAGATATCCATCAGTTCACTGAGAATACAGAAGTTGGATTAGAAGAAGTATTAGTTATCTGCATACATGCTCAGTTGCCCAGTCATGTCTGACTCTTTGCGACCCTTTGAACTGTATGCTGCTGCTAAGTCACTTCAGTCGTGTCTGACTCTGTGCAACCCCATAGACGGCAGCCCACCAGGCTCCCCCATCCCTGGGATTCTCCAGGCAAGAACACTGGAGTGGGTTGCCATTTCCTTCTCCAATGCATGAAAGTGAAAAGTGAAACTGAAAGCGAAGTCGTTCAGTCGTGTCCAACTCTTCGCGACCCCATGGACTGCAGCCTACCAGGCTCCTCCGTCCATGGGATTCTCCAGGCAAGAGTACTGGAGTGGGGTGCCATCGCCTTCTCCGTTTGAACTGTATAGTCCACCACATTTCTCTGTCCATGGAATTTTCCAGGCAAGAATAATGGAGTGGGTTGCTATTTCTTCCTCCAGGGGATCTTTCCAACCCAGGGATCAAACCCACATCTCCAGCATTGCAGGTGGATTCTTTACCTACTGAACCATCAGGTTATCCAAGATGATACAAATTCAACCCAAACCTTAGCAGCCTGACAATAAACTTATTATTTCACAGATTCTGTGGGTCAGGAGTCCACATGCTGTGTAGTCAACTCCTCTGACTTAGGGTCTCTCTGAGGCTGCAATTAAGTGTCAGCTGGGGCTGCCATCATCTCAGGGTCCAATGTGGGGAGGATCTGCTTTATAGCTCACCCAAGAGGTTGTTGGCAGGATTCAGTTCCTTCTAGACTAAGAGTCACACTGTTAGAATAAGAGCCTCAGTTCCTCTCTGGTCACTGGCTGGGGGCCTCCCTTCGTCTCTTGCTGCACAGGTCTCTCCGCAGAACAGCTCACAGCATGGTGGCTGGCTGTTATGAGCCAGAGAGGGTTAGCAAAATGGACCAGGGTCTTTGTGATGTCCCATCCCTTTGTTACATTCTGTTCTGTAGAATTGACTCACTAAACCCAGCCCAACAACCAAGGGAGGGGAGTAGGCAAGAGCATGAATACAGGAGGCAGGGCTCACTGGGAACTATTTTAGTGGCTGCCTACCACACATTCTCTCCAAGGCCCCTCCTAGCTCAGATTCTATGAATACTCCCTCTCTCTCCCCCAGAAAGGGGCTACATATTCTATTTACAGACCCAACTTCTCAGCCAAGTGCTCAAATGGGCTCTGACATATTCTTCAACTAGAGTTAACCATCATGAAAAATGTAGTCAAATAGGAAAATCATCTCATCCAAAAGAGTTAGACTATGAAAAGAAGACATTGGATTTTCTCTGTTTTGGTGGCATCCTCCATTATAGGGCTCTTCCGGTAGACCAGATATATTTTTAGAATAAAAGGGGTAATATATCTTTGTTTAAAGCACTTCAGAACCAAGTACACTGAGACCAATCTATTCAGAGAACCTAGGTTGATTTGAGGTTCCTACACTGCTAGGAGGAGCATCACAACTCAAAGGCCACTTCTGAGTTTTGCTTTCTTTACAAAGCAATCCATGCCATGGATTATCCCCAGAGCCTCTGTGAGGTGTTCACATTTCCTCTGAAATGATGTGACTTTCTTCAGACATCTAAGCCTGTACATGTTATACATTGGACTGGCTCAGATCTGGAGAATGACTTAGGGTCTCCAAATCCTGAGGACTGTTAGGTTAATTTGAATTAATGTTGCTGTCTTTGTCCGTTACCCAGGCACTTTGTAAAGCAGTCATGGATTCTTTTTAAAAATCTGTTTTAATCTATCAGAGGTCCATATTTCCTTTATTAATAGCCCTCTTTAAAATTGTGGCCATCAGGCTTCCCTGGTGGCTCAGTGGTAAAGAATCCACCTGCAGTGCAGGAGACACAGATTCGATTCCTGATCCGGGAAGATCCCACACGCGGTGAAGCAGCAAAGCCCATGTGCCACAACTACTGAGCCTGCGCTCTAGAGCCCGGGAGCCATGACTGCTGAGACCACCCGCAGCAACTACTGAAGCCTGCTCACCCTAGAGCCCATACCCCACAGCAAGAGAAGCCACAGCAACAAGGAGCCTGTGCACTGCGACTCAAGAGTAGCCCACAATCTCCACAACTAGAGAAAAGCCAGCACAGCAATGAAGACCCAGAGCAGCCAAAGCTAAATAAATAAAATTAGAAAAAACAAACAAACAAACAAACAAAACCTGTGATCATCATAAGCCCTTCATCTTTTGATGACCTCACGCTCTTCTAACTTGGGAAGCTGTCCTGTCGATGTGCACGTACACATTAACCAGGTTGGAACCTGTAGTCAAACTGAGCCACAGTAGCTTCTTACCTCTGAATGAAAAGGCTTGAGATCCCTGTTTTTACCCACAATTTCTAATTTTGAGGAAATACATTATGATAATCACAGCAACATGTTATGAATTCATGAGATTTTAACTGATCCCTTTCCATTTTCTTTTCCTCATACTTAAGAAGCTAAGACTTAGTTGAATTTGAAGTTATCAAAGCTGTCTTATGTAGTTCCTTATTCATTCTTTCAAACTAGATAAAAAGAGGGATTTAATTCTTTACTGGGAGGTAACATAAGGTCAAGAAAGTATATAGACTTTGACACCAGAGAAGCTGGATTAGAAGCCTTAAGACTTCTGGCAAGTTACTTCCCCTCATGGTGACTCAGAGTTTTCATCTGTAAAGTGGGATCATAGGTGCCTATCTCACAGAATTGTTTCAAGGATTAAATTACACAGACTATCTGTATGAAGTGTTTAGCACCATACACAGAACTGGTTACTCAATAACTGCTGGTTTCCTTTAACATTTATTCAGGATCAAAGGGAGATCGTGAGAGCATCTCTAAATGGTCAACGAACAGGAGCAAGAAGGGATGGGATCCCAGAGTCTAGGTCATCAGGCTTCATCATAGTTATTTCAGGTGTTCCTTTAACAAGTCATCACCCAAATATCCTGCTTCACCACTTTGATGAGCTTTATAAACTGAGCCTGAAATACCACATAAGACACATACTGCCTGTGCCATTCCTGTGCCCTCAAATAAGGGCAGATTTGCTCTCAGTTGGTAGAGGGAAAAGAAATGTTGTATGTAATATATGCAAGAAATGCTGATACGCCCACTTTCCGATCTGCTGTTATATTGAATTTTGTGGTTTAGCCTCCGTATTGGAACGCATGAAAAGTGAGCACAGATAAAGGTGGGCGGTAGGTTCTCCGTGGAGGCCCCTATCCCCCACAATAAATAGCTCCCCTAGATGATCCACGAAGTCAGCTGCATATTTGGAAATTCCTCTCCTCTACCTGGAAAGTAGCCTGAGATTGGCTCAAGTTGTCCTGGGGCAGCTTTGCCATGTAAACAACCACTGGCAACACACCACTCCTGGAAACCTGGCTATGTGAGAAGTGGCTGTAGAAAGGCAGAGAGCGGCCACCAGGCCCCCAGCTCAGGGGCCGGAGGAGAGGACCTGGCGATGCAAGAAGTGGGCTGCAGAAAGGCAGAGAGTGGCCGCCAGGCCCCCAGCTCAGGGGCTGGAGGAGAGGACCTGGAGATGCGAGAAGTGGGCTGCAGAAAGGCAGAGAGTGGCTGCCAGGCTCCCAGCTAAGGGGCTGGAGGAGAGGAAGCTGGGAAGCAGGGGAACTACAGGCTCTGGGGTTGGGGCCTGTGTGTGTGGGGAGTGGGGATGAAGGTTCCTCAGCCTGTTTCATTACATGGGAGGCAGAGACACAGAGTACACCAGCAAGGCGGTTTCTCTTGGCCCCTGGAGGACATTTATAAAGGTCTTTGCCAGCTATAAAAAGGAAAGTAAATGAATTGAATACTGAATATTCAACAAAATTAAGAAAGTCCAAGATGGAAAGTATAAAGAGAAAGGAGGGTTTGTATGGCATCTCCAACTCCCAATGCCTCCAGCTCCCTCCTCCCAAAGCCCTCACCTTAAAAACTCACCTTCACCTGCAGTTCTCTCCACTGGACTCTCTCTGCCTTCCCTCATGGAGGAGCTTGCTGCGCTCTTACTCTCCTGGCCTTGGAAGCTCCCCCTAAAATCATTCAAGGAAACACACCCAAGATTACAGAAGGGAATAGTCCAACCATGGGAAGGGTTTCAAAGCACAGATACAGCTCAGCCTAGGATAATGTACACCTGGGCACACACAGTCAGAACTCCTGGGGAAGTTTCTTTTCTCCAACTCTATTCTAAACAGGAGACCTAGCTGAAAAATCCTCCTTTTTGGTCCTTATGTGTTTCTCCATTCACATCCTGCCTGCCTTCCCCCTTTGTACCCTTCCCTCCTCACCGCCCCTCCTGGCATTCTCACCACTCTGGATAGGGGACGGACACTCCTTGTGCAAATGAAGGACATTAACCCAAAGGATGTGTAGATATTACTTTTTCAATATTGCTAGTAAATATCTTCTGGTATTATCTGGGATTAGGGCTGTACTTGTAGAAAAAGCATCCCCAGATAAATGCTACATAAATTGATACCTCTGGATTCATAATTTCCCTACTGCTTGTTACTGATTCATTTTTCAGTTAGGTAGTGAGTCCTTTACTGGGTCAATTTTAATTTTCTCAGACTTCTTTCCACTACATGTAATCTGCAGACCAAAGCTCAAGGAGGGGGAAATCCAACATGATGGAACCAGGGTAAAATATTCTGTCATTTACGACTCTTCCCCTCCAAGGCTCCCCATCCATTTATCCACCTTGAGTTGAAATCTTGTACACACACACACACCCCTCCTGGGCCCCCCTCTCCAAATCCTCCAGTTGGTGGAAATGGCAGCAGAACCCTAATCTGGAGGCCAAGTTGAACCCTTCCACAGAGTCAAAACCACAACCAGGAAGAATTTGCCTAGCACTCAAATGTGCAGAACGCAGAGCAGCACAGCAAGTTTTCAGTTTCAGACCTAATTCTGATTCCTCCAGTGCAAACTGCCTCCTCACTTGCTTTTAAGTGTGTCATTTCTGCAGTGAACTTTCTTGAAAAAACACTCGTCTGTGAGTCTCCTCGTATATCTCTCCCTGCCTTTCCCTTCCATTTGGCAACAGAAGGCATTTCTGTCCCCCTTAGAGCACACTGGAATGACCCACGGCTCCTGGGGGAATTCTTCAAAGAAACATGTTCTTGCTTGACCCCGACCCACTAACACAAATAGTCCATCGCAGGAAGGCCCAGGTCTTGGCCGAGTGAGCCCAGCATCGCCACCCACCAAGCACAGCTGCTCCTCTAATTTTAGAACTCCGAGAAGCCACCTGACTTCAAGGCACTCATGAGACACTCATCACACCCTATCTCTGGAGCTGATCTGGGGTGGGGCCCGCTCCTTGTTCTTCACACCCAGAACACCTTTGAGAGCTAGAAAAGTGACTTTGGGGGAGGCGACTCTGAATAAATAACAAAAAGATCAAGCGACCCTCGATCAGCTAGCAAACTGCAAATTGTTTCTACCTGGTCGAGCCCCCAGCATTGGACTGGTCTGTCCAGTGACCTGATCTCCACCTGACATTCAGATCCCACCTCCAATTTCACATGTCTGGAGTGGGACTCACCAGCTTCCCCCAGACCCTTGCCTCCTGTCTGCTTGTCTGAGGCATATCCTGTTTCCTAAGTGAATCCTCGGGTCAACCCTAACTACCTCCCCCTCCTCTCCAGTCACTAAATAGAAAGTTCAAGCTACTTCATCTCCTAACAGGGGTTCATAAACTTCTGTCCATTCCCACAGTCTTTGCTCTCCATCATGTTCTCTTCAGGGATTCCCAAGTGGCACAGTGGTAAAGAACCCGTCTGCCAATGCAGGAGACACAAGAGATTTGGGTTCAATCCCTGGGTCAGGAAGATCCCCTGGAGGAGGAAATGGCAACCCGCTCCAGGGTTCTTGCCTGGAGAATCCCATGGACAGAGGAACCTGGTGAGCTCCAGTCCCTGGGCTCGCAGAGAGTTGGCCATGACTGAGCGCACACGCCTGTACACAGGTTCCCTTCCGCCCCACCTGCTCACTGTGACAGTTGCCAGCAGGCTCCCTGCCTACCTTTTCATACTCTTCAGTCCAACTACCAAGGCCATGTTTCTAAAACCACATCTATTTCTAGCTTACAACCCTTCAAGTTTTCCTGGCAGGCTCTCCACACTATTTGCATGTTAGAATCACCTGGGCAGGGTTAAAAAAAAAAGTCAATGCCCAGCTTCCCACCCCCAGAGATTCTGATTTGATTGACAGGATGGGATGAGGCATCCGTATTTCTTTTTGAGATTCCCTAGAAAGCTGATGTGCAGCCAGGCTGGAGAACCACTGACCACCAGGATGAAGTCCAAGCTCCTTCCCATGGCACCCAAGACTTCTCTTGACTGGGCCCCTGCCCACCTCTCCCATCAGCCTCTCTCCTGGCATGTCCATGCCTTTATGTCCCAGCAACACTGAGCCGCTTACTATTCCCGCCACCACACCATTGCTCATCTGTTCCCGAACATGAAACACCTTCCTTACTGGCCCAACATCACCTTCTACAGGAACCCATGCCTGATGCATCACCTCAGCACCTTCCTTCACTCCTTGGTGCTCCATAAAACCTTGGGTGTGCCTCTGTTACTAAACATCCACATTATTTTGTGGTGATTTATATACCCATCTTCCTTAAGCAAAAGGGAGAGATTATTTCCATAGGGTTACTTCATGGAGCCCAAAGCTGCTCACACTGCAGATAGGCCTCTCAATCATGGGGACCCTGAATTTGAAAAGCTGCCTGGAATCAAGACACCTCTCAGTCACCTTCTCACTGCGGTTATATGGCCTCTCCTGTCTGTTCATTGCTTCTGGATCTTCTTGGTGGACAACATTCTCTACCTGCATGTGCCAGATGGGCCCCAAATGGCCACTGCATAAAGGCAGGCTCAGCTTCTCAATGTACATGTTCTACTTGCGGCAACACTGACTACCATCCTAAAGGTCCATTCCAGAGTCCTAGGAAAGAGAATTCTATTGGCCCAAGGGATCACCAGTGTTCCCATCAACTATGGCCAATATGGCTGCTGCACAGAAAGGGAGAGTCTAAAAAACTGGCGATGAATCATGGCATGGGCAGACACCCCAAAGGTGAAATTTATGCCATGGGGTTCAAGATTCCTGAACCCCATGTTACATGGGTTTAGATCAAGTGCTGAGTGAGCCAGAGAAAGAAACCAGTATTTCAGTCTTGGATATCTGGAAAGCCTTCACAGGAAAGCTGACACTGAATTTGAGCCTTGAAGGATAAGTAGGATTTTTCCAGGCACAAGAGAAAGCAAAGGATATTCTGGGTAAAGGCAATATCAACAAGATACCGTGGAGAATGTTTCCATGTAGAAGTGAATGGAAGGAACTAAAATGGTGTCAAGATGATGGAATCAGCAGCTGGGGCTAGAAATGTGGGTTTGACCCAGATTGTGAGAACCTTTGCCAGACTGAGTTGTCTTCACCACTCAGGAGGTGGACTTCTCCGAGACGATCTCAATCACAGAAGTAAGGAGGAGACGGTGTGAGCAGACCAGGAGAGAGGTCCTGGGGGTCTGCACTAGGGTAACAGGTAGATTCCTGCCAGACTTTACAGTTCAAGGAGAAATTTGACTGTGGTAGCTCATCTAATCCTCACAATATCATCATAATGTAGGTAAGGCTGGCTTTTGTTATATTTTATTCACATTACTGAAGAGGAAAATGTGCTTCAATTCAGTTACGCAGCTTGCCTAAGATCACACAGTTAACCAGATGCATAACTTGAATGTTCAGTTCAGTCGCTCAGTTGTGTCTGACTCTTTGCAACCCCATGGACTGCAGCATGCCAGGCCTCCCTGTCCATCACCAGCTCCCAGAGTTTACTCAAACTCATGTCCATTGAGTCAGTGATGCCATCCAACCATCTTATCCTCTGTTGTCCCCTTCTCCTCCCACCTTCAATGTTTCCCAGCATCAGGGTCTTTTCCAATGAGTCAGTTCTTCGTATGAAGTGACCAAAGTATTGGAGTTTCAGCTTCAGCATCAGTCCTTCCAATGAATAGTCAGAACTGATTTCCTTTAGGATGGACTGGTTGGATCTCCTTGCAGTCCAAGGGACTCTCAAGAGTCTTCACCAATACTTCAAAAGCATCAATTCTTTGGCACTCACCTTTCTTCACAGTCCAACTCTCACATCCATACATGACCACTGGAAAAACCATAGCCTTGACTAGACAGGCCTTTGTTGGCAAAGTAATGTCTCTTTTTAATATGCTGTCTAGGTTGGTCATAACTTTTCTTCCAAGGAGTAAGCGTCTTTTAATTTCATGGCTACAGTCACCATCTGCAATGATTTTGGAGCCCCCAGGAATAAAGTCTGTCACTGTTTCCACTGTTTCCCCATCTATTTCCCGTGAAGTGACGGGGCCAGATGCCATGATCTTAGTTTTCTGAATGTTGAGCTTTAAGCCAACTTCTTCCCTCTCCTCTTTCACTTTCATCAAGAGGCTTTTTAGTTCCTCTTCACTTTCTGCCATAAGGGTGGTGTCATCTGCATATCTGAGGTTATTGATATTTCTCCCGGCAATCTTGATTCCAGCTTGTGCTTCTTCCAGCCCAGCGTTTCTCATGATGTACTCTGCATATAAGTTAAATAAGCAGGGTGACAATATACAGCCTTCATGGACTTCTTTTCCTATTTGGAACCAGTCTGTTGTTCCATGTCCAGTTCTAACTGTTGCTTCCTGACCTGCATACAGATTTCTCAAGAGGCAGGTCAGGTGGTCTGGTATTCCCATCTCTTGAAGAATTTTCCACAGTTTGTTGTGATCTACACAGTCAAAGGCTTTGGCATAGTCAATAAAGCAGAAGCAGATGTCTTTCTGGAACTCTCTTGCTTTTTCCATGATCCAGCGGATGTTGGCAATTTGATCTCTGGTTCTTCTGCCTTTTCTAAAACCAGCTTGAACATCTGGAAGTTCACAGTTCACGTACTGCTGAAGCCTGGCTTGGAGAATTTTGAGCACTACTTTACTAGTGAGTGAGATGAGTGCAATTGTGCAGTAGATCTTCAAATTCTAAAGTCCATTCTCTGTTCAGTGTTGCAGGCTTCACAGCAATGAACAGGTCAAACTAAAACTACCTTGCATTAGAATAGAAAGAAATGGATAATTCAGGGAAAACATTTTCAGTATTAACTACTGATATGGAAAAATGTTCATGATATAATACTGACTGGGAAAAAAGTTAACTATAAAACCATATGGTCATGTAGTGCTAATCTTCTTAAAAGTATAAATGTGAACTGAAAAAAGTACCAAAAGGGAAAATAGCAAATTGTTTCTGGGTAATTTTTAAGCTTTATCTGGATAATTCTCTTTTTTAATGATTTTTTGTTTTAAGTAATTAGTTAATTTTTGGCTGCACTGGGTCTTTGTTGCTGCACAAAGGCTTTCTCTAGTTGCAGCGAGCACAATCTACTCTTTGATACAGTGGGCTGGCTTCTCATTGTGGTGGCTTGTCTTGTTGCAGAGCACAGGCTGTAGGTGCGAGGGCTTCAGTAGTTGTGGCTCACAGGCTTAGTTACTCTGAGGCATGTGGGATCTTCCTGGACCAGGGATCGAATCTATGTCCCCTGCATTGGCAGGCAGATTCCTATCCATAGAGCTACCAGGGAAGTCCCTGGATAATTCTTATTTTTATCTTTATATCCTTCTATGTCTTCTAAAATATCTAGCTCAGAATTGTCTTGCCTTTAAGTGAAAACAGTAACTTTTCATTATAAAAATTATATAGTCTCTCTCTCTCTCTCTCTCTATATATATATATATATATATATATAAATTATATAAAAATATACTTTAGCTTCAGCATCAGTCCTTCCAGTAAATATTCAGGGTTGATCTCACTTAAGATTGACTGGTTTGATCTCCTTGCTATCCAAGGGACTTTCAGGAGTCTTCTCCAGCACCATAGTTCGAAGGCATCAATTCTTTGGCGTTCTGCCTTCTTGACCATCCAGCTCTCACAACTGTACATGACAACTGGAAAGACCATAGCCTTGACTATACGGACATTCGTCGGCAGAGTGATGTCTCTGCTTTTCAACACACTGTCTAGATTTGTCATCACTTTTCTGCCAAGAAGCAATCGCTTTCTGATTTCATGACTGCAGTCACCACCCGTAGTGACCACTTATTCTTTAGCAGTTTCACGGGATTCCATTGCATGCATGTGTCACAACGTATTTAATCAATCCATGTTAAGACATAGTTAAGATGTTTCTAGATTTTTTTATATTATAAATTTTAAATACACTGTGTTTATTTCCTTATACATTGCATAGACATTTAACTCCATATGAGCAGTAACTACCGGGCTTCCCTGCTGGCTCAGTGGTAAAGAATCTGCCTGCCAATGCAGGTAACATGGGTTCGACCCCTGGGTCAGGAAGATCCCCTGGAGAAGGAAATGGCAACCCACTCCAATATTCTTGCCTGGAGAATCCCATGGACAGAGGAGCCTGGTGGGCTACAGTCCATGAGGTGTCAAAGAGTTGGACAATTGCAATTTTGACAGAAATTGCCAAATACCTTCACCTTCCCTTACAATGGGTTAAATTTTTTTTCAATCTGTGGTAATTTGATATATGTATTTTTAAAGGATTGTTTAACAAAATACTTGTAAAGAAAAAATTTCCATCACTGACCAATTTAGAGTATATTTATTGGTCACAGTCCAAAATATGTCACATAATCAAACAATTCTTCTAACCAAGATTGTGTAATTCAGAGTTGTAAAATTTTACCCCAATATACACTTACTAAAAACTATTTATTGTTAATTATCAGTGTATGTCTAGCAATGAAAGCCCAACTCTATTTATAGTAGGCCATGAAACTCGTGGTGTGGCTAAAATTGCTATGGTTTGTTGTATGAGGCAGTAACTAAAATTTTCATCTCTATGGCTGAATGACTGAAAAGAATGCACTGTGGTTGCAAAGTTCAGTTGAAGATTGTGAGAAAGGGACATCCTCAGGGCCCGTCAGAGGTCTGATCACAATCCACAGGACAATTGAATGCAGGGGTGAGCAGGACGGGCCAAAAAGTGATCTGGGTATCAGCTGAGCACCTTTCAAAGGACTGACAGTGGTCAGTCTCCAGGGAATAAACACTCCCAAATTAAATGTGCTTCATTCATAAAGAAGTTCAGGCCTTTCTGAGCTCCTGGGTTGGTTGGTTTGTTTACTGCTTACTTGTTTGCCTGCTTCTTTGTTTGTTGAGCTTTGAGTTATGAGCCAAATATAGATATGACTGCATTGTCCACATATGCATTCAAGGGGCAGGATATTTTTTTGAATTTTTGTGAGTCAGATGATTTTTGTATTGGGATAAAATAATGTTGTGATAGTTTCAGGTAAATAGTGAAGGAACTGAGCCATACACATACATAGATCCATTCTCTCTCCAACTCCACTCCCATCCAGGCTGCCGTATAACCTCGAGCAGAGTTCTCTGTGCTATCAATAGGTCTCTTTGTTGCGTACCCATCTTAAAAGTAGCAGTGTGTACATGTCCATCCCAAACTCCCTAACTAACCCTTCCTTCCATTCTTCCCCCCAGCGACCATAAGTTTGTTCAAGGGACGGGTTTTATATCATCATGCTAATAGGAAAAATTTGTAAAATGACTTCATCATCTCCCTAGATGCCAAGAAATAATTCTAACCAACAATTGTCCCTTTTGAAAACTCTAAATATCTTAACAAAAATGTTTCTGTGTTAAAGTTTTTTAAAGAAACCAAAATTCCAAACCAATATTATATAAAACGGAGAATCCAGAGGCAGAGTTAGTAGGTTCTCTGCCATCGTTGCACTCAACGTGATATTATAGGGCTGACAATAATGTTCTGAGAAGAGCGAGAAACAGAAGCATCTGCACAAGAAAGGAACAATTAAAGTATCATTGAGAGATGCTATTATTGTATACTTGTAAAACCCATGAGGTGAGAAGTGACAAAGAGCTATGAAGTATAAGACAAGTCCACAAAATCTGGTGTTATTCTTTATAGTAGTGGTACACATAGAAAAAGAGATTCCATTCTATAAGAGTAACAAAAACCATAAATTCTTGAATACTGACTCAACTTGGAATAAAAAACGTTTTATCATGTTGAAAGAAATGTAAAACACCATAATAGGAAAAGTAAAGGGAGACCAAAATACGGCAATCTTTCCTCATTTCTGATTAAGAAGAGAATATAGTAAAGATAATATATCTTAAATCAGTGTGCAAATTTAGGGCAATTAAAGTTCACTAAAGACAATTTAGGCCTTCTCTGGTGGCTCAACTGGTAAAGAATCAGCCTGCGGGAGACCTGGGTTCGATCCCTGAGTTGGGAAGATCCCCTGGAGAAGGGAATGACAATCCACTCCAGTATCCTTGCATGGAGATTTCCATGGACAAAGGAGCCTGGTGGCTACAGTCTGTGGGATTGCAAACAGTCGGACATGAATTTATACATCTGGACATATAATGTGAAATTAGTCCAAAAGAAAAAGCAGTCAAGGATAACAAAATCCTTTTTTAAAAAATATATTGAGGTAAAATTTGCAACGTATAACAACTAAATCTTTATGAAAATTGTATGATACTGACATCAAAAGAGTGAGAGGGGATAAAAATAACTAACTGATTAAAATATATATTTCAGAAATAAATTCAGTTTTAGGGACAAAATATATTGGGGGAGAGGGGAGAATAAGCACTGTAACAGTAGATAAACATTATTTAAGCAAAATTATAGGAAAAACGGGAGAATAATTATATATACTTATATGTCATACTTAGAGTGAAATATTGAGAGTATCTGGTATCTTGCATTTCGTGTGTGTGGTTTATGGTTTTATGAAAGCTTTTTTTTTTTTTTTTTCTGCTACTGTGGACTCATCAGCAAAGACTAAAGGGAATTTTCCCCTTACTCCTCTCAGAGAATGCAGTCAACCTTTGTGTTCTTGTGTTCCTAACACCCAAAGGACACATATTCCGTTCTAGGATCAAGCCTTTGTTTGGAAGCACCAATTTCTGGGCAAGAAGAGGCAGGGGGTGGAGATTGGTGTGGGGGTCATGACGTGTCTGGAGAGAGGCTTGACATCAGGCTGAGAGTGGGCAGTTCTCTGGTTTGAGGTCCCTAAGGAGAGAGGAACACACAGTGCCCAGAAGGTGGTGGGACCTTGAGTGGAGGATGACTACAGGAATGCCGTCCAGGCCAGTCACCAGCCCCTCAGCTTGGGAACAGCTCCCATGCTATCTGGTCTGGTGAGGAGAGAGTACAGCTACAGTGCCCCCCAACCGTGGGGAGGCCTGTGCCCACTTGGGCAAGGAGCATCTTCTCTGGTGACTAAATAGATTAATGACCGAGGCCTCTTTCCCCATCCTTCTAGACTGAGTAGGTCCTGAGGATCTGGTAAAACTCAGGGAGGGAAAAGAGAGAACGAAGATCCCTTTCCTCAACAATTACTACTGGGATCAGAGAGTAAATCCTGAGCTAGAAAAATAAGTGATATTTCTTGCACCTCAAATACGTGGAACAGTTCATACCTGTTACATCCTACAGTTTGATAAACCCAAGTGACTCAAAGAATAATTAAACAATGACTACAAACTATTTTGAAAATTAGAAAACAAACTAATATATTTTTTCCAGTGGAGAGGACAGATACATTTCTGGGATACAAAAAAAAACAGATAGAAAATTAGACCGAGGGGTAATGGAAAAATATACAGCCCAACTGGCACTTAGAGAAATACAATCATATGGTGTACCCAGATTGCCCCCAATGGCCTGGTTTATTCTAACTCAGGATCGACTATAATTAATCCATAAGTGACTATTAGCAAAAAGTTTTAATTATAGTGATGTAAGCCTAGCAGTGTAATCTGCATTTTTCACCAAATGTGACATAAACATTCGTGCAGACTCCAAGTTAACAAAGGACTTACTCAGTTTTTTCAGTGTCTCATGCCAAAGGATGTTTTTGAAGTGATGCTGGAAAGTGGTCTGGGCTTTCCCATCCTACGAACCAGGCACTTATGCTCTCACACCACAGGATGCCTGCCAAACCTGAGGCCATGAGGCAAAGCTCAACTATCCATTCTACATGGGCCCAACACAAAACCCAGATCTTCTTATTATGTTAGAAATTCAGTGGCTGGCAAGGAGTCAAAGCTAAATGACCCCACAGTGTAGCCACTGAGACATCAAGGTGAAAAAAACCATACAGTATTAGGATTTGCCAGAAAAATAAAACCAACACTTCTCTTCCCACCCCCCCCCCCCCCAGAGAGAGATTTTTGACCTTATAAGATATTGGCTCATGCAATTATGGGGGCTGAGAAATCCCCCAATGAGTTATTTGCAAGTCAGAGAGCTAGAAAAACTAATATAGTTTCAGTCCAAGTCTGAAGGTCTGAAGAACCTGGAGTATCAATGATGTAAGTCCCAATCTGAGTACAGGAGAAGATCAATGTCCCAACAGACAAGGTCAGGCAGGCATCAAATTGGTCCTCCCTCTACCTTTTTGTTCTATTCAGGCCTTCAACAGGATGGATGCCGCTCACCTATGTTAGGGAGGGCTACTCAGTTTACTAATTCAAATACTAATTTCTTCTGCAAACACTCTTACAGACACACTCAAAATGATGTTTAACTAGATATCTGGTACCCCAGTCAAGTTGACCCATAAAATTACCCATCACCATGTATGTAGGGGTTCAGCAAGGACTACCCATCTGCCTAACACTGTGGGTCTGAAACTAGTTGCCCATGTGTGTCTCATTAGCAGGCTTGGATTGGCTAATAATTGTAATTGAACCAAACTTCATGATATAGTTTTTTGAGTTCCTCTGATTTAATTCCACTAAAATTTCAGAATGAAGCTGGGACATTGTAGATTGCTAACAAAAGGAAAATAGGTGTGAATAATTCCCCAAATGTCCTTGACTCAGATTTGAGTCATATGGATTTTCATTCAGCACAATTATCATTAAAAAAAAAAAAAAAACAGTACTGGTGGTATAGTGGTGAGCATAGCTACCTTCCAACACCATTATCAGTTCAGTTCAGTCGCTTAGTCATGTCTGACTCTCTGTGACCCCATGAATCACAGCACACCAGGCCTCCCTGTCCATCACCAACTCCCGGAGTTCACTCAAACTCATGTCCATCGAGTCGGTGATGCCATCCAGTCATCTCATCCTCTGTCGTCTCCTTCTCCTCCTGCCCCCAATCCCTCCCAGCATCAGTCTTTTCCAATGAGTCAACTCTTCGCATGAGGTGGCCAAAGTACTGGAGTTTCAGCTTTAGCATCATTCCTTCCAAAGGAATCCCAGGACTGATCTCCTTTAGGGGACTGATTGGATCTCCTTGCAGTCCAAGGGACTTGCAAGAGTCTTCTCCAACACCACAGTTTAAAAGCATCAATTCTCTGGTGCTCAGCTTTCTTCCCAATCCAACTCTCACATCCATACATGACCACTGGAAAAACCATAGCCTTGACTAGATGACCTTTGTTGGCAAAGTAATATCTCTGATCTAGGTTGGTCATAACTTTCCTTCCAAGGAGTAAGCGTCTTTTAATTTCATGGCTGCAATCACCATCTGCAGTGATTTTGGAGCCCACCCCAAATAAAGTCTGACACTGTTTCCACTGTTTCCCCATCTATTTCCCATGAAGTGATGGGACCAGATGCCATGATCTTCATTTTCTGAATGTTAAGCTTTAAGCCAACTTTTTCCCTCTCCTCTTTCACTTTTATCAAGAGGCTTTTTAGTTGCTCTTCACTTTCTGCCATAAGGGTGGTGTCATCTGCATATCTGAGGTTATTGATATTTCTCCCAGCAATCTTGATTCCAGCTTATGCTTGTGCTACACCATTATAACTAAAGGTAAATGAATGTGGCTTACTTGAATTTCTGATCATGTGGTTCATCACTATATAAAAATGTGATTGTTCCTGCTCAAACCAATTACAGAGTCAACCAGAACACACCTGAATGTGCAATAAAAATAATTATTTATTATATTTCATAAAAATTCAACATTATGATTAGACCATTAATGACTTTAGATATGTTGGTTATTGATATCTTCCAAGTTTTTACAGTTTTATTTTCTCTTTCCACAAATGATGCTCCTTCCTGTGACTGCTCAGACTACTTCCCTTTAGGCAGTGGTCAAAGATGAAATTCCACATTTAGTCAATTGGAATATTGTTACCATCAGGGTAATGGCAGGAGCACTGATCTTGGTGCTGTAAGACCTGAGTTACAGTCCAGGCTACCCCACTTACAAGCATGTGATCATGTGCAAGTTACTTGACCACTCAGAGCTGTGGGCTCATCTTCATAAAATGGAAATGATAATACCTGCTCTGATATTCTTCCCTGAGGCTTGTGGTGAGACTCAAAGGAGATATTATACAAAAGTCTTTGCAGAGCATAGAGCACCATCAATTGTATGGTATCATGATTGGCATGCTCTAGGAATCAGTGTGCTTAAACCCTGGAGTATATTAAAATCACATGACTCACTGGTTTAAAATGTTCATTTCTAGGCTCTATTCCCAGACAGTCTAGTTTAGTAAGTTCTGGGTGGAACTTGGAGATCTGCATTTTTATCCTTCAACCTCCATTATCACCACCCTTTCGAATGATTTGCATATGAATGGTCTAGGATGAAGCTTAGAGAAATACTCATGTAAGGGTAAGATAAAACACTTATGAAGAACTTCAGAAATGGCTCCTCAGAAGAATAAGTTAGGTCCTGCCAGTTTTGGATTAGTATCAATCCACCTGCCAATGCAGGAGACATGGGTTTGATCCCTAGGTCAGAAAGATCCCCTGGAGAAGGAAATGGCAACCCACTCTAGTATTCTTGCCTGAGAAATACCATGGACAGAGGAGCCTGGTGGGCTACAGTTGGATACGACTTAGCGACTAAACAACAACAATCAGATATCTAATTGCTTTAAGTGATAAACTAACATAAGCTATTGAGCTGATGTCTAGTTGGAAGATGTTACTCAAACGAATTCACTCCAGAAAAAAAGATATTTATTGTAGAATTGCTCTTAAGAGTTGGTTGAAAATAATGAGAAAGACTTTTGTTTTCCACTGTATCTTAGCTTCCTCTAATGCTACTTCCAGGCCAGTATTTCTTGGCTTCACTTCTTCTCTGCCACGATTTCTGTACTGAATGAATGTCCTCCATCTCTCTGGGGAGAGAGGAATGGATTCCCGTCATTTTAACAAGGCTGTCTGATGAACCATGTGGGCATGCCTCAGGCCAGAGCACTGAGGGAGAAACAAAGCTTCAAAGATTCTGGCAACCGCGGGGGCATCCAAGATGGGAAGTAATAGAGCTGTGGTCTCTCAGCAGCCACAGACTCAAACGATAGCTGCTTTGTCATTCAGAATAGATAGCACAGGGCTAGCCCTGGGATAAATTATTCAGTCATTGAAATTGACTTTGATATTTCCCCACTATCTCCAATTCCTGATCATGCTTATTATCCCTGCCTCCTACCCTGGTCAGGACCCTCATTTTGATATCCCACCTAGTTCTCTCTGACTAGAACCTGGGAACTCTTTCTTTTCTATGACAACATCCCAACTGCCCCCTTGGCTCAGTGCCCCTGGTATAAAAGGAGGTAGTGGTAGTGCTGGGGGTGGAGGGATGGGACTCTAATCAATCAGTGTATTTGTGTTGAGGTTAAATGTGTTACTTTCCCCTAGGTGACTGAGGACTTTCTGGAAAGATATTTTCATCCCAAAGAATACAATGTCCAGGAATTATAGGCACAGGTAGCTTTGGAGGAGAGGTCCAGAGCGGAGGAGAAATTTTCAGGTAGCAGCCCTTCCCCAGTCACACCACCTAGTGGGTATATCAACGAGCCATGCACATTTCCAAGGGCTTTCCCTTTGGGACTTCTTAGTACCATTGTTTGGACTTAGCAGTAAGACAACTCCTTCTACCTCACCAGCCTCTATTTCCTGAAATAAAGGAGAAGGGGGCTGCAGAGGATGAGATGGTTTGTGCTAAGTGGCTTCAGTCATGTTCGACTCTTTGCAACCCTATAGACTGTAGCCCGCTAGGCTCCTCTGTCCATGGGATTTTCCAGGAAAGAATCCTGGAGTGGGTTGCCATTTCCTTCTCCAGGGGATCTTCCCAACCCAGGAATCGAACCTGAGTCCCCTATGTCTCCTGCATTGGCAGGAGGGTACTTTACCACTAGCATGACCTGGGCAACATCGACTCAATGGACATGAATTTAAGCAAACTCCAGGAGATAGTGGACTGGGAAGTTTGGCGTGCTGTAGTCCATGGGGTCACAAAGAGTCAGACACAACTTAGCTACTGAACAACAACAATATTTCATTGACTTCTCTTAGCAACCACACAAGAAAGGTGTTATGCTAAACTCCTTATGCAATGGACCATTGAGTCCCTTCAAGGACGGTATAAACTGTGAAGGTTAAATTCATCAATGCAAAGAATCAACTGTACTGACCCTAGATTAATGTTATCCTGAATTTAAAAAGAAAACTACCCCACCTCCAGCTGTGGACCCTAATTAGTTTAAATCAATTATTATAAGCCCACTCCCTTGCCACAGTGATTGGTTTTATTAGAACTAAGCCAATCAGTTCACTCAGCATTCCCCTGGCTGCATTTGACCTAATTAAGGGCAAAGGAAAGCAAGAAGATATCAGAGGGTTTCTGGGAAAGGAACTTCATTGTTTTTATTGGAATACTTCCAGATGTCTTTCTTTCTCTCTCTCTCTCTGAAAATTGATAAAGAAGCACATACTGGTCTTTTTGTTAGCAGTCATCTTGCCTCGGTCATAGGATGAAATTGACACCCAAGGCAAAACAAAGGCCTAGAACAAAACTGATTCTTTGATTATCATGGAGCTGCTGAATCAGATTAACACTGAAGCCTACCCTAATGCTGGACTTTGAGCTATGGGAATATGAGTTATGATTAGGTTCAGTTGCAAATAACTGTAAACCCTAATAACAGTGGCATAAACAAGTTAAAGGGTCATTTCTTTCTCAGGTTTAAAAACAGTCCAAAGAGCTAGTCCTGGGATAGTATATCTTACTTTCATCTGGCAGCTCTGCCATCACACACAAGTCCAGTCAGCAAGAAAGAGTAAAGTGAAAGTCAGTTCTCAGAAGACACATATAACACTGTTTAGATGCCAGAACTTAGTTATGTGACTATAACTAGTTTTAGATGTGGCTGAAAAAATGTCTTTGTTTTGGGAGGTCATATATGCCTGGCTAAAAGTTGTGAGTTCTTCTCCTGGTATAAGGGGGAGATGAATCTTTGGGGATAACTAGCATTCTCAGCCATTGTATGTCTTCCTTACTATTTAAGGCAGTTTGGATGGAGTTTCCTGTTATTTACAAACACATCCTAATTGACATAGCCCCATAAGCCCCCACTGACGTTCCATCTCCAATCACACGCAGATGGATAAAAGTAAGAAGACCTTCACTGGGAGCATCTCAAGGTCTGTCCTTGTTTTTCTTCTCAGGCTTGGGACAGCACCTGGCACTTAGAGGCACTCGATAAATATTTGCTGAATGGAACAAAATTAACTAAGAAGATTCAAACAGAGAGAGTTCAATAGAATCTTGGCATAGTGACTTGTCAGCTCTGGCCTTGAGGAAACTGTAAAATCTTCTGAGGCTATAAATAAGAGAAGTAATACCTACCTTCAAACACTGTTCAAACATTAGTGACAATGTATGTGGAGAGCTCAGCAAAATTTCTGGCACATACCCACATAGTTGACACACACATACCATGTGCATGAATTTTTTTTTTAATTACGATTATACATTATCCATCTTGAAAGAACCCTGAAGTTAAGAAAAGAGGGATTTTGGCAGTGTTTCAAATACCCACAAACTCTACTGGCTATTATTCATTCTTATTCTTAGGAAAATATAACTGCTGAGTTCAAAGGAAAGAATTCTTTGAAGAGATTTTTCATTAACACCCCGAAGCCGTCTTAGATATCAAATAGTTATTTAGTGAGTAAAGTGTGAATGAATCAGAACATATGTATTGAATTTATCTTGGAACTCTGTGTGTGTAAAACCTAACTACAAAATGTGCTTTGCATTCTCCCTCTGTCCAAAGGCTGGAAAAACAGCATGACGTTCTGCTGAACCCAAAATGACCTTGAACTCAGCAAATAGACCAAACTGATGGAAGAACCCCAGGTCATTTTCTGGGTCTTTACCATATTAAGGTGTCTACAACCCACTGTGATTTGGGATCTTTTGTGTTTGTTTTCCTTGGTTTGACTCAGAAACTTAAGGGAGAAAACACAATCACCCTCTTGGTCCTCACTCCAGGTCTGAGAACAAAGATAGAAATGTTACCCCTGTGAAGAGGGCCTCTTCTAAGCAATGGGGCCTCGCAGACGTGGAAAGAACTGAGTTACCTTTTAAGTCAAATCATAGATAAAGGCTGTAGTAAGAGGAGCTGAAAGAAAGAGCGCAGGGGATTTTAGAATGTTAACAGAGGTTAGCAGTCCTCCTCCCATTTCGGTGTTGAGAAAGCTGCATTTCAGAGAAATGGCTGTTCTTAGCAGGACGTGCAGTGAGCTAACAGTGGGGAGAGTAGGGACTGAAAGGCAAGTTTCTCATTCTATAATCCATTACAACCTTGCAGGAAAAATGTTTAAAACACACACAAATTTTTTTTTTAATCTGTTTGCAAAGGCAGCATATTGGTTTTAAAGGGTTGCAAGTGGCTTAGAGTGTACAAGGGGCTTTCACACACGCTCTCATCTGACCTCACACACACACAGAACGCCCTTTAGCACACTCTGCCAGGCTTTGCACAGGAGGGAACAGAGGTTAGGTGGCTTGGCAAAGTTGCTCAGAGGAAGCGCTGACTCCAAACACACCTCTTTCCGCTCTGCACTCTGTAAGTCAGAGACAAAACAATCTTGTTTCTTTTTAAAAAGAAGAAAGAAATGCTAGTTTGTTGTTCTGATACCGCCATCTCTGTTTGCTGACTGTCTTTAGGGTAAAAAGTCCTCCTTGAAAATGAGATGAAAACATTTCCAGGTTTTTCTTTCTGGGGTGATTACCGACGCTCTGCTTTCGGCCTCTGGCCTGATGAGCATAGGAGGGGATCCATTCCGACTCTGCCGCAGCCTTCCGCTCTGGTCTCCCTCTCGCCTTCCTCACTGGGCCTCTCTTTCCTCCCCTCTGGGTGCACAGTACATCCTCAGCCCCATCAGCCACCATGTCCTGAAACACAGCAAACTGCTCAAGACTCAAGTGAAGTGAAAGTTCCTCAGTTGTGTCCAACTCTTTGCAATCCCATGGACTACACAGTCCATGGAATTCTCCAGGCCAGAATACTGGAATGGGTAGCCTTTCCCTTCTCCAGGGGATCTTCCCAACCCAGGGATCGAACCCAAGTCACCCGCGTTGCAGGTGGATTCTCCACCAGCTGAGCCACAAGGGATGTTCAAGATTCAAGTTGACGTCCAATGTCAAAACGTTTGTTGTCTTTGTCACGGTTGTTGCTAGGTTCTGACTGATGGATTGACTGAAAGTAGAAATTATCCTATTTTTTTAATCAAAAGCCAAATCCTCTGTTCTCTCAAAACCATAGGCCTGTTGAGATGGCTGGATAGCTCATTAAAACATTAAGATCTTTTCCCCAAAATTGGCAGGGCTGGGGGACTTCCCTGGTGGTCCAGTGGTTAAGAATCTGTCCTGCGATGCAAATGACAGGGGCTTGATCCCTGGTCATGGAATGAAGATCCCACATGCCACAGGGCAACAAAGCCCATGGACCGCAGCTAGAGGCTCTGTGCGCCACAACAGAAGACCCTGCATGATGCAAAAAGATCCCACGTGCTGCGGCTAAGACCTAACACAATCAAATAAATTAAGTAATTTTTAAAAAAGAATTTATAAGAATAAATAAATGAAAGGGTGACTTCTTTCCAGGAGGTTTTCAATTAAAAAAAAAAAAAAAAGGCGTTGGGGCTCTGTCCAACACAGACTTTTCAGTAATGACCACTGATTGATACTTTTTTCCCCTCATAGTGGTACTGATTTTCCCTTGGCTTTTAATTCTATTAATCAGAACCAGTGACATGCTGGAGCTGGCTCCTAGCATGTCATGAGAGGTGATCCTTAAATTTCAGGAATTTGTGAAGCTGACGTGTTAAAAGCAACCATTATTACAAATTAAATTATATAAACTCACAATTAAATTATTTTAAAATCAAATGTAATAAATGCTCAAAACATATCACTTCCTAATTACTTGTATTTATTTTTAAAAACTAAAGAATAATATTGGTTCTTCTGAGATTATTTGGGTGCCTGTTTGGTGGAGATACCATAACCTGGTGTACTGCTGTGTTTCTCTTCCCAACTGTGTTTGGTGATGTCATGTTGATAGCTTGAAACCAAACATGGAGGCAGCATTTACTCCACAGAAATTGGAAAATAGAAAACACTACAAATCAGAATTTCTTTATTTCAGGGAGTCCTTTTTTAAAAAATGCACTTACTAGCACTTCACCCAGCAGAACCACCTGTAGATCCTGCAACATGAATATATCAAGATCACTGTTCTTAGTGCTCTAGCAAAATCTTATTTATGATAGCAGTCCCCAAAGCAAGGAGTGCAAGAATGACCTTGAAGAACCAAGCGATTGTTAAGTAGTGTAAAACAAAGGTGCCTTGGGACCCACCCTCTTCCTCTTTCTTTATATAGAGATTAATGACTAAGACCGCTTTTAGATAACATAGACACACCCCCGGACAAAATTAACAAAATTAGGTAGTCTTCTTATTGAAAAGTAGAAAGAAAATAGTGCTGGTTAACTACTAATTTTCAGAAAGAAAGGTTCGGGGCTTCACTGTACTTCCACAGCTGGGGACACAGGTTCCATCACTGCTTGGGGAACTTAAGATCTCACACGTCATGTGGAGGGCCAAAAAAAAAAAAAAAAGGTTTAACCTCAACCATCAACGTTGTTACACAAAAGCTACTGCTTTGAGCAGGTTGTTTTGAACAACAATGTTGTTCTAAACAAAAACATCTAAATGTTGTTCAGTCACTTAGTTGTGTCCAACTCTTTGCAACCCCATGGACTGCAGCATGCTAGACTTCCCTGTCCTTCACGGTCTCCCAGAGTTTGCTCAAACTCATGCGCTGAGTTGGTGATACCATCCAACCATCCCATCCTCTGTTTTCCCTTTCTCCTCCTGCCCTCAATCTTTTCCAGCATCAGGGTCTTTTCCAGTGAGTCAGCTCTTCGCATCAGATGGTCAAAATATTGGAGCTTCAGCTTCAACATCAGTCCTTCCAGTGAATATTCCGGGTTGATTTCCTTTAGGATTGACTGCTTTGATCTCCTTGCAGTCCAAGGGACTCTCAAGAGTTTTCTCCAGCACCACGGTTTGAAAGCATCAATTCTTCGGCACTCAGCTTTCTTCTTTAGGGAGCAGATATCCTCAGTTCCTCCTTGTCCCACTTCTTACAGAAGCCTGTGCTGGCCTGGCATTGCCTGTGATGGGGTGGGAATGGCTGCCTGATTCTGGGGTTCAGACCTGGAAAACTCACTTGCCCAGAGACACCAGGCACGCTTCGCCCAACAGATTACTTTACCTCCCCTCTGCTTTACCCCTTTGTCTTATTTCTCAGTTGATTCAAACCCAGGAGGAAAGAGGGTATTAACTTCAGGGCCTCTCTAACCCATCAACAGCCAAGGATGAAGTGGCTTCGAACTCAGTCTTCCAAGGACATTACAGAGAAATTTTTTATGGCTGTGGTGAGAAGCTGTCAACACTTGCCCACAATATCTTTCATGTTCAAGTGTTTGAACATTCTACTACATGGAAGTTTGGCATCTCATTGGAGCCCTGGCTCTTTTTGACCCAGCTCCAAAATTTATTCCTTAAGAAAATCTTGGCTTTTTTTCAGTCAGATCCCCCACTCACAGCTCAGCTCCAGGCAGGGATGGGAAGGCCTTTGATCAAAACAGGGATCCTGGCCAAGCCCTTTAAAGTTTCACAACTATTAACCCTCCCACCTGTTTACCTGGGTTTCAAAGCAAGTGCTCTGCTCAAAAGGACAGTAAAGGATTTCTGAGTCCCAAATCTCACTAGAAAAAATAATTTTGAATGGTTTACTATCCCATTTATCTGAAAAACCCCAGTGAGATCATCTTATCTAGGAATAATATTTCCTATAGGAGTGTTAACAGAAGACAATCTGGATTAAAAATAGACAAGTGGTTATTCCTACTGCAGTTGCTATGAAACTCGCATTGAAGATACAGTTCAGAGCATCCTTCAGAAATTTCTGTCTGGTCACCCAAGTGAGGAACATCTTGGATCTTTGTGCTATGGAAAATTTGTCTCTCCCATGATGAATGAAATGCTTCTTCCTTTCAGATGATAATTGAAGTACCCCTTTCCCTCCTTGTCTTGGCCATAGGGAGGCTGCAGCTAAGCCTCAGACTTAATGCTCACTCACAGATGCTCTATCAACCCTTATGGTTGGATTATCTGCCTTGCACATCTTAATCTTGCCCTCTCCTCTTTTTTTCTTCCCTTTTATTGACTTTGATATATTTATTCCATTTTAAAGTCATTCTGAAATTCTTTAGCTAAAAGATGAGATACAACTAAATACAATGAAAAATTCAATGATTGCTTGAGGTTGGGAGTGCTGTATGGGAGAGGAGACACCTGCAGGACATAGGGGAACTTTGGAGGGCCATGGAAGGTCTATACCTTCATTGTGGTAGTGGTTACCTGCATACATGCATTTATCAAAATCCATTGAACTGAGTGCTTAAAATGGTGCATTATCTTGTAAGCAAACTGAACCTCAATAAAGTTGACTTATTCAACTAACATGTTCCTATGATCTGCATTTTACATGGTACTGGGCAGAAAGTACACACAATTGTGTAGGCTGTTCACCAAACAAGGGTACCTGGCCCAGAGGCTAGGAAGGGCCGAAATCCAGCCCATGCCTGGCTCATCAAGCCCAAGTGCCCAGCAAGGGGCTGAGTCTTCTCAGAGGAAGACTTTGCTTTTCTTTTTTATATTTTATAATGGTATATTTACATTTTTATAAAACTTTTTATTTTATATGAAGTATAGTCTATTAACAATGTTGTGATAGTTTCAGGTGGACAGCAAAGGGACTCAGCCTTACATATACCTGTATCCATTCTTCTGAGGCAGCCTTTTTGATTCTGGAAAAAGCATTATATGAATATGGGTTTTTGGAAGCCTGGTTCTGAAGACATAGTGAAAAAGAATACAGATACTTTCCCGCCCTTGTGGAATTTGTTGTCTAGGGGGAAGGAGTTAAAACAAACAGTAAACATATAAGATAATGATAAGTTGTAATAAGTACTGTTAGAAATAAATCCTAAAGAAAATCAACCCAAAGTATTCACTGCAAGGACTGATGCTAAAGCTAAAGTTCCAATACTTTGGCCATCTGATGCAAAGAGCCGACTCATTGGGAAAAAAACCTTGTTGCTGGGAAAAATTGACGGCAGGAGGAGAAGAGGGCAACAGAGGACGAGTTGGTTGAATGGCATCACTGACTCAACGGACAAGTAAACTCTGGGAAATAGTGAAGGACAGGGAAGCCTGGAGGGCTGCGGTCCATGGGGTCGCAAAGAGTCAGACATGACTTAGAGACCAGACAACAAGAAATAAATATGATGATGTAACGGAGAGTGTCAGGCTTGAGGAGATACCCAAGATAATTCATCAGGAAAGACTTCTTAGAAGAGGACATTTCAGCTGAAGCCCAAGTGATGAGAAGCAACCAGCCTTGCAGAGTGTGGGAAAGCAACCCAGACAGAGGGAACAGCAAGAGCAATTTCTTGGGGGCAGGAGAACTCAGACTATTCATGGATCAGAGAGAAGGTCACTGAGCATGTAATAAGCCAACTGGAGCAGGGCATAGGGGTCAATAATGTAACAAATTCACCAAAAGTTAGACAGAAGCCTTGAGAAATGGCTCACAATACTAACTGCACTACAAAACATTTTATTGTTCATAGATTTTAGAATTGCCAAGAGACCTTACAGATAAGAGAGTCCTTCAATCTGCCCCTATGACAAATGCAAAAAACAAGGGCCAGTTCACGCTGATAACTGGTAGCACAAATAGGAGAACTCAGGCTTGGCTTCAATTCAGCTCACATTTACTGACTGCCCACCACATGTCAGGAACTATTTTCTACCTGACGGTCTAAAGCTTTTCAGACAAGGCAGGGTTGAGTACCAAGAATGACTGAATCGGTGCAATTCTACTGCTGAAGACATGTTAAGATAAGGAACGTCTTCCTTTAGACAGCTGTGGGGGCTTAATCAGATGAGTATTTCACAAGACTTGATTTTTGCCTTGTGTTTTAAAATGGTTTCAATTCGTGACCATGAGATACATTTTTTGAAAGATTCATATCTTGAAGCAACCCGTTCTGAAGCTAATCCTATGCTGACAGTGTTAGGAATGAGAAGACCATTAAGGGAATGCTGAGTGGGAATTAACAAGAATATAATCTCAAGTAAATAGTGTTGATCAATCATGGGAACACCAGCACCATCTTTGAAACCCAAGAAAATCGAGATAGTATGGAAGACTTGCAGGGAAAAACTCAGATCTCACACCCCATGTCACAGAACACGGTGTCATCTTCCACATTTCCTTCATCCATCTGTACTCACTGCCTGGAAACGGCAGGTGAAAATGACAACTACCCTTTATGAAACCAGCCTTCATCACGGTTAAATGACTTGCAGGCTAGTAAATCCCAAGGTTCTTGGGATTATATTCTCCCTGTCTGATCTCCCTTTTCAAAAAGCTAAAGAAGCTAGAGCCGTGCAATTAGGCATCAGCCCACAGAAATAGAAATATGCCACAAAACCATCACTTCCCCCTCTATCTCCTGCAGTTCTAAGAGTAACAGAAATGAAACCTACCATCTTCAACACAAACTTGAGTATCCTACTCAAGCAGATAAAAAGCTAATTAAGAAACCGAGGCTAATATTCAAAGAGATGTTTTCCCTTGAGCATAATGGGTTTTTGTTCTCCTTTTAAAGAAAGTGACTTTCTTGCTTTCATCTGGGGTCCCTTTTCCTAACTGACCCCTCATCCCAAGATGCAACCCCCTGGCAGTCAAGTCTAGATTAAACAGCTTCACCTAATCCAAACACATTCTGGTCCTTTCCATGGAAGGGATTTAAGAAGGTCAATGGCACCCCACTTCAGTATTCTTGCCTGGAAAATCCCATGGATGGAGGAGCCTGGTGGGCTGCACTCCATGGGGTCATGAAGAGTCAGACATGACTGAGCAACTTCACTTTCATTTTTCACTTTCATGCTTTGGAGAAGGAAATGGCAACCCACTCCAGTGTTCTTGCCTGGAGAATCCCAGGGACAGGGGAGCCTGGTGGGCTGCCGTCTATGGGGTTGCACAGAGTTGGGCACAACTGAAGTGACTTAGCAGCCTCAGCAGTCTCAGTCTGGGCTGACCTCCCACTGGGTGTGCAGTGAACTCAGTACAGTTTGCTGCCCAGCACTTCCTCCTCTGAAACTGCTCCTCACGTCCCCCTGTCCTGCCCAGTCACAGTGCCATCTCTGGAGAGACCCATCTCCTAGGACCCACCTCTCCGGCCACATTGGGTTGGTCTACAGGCAGTTGGGCCTCAAAAACTGACCAGAACCCGTAAGGCTTTCAGGCTGTCTCCAATGATACATTCCTATTTCCCTCTGAGTCTTCCTCCCTCTTTTCCCGGACACACTAGCTTTCTCTGTTGCTCATCCAGGTGTCAGAAGAGGGTAGTTAGTTTCTCCGAAGTTAACACTTGTTTGCAAGCAGCAGGGTGTCATGGAAACCAACAACAGGGTGATAGGTGGGCCTGTAGTGTAATGAGAACCAAGGGCTTGAATCACAGTGTGAGTAAGAATCTCACTCTGTCACTTCTCCCCATTTCTTCCTACGTACCTCTGTCGGTCCCCTCTCACTGTAGACTAGCTCTCTCTACTGCCCAATCTACTATGTAAATAATGCCCACAGCCAACAGTTCCTGGGGTTACAATTCCTCAATTCAAGACAGCTGTTACACTGAATTAGACTCTTAGTCTAATTCCAAATTCCTGGAAAAGCTCTTTGTTTCTCCATGGATGTTATCGGCATTTTGGGCAGGGCAATTCATGCCATATGGAACTGTTCCCTGCAAGCAGGATGTTTAACCTATTGGCCCCTGCCCATGAAATGCCAATAACCACCCTCCCCAACCTTACCCATTGTGACAACCAGAAAACCGCATCCGCCGTCTACCAGATGCCCCTTGGGGGGCAATATCACCATAGTTTGAGAACTACTGTATTAGATATTCCAACTCAGCCTGGTTCAGTTTGAGGTCCTATTCCCAGAGAATCTGATACTTGTTATAAGTGGCTACATTCTGAGAGGAATTTCCCTTGGCATACATCTTAGAGGACAGAGGTATGTGTAACAGAAGATGAAATTTTCATTTCTTTATGATTTTGAGTCAGCTATATTTCTTTCTAAAAAACAAAAAGAGTTTTGTTTTTGGGGGACATATCTTGCTTCTGCTGTTTTATTTTTCTTGCACAATGACATGATGGTGAAATCAAGGATGTGGTAAACGTTTGTTTTGGTTTTTTTAAAAATCATGTAATTAGTAGTGAAAAATGGCAAATATTGACTTGTGAGTTGGCACTCTCCTTTGGACTCGAACAACCAAGTACAAATGCAAGTCAGATGTCCCTCCTTCAGGTACCCCAGGGACAGTGGAATGGGAAGGAAGAGCAGGAAAGAGAGAACTTGACAACGAAAGCAGTTTTTTCCTTCATAGAAACAGGTTTGGCCATGACTAGCTCTGCCTACCTCTCTCCCATTCTGAGTTCAAGGGTGGGATCCTTCCTTTGCTCAAGGACCATAATAAAAGCATGGTTAGACTCGTTACACACATAGCCCAAGAGGAATTAAGGTGAGTGGGAAATGATGAAGGTATTGCTTTAAGGCAAACATTTTTAACTTGTTATTATGACCTTGGAAAATGTGACCCAGAGCAATAACACTAGTACTCTTAAGACCGCTGGTGTGCCGAGGCTCTAGCTTGGACCCTGCACGGTCATGAAAGAGGAGACCTATCATAAAGTTTATGGTCTGAATAAAATTCCAATTCAGTTTTAGAACCAATGTGATGAACTAGGAAGTCATCTCTGAAATAATGCTGTTATGAGCAAGTGGGCCATAGAGTTGAAAGAGAACAGACTTTGGTGGTAAGAGATATGGATTCTAGAATAAAAAAGAACCCATAAGTGAGCCCACACTGATATGAAAAAATGAAGGAATGGGGAAATTTTTCCTTACAGTAGGATTCCAACTAATAAATGTAGGAGAAAGGACAGAATTTAAAAATCACCACTTGGCAACCACCACGTTAATAGTTGCTTCAAGGAAAAGTTATTCATGAATGATAAAATCAGCAGGTGAAGTATGATGAGGAATAAACCCACAGAGACTCAAGGTTTCTCCTCACAAGATATTCACTTATTACAAAGGGATGAAATAGTAACTTTACCATGGAAATACCCCGCAGATTCTGTCTTAATCAAGGGATCAGTGTTCCTATCATGAGAAATGGAAAAATAGACGTCCTGTGCCTCCTGACATGATACCCTGAGAAGGACACTGTATCACTGCTGTGCTGCTTGTGCCAGAACTGCAGGGCTTGAATCTAATCTTGAAAAACATCAGACAAACCCAAATCCAGAGACATTCTTTAAAATAAGTGACCTATACTCTTTAGTATCAAAACCCTAAAAACAAAGATAGACTGAGGAATCATTCCAGATTAAAGAACATTGAAGAGACATCACAACTAAATTTGTGACTCTGGACTGGGTCCTAGTCCAATAAAGGACACGAGTGGGACAATTGACAAAATTTGACTAAGGTCTGTACATTACTTTATAATATTGCTTTAATGTTGATTTCCTGATATGGCGTTATAATACAATACAGTAAATAAATGTACTCTGGTTACAAAAAAGAGTTTTTACTTTTAGGAAATACATGCTGAAACACTTAGAAATGAGGAAAAGAGAGAGAAAGATAAGATTCTAATCCTAGGTCTGCCATTAACTAGGCGACCCAGGACAAGTTGTTCACACCCTCGGGGCTTCGGCTTTCTGTTTGTGAGATGAAGGGATTGCACCAGTTGCATGATCCTCAAGGTGTGATGAAATAAAACAGCATCATCTGGGAAATTGTTAGAAATGCTGATTCTGAGGTCCCATCCCACCCCATTCTGGGGATGTCCCCCCTCCCTTTTTTTTTTAAGATTTAAAAGCACTTAATGACATGGCATATATTTAACAGATAGGACAAAAGTTGAGCAGTACAGGTCATAGAACTGAGCACTGGGCCTGAATGACCACCTCCCTCGCTGCTCAGGCACAGCCTCTGGAGTTCATTCCTATCAATATGTCTTGATTGTGCAGTCAGATGAAAATTTGTCATTTCCATTGTTACAATGACAGAGAAATGCACACTGTGTATCAAAGAGCAAGGTGATGAAGCCAATGGGGATGGAGCCTGTATATTAACGAGTCCTCCGTGAAATCCTGATGTGTGCTGAGGTGTGAGAACCGCTGCCCTAGTTATCTCCAAGGCCTCTGTTAGCTTAAGGTTAGCTGATGTTCTGTGGTTCTCATCTGTCTCCTACAGAGGACCACTGTCTCTCAGAAAGAGTGCCTCCCCTCTCCAGTTCACTCATCATTTATTTGGTGCTGACACAGGGCTGGCTGGAAGTGCTGGAACTTTGGAGAAATGGTTCTTCTGGGCATTTAGACCCAACCTGTGCTTGCAATAGATACAGATGAAACATAAAACATTTAATAATCCTACTCACTCGGGATAGCAAAAAAACTAAACGATGCATAATTAAGTTCCATGCAGTGGCTTATCTGCCTTGGCCTCTTACTAAAATGCTTGAGCCACTTGCTTCTAGGAAGAGTGGGTCTGTGAATCACTCCTAAGAGTTTCTATTGCTATGTTTAGAAAAGTTTGCCTTAGCCTTCTCTTCAGGATAAGTGTTTCCTGGATTACTCAGGTGGTTGAGAATCTCTTCTCATGCCTTCTAAACACTTCTACAAGCCCAGAGTTAACTCTTATCTGTTAAGTGTCCTTAAGCTGTGACCTAAGAGAGTGTAAAGTTTGCTTCTGATTGGCTGTTGATGAAAAAGAGCAAACAGACAAAAATCTCTCCCATTCTTGGTTTACCGGTTACTTCTGGGCTAGCGGTAAAGAACCCACCTGCCAATGCAGGAGACATAAGAGACTTGGACTCGATCCCTGTGTTGGGAAAATCCCCTGGAGAAGGGCATGGCAACCCACTCCAGTATTCTTACCTGGAGAATCCCATGGACAGAGGAGTTTGGCAGGCTGCAGTCCATGGAGATGCCAAAAATTGGACAAGACTGAAGCGACTTAGCACACAAGCACACTCTGGTCTCCTATCCCTGAAGGTTTTCCATTCACATCCACACCCCTGTCCTCAGCACCACCTGGCTGTCAAAGCTACTTTTTTAGTCCTGATCTTGCCTAACTTCAGTTTCTGATTTTGTGTTGTTTCTACATTTTTATTTATTGATTGAACAGATAGTGGAGATCTACATGCCCCTCTTCCCTGCCCACCCTGACTTTATCCTCCAGGTTAAATTTCTGATTTTTGACAGTCATGGGGATGCCCTTTGAGAACTGATTCACTCTATCCAAAACAGATCCATCATCTTCTCTACCATTCTGGACCCAATTTCCTTAAGCTTCTTTGTCTCCATCTGTAAAACAAGATAATAATAGCACTTTCCTCATAGGGTGTGTATGTCCCCCACAGAATCAATGCTTGTAAATTTTAGCACTGCTGAGCACATAGTAAGAACTGAGTAAAAATTCACTATTGATTATATAGTTATAATAATAATAATAAACAACTCTCCCTAAATTGAATATCTATCTATGGGTTTGCCTTTTCTCCCAGTCTTCCAAATTGGCAACTTTGGAGTTCACCTGCCTCTGCCCCAAAGTTCAATGAGTGAACTTTGGAGTTCACTCATTCTCCTCCATTGCAGATATTTTGGCCTCATCTACCTTTATATAGGGCTTCTCTGGTGGCTCAGATGGTAAAGAATCCCTCCACAGTGCAGGAGACCTGGGTTCGATCCCTGGGTTGGGAAGATCCCCTGGAGGTGGGCATGGCAACCCGCTCCAGTATTCTTGCTTGGAGAATCTTCATGGACAGAGGAGCCTGGCAGGCTACAGTCCATGGGGTTGCAAAGAGTCAGACAAGACTTATTGCTTTCTTGGTGGGGTTTGCATGGGACAAGAATTAGAAACAAATTCCCTAGGAGGCTGCCCTACTCTTGCAAAGACCTTGAACTAGACTGCTGAGGAGACTCTGCCATGGGTCACCCACCTCTGCCCCTGGGTCCCTTTCAACACAATCTCCCTGCCTCCCTTCTGGGATATTGCTGATAATTAGTGCTTCATTCCTGACATTGCTATTTCCCCCTGGGCCAAATGACTGAGCTTGTTACATTTAAAAATGTAAGATTTCCTGGCTCTCTTTAGTGCATTTAATCCTGCCACCCTTGGGCTTCCACAAACAAAGGCACACTTCTCGTTTTCATGGTAAAGTAGGTGAATAAATATTGAGAACAAATCCTTCCATCTATCAAATATTCTAGTGCTTCAGTCTCAACAGCTATCTTGGGGATGAGTGGGGCATGGTGAATGACGGCCCTTGGTCAGCATAGCATTGGAAGGGAAAGAATGTGTCAGGGCTCATGTTTATGCTTTCCAGTGTGTGTTCATTCCATCGTGTTTTCCCCCTCCCCATTTTTAGCAAATGGCTATTTCACACTTCAGTTCAGTTCAGTCCCTCAGTCGTGTCCAACTCTTTGTGACCCCATGAATCGCAGCAGGCGAGGCCTCCCTGTCCATCACCAACTCCTGGAGTTGACCCAAACTCACGTCCATCTAGTTGGTAATGCCATCCAACCATCTCATCCTCTGTCATCCCCTTCTCCTCCTGCCCCCAATCCCTCCCAGCATCAGGGTCTTTTCCAATGAGTCAACTCTTCGCATGAGGTGGCCAGAGTATTGGAGTTTCAGCTTCAGCATCAGTCCTTCCAATGAATATTCAAGACTGATTTCCTTTAGGATTGACTGGAAAAAAGACACTTGTTCCTTGGAAGAAAAGCTATGACCAGCCTAGACAGCATATTAAAAAGCAGAAACATTACTTTGACAACAAAGGTCCATCTGGTCAAAGCTATAGTTTTTCCAATAGTCATGTATGGATGTGAGAGTTGGACTATAAAGAAAGCAGAGCGCCGAAGAATTCATGCTTTTAAACTGTGGTGTTGGAGAAGACTCTTGAGAATCCCTTGGACTGCAAGGAGATCAAACTAGTCATCGTCATGATAACAGCTTAGAAATGAGCGCACAGACCCCTCTGTTCTTTGCTAAGCCATGTTCGAGCCTAGCAGAGTAAGCCTTCTTCACTGAAACTGCAGCTAATCAGAACGCTGGCAATCTCGCCAAATAAAAGGGCTCAAAGAGAAATGCCTTGACTAAAGCTAAAACATCTGCCACCCGGTTGTAGCATTTCATATTTGATATCAAGGAACATTAGATTTATTATGCCATGTACTTCGATTTTGTGGCAGATGCTTCCTCTGCTGGGAAATACTGGGCTTGGGCATTTCCTCCTCCAGGAAGCCTTCCCCTCCCATGGCTTCAGTTATTTTCCCTGGGTTCCCAAAACCAGTGTGTGCTGGGTGTGAGGGGCCCAGGCTTGGGCCTTGTATTTCAGGGGCTCCTTTCTGACCCTCCTTTTGACTGGCCTCTCCTTCCAGGACAAACAAACCCCTGGACCAAGGGAATATGTCCATTCAGAGAATGGATTTTCCCTCCTGGACCGTATGTTGGATACTCAAGATCCCAGAATGTTCTCCTTGAATGGCCTCCAGCCCTCCATCTTGAAAGTTGACCACATAGCTGGTGAACACACCCCGAGGGATGCTGAGAGGTAGCTGGGCAATGGCTATTTGCTGCTGGAGAGAAGCTTGGATATGCAGTCTGAGGGGTCCACGGGCAGGTGTGCTGACATTCACAGTGCAGGATGGAGCTGGGGTTGCGAAGTCAACGGGGGTGAGCCAGGGGTATATCTGATAAGGTAGGAGGATAGAACACATTGTATTGATAGTTTATTAGCTAGGTTTACAATTTTAAATTCTTAGATGTATAGTCAATGGTCCTTTCTTTGTACTCTTGCTCTGGGCCCTGCAAATGTTAAAGGTGGACATGTTCAAAACATCCAGGGAATATCTCTGGGTTTGCAATACTAACACTGTATAATCATCTGTTTCATGGCTGTGGTAGCTACTGTGTACTCCCCCCCAGCCTCAGGGTTTTTGCACACACTGTTTTCTCTCTTGGAATGGTCTTCCCATGGATCCCTTTAGCCTAGTAAACTTTTTTAAAATTGAAGTTTAGTTGATTTACAATATCGGGTAAGTTTCAGGTGTACAACAAAGTGATTCAGTTATATATTTACGTAGATATGCCATATTTTTCAATTATTTTCCATTAAAGCTTATTGCAAGATATTAAATATAGTTCCTTGTGCTGTACAGTAGGTCCTTGCTGTTTATCTGTTTTATATATTGTAGTATGCATCTGTTAATCCCATATTCCCAGTATATCCCTCCCTCCCCTTCCCCTTTGATAACCATAAGTTTTCTATTAATATGTATATAGGTCTGTTTCTGTTTTGTAAATAGGTTCATTTGTCCTATTTATTAGATTCCATATTTAAGTTACATCTTGTGATAGTCATCTCTCTCTGTCTGACTTACTTCACTTAGTATGCTAATCTCTGGGCTCATCCATGTGCGGCAATGGCAGATATATGTGTATGTGTGCACGTGTGCTCTGTCACTTCGGTCATGTCTGACTCTTTGTGACCCCACGGACTGTAGCCCACCAGCCTCCTCTGTCCATGGGATTCTCCAGGCAAAAATACTAGAGTGTGTTGCTTTGCTCTCCTTTAGGGTGTCTTCCTGACCCAGGGATCGAACCTGCATCTCCTGCATTGCTGGGGGATTCTTTACTGCTGAGCCACTGGGGAAGCAATATATATATATATGTTACATCTTCTTTAACCATTCCTCTATTGATGGACAGTTAGATGATTGCTTCCATGTCTTTAGCTTGTGTGTGTGTGTGTGTGTGTGTGTGTGTATTAGTTGCTCAGTCATGTCCAACTCTTTGCGACTCCATGAACTGTGCCCCGCCAAGCTCCTCTGCCCATGGAATTCTCCAGGCAAAAATACTGGAGTGGGTGGCCATTCCCTTCTCCAGGGGATCTTCAACTTTTAATTTATATATCGGACCTCAGTTGGAATATTTTATCAAAAAAGTCTTCCCTGACTTCCTAGATTAGGTCAGGCCCTCCTGGTTTTTCACTCCCAAATCTCCTGATACTCTAATAATACTCTGAGGTGAAAGTACAGTAGCAATAATGATAATAACAATGTTAGTGATGATGATAAAAACAAGTATCCACTGATTACTAAGTGCTAGACTTTTTTATGGGTGCTTTACATATATGACCTCATTTATTCTGCATAAGACAAATGAAATAGTCTCATCCTCATTTTACAGATGAAGAAACTGAGGCTTAGGAAGTGTGGTAGGCTGTTATGCTTCTGGTACCTACCTGAATCAGACCTCCCAGTATTCTCACCTTCACAATGATTACCTACCTGCTAACCCAGGTGATTTGCTTTGGCCAATGATCCTTCAGCAAGCATGACTTACTGATAAATTCTTGCACATTGGAGCTTATCATCTTTGAACCCAACTTCATTTAAGACTCCCAGATCAAACTAATGAATGAAAAGAACCACATGGTGAGGGAGGCCCAACTGGTTCAGCATCTCAGCTGACCTCAGCATACAGCTGACCCTGAAGCTGAATGCAACCACCACAGGCAAATTATAATCATAGAATAAAGAATAACATAATAGTACAGTGTACTACAAAATGTACATAGAAATAGATCATTAGTAGAGAGGGGTTAATTTGCTCAAGAGCCCAGAACTAATAAATGATAGATATGCATGCGAAGTTTATAACTATACTCATACTATATCACTTCTAGTCCAAGCTGTCCTCTTCTGGACACTGGATGGACTGTGGCTCTGCTCTCTGGATCCTCTCCTGGTCTACACCACACTTGCCTACCCTCTAGCCCACTCAGCTTCCTCTGGCCATGCTGTCATGCAAATATCATGGACACACAGGACTACTGAGAGGAGCAGAAGTCCCTGTAAGATGGGCAGCTTCTTATCGCAGTGTGAGATTCCTTGGGGAGTGGGTTCTCTCCAGCCTGGGTGCCCCTACACCCCCTGGGCCTCTCCCCCAGGGGAATCAGGTAGGCCAATCCCCCTTCTCTCCCCTGTGTCTCCAGGGCACTATCTCTTCAGTTCTGCACCCTCCCTTCCCCATTTCCTCAAATCAGATTTAGACTGACAAATAAGCTTTTCTTTCTCCCACTAAGATTTTCCATTAGGCATCTGCTGACGTGGCCCTTCCCATTCAGAGAAGCCGAGGGTATAAGGGGTAACAAAAGCGCTGGTTCTTCCATTCAAGCACCATAAACTAGAAATGCTTTCTAGTCTCAAACTAGAAATGGGAGGAAAAGAGCACCTTCCAAAGAGAGAAATACAGTGAGGATTGCCGAGGCCTGGAGAGTGACTGACAACATATGCTTCAGCCCAAACTGAGATTTGAAAAATCCCCAGAACTTCTTAGAGCGCTTACCCATGGCTGATCCTTCTGTCTCCCAGAAAAATGTGGGTTACTTCCCTTTTTTAAAAATAAAACAGCACTGTCAAGCTACACTTTACATATTAGAAAATTTACCTATTTCAAATTGTTTTTAGTAACTTTACCAAGTGGTGTAACAATCTCTATAAATCAGTTTAGAACATTTCTATCCCCTCAACACAATACCTTATGCCCTCATCCTGTTCTCTTCTCCAAACCCAGGCAATCGTTAATTTAATATCTGTCTCTATAAGTTTGCCTTTTCTAGACATTTCTTGCAAACGGAATCATATAATATGTGGTCTCTTGTGTCTAACTGAACATGACATTATTGAAGTTCATCTATTATGTACCATATGTAAGTAGTTTATTCCCTTTTTACTTCTGAGGAACATCCATTCTGGGGCTTCCCAGGTGGTGCAGTGGTAAAGAATCCACCTGCCAATGCAGGAGGCGCAAGGGATGTAGGTTTGATCGCTGGGTCAGAAGATCCCCTGGAGAAGGAAATGGCAACCCACTGCAGTATTCTTGTCTGGAAAATCCCATGGAGAGAGGAGCCTGGTGGGCTACAGTCCATGGGGTCACAGAGTCGGACCGCATTCAGCACACACACAGATCAATTGTATGGATACACCACACTTTATGCATCTCTTCACTATTTGGTGAACAGTTGGGTTGTTTGCAGATTTTGACTCCTATGAATAATGCAGCTATGAACATTTGAACGTGAGTCTTTGTGTGAACATACATTTTTACTTCTCTTCGGTAAGAGTAGAATTTCCAAGTAGTTTTATGTTTAACTTTTAACTGTAAACTGCCAAGCTGTTTTCCAAAGTGGCTTTACTGTTTTACATTCCCACCACCGGTTAGGGGTTCCTTTCTGCTCTCCAAGTCATGGGACAAACATCCTCCAATCTTTGATCAACAACCAGTTTTTTTATTCTAAGAATTAATTCGGTCCTAGAGAATGTTTTAGCCATGCTCTCCTGGGTTGAATTATGCTTTGTTCTCTGTAATGACCTCAAATAGACAGTTATGATGGTTACACTCGATATGCATGTGTCATTATTTATTTATTTAAAACACTTAGTTCACTGGGCTGGCTCCAATAGCTATTTAGTTTTTTACTATCTCAAGGGATGGTCTTGCAAAAGTACTTATGAAAACTCTGAGGCTAACAACAGTGTACTGCTCTGAAAACTCACCAGGAAACCGAACTCCTTGAGAGCAGACTTCTGAAGACTGTAACCTTGTATGGTATTTTTTAGAAGAGGACATTGGCCCTAAATACGTCCACATTTAACACCCCAAGGTGAAAAGCCAATATGAAGGACGTATGTATAGGAAACCTTAGAGCCCAGAGGAAACAAGTTTAGGTTTGTGTGAAGGTATATACCAACACAGGCTTCCGTGGTAGTCAGCCGGTAAAGAATCTGCCTGCAATGCATGAGACCCTGGTTTGATTCCTGGATCGGGAAGATCCCCTGAAGAAGGGATAGGCTACCCACTCCAGTATTCATGGTGGCTCAGACAGTAAAGCATCTGCCTGCAGTGCAGGAGACCTGGGTTCAATCCCTGGGTTGGGAAGATCCCCTTGAGGACAGCTTGGCAGCCCATTCCCCATGGACAGAGGAGCCTGGTGGGCTACAGTCTGTGGGGTCACAAAGAGTCGGACACAACTAAGTGACTAAGCACACACACACACATGCCAACATGTTTCACAGATTATGAAATTTTAAAATGTATTCATTTTTGATGGTGCTGGGTCTTTGTTGCTGTGTGCAGGCTTCTCTAGTTGCAGCAAGCAGGGGCCACTCTCTAGTGGCGCACCGGCTTCTTACTGCAATGCCTTCTCTTGTTGCCAAGAATGGGCTCTAGGGCGCATGGGCTTCAGTAGTTACAGCACATGAACCCAGTTTCTCTGCAGCATGTGGTATCTTCCAAGACCAGGGATTGAACCCATGTCCCCTGCCCTGGCAGGCGGACTTTTCAACCCCTGGACCACCAGGGAAATCCAAGAAATTTTTTATTATGCAACTATAGTCAGAGAAATTTTAATCAGAAATCCTAACTTTCAAAAATCCTGCTAGACTATTCCTACAAATGTACATTTTAAAAAATGTGCTCAATAACAGAAACTATTCAAAGATTCAGAAATAAAACTCAAGACAGTCTGGGAGTAGAAGTTGCCATTGAGGCCTTGGTAATAGTGAATGAGATTATTCCCCAGGGGAAGGGATTGGTAGGTCACAACAATTGTCCCTCAAGGTCATTTGCATAAGAACTTCAGATGCGTGAAATAGTAAAAATCTCCTGGACTAGGATTTCTAACACTGAAAATATTTATAAAAGAAAATCACTGACTAGTAAGGAGTGACACAAAGCTTCGTTGTGGTGTTGGTTTCTCAATCTACACGTATGCTGAAACGTCACGGAACTACACACACACACACACACACAGGGTGCATGTGAAAACTAGTGAAATCCAAGTAAGGTAATGTGAGTTTATAATATTATACCAGTGTAACTCCCTGGTTTTGACCTGTGCCATGATTATGCAATGTTAGAATGTACATGGGAACTCTATGTACTATAGTACTTTTGAAATTTCTTGTACTGGCACCTTAAACTATTTCAAAATTAAAATTTATTTAAGAAAGAGAGAGACAGGAAAGAAGGAGAAAGGAAACTATGGATCCTTTTCTTCTATAGTCAGTATGGACTGGAGGTAGATGAGAGATGGGGAACAGTCAGGTACCTCCTGAATTCTAGCAAAGATCCCCTCTGAAAAAGAAATTATGAAAAATGAATACAATAAACTCACCCTAAACTGGAATCTATAGATTAGATAGATAGATTGACGTAGATAGATAGGTTGCCATTTCCTTCTCCAGAGGATCTTCCTGACCCAGGGATCGAATCCAGGTATCCTGCGTTGTAGGCAGACACTTTACTGTCTGAGCTACCAGGGAACTTGCCAATAGACAGACACAGATATTTCATATGTATAGAATGATTAGATATAATGTAAGAAAATGACCATGTCTGCATGTGGGAATCTCTCTGGGGTCGCACAGAGTTGGACACGACTGAAGCAACTTGGCGGCGGCAGCAGCATGTGGGGGTCTAACTGCTTGTGCTGTACCTTTATTTAGCAAGAGCGACCACAGAAGGAGGTTAGCCTTTACTGTGTCTCAAAGCAGAGAGTACAAACATCAGGAACTGTCTACAGGAGAGGGTCTGGACTGACTGTTCCAGCATCCTTGGCAGGGGTACTTCTACAACGGAAATGGATGCATCAGACTATGCTAGTCTGGCGACAAGAGCTATTAAGACCATTCTCTAATTCCCTTTGCTATGATTCCATTCTCAGTTTTAATTGTACTTCGGCTTTTCATGTAGCTTTTGTATAGCAAGATAATGAGCTGATTGGCCAATGCAAAGATTTTAGTCTACTTGACATTATTTCTTCTTCATGAATTAATAATTTAGCATTCTGGTTCATATATCAATATCTTGTGGGTTTGCTAAGTATGAGTGAGCAACTAGAGCATGAGTTCTTAACCTAGAAACCAGAGATGGACTTCAAGGGATCCATTAAGCCCTAAGATTGTATGCAAAAGCATGTCTACATGTGTAGTGTGCATTTATCAAGGAGTGGGGTTGATAGCTTTCACTAGATTCTCGTAGAGAGTTTCCAATCTGGATACACTGGCAAAATAGAATTATCTGGCTTATTAAACTTATCTTCATGGAACATATTGGGGAGGGAATATATTCCCATGCTATAATTCTTTTAAGACAACGTCACAAGATTCAATTGCTCAAATTCATGTCTAAGATTTTAATAGCTTGTTTGCTAATAACCTCTGAAGGGCTTAATTTTTAGTTGAAATGTTGCCTTATTTTATTAATAGAAGGTCAAGTGTGAGAATTAATGGCAATCACTACTCTTAACAGCTAATGTTTACAAGACAACAGCTCTGTACCAGGCAATATGCTAACTTTGTGTATGGTATCTTACTATGGGCTTTACAATAGTCCTGAGGCGTGGGTATTAGGACTTCAGTTTAATACCTGAGGAAACTGAGCTAGAGAAGTTAAAGAACGTACTAAGGTTATATAGCTGTCAGTGGAGAGCCGAGTGGACACCCATATGTGACTGGCCTTTCCCTCAGCCACAAGGCTCAATATCTCGATTCTCAAGCTCTACTTGGAAGCATTTTCTTGTCAAAGCTTTATTTCCACCTCAAATGCTCCCACTCTTCATAGAAGGCCTCTGGTTCTTACTACTACTACTACTAAGTCACTTCAGTCGTGTCCGACTCTGTGCAACCCCATAGACGGCAGCCCACCAGGCTCCCCCGTCCCTGGGATTCTCCAGGCAAGAACACTGGAGTGGGTTGCCATTTCCTTCTCCAATGCATGAAAGTGAAAAGTGAAAGTGAAGTCGCTCAGTCGTGTCCAACCCTCAGGGACCCCATGGACTGCAGCCTTCCAGGCTCCTCTGTCCATGGGATTTTCCAGGCAAGAGTACTGGAGTGGGGTGCCATTCTGGTTCTTAAACTGACTGTAAATCACCCCACTGGAACCATTAGAGTAGTATCAACCATGAGGTCAGCAAGCTATTTTCTGTGAAGGACCAGACAGTATTCATAACTATTTTAGGCCTTGTGGCCCATATGGTCTCTGTCACAACAACTCAGCTCTTCTGCCCTCTGTGATGCAAAAGCAGTCACGGATAAGACGTAAGTGAGTGAGTGTGGCTGTGTGCCAATAAAATCTGATTTATGGATATGGAATTTTTAATTTCACATAATTTTCATATGTCACAAAATAGTATTCTTATTTTAAATTTTTCCCCACCATTTAAAATTGTGAAAACCATGCCTAGCTCACATTGTACAAAAATAGGAGGCAAACTGAATTTGATCAATGGGCCAAAAATTGCCAGTGTTGCTCGGACATCATCTTATGTGCTCCTGCTCTCCACAACTACACAGAAAACCACTGAGCCTAAAATTGTACCTTAACCTTTTCTTATTCTCTACAGAATCTATATGCAGGGTTAGACCTATAAGTAAGGGCTCAAATATACTTGAGAAACCGCACTGACGGTTCCCACCTGCAGAGCCATAACCAAGAAGAAACAACAAGTCCATCTTAAAATAGACGGCATCTTTGTTGTCTTCACCCTCTCTCCTCCCTAACAAAATTCTGGCTCTCTAAAATATCACAGTGAGTTTTTGGTTCTGAGTGCTGATAAGAAATATCCACGTGCTTGGCTAGCTTGAAGGTCAGATGGCATCTGGGCTGGGAGCCAATGAATACAGCTGGTGAAAATTCAAGCTGTCACACACTTGTTGCTGGCCCTGGTTTTCTAGTTCCTTCATCATGAATTATTAGATTATTTATAATAATGAATCGCCACATAAGCAATCATTTTTAAAACCGTAATCCCCAACCAGGAAAGATGTCATGACTTGATGGGTTAAATTTAGGACCATGAGAACCGTGCTCTAGGTCTGGCAGCCATGCATCTTCTCTGGGCCTTCATTTCCTCCTCTGTAAACAAAGGGTAATAGCTCTGCCCTCCTCCTATGTGAGGTTGGGCTGATTGGGCTGCAAATATAGTAACAATGGTTTGTAAGCTTCTCCATATAATTTGGCTCAATCATATTAAGCCATGCTGGTATATGATATTCTAAGACCGAGAAATGTGCTGTGCTGTTATGTGTAAGAATGAAACTGTTTGGTTTTTTAATTTGCTTTAAGGCCATATCAACAAACTTTAAGATCAAGCTGATATTTAGTACTTAGTACACATGTAAAAATTTTGTAATATGCCAATGAGTTTTTTTTTTTGCTTTACCACTTCAGTGTGAAATTGCTGAAACCAGAAACTGCAATTACCACAGTCTTTCTGGTCAGATGTCACCCTGCTGAACAGCATGTGAAAACAGAAGATTCATATTATTCTTTGTTAAGCAAAGCCCGTGACCCGGTTGTCAGGATAGAATCTTGCAAACACCGCCAGGCACCAAGTAAACTTCTAGGTGCTTGAGGAGCCAGCTGTTCTGTGAGGCGTGGATGTTATTCTGATTTATTTCTAAAAGTTTACACGGTTTTTTTTTTTTTAACCACTTTGTACTGGAGTTAAGTTTTCACCCACTTTACTGATGCCTTAAAATAATCTGGTGTTGAAAACTCTTCCAACAGCTGCCAGCTTGCCCATGAGGTGAGGAAGCTGCTCCCTCAAGGGTGAAAGAGCACTTGGTGCAAACAAATGTTTAAAGCCGGTAAAGACAGCAGACAAAGGAACACTTTAGCACTTCCGCATTAACTATAGCAAGGAGAGACTTTTTCCAGTCAGAAGCCCCTCAGCACTCAGCAGCAGATTGATGATTTACTGCTCCTAAGAAGACAGCAATCTCGGACATGGTATAGAGTAAGAGGTGGAACAGAAATCGACTCACAAAAGATATGCTTTCAAACCTCAGACCGCAATTACCATGGAGAAGGGGAGGAGGAGTTCAGCTTTGCAACTGGAGCCTCAATGATATATGTAGGAAGCAGCTGCCTTCTGTTCCCTGATGCTGCCTCATTCCATTGTGGGGCAAGCAATGCCTGGGTACACAGAATTTGTGACATTTGTGGGGTGCTTATGGTGCCTGGATGAAGAATGCTTACAGGGTTACTAATTATTATTATAATAATACTGTGGCAAGAAGCTCTGCTGGCCTTCCGCAGATAGCAGCTTATATAATACTCTGCTTTGATGTGAGAAGCTTGCAAGCATCAGTGGTTAACATAATTTTGGCTGGCTCTTAGAGTCAGCTGTGGTCATTATGGTGCCTCCCCTAACATAACCCTAAGAAGCAGTTCACATATTTCTACGTGGGTTAGTCACTGAATCATGAATCAAGAATTTAACCATTGGTGTGGCAGATCTTGTTGCTGTTACTAACATGCTGGTGGATCTCTCTCCACCTTCTCCAATAGTCTCAGGGTAAACAAGAAAACCGTTGTTGTTGTTGTTGTTTAGTCACTAAGTTGTGTCCGACTCTTTCAAGACCTCATGGACTGTAGCCCACCAGGCTCCTCTGTCCATGGGATTTCCCAGGCAAGAATACTGGAATGGGTTGCCATTTCTTTTCCAGGCAATCTTCCCGACCCAGGGATTGAACCCGTGTCTCCTGCATTGGCAGGCGGTTTTTTTTTTTTTTACCACTGAGCCCCAGAAAAGAAAATATTTTCCCTCAAATTTGGATTCACACTACTTGAAATTGAAAAGCCTATGACATGTTTACACTGAATAAAGAAAAACTTTAATTAGCTTAGGAGTAAAAATGGAAAGAAGAGAAAGAAACATACTTTTGAGAAGTCTCAGGTTAATTTGATTATTTTAGCAACCCCTGAGCACCCAGCATGGCCAGACATTAGCGCTATAAACATACAATGCCGTCAAGGAGACTCAGGCTGGGGGAGATGGATACACAAATTGACAAGCACCATAAAGAGGAACATGTGAATGATACATGTACTAAGAACGATAGAGGTGCAACAGAGAAAAGGACTTTTCGATCTGGAATGGAGCAAGTCAGTCAAACAAACCAAAGGAATAGGTAGGAGATAATCTGGAAAAATGGATGCAGTGGATCCTCCCAGCTCATAAACTGCCCACCTTCCAGGAAGGAGCAGCAATAGGTGCAAGAGTGTGGAGGTGAAAAACAGACCAGCCTGCATGATGATAAAGAAAACAGAGTTCTCAGAATTGCCTAAATCCTGTGACTAAGCAGGAGCCCGGTCTCCTACCTCAATCCCGTCTTGGGCTCTTCATTCAGAAACTCTGGGAAGTCTTCGGGCTCCTTTGAATTGCTGTAGCAGCTGACTCTTTGTGCTATTTATCTTGCACTCCCACCCCATCAGGGTACCCTTTACCCCCTTGATGAGCAACCTGAGGGAAGGGACTCAGTAAGGGGGTGTCTTGCATTTAGCTTCATTGTTATTCCATTTGTTTTGGGGTTTTTTAGTGCTCCCTGGAGAAAGGAATGGCTACCCACTCCAGTATTCTGGGCGGGAGAATTCTGTGGACTGTGTAGTCCATAGGGTTGCAAAGAGTTGGACAGGACTGAGCGACTTTCACTTTCACTCTATTTATTTTAGGCTTTCACCATAGATTTAGGGAGCACACTCCTTTTGTTTAAACATTATTTTATTTTTTGACCATGCCTTACAGTGTGTGAGATCTTAGTTTCCCAACCAGGGAATTGAATCCTTGCCCACTGCTCTGGAAGCTTGGAGTCTTAATTAACCACTGGACCGCCAAGGAAGTTCCATTGTTATTGCATTCAAATTGACCTGCTCAGTTTGGTTCACTATGGTCTATGTACATAGTGACTTACAGTAGGCATTTTTTTTTCTGTTTTTATATTTTTATTTTGAAATTTAAAATTCATAGAAAAGTAGTAAAAGTAGCTCTTGAAACTCCCCTCTACCTTTCCCTCAGTTTACCTATTGTTACCATTTTGCCACATCTGCCTTATTCTTTATACACACATACATTAAAGTTTTTTCCTAAACCATCTGAGAAAAAAGTTGCAGACATCATGCCCCTTATGTCTTGATCCTTCAATGTGTATTTATGTATTTCCTGTAAACAGACACATGCTCTCACACAACATAACCATCAAGATCAGAAAATTAACATCGACCCAACATTACCGTCTAATTCAGAGATTCCATTCAAATTTCATCTGTTGTGACACAGAAAACAATTTTATGGTTATTAAAGGAGAAAAGTCGGGGGGCGGGAGGGATAAATTAGGAGTTTGGGATTAACATATACACACTAATATATCTAAAATAGATAAGCAACAAGGACCTACTATATATCACAGGGACCTATACTCAATATTTTGTATATACCTACCAGGGAAAAGAATCTGAAAAAAGAAAGAGAGAAAGAAAAACTGAACCATCTTGCTGTACAGCTGAAACTAACACAGCATGGTACATCAACTATACTTCAATTTAAAAAAAAATTTCACTTGCTGACACGGTGATAGGTCTAGGTCTTTTATAGTTATCGTTTCTCTTTAATTTCCTTCATTTTGGAAAAATGCCTCCATTTTTCCTTTTTTTCATGACATTTCTTGAGGCACATTGCTATTTTACAGAATATCCTGCAGTTTGGGTTTGTCTGGTATTTCCTTGTGATTTATGCATTTGCAGCAAGAATCTCTCAGAAGTAATGCCTTGCTCTTCTTATTGTATCATATCAGGAGGCACATGACGTTAATTTGTCCCATTACTAATTTTTCTTGTTACATTTGGTGGAATTGATGTTTTATAGGATTCTCTGCTGAGTCATTCCTAAGTGTTTTGTGAAGAAAATGTCTTTCAACTTCTACGGTAAGATAGGACTTTCTTTCTCCTCCATTTATCCCTTTAATTTTTATCATTGTAGATTCATGGATTCCTATTTTATTCAGGTGGGTAAGATCAGTAACTGTCATTTACTAGGATACTCAAATCGCGCCAGACTTGATCAGTGGGAGCTCATTGAAGGCAAGCCTTGTGCCCTTTTGTTATGTCCCCATCATTCTTTGAGCATCGCCTTAGTTTGTAGAACGAGATGTTCCTGTCTCACCTTTTATTTCCCCTACCCCGGCCCTCAAATCAGCTGTTTCTCCAAGAAACCCAGGCCCATTAAATGAAGAATGGCATGTAGAAGCCAGATTCTGCAAGCGAGCTAAGCTTATTCCTTCTAGGATATCTTTGCTTCTGGCCCTCTCAGCAGATAGAACTAGGAAATATAAGTGTATATCTATCTACATATGTGTACATGTATGTACACATACATGTGTATACATGCATGATATGTGAATACACACACATAAACATCTGTACTCACTTACACCTAACTCCATATCCATGTCTTCCTAAAAGTTATGAGTTCACCTTGATTCCTCCACTCCCAATTTAGCACCACAGTATTTATTCTAGCCTTTCCCTTTTCCAAATTTGTAATTCCCTTCGGACAGCAAGTAATTCTCAATGCATTTACTTAATGGGGCAGTCCTCCCCATGCATCGAGCTGCCCCGGTGGTTCAGTGATAAAGAATCAGTCTGCCAATGCAGGAGACATGGGTTCAATCCCTGACCCGGGAAAATCCCCTGGAGAAGCAAACGGCAACCCACGCCAGTATTCTTGCCTGGGAAATCCCATGGACAGAGGAGCTTGGCTGGCTACAGTCCAAAAGAGTAGGACACAACTCAGCGACCGAACAACAGCAACAAGCCTGTATGTCACCAGTCCCCCAGCCACACTAGCCTGAAGTTTGCCCCCTAACTGTGGGCCCCCAGAGCAGGCAAATCTCTTCCTGCCACGGGGTGACTTGTAATCAACAATGACTTGCAAAATCAGAATGAACCGTCTTTAAGGGAATTCTGACCACTTCTGCCACTGCCTAGACTGAGACTCAGTGGAGAAGAATCGCAAGGTTTACTTTTCTGTGTGTTGCTTAGCAGAGTGAATGTTATTTTCTTCTTTGCCATGGCAGTGACCACTTTCAATGTGGAATTTTTTTTTTTTTTTTCCTGTTTGCTCCTCTCTCCTGCTCTCATTACTCACTAATGAGTAATACTCAGTAAAAGGATTAACTGAATCCATTCAAAGATGTGTAGCTCGCTCTAAGCTTCTCCCAGGAAGAGTGCATTATAAATATGATATAGCTGTAAAAAACCAGAGCTGGAGACCAGAGGTCAGGTGATCCCTCCCCATAGCTGCCAGATGGTTCTTCTAGTACATTCTCAGAGACATAACCTCACATCCTAGGATACACATCTTTAAGCCATCTTCATCTCCCGCCTCTCCTTCCCCCACCCCCATGACAAATTGTAACCTTGGAGGCAGTGAGTTCTCTGCTGCTGCGGCTGCTATGTCAGTTTCTCCTTGATCCATTTACTGCGGTGGTAGTGACTGTCCCCAACAATGTCCTTACTGTTCTGCACAGCAGGGGAAATCCTTTTCCACGATCTAAATCATCCCGATGCGTTAAATGTTGTTTTCTTACAGAGGCAGATAGTTATACTGCATCACATGTAGCAAACGAAGTTAAAAATGTCATTTCTAAACTTACTCTCAACACTCTCACAATTTATATTGTTAGAGAAAAGGGATAATAAGGAGACCCACAGTCTTTCAGTTCAGAACTGATTTGTTTTAGAAGAGCAAGGAGAGCTGCCTAGCAACACAATGCATCCCTGTGCATAAACTATGTTTACAGCCAAGGCTGGAGTAAAGGAACAGATGGCAAGAAAATCGGATTTAAGGAAGGGACAGATGCGCCTGCGTCGGGGAGCTCGGTAAATCTCTTGGCTTCTGGTTTGCATGCAAGGATGAAGTCTAGCTACCCACGGCAGTCACGCCCTAGCTCACTGCTGCCTTTGATTGTTTGCATCTTGTCTCTGAGAATGGTTAATACAGCCCATTACCAGCGTTTATCTCATTCCTCCCACGGGGAATGTGTTTTCCCAGGGCTTTGTATGTTCCCTGCCCTTTTATGGAAAGTAGTTTCTTCATCATCCATATGATTGTGAATGTAAAATTTCAAGAATATTTAAGCTGCTAACCCCGCTAGTCTATAGAAGCTGGGATTATATTTCTATGATCTTAGAAATATTTCCAATGAGCACATATAACAAGGAAAAATGAGCATAAACATTTATGATTAACACATTAACAAGCACACTCCCGCCCCCCACTCCGCCCCCTCTCCCTGCCCCCGCCCCACCCAGGCCATGCTTCATCATCTCTTTTTGGTACTTTTCTCTGTGAAGGCAAAGCAATTTTAAGATGCTAAATTCTGCAGTATATAAAATAGTTAATATAAATGTTATATTAAAGTTGCCTAGGCCTACTTCCCCCTCCCTCCCAAAGGAAATTGTAAGTTATACTCCAGTTAAGACTTACATTTGCTGCTTTTAGGGAGGTAATGGGGAAGAACACATGCATTCTGTCCCAGTAATCTCTGGCTGGGTTTAAATACATTTGTGTTATTTAACCTAATTCTATCTCAGTGATGTATAGTTGGATTTAATAGCCCCAATTGTTCAATGCCAGGATCAAGTTATAAACATAAAGTTATATTTTTATTCCAGAATGGCCCCCTCTATGTTTATAGCAATCCTAGGACCTTCACAGCCACCCCACAAAGTCACCTTCCTAAAGAAACACACACCATAACAAGAAGCCCACACTCACACCTGCATGTTGGCAATTCGTCACTTCTCAGCAGCATCAAGTTCTGTAAAAGTCACCCTTTTAGATTCATCCTAAGAGAAAGATGGCACTACTTAATTAAAAATACTATATATTATAGATGGAGTTTCTCACAAAATAGCCACGAGTTTAAAAAAAAAAAATCAAAGTATCTTGGAACTCCTCTGGGTGTCCAGTGGTTGATAATCCATTTTGCAACGCAGGGGGACACAGGTTCCATCCCTGGTCAGGGAACTAAGATGCCACATGCCACAACTAGAGAGCCCACGTGCCGCAAAGAAAGATTCTGCAGGATGCAGACTTGAGGCAGCCAAATAGTTCGATGAATTAATTAAATTGTTTTAAAGCATCAAAGTATCTTACAGGATTGACTGCAGAGCACCCTCACAAGCGGTTTCAGCGATGTCATCAGGACTGGTTTGACTCAACTCTCGCCTCGTGGTATGTGCAAGGCCAGCTGCAGTTCATGGGCATGAGCATGGTTCTGTCAGATGACCCAGGGGTTCCCCCGTCACACAAACTCCCCAGGTGTGCCCCACCAGCACCTTCAGTGCCTACACACCTACAGCTGCTCTCTGTTACTTCTAGTCGGCTCTGAGATCCGGTGTGACCCCTTCCCCAATTTCTGGAAAGGCAATGTTGGGATCAGAGGCCTGTGGCTTGCTGGTACCCCCAGTCTCTCACAGAGCATAGGTTCTGGCCTGCGTTGATGTGGCTTCCTCAACCCTTGGGACATGGAGGGGGTGCCCCAAGCCTGGTAAAATGGAAGCCTGGTTGAGGCTGCCTTAGAGACAATTTTCCACTTGTGCTTTAAGTGAGCCATGTCCTTTTACTTTACATACCATCTGCATCTGCCACTGCCCCTGATTCTCTGGCTCCAATGCACGACAGTAGCCAAGCCAAGGAAAAAGCCACTACCAAGAAATCCGGGAAAGAATCTGTATGGACACTTATTTACAACCACCAGCCAGGAGGCAATTTGTTATGCATCTTTTTTGGCACCCTTGTCTGTGGCTGATACAAATATACTCTCCCCTCAGTTCTATGGGGCTCAAAGTTTTGTTAGCATGGGATAAACCTTGAGGACATAGGATAGACCTCAAGGGCATGAAACTGAGTAAAATAAATCAGACAGACAAAGGCAAATCATATAATCTCACTGATATGTGAAATCTGAACAAATAAACAAAACCCGAACTTAAAGATTCAAAGAACAAGGACTTCCCTGGTGGTCCAGTGACTAAGACCCCACGCTCCCAATGCTGGTGACCCAGGTTCGATGCCTGTTCAGGCAACCAGATCCCACATGCCGCAACTAAAGGATCCTGCATACAGCAACTAAGGGGGCTTCCCTGGTGGCTCAGTGGTAAAGAATCCACCTGCAATGCAGAAGACCCAGGTTCGATCCCTGGGTCGAGAAGATACCATGGAGAAAGGATAGGCTACCCACTCCAGTATTCTTGCCTGGAGATTGCATGGGCAGAGAAGGCTGGCGGACTGCAGTCCATGGGGTCACAAACAGCTGGACATGACTGAGCGACTAAAGGGCAACAACAGACTGCAACTGAAGATCCTGTGTGCCACACCTAAGACAGGGCAGCCAAATAGTAAATAGAGTAAACAAATACTTTTTAAAAATTCAGAGAACAGATTGGTGGTTGTGGTGTTGAGAATAGGTGAACTGGGAGAAGGAGGTTAAAAGGGACTGACTTCCCTCACCTCAGTCATTGAGGTTTACTGGGTCCAAGTTGGGCATAGGAGCAACAGGCTCCACATGCAAAGATGATGACAATGGATTTTTAGAAAAAGTTCCTAAGTAGTCTTTTGTCTTTTTCACTCTTCATTTTATACAAGCCCCCTTTCCACTCACTTTAATTATCCTAGAGCTTTAATTATGACCTATAAACTGCAAGTCTCTGTATCTGTAGCCCCAAACTTTCTCTTGAATACTAGGTTTAAATTTCCATTGGCCAGCAAATATTTCTCCCTTTACATGCTCTAGATACTTTTGAAACATGTTTAAAATGTAATAATGAAAAGTTATTTCATCCTAGAATATTTTACTCATTTGAAAATAAAGGCTACTCTTTGAGGCCCACTTTGAGGTCAAGCAAAAGGCTAGTTTGACCGAAATGTAGAATCCACTCAGGGTAAAGAAAAATTTTGTTTAAATTTCTTATAAAGTTTAAAAAAGAATCTGTTGCTAGTGGCTGAACAACCTGTAACACCAAGACCAGAAAGCAGTTAGATTCCACAGTCTACACATTTAGGATGAATGTCATCACTTCTGCTGAAGATGTGAACAAATATTCAAATTTCATCGTCATTTAGTAAATGTTTGCTTTGCTTCCCCAAGACAAAGATGGCTCTGTGAAGGCTGTATTTGATAACTGTTGGTGCTCACTACCTGTTGATTTTATTCTCTACTGCTTCTCAAACAATAGTGGTAAAAATTCTAACTTGAGAATCTGATTTATTATATTCACCCAAGGATTCAATCTATACTCATAATCAGGCTCCTGTTCCAAGGAGCAGAAACCCACTCAGTTCAAAGTTTATTTATATATTTTTTAATATTTATTTATTTGGCTGTACCCAAACTTAGCTGTGACTCGTGGGATCTTCAGTCTTCATCGCAGCGTGCCATGAAAACTCTTAGTTGCAGCACATGGAGTCTAGTTCCCTGACCAGGGAAAGAACCCCAGCCCCCTGCACTGGGAGCTCAGAGCCTTAGCCACTGGACTACCAGAGGTCCAACACTTCAAAGTTTATTGTAAGGCTACAGTTGTTGTTCGACACTAAGCTGTGTCCAACTCTTTGTGACCCCATGGACTGCAACAGGCCAGGCTTCCCTGTCCTTTGCTGTCTTCCAGAGTTTGCTCAAATTCATGTCCATTAAGTGGGTGATGCTATCGAACCATCTCATCCTGTTGCCCCCTTCTCCTTTGCCTTCAATCTTACCCAGCATCAAGGTCTTTTCCAATAAATTGGCTCTTCGCATCAGGTGGCCAAAGTATTGGAGCTTCAGCATTGGTCTTTCTAATGAATATTCAGTGCTTATTCCCTTTAGGATTGATTGGTTTGATCTCCTTGTAGTTCAAGGGACTCTCAAGAGTCTTCTCCAACACCACAGTTAAAAGCATAAATTCTTCAGTGCTCAGTCTTCTCTTTACAGTCCAAATCTCACATCTGTACATGACTACTGGAAAACCCATAGCTTTGACTGTATAGACTTTTGTCGGCAAAGTGATGTCTCTGCTTTTTAATACACTGTCTAGGTATGTCATAGCTTTTCTTCCAAGAGCAAGTGTCCTTTAATTTCATGGCTGCAGTCACCATCCACAGTGATTTTGGAGCCCAAGAAAATAAAATCTGTCACAGTTTCTACTTTTTCACTATTTGCCTTGAAGTGTTGGACCAGATGCCATGATCTTAGTTTTTTGAATGTTGAGTTTTAAGCCAGCTTTTTCACTCTCCTCTTTCACCCTCACAAGAGGCTCTTTAGTTCTTCTTCACATTCTGCCATTAGACTGGTATTACCTGCATATATGAAGTTGATATTTCTCCCTGCAGTCTTGATTCCAGCTTGTGATTCAACCAGCCCAGGATTTTGCATGATGTACTCTGCATGTAAGTTAAATAAGCAGGGTGACAATAAACAGCCTTGACATACACCTTTCCCAATTAAATCAGTCTGTTCCATGTCTGGTTCTAATTGTTGCTTCTTGACCTGCATACAGGTTTCTCAGCAGACAGGTAAGAAGGTCTGATAAGGCAACAGTGCCACTGAGGAAAGCAGGAAGAGTGGCACCCGAGGGGAACTGGACATTTTCAGAGCATCGTGACAGTACTGTTCATAAAGGGTCTCGTAGACAGCTTTCTTGGGCGGACACAGCTCTGAGCTCTGCCTGTGTTCGCTTAGTCTTCACAACAGTCTTATTAAAGGCACTATCGTGGTCCCTGCTCCTTACAGGGGGAGACTGAGGCATAGAGTGGTGAAGAATGGCATCCCAGCTGCTCTGGCTCCAGGGCCATGTTGTTTCATGCAATGCAGCTGCTCTCCTGGTTGTCCTCCTCCATTGGAACTTCACGTGGCGGTGGCTCAGTGATTCTGTGGTTGGCATCACCTGCTCTTGCGGCTGCTGACTGAATCTGTGTCCTCTCCATTAAGATTTTTGTTCACTCTCCCAACATGTATACTTTTTTTTTTATTGGAGGATATTTATTTTCAATATTGTGTTGGTTTTTGCCATACAACAAGGTGAATCATCCATAAGTATACCAACATGTGTACTTTGTATGCAGCCTCACTGGCAGTAGTGGGAAGAGCATATTTGGCAGGTGTCCAGGCAACCTTGATGCCTTAGTGGGGTACATGGAAGCTATGGCATATTGGAGCTGATAGAAATGTAGAGATATCACCACTGTATGACAAAGCAGGAGAGAAAATAGTAAGCCAGAGGACAGAAAAGTAAAATCAAATACCCTTTTATGGTCACATGTTCAGAAGGCAGGAGCACTATCCCCTGGAAGCTCCTAGAACCAGTTGGCAAGAAATTTGAAGAGGATGGAAACACTGCAAGCAGAGAATGAAAGAACCAAAGAAATGTGTTTGTTTTTATTTTTTTCTTTTTCCTCTCCAGGCTGGTATGGATGGGGAAACATGGACTTTGTAATTGTGTGTGCTCAGTCATGTCCTATTCTTTGCTACCCTTTGGATTGTAGCCTGCCTGGCTCTTCTGTCCAGGGGATTTTTTTAGGAAAGAATACTGGAGTGGGTTGCCATTTCCTACTCCAAGGGATCTTTCCAGTCCAGGGATCGAACCCAAGTCTCCTGCTTTGCAGGTGAATTCTTTACCACTGAGCCATCCAGGAAACCCATGTATTTGTAGCTCACACAAAATAGAGCCCTAGAGCCATCCTCCTCCAAATGTTGATGTTCACTGTGTTGATTTAATTTGAGCTAATTTCCCTTTCCCTCTCATATCAAGGCCATGGTGTAAAGTAGCGCCACCTTCTCCAGAAAGCACTTCCCCTGTGACCATGTGGATTTACTGAGACCTTACTGTGTGTAAGCGGGCACTAAGGATATAGCAATTGATAGAAGACACAAGGTCTTGGTGTGTTGAAACATACATTCCAGGTGGAAAGGGAACTTGGAGAGCATCATCTAATCTACTCCTCATTCAAGACAGGAATCATCACCATCCCAGGCCTGCCCACCACTCAGCCAGCCTCTACTTCACACATCTCCTGGGATGACCCATTGTGTCAGCAGTTAGCTCTAAAGCTTAGAAAGCTCTTGTCTAAATGGTGTAAAAATCTGTTTTCCTGCTATGTCTGTTTATTGACCTTGGTTTCATTTTCTAGAGCTAGACAAAATAAATTTCCTTTCATCTGACGGTCTCTCAAATATTGGTCAATGTAAAAGCCTTCACACTTGCTCACTCCTCTTCTCTCTGCCATCCTTTCACTTTCCCAACAAGCTCAGGTCAGACCTCCTCCCCTTATCTTTCCCTCATCCTTGCCTTACCATCTCTTAGGCAGAATATGGCACATTGGCACTTCATTTGTGTGTGTGTATGTGTGTGTGCACACACGTGCTAAGTCATCTCTGACTCTTTGCAGCCCCATGGACTATAGCCTGCCAGGCTCCTCTGTTCATGGATTTCTCCAGGCAAGAATTCTGGAGTGGGTTGCCATTTCCTACTCCAAGGGGTCTTCCTAACGCAGGGGTTGAACCTGTGTCTCCTGCATCTCCTGCATTGGCAAGCAGATTCTTTACTGCTGAGCCACCTGGGAAACTGCACTTCTTTTACTTGGACTTTATTTCTTCTTCATGCTATCTCTCCCATTTTCCCTCCCAACACAATCTCAGCACCCAACTCTAAGCCTATATTGTTTCAGCCTCTGTATGTGCTAAATTATTGCCCTCCTGGACAAATTGGAATTGGACAGATTGTGGTAAGTGGTGGCGGCAAGTCGACACTTTCTTTGGGGCTTTGTTTGGCTTTGGTGGGGTCTATTATTTCTTTAAATTTAAAATTTTAAGTTTGCTATGCAGAATTATTTAAGAACTGGGTCGACAATCAAAAAATGGGCCCAAGACTAAACAGACATTTCTCCAAAGATGACATACAGATGGCTAATAAACACATGAAAAGATGCTCAACATCACCTATTATCACAGAACTGCAAATCAAAACCACAATGAGGTACCATCTCACACCGGTCAGAATGGCTGCTATCAAAAAATCTACAAACAGTAAATGCTGGAGAGGGTGCAGAGAAAAGGAAACCCTCTCACACTGTTGGTGGGAATGCAAACTAGTACAGCCACTATGGAGAATAGTGTGGAGATTCCTTAAAAAATTGGAAATAGAACTGCCATATGACCCAGCAATTCCATGGCTGGGCATACACACCGAGGAAACTAGAATTGAAAGAGACCCGTGTATCCCAATGTTCATTGCAGTACTGTTTACAATAGCCAGGACATGAAAGCAACCTAGATGTCCATCAGCAGATGAATGGATAAGAAAGCTGCGGTACATACATACAATGGAATCAGATCAGATCATATCAGATCAGTCACTCAGTCGTTTCCGACTCTTTGAGACCCCATGAATAGCAGCACACCAGGCCTCCCTGTCCACACCAACTCCCGGAGTTCACTCAGACTCACATCCATCGAGTCAGTGATGCCATCCAGCCATCTCATCCTCTGTTGTCCTCTTCTCCTCCTGCCCCCAATCCCTCCCAGCATCAGTCTTTTCCAATGAGTCAACTCTTCGCATGAGCTGGCCAAAGTACTGGAGTTTCAGCTTTAGCATCATTCCTTCCAAAGAAATCCCAGGGCTGATCTCCTTCAGAATGGACTGGTTGGATCTCCTTGCAGTCCAAGGGACTCTCAAGAGTCTTCTCCAACACCACAGTTCACAAGCATAAATTCTTCGGAGCTCAGCCTCCTTCAGAGTCCAACTCTCACATCCATACATGACCACAGGAAAAACCATAGCCTTGACTAGATGGACCTTTGTTGGCAAAGTAATGTCTCTGCTTTTGAATATGCTATCTAGGTTGGTCATAACTTTCCTTCCAAGGAGTAAGCGTCGTTTAATTTCATGGCTGCAGTCACCATCTGCAGTGATTTTGGAGCCCCCCCCCCCCAAATAAAGTCTGACACTGTTTCCACTGTTTCCCCATCTATTTCCCATGAAGTGATGGGACTGGATGCCATGATCTTCGTTTTCTGAATGTTGAGCTTTAAGCCAACTTTTTCATTCTCCTCTTTCACTTTCATCAAGAGGCTTTTTAGTTCCTCTTCACTTTCTGCCATAAGGGTGGTGTCATCTGCATATCTGAGTTTATTGATATTTCTCCCGGCAATCTTGATTCCAGCTTGTGTTTCTTCCAGCCCAGCATTTCTCATGATGTACTCTGCATATAAGTTAAATAAGCAGGGTGACAATATACAGCCTTGACCTACTCCTTTTCCTATTTGGAACCAGTCTGTTGTTCCATGTCCAGTTCTAACTGTTGCTTCCTGACCTGCATATAGGTTTCTCAAGAGGCAGGTCAGGTGGTCTGGTATTCCCATCTCTTGAAGAATTTTCCACAGTTTATTGTGATCCACACAGTCAAAGGCTTTGGCATAGTCCATAAAGCAGAAATAGATGTTTTTCTGGAACTCTTTTGCTTTTTCCATGATCCAATGAATGTTGGCAATTTGATCTCTGGTTTCTCTGCCTTTTCTAAAACCAGCTTGAACATCTGGAAGTTCAAGGTTCACGTATTGCTGAAGCCTGGCTTGGAGAATTTTGACCATTACTTTACTAGTGTGTGAGATGAGTGCAATTGTGCAGTAGGTTGAGCATTCTTTGGCATTGCCTTTCTTTGGGATTGGAATGAAAACTGACCTTTTCCGGTCCTGTGGGCGCTGCTGAGTTTTCCAAGTTTGCTGGTATATTGAGTGCAGTACTTTCACAGCATCACCTTCCAGGATTTGAAATAGCTCCACTGGAATCCCATCACCTCCACTAGCTTTGTTCGTAGTGATGCTTTCTAAGGTCCACTTGACTTCATATTAAAGGATGTCTGGCTCTAGGTCAGTGATCACACCATCGTGATTATCTTGGTTGTGAAGATCTTTTTTGTACAGTTCTTCTGTGTATTCTTGCTTCCTCTTCTTAATATCTTCTGCTTCTGTTAGGTCCATACCATTTCTGTCCTTTATTGAGCCCATCTTTGCATGAAATCTTCCCTTGGTATCTCTAATTTTCTTGAAGAGATCTTTAGTCTTTCCCATTCTGTTGTTTTCCTCTATTTCTTTGCACTGATCACTGAGGAAGGTTTTCTTATCTCTCCTTGCTATTCTTTGGAACTCTGCACTCAGATACTTATATCTTTCCTTTTCTCCTTTGCTTTTCACTTCCCTTCTTTTCACAGCTATTTGTAAGCCCTCCTCAGACAGCCATTTTGCTTTTTTGCATTTCTTTTCCATGGAGATGGTCTTGATCCCTGTCTCCTGTACAATGTCATGAACCTCCATCCATAGTTCGTCAGGCACTCTGTCTATTAGATCTAATCCCGTGAATCTATTTCTCACTTCCACTGTATAATCATAAGGGATTTTATTTAGGTCATACCTGAATGGTCTAGTGGTTTTCCCTACTTTCTTCAACTTAAGTCTGAATTTGGCAATAAGGAGTTCATGATCTGAGCCACAGTCAGCTCCCGGTCTTGTTTTTGCTGACTGTTTAGAGCTTCTCCATCTTTGGCTGCAAAGAATATAATCAATCTGATTTCAGTGTTGACCATCTGGTGATGTTCATGTGTAGAGTCTTCTCTTGTGTTGTTGGAAGAGGGTGTTTGCTATGACCAGTGCGTTCTCTTGACAAAACTCTATTAGCCTTTGCCCTGCTTCATTCCGTATTCCAAGGCCAAATTTGCCTGTTACTCCAGATGTTTCTTGACTTCCTACTTTTGCATTCCAGTCCCCTATAATGAAAAGGACATCTTTTTTGAGTGTTAGTTCTAAAAGGTCTTGTAGGTCTTCATAGAACCATTCAACTTCAGCTTCTTCAGCGTTACTGGTTGGGGCATAGGCTTGGATTACCGTGATATTGAATGGTTTGCCTTGAAAACGAACAGAGATCATTCTGTCGTTTTTGAGATTGCATCCAAGTACTGCATTTTGGACTCTTTTGTTGACCATGATGGCTACTCCATTTCTTCTAAGTGATTCCTGCCCACAGTAGGATATAATGGTCATTTGAGTTTAATTCACCCATTCCAGTCCATTTTAGTTCGCTGATTCCTAGAATGTCGACGTTCACTCTTGCCATCTCCTTTGACCACTTCCAATTTGCCTTGATTCACGGACCTGACATTCCAGGTTCCTATGCACTATTGCTCTTTACAGCATCGGACCTTGGTTCTATCACCAGTCACATCCACTACTGGGTATTGTTTTTGCTTTGGCTCCATCCCTTCATTCTTTCTGGAATTATTTCTCCACTGATCTCCAGTAGCATACTGGGGACCTACCGACCTGGGGAGTTCCTCTTTCAGTATCCTATCATTTTGCCTTTTCATACTGTTCATGGGGTTCTCAAGGCAAGAATACTGAGGTGGTTTGCCATTCCCTTCTCCAGTGGACCACATTCTGTCAGACCTCTCCACCATGACCTGCCCGTCCTGGGTGGCCCCACACGGCATGGCTTAGTTTCATTGAGTTAGAGAAGGCTGTGGTCCGTGTGATCAGATTGGCTAGTTTTCTGTGATTATGGTTTCAGTGTGTCTGCCCTCTGATGCCCTCTCACAACACCTACCATCTTACTTGGGTTTCTCTTACCTTGGACGTGGGATATCTCTTCACGGCTGCTCCAGCAAAGCGCAGCCGCTGCTCTTTACCTTGGATGAGGGGTATCTCCTCATATTACCATATGTGAAATAGATGACCAGTCCAAGTTCGATGCATGAAACAGGGCACTCAAAGCCGGTGCACTGGGACAACCCTGAGGGGTGGGAGGGGGTTTCAGGATCAGGGACACATGTACACCCAAGGCTGATTCATGTCTATGTATGGCAAAAACCACTACAATATTGTAAAGTAATTAGCCTCCAATTAAAATAAATAAATTAATTTTTAAAAATAAAGGAACAAAAGAGAGAAAAAAAGAAACTGGGTTGACGAGTCCATTTATGATGATGATTTTGATCACTAAAATAATTTTTTTTTATTTTTAAGTGTATCTTTATCTTTTTAAGTTAATTTTTATTAGAGTATAGTTGCTTTACAATGTTGTGTTAGTTTCTACTGTAAAGCAAAATGAATCAGCCATGCATAAATCCCCTCTCTTAAAATAAACTTTAATAAAACATATGTACCAGAATGCCTTTTTATGCATGAAAAGTAAGGCAAGAAAGAGTACATGAGTGAATGGATGGATGTTTTCTTGTCCATAAGCCTTAGAATCACTGTTGTCCATTTTTAGTTTATTCCTACTCATACCAAATAGATAAATAAAGTGAATGGTTTTTCAAATCAAAATAGTGGTTTCAGTCATTACAATTGCTATTTTATTTATATTAAATAAATATATCATCTCATCATGCTGTGCAGCATAATTAGCAAATATTATATTGTTGAATCCATGACCCAGTTTCCTGAAGACATCTGTTTTCTAAAAGGATTTTTTGTTAAACTGAGATTCAAAGGCACCACTCAAGTAAAGTTGCCAGATAAAATACAGGACACTCAGCTAAATGTGAATTTCAGATAAACAGCAAATCATTTTTCAGTATCTCAGACATATTACAAGAAGCAGACTTATACTAAAAGTTATCAGTTGTTTTCCTGAAATTCAGATTTACTTTAGCATCTTATATATATATTTTTTTCTTCTCTGCATGCATTTTTTTTTTTTGTCAAATCTGACACCATCGTACCCAAGATGTAAGCCTTAGAAGTTCATCCCAATTCCCACCCCTCCACCACTATTCTCCCTCTCCACCTTCCAGCCCATTTATGTTTCTCTTTCTTTGTTTCTTTTCAGATGAAAGACTCAGATTGCAGTCCTCCCTAGTTTAATGGCCTCATTTCAGCTCCAAATTGTTTTTATTTTTCCCCCTTTGACAATATCCATCAGGTGTGTAACCATACTTGATTTCTGTTGTGGGATTAAAAAGTGTGTCTAGGATAAACTGCTGGGAAAATAGACTTAAACAACTTAACTGATGACTAAGAGTTTAACAGGTGCAAACTGGTGAAACCAGTCTCACTGTACAGATGATGCAAACTGGAGGGTCAGTCTGGGTGAAGGCTTGTGACAGTAGAATACAACTCCCTGTCAACAGAAATGAGTTTACTGGATGTTGTCACCTGTGACTGTAAGGCCTTCTATATTCACTATGGTTCTTTTTTTTTTTTCCACCCAAGAACTAGATTCCTTTTCTTTTTTTAATTCTTCTATGACTCCATTTCCCTTTCATCTCATAAGCTCTTGAGAACATCTGCAAAAGTCGTCAGAGAGCACTCCATGGGTTGATTTTTCTTCAGGTTCTGGGCCATCTCCTACCTCAAAAGGCTTTCTTTTTACTAGCCTGAGAAGTGCAAACACAACCCGTTCCCACCTCCTCTCAGCCTGCAGCATGGAGTCATTCATGTTCTTGAGCTGACCATATGATTGATTTGTTTCATTATTGTTTATGGATCTGTGTAGGCAAATGTGTAGAATCATAAAGACAACGGGAAAAGATGAGTTATTCTTGCTGAAAGTAAGCTATGTCAGTGTCCATGGCACGAGGCTTGTTAAGTAGTAATTGTCAATGTATCAGACAATGCAAGCTGGTTCAGTGTAAAATTATGTGCTTTACCTCTTTGGAAATGATGATAACCTATGCAGTAAGCTGTTACCTACGTTTAACAAAATACTACTCAGAATAGTCTATGAGACTGTAATAAATTTACTTAAACATGGATACTGACATATTAAAAATGGCTTAATAGAGCAAATATTAAGATGACCATGAACTTCAAAGAACAGACCTGAGATCCCATGAACCTTGGATTCTCAAACTTCTATATACATAAGAATGTTCCAGAGAGTTTTCTAAATACAGACTATTCTTGTGTCCTATTGCCAGATATTCTGTTTCAGTAGGCATGTAGCATGGATTAGGAACCAGACAAATCTGCCACTTTATCATATGAAATTCTCTCATGTCTGTTTCCCCATTTCCTGTAAAATGGGGATGATGTCGCCTATTCATGGAGTTGTTGTGAGGGTTTAGAGTTATTATCTAAAGCACTGAGTAGACCACCCATATATGTTAGCAATTAAAAAAAAAAAGCCAGTACTCCAGGTGATGCTGGCAATCAGCACTCATTCTAAACACAGTAGTGTGGCCTCAGGCTAGCTATGGACTCAGTGTGGGCTGTGCGTAAATTAGTTAATCTCTCTGTGTATCAGTTTATTGCCAGTAAAATACATGTGAGAATTAACTCACTGATCCAGTCCTTGAGAAAGGAAGTAGCTATATTTCCCCCAACAGCCTGGTAGTGTTTACTCAGCACTGTGAGAACGTTTGGAACAGTAAGAAGTACGTAGTAAACAAGGACCATGCCAAGACTGTAGACACCAAGAAATTGCTTTGGATCTTTACCTTCACTCTTGTGGAGAGCAGTCACAAAAAGTTCACAGTCTTGGTTGTCATGACAAGTCCAGCACACAGGAAACTACAAGCTTACCACTCAATTCCGTAGATGTGTTTGGATATGTGGGAAAGCTCAGTGACCACAAACTGAGTCTCCTTTCTGGCTCCTTCTCCATGATCTCTAAATGCTGGTGGGCCCCAGGGCTCTGGCCTCTTCTCAATCTATACTCTCTTCCTAGGTGATGTTGTCTAGTCCCCTGGCTTTTTATAAATCTAGCCTGACCTCTCATTGGGTTTCAGACTTGTATACATCCAACTGTCTGCCCAACATCTATGCTTGGATGCTTAAAGTTATCTCAAACTTAATATGTCTAAAAATGAACTCTTGTTTTTAACTTCAGCATCTCCCCTGCCCACACAAATCTATTCCTTTCCTCCCCAGGCTTTCCCTACCACATTCTCAGACTTAACATTGAAAAGTTACCCTTGATTCTTCTCTCCCTTAAAGCCCTACAGTTTCTCACCTCTACATCCTCATCTTCTGCTTCACTCTGCCTCACATTAACCTTTTTGATGTTCTAGAACATTCCTCATCTTTCTAGAACAACAGTCCCCAACCTTTTTGGCACTGGGGACTAGTTTCGTGGAAGGCAATATTTCTGCAGACTGGGGTGGGGGAATGGTTTCAGGATGATTCAAGCACATTACATTTATTGTGCACTTTATTCTATTATTATTACACTGTGATAGACAGTGAAATAATTATACAACTCACCATAATGCAGAATCTGTGGGAGCCCTGAGCTTGTTTTCCTGCAACTAGATGGCCCCATCTGGGGATGATGGGAGATAGTGCCAGCCTCTCCCCAGTGATAGCATAACTGCCTCAGCTCCATATCAGATCACCAGGTATTGGAGTCTCAGAAGGAGCTCCCAACATAGATCCCCTGCAAGTGCAGTTCACAGTAGGGTTCACACTTCTATGAGAATCTAATGCTGCTACTAATCTGACCAGAGGCGGAGCTCAGGCGGTAATGCAAGCAATGGGGCACGCCTGTAAATAGACATGAAGCTTCTCTCACTTGCCTGCTGCTCACTTCCTGTTGTGCAGCCCAGTTCCTAAGAAGCCATGAACCAGTACTGGCCCATGGCCCAGGGGCTGGGGACTCCTATTCTAGAACATTTCTGTCTCTAGGACTTTACTTTCTATTCCCTCTACCAGGAGCACTCTTCTCTCTGGTTGGCTCATGACTGACTTTTTCTCATAATTCAAGTCTCTGCTTAAATATCATTTCTTCAAAGAGGCCTTCCCTGACCACTGAATGAAAAACAGCCTCCACTCCTACAATCACCTTCTAGCCCTTGTTGTCATTTGGTTGCTAAGTCGTGCCTGACACTTTCATGACCCCGTGGAATGTAGCCCGCCAGGCTCCTCTGTCCATGGAATTCTCCCACCAAGAATATTGGAGTGGGTTGCCATTATCCTGCTTTTTAATTTTTTTTCTCATACTACTTGTCTCAATATAAAGTTATACTACTCACTTGTCTTAATGTATGTCTTCCACACTAGAATAAGTGTAGAAGAAATGTTAAGTGGGTAAAGACCTTATCTTACTGTATCCTGAGCTCTAGGATGATGATAACTCATAGTGGTTCTTAGAAAGTCTTTATTGTAAGAATGAATGAATGAATGATGAGTGGATATTGGTTATTAATAATAAAGGAGTTTGGGGAACCAGGAGAATAGTGAATGTTAGAACATTAAAAAAAAAATAGATTCTGTTTGGGCTTTGACGGGCTAGAGGGATTTGGATAGGTGAAAAAAAAAGAAGAAAGGGCTTAGCAGGTGGGAAAGAGCACCAGCAAAACCCAGATATGATCACAGTATTTGTGGGGCAATTAAAAGAAACCAGCCTGAGAGAGACAGAGAGCAAATATGGAAAGAGACTGACGTTGAATAAGTAGGAGGGGTCAGACCAGAGCTGAATGTGTCATAGAGAGGAGTCACTTGATGGGAACATGACCTCTTCCAAGGCGGTGGCAAGGTGTCAGTAACAGGTGTGGCTTCATATAAAACTGAAACTGGGAGGAAAGGGGAGTTCTGCCACCAGCACAACGTTCAGCCAAAGCCTTAGGAAAAGATAAAGGGCTCGACAATCACGTTTCTCCCATAGCTTGACTAAAAATCCCAGGAAGAATTTTTTTTTTTTTTTTTTTTTTTGCTCTTTGCTCTTGAGACATTCTTAGAGGTCATGGCAGAATCTGAGAATGGGCCAAGCCAAGAGTACCTCACATTACTCAGTGGTCAGGGAATCATTAATTGATGCTCTAGAAACCAGGAGGTATCGGATCTTGTGTGAAAGTATGGGAATGAGGGCCATTCTGAAAACACATTGGCAATATCGTTGGGAAAATGTCAGGTTTTTAATGACCAAAAAATGACCAACAGAATTTCAAGCAAATCTTTCTGTAATGTTGCTGTAACTAAAACCACTATTTGTTATGATTCAAAGTAATACTGGCTAGCTTTGCTCTAAAGATGCATACTTCAGCCTTTTGAGAAATCATATTTACTCCAGATGTTGTGTAACAGAGGTGGAGAACTGATTCACTGTGAGAAAAAGCTGGAAATGACCTAGATTAGTACAGGAAAACCCAAGGGGCCCAGGCAGTTTTCTATTAAGATCAAGCAACTAATTAGATCATAAAACGTGTTATAGTTCCCTGACTTCCCCCTCCCCTCAAAGATATGAAAGGCACATTATGTAGCACCAAAGACCACTTTAAAGGATGCTTCAGGATTTGCTTTATTCACAAGCCTACAACTGGACCACTTATCGCACGTTAAGAAAAAAAAAATCCCTCCCTTGTGCCTCTACGGTGTAGATACCACAGCATCACAAGGATGGTGCAAACACCCTGTTTGTGCCACTCTCTTCCTGGTTCAGCCTCGGTGTCCCTTTGTCTTCTGATGCACTAGAAGAGTGAGTCATATCTAGTGGGCGTTACATCACTGGGTCCTCATCTCTCTGCTGGTGCTTCACCTATTTTAGCTCAGTGAATTCTCACATGTAAAGGCAGTAGGTAACATCACACCTGTGTTACACATTAAAAGGATACACCTCAGAGAATATTTTGCATCCACGGTCTATTTATTTTGGATAAGGAATATATTGACTCTTGGAGCTCCCATTTCTGGACTCTAAACCTTTGCGTTAAGAATAACTATGCAGGGAACTTCCCTGGTGGTCCAGCTGCTCCCAACGCAGGGGGTGTGGGTTTGACCCCTGGTGGGGAAACTAGATCCTACATGCTGCAACTGAAATCCAGTATAGCCAAATAAGTAAATAAATAAAAATAAATATCTTTAAAAAAAGATATTTATCTTTTAAAAAAAGAGCTCTGCCTTGTCTCAGAGAGGTGGAACCCTTTGAAACAAAATTGCTGAATAACTTAGAAATAGCTAGATTTCACTTACGTTAAGCAAAATCCAAGAAAATAAAAGTTTGAAACAGCAAAAGAATAGGGTCAAAGAAAAAAAAAATGTCCCTTCTTCCTAGAGACAAAGGCTACATCATCTTTATCACTATATCCCCAGTGCTTAGATTAAAGAGAAAATCAAGATGGATCTGTGGGGAACAAATAAATTCATATGATAGCTTTGGGTGTTTACAATACACAGTCCAGACTGGATGTTTCCTCAAAAGTCACTCTGCTTCCAAGCAGTTTCCCATCCAAAGTAAGCACCAAAAGGACCTGGCCTACCTCCCTAAGGCGTAAAAAAGGCATTACAGATGGACAGTTAGGACAACAAACAGTGTCTAAGATAAAATAAACTTGATCCACATTGCCCACTTGCCATTCTTTCTTTCTTTCCTCCCTCCCTCCCACCCTTCCTTTCTCTCTTTCTTTCTTTTTATTTCCTCTTTTTTGTTAAAAAAAAAAAAATCAAAACAGAGACATGTTGGGAGGAGAATTCCTGGATGTTTCCCACAAGCAGATGGTAATGTTCTCCTATTCTCATTTTATGGGCTCTAGACAGAGAAGGGGGCAGTGGAAAAGGGAATGATAGAATTGAAATTAGATAAAGCACATCTGGCCAATCAGTAATCCTCTGATTCTAATGACTCTTGAAAGCTACAGTATTTGCAAGAATTATTTACCATTCAAAAGCAGAGACATTACTTTGCCAACAAAGGTTCGTCTAGTCAAGGCTATGGTTTTTCCTGTGGTCATGTATGGATGTGAGAGTTGGACTGTGAAGAAGGCTGAGCGCCAAAGAATTGATGCTTTTGAACTGTGGTGTTGGAGAAGACTCTTGAGAGTCCCTTGGACTGCAAGGAGATCCAACCAGTCCATTCTGAAGGAGATCAGCCCTGGGATTTCTTTGGAAGGAATGATGCTGAAGCTGAAACTCCAGTACTTTGGCCATCTCATGCGAAGAGTTGACTCATTGGAAAAGACTCTGATGCTGGGAGGGATTTGGGGGCAGGTGGAGAAGGGGATGACAGAGGATGAGATGGCTGGATGGCATCACTGACTCGATGGACGTGAATCTGAGTGAACTCTGGGATTTGGTGATGGACAGGGAGGCCTGGCATGCTGCGATTCATGGGGTTGCAAAGAGTCGGACACGACTGAGCAACTGATCTGATCTGATCTGATCTGATCACTATACTATCCTTACAATCAAGGAGTAGGCCAGTAAGAAATTTCATCTGCACTTGTTCTTTCAACACATGTTTGGTCAGTACTGAGCATGTCAGGCTTTGGGTTAGTTGCATGTTTTATAGAGAAGACCATCTTACAGAGATGGACAAAACAAAGTGCTTAGTGTCAGCTAGCTCATAACCAAGACAACCCTGACAGCAGTGACCGTGCAGGTTGGTCAATGCTGGGACAGCGGCATGCCCAGGACACTAGGGAAGTCTTGGAATGTGGTCAGAACAGGTCCTAAGACCAGGTGACCCTAGAGCTGTGTCCAGAAAGAGCAGTAGAATTTAGACACATGTGAAGAAGCAAAGGAAGTGATGTGAAGCAGGAGTAAAAGTCATTGAAATATGACAGCTCCTGAGCTGTTTGGGAGCCAGATTTAGTTGGTATCTCTAGAATCTGAGAGGGGGCTGAGGATCAGCAACTGAGCCTGAAGAAGCAGCAGGGGCAAATCAAGAAAGACTCTAGCTCTCATGATTGGATGTTAAACAGAAAGCAGTGGGGAACCATGCAAGGATTTCCAACCAGAAACAAAAATGCCGTATTAGAACTTTTGGAAGTTCACTTGATTGGCAATGTAATACACAGACTTGGGAATCTTGAAAGAAGACTGCAGACAAGAAGACTCATTAGCAAAGGGTGGCAAGAAACCAGCCAAGGACTGCCAGTGAGGATGGAGAGGAAGAGGCCAACTGGTCAGTTGGGCATGAAGAATGAGTGGAGAAGGAGATGCCATAGAGAACTCCAGAGCTTCTGATTTGATTTACCAGGTAGATGTTGATATCACACAACATGCAAGGTAAGGAAAGGGCACAGTTTGAGGAGGAAGATGATATGGGCAATGCTGAATAGGTTGAGTTTGACATGTCCAGCTGGCAGCTGAATAGCCATTTCTGGAGCTCAGTTTTATCCTGGAGATATGAATCAGTGCATGGGTGATCACTGAAGCTCTAGGTTTAAGTTCTACTAGATCAATGGCTTACAGACAGTTTTTCTATAGCCCACAGTAGAAATACATTTAATATCATAATCCTGTGGGCACATGCACACACAGATAAAAATTCACTAAACAGTACTGACTATTGCAAAGTGATGGACTCTAATAATTTTCCCTCTTATTCGATTTTTTTTTAATGCAGGTTAAATGCATACTAAGTGGGTGCAAACTTTAGTTTAAAACACATAGCTCTAGACTGTAAACTTCTTGTGGCAGGGACCACATCTTACACAATTTGGATTCCCCAAAGTATCTATTATTAATATAATGCTTTTCACGTAATTTTTGTGGGAGGAAGGGAGGGAATAAGGGTTTTCTGATAATTTTCTCCAAAACTGCAATGACATCTTATCTCCTCAATTCTCTTGAGCTTTTATATACAGTTTCCATTTTTTCCCACACATTTCCAAGATGAATCACAAATGAATCACTAGAGAGTTCCCTGGAGGTCCAGTGGTTAGGACTCAGCGCCTTCCCTGCTGTGGCCCTGGGTTCAATCCCTGGTCAGGGAACTAAGATCCTGCAAGCCACGCAGTAAAAAGAAAAAAAAAAATCATTAGTGCCTAGGGTGAGAGATGCTTTTTCTCCCCACTGCACCCCCAATACCAACTCCCCCAACCACATCAAGCATTACAGTCATGGGGTATTAAGCTGGAGTGAACTGGCAGAGCAATGTGCTCACATGTCCTGGCTGCAGCTCTTTCTGTGCAAAGATTGTCATGCTCTATTCAGCATGACCCATCACAGCTGCCTGTGATGGAACCAAAGGAAGACAGCAGTGGCAGCCAACACACACATAGAGAAGAGGAAGTGGAAACCAGGAGGAAACAGAAGCTATGAGCAAGCTGAACGCAAGAGGAAGAGAGGACAGGACAGGTTCCCGAAATTAGTTGATAGGGACAGGAGCGGTTGAAAAAGAAGCAGAGAGTAGTTGAGAAACCATAACAAAGCCCTAGAAAAGGGCGCTGTGGCCAACTTCTGCTCACAGGGGCAAGATACCCAATTAGGCTACCTTCCACTCCTCTGAGAACATTTCAGGCTCTGTGACAGCTGGCTTTTCATAGACTTATCTTACTCCATGAGGCCTAGCCGTCATAAATAAAATCCCCTCCTCCCTTACTTTTGATGAATTTTTAAAATTCTTAAGTTGTAGAAAAGTTGCAAGACAAATAGAGAGAACTCATACTCTTTACCTAGATTCATCAACTTTTAACATTTCGCCACATTTCCTTTTGTCTCCGTTTTTTTCTCTGAAGCATTTGAGAACAGGACGCATATCTCACACTCTTTTGCCTCAATATTTCAGTGTGTATTGCCGTAGAACAAAGATGTTTTCTTCTACAACCACAGTACAGGCACATTCAGGAAATTTTACACTGATGTACTGCTTTAAAAGTCTGTCTTTCTACGCCAGTGCTCATTGTAGCATTTTTCAAAATAGCCAAAAGGTAGAAATAACTGAAATATCCATCAGGAGATGAATGCTCAAGCAAAATGTGGTATATGCATACCGTGGGGTATTACTCAGTCTTAGAAAGGAATGACATTCTAATGTATGCTACAACATGAATGAACCTTGAAAACATGATGCTAAGTGAAATAAGCCAGACACAAAGGACAGATGTTGTATGATTCCACTTATATGAGGTACCTAGAACAGGCACAGTCACAGAGACAGGAAGAAGAATGGTGGTTACCAGAGGCTGGAAGAAGGGGGAAATGGGCAGCTACTGTTTGGTGGACATGGAGTTGCTATTTGGAAAGATGAAAATATTCTGGCGATGGATAGTGAGGATGATTGTATAGCATTGTGAACATATTTAATGCCACTGAACTATACACCAAAAATATTTTAAATGGTAATTTTATATTATATTTTATCTCAATTTTTAAAAAATTTCAAATTCTGTGACTTGTCCCAATAATGTCTTTTATAGCATTTTTCCCTCCAGTTCAGGTTCAGCCATTGCACATGTAGCATTTAACTATTATGCCTCCTTATGAAGGTGATGAATTCATTCCTGTTTGCCTGGACTTTTCCCATCTTAACCTTGCAAATACTCAATCCTGGGAAACCACTCAGTCCCAGACAAACAGGGATGGTTGGTCACCCTACTCTTTAGTCTCCTTTGATCTGTAACTGTTCCTCAGTCTTTGTCTTTCATTGCCATTTTTTAAAGAAATTGGTTCAGTTATTTCATGGGAAATTCTGTGGAAAATTCTTCAAGAGATGGGAATACCAGACCACCTGACCTGCCTCTTGAGAAACCTATATGCAGGTCAGGAAGCAACAGTTAGAACTGGACATGGAACAACAGACGGTTCCAAATAGGAAAAGGAGTACATCAAGGCTGTATGTTCTCACCCTGCTTATTTAACTTCTATGCAGAGTACATCATGAGAAATGCTGGGCTGGAAGAAGCACAAGCTGGAATCAAGATTGCCGGGAGAAATATCAATAACCTCAGATATGCAGATGACACCACCCTTATGGCAGAAAGTGAGGAGGAACTCAAAAGCCTCTTGATGAAAGTGAAAGAGGAGAGGGAAAAAGTTGGCTTAAAGCTCAACATTCAGAAAACGAAAATCATGGCATCTGGTCCCATACATGGGAAATAGATGGGGAAACAGTGGAAACAGTGTCAGATTTTATTCTTGGGGGCTCCAAAATCACTGCAGATGGTGATTGCAGCCATGAAATTAAAAGACACTTACTCCTTGGAAGGAAAGTTACGACCAACCTAGATAGCATATTCAAAAGCAGAGACATTACTTTGCCAACAAAGGTTCGTCTAGTCAAGGCTATGGTTTTTCCTGTGGTCATGTATGGATGTAAGAGTTAGACTGTGAAGAAGGCTGAGGGCTGAAGAATTGATGCTTTTGAAGTGTGGTGTTGGAGAAGACTCTTGAGAGTCCCTTGGACTGCAAGGAGATCCAACCAGTCCATCCTAAAGGAGATCAGTCCTGGGTGTTCATTGGAAGGAATGATGCTAAAGCTGAAACTCCAATACTTTGGCCACCTGATGCGAAGTGTTGACTCATTGGAAAAGACCCTGATGCTGGGAGGGATTGGGGGCAGGAGGAGAAGGGGACGACGGAGGATGAGATGGCTGGATGGCATCACCGACTCGATGGACATGAGTTTGAGTGAGCTCCGGGAGTTGGTGATGGACAGGGAGGCCTGGCACGCTGCAATTCATGGTGTCGCAAAGAGTTGGACACAACTGAGCGACTGAACTGAACTGAATGTTTTCCCAGGTTATGCATTTCTGGTTGAGGTACCATTTTAGTAATGTTGCATCCTTTCAGAGTACCTCAGAGTCACAAGTGTCCCTTTGCCCTGGCATCTTAATTTTGATCATGGGCAAAGTGTGGTCCAGTTTCACAATCATGGACTTACTACTTTCTTCCCTGTACATTCTTTTTTTTCCCTTCAGGTTTATTGAGCTATAATTGACATATTGGCTTTCCACGTGGCTCAGCAGTAAGGAATCCACCTGCTAATGCAGGAGACGTGGGTTCGATTCCTGACTTGGGAAAAGCCTCTGGAGTAGGAAATGGCAACCTACTTCATTATTCTTGCTTGGATAATTCCATGGACAGAGGAGTCTTGTGGGCTACTCTCCATGGGGTCAAAAGGAGTTGGACAGAACTGAGTGACTAAGCTACACACACAATCGACATACAGCACTGTTTAAATTTAAGGTGCACAGCATAATGATTTGACTTTGGTGACCACAGATGATGACCACAGAAAGTTCAAAGAACATGCATCATCTCACATAGATACAAAATTCAGATCAGTTCAGTTCAGTCGTTCAGTTGTGTCCGACTGCGACCCCATGAATTGCAGCACGCTAGGCCTCCCTGTCCATCACCAACTCTTGGAGTTCACACAAACTCTTGTCCATCGAGTCGGTGATGCCATCCAGCCATCTCATCCTCTGTCATCCCTTTCTCCTCCTGCCTGCAATCCTTCCCAGCATCAGAGTCTTTTCCAATGAGTCAACACTTCGCATCAGGTGGCCAAAGTATTGGAGTTTCAGCTTTAGCATCATTCCTTCCAATGAACACCCAGGACTGATCTCCTTTAGGATGGACTGGTTGGATCTCCTTGCAGTCCAAGGGACTCTCAAGAGTCTTCTCCAACACCACAGTTCAAAAGCATCAATTCCTCAGTGCTCAGCTTTCTTCACAGTCCAACTCTCACATCCATACATGACCACAGGAAAAACCATAGCCTTGACTAGATGGACCTTTGTTGGCAAAGTAATGTCTCTGCTTTTGAATATGCTATCTAGGTTGGTCATAACTTTCCTTCCAAGGAGTAAGTGTCTTTTAATTTCATGGCTGCAATCACCATCTGCAGTGATTTTGGAGCCCCCAAGAATAAAATCTGACACTGTTTCCACTGTTTCCCCATCTATTTCCCATGAAGTGATGGGACTGGATGCCATGATCTTAGTTTTCTGAATGTTGAGCTTTAAGCCAACTTTTTCCCTCTCCTCTTTCACTTTCATCAAGAGGCTTTTTAGTTCCTCTTCACTTTCTGCCATAAGGGTGGTGTCATCTGCATATCTGAGGTTATTGATATTTCTCTTGGCAATCTTAATTTCAGCTTGTGCTTCTTCCAGCCTAGCATTTCTCATGATGTACTCTGAATATAAGTTAAATAAGCAGGGTGACAATATACAGCCTTGACGTATTCCTTTTCCTATTTGGAACCAGTTTGTTGTTCCATGTCCAGTTCTAACTGTTGCTTCCTGACCTGCATATAGGTTTCTCAAGAGGCAGGTCAGGTGGTCTGGTATTCCCATCTCTTTCAGAATTTTCCACAGTTTATTGTGATCCACACAGTCAAAATTAAAGAAATAGAAAAATATGTTTTTTTCCTTGTGGTGAGAAAGATTAGGATTTACTCTCTTAATAACTTTCATATAACATATAGCAGTGGTTGTTATATTTATCATGTTGTACATTATATCCCTAGTGCTGATTTATCTTACATTTGGAACTTTATACTTTTTGGATGTCTTCATCCAATTCTACTTCCAAGACCCCACGTCTGCTAAACACAAATCTAATCTCTTTTTCCTGGTCTGGTTGGTTGTTTTTGAAGAATAATTGACCTACAACACTATGTTAGTTCCTGGGACTCAGAATAGTGTATTTCTATACATTTTCCTATTCTAGATATTTCTATGTATTTCAAAATGATCGCCATGATAAGGCTAGTTACCACCCTCTCAGTATATTTTTAAAATAGACATTTATTATGGTATGTAAATATTCCTCACAACCTGAAAGCCTGTCAATCGCTCAGTCGTTCTGACTCTTTGCCACCCCCATGGACTGCAGCCCGCCAGGCTCCTCTGTTCATGGAATTCTCCAGGCAAGAATTGCCATTTCCTCCTCCAGGGGATCTTCCCAACCCAGGGATCAAACCTGGGTCTCTTGAATTGCAGGCAGTTTCTTTTCCGTCTGAACCACCAAGTAAGCCCTGAAAAGCCTGAGGAGAAGCTAAACATTAGATAGGAAGCATCTGACATCATCCTTGCATTTGAGAAGCAAGCATTTTAGGATCCCCTTTCCACTGTCATGACAGGACACAATAAACCACTTTATTCCCAATTCTTCCCTCTTTGGCCACTATAAGTTTTTTTTATTTGTCTTTATATAATTTTATTTAGTTGCTTTTGGCTATGCTGGATCTTCTCTGCTGCTCGAAGGCTTTCTCTAGTCGCAGTGAGTTGCGGCCACACTTTGGTTGCGGTGTGCAGTGGCTTCTCACTCACTGCAGTGGCTTCTCTTGTTGCAGAGCACGGGCTCTAGTTTTGTGAACTTCTGTAGTTGTGGCAAGCAGGCCCTAGAGCATAGGGGCTCAGTAGTCATGGCACATGGGCTTAGTTGCCTCTCAGCATGTGGGATATTAGCTCCCCTACCAGGGATCGAAGCCATGTCCCCTGCATTGGCAGGTGGATTCCTAACCACTGGGCCACCATGGAAGTCCCACTGAGGAGAAAGACTTTTCAAAATGCAAATACTTCTTTCTATACAATACCCTCTTTTAAAAAAATTCTTGGCTTGACTGGCAAAGAGTGCGTGTCCTCCTGTTTGAATTTGGTGCCTTGATTCTCATTCTTAAAGGGAAGAGTGTTTTCTTGGGAAAAGCACAATATTTATGTGTTGCAAAGACCTCTAACCTTTTTTATTGACAGCCCCAACTGTCTTCAGAATTTGTTGTATATTTATTTAGTAAGTGATCGGTTCAGATGAACACATCTTCTTTATGAATTACCCAATCGGATAAACAGTGAACTCTTCAGAAGCACTAGCAATCACCGGAGGCAGGGCTTTGTGGGGAAAGAGGTGGATGAGCAAAGGTTTCAGAGCTGTTTGAAGGACACAGAAGCCTTCAGCACCTGGGAGCACTGTGGCCTGGAATTCAACCATGGCCCTTATCACAGGCCAATGCCACAGAATCTATTTATCTCTTATATTTTCTGCTCGTTCTCTACCTCTGTGTGCTAAAATGAAGAAACCCTCTGAAGCCAGGGAATCTTTGTTTTGTTCATAGACTGCGGTGCCTGCTCCATAGCACTCATTCAGTTAAAATTAATTGAATGAATGAATGAACTTGTTCGTGAACGAATGAATGAACTTGTTCATGAATGAATGAATGAACTTGTTCATGAATGTAATTAACATAATAATACCATTGATTGCACACCTAAAAATGGCTAAAGTAGTAAATTTTATGCTGTGTATATTTTGTCCTTAAAAAAAGTTTAACAAAGTCATCTGACATGAGTAGTCCTGGATCGTTCATATACAGTTGACCTTGAACAACACGGGTTTGAACAGTGCCATCCCACTCATGCAGATTTTTGTTTCGATAGTAAATACTACAGTGCTACATGATCTGCCATTGGTTGAATCCATGATTTCTGAACTGTGGATATGGAGGGCCTTATAGGTGGATTTACAACTACAAAGAGGGTCAGCCACCCAACCCTCTTCCCCACCCCTCACATTGTTCAAGGCTCAACTGCATTTGAACTTAACACAGTATAACTATTCTACCAAGGAATCAATCCAGACTAGTTCTTCATTCCAAGAAATGATGGAGGATCAGTCAGTTTCAAAGCCCCTTGGGTCAAGTTTTTTCTTTTTAATCCTACTAATAATGAAATTTCCTTTTTTTTAAATTATTTATTTGGTTGATTTTGGCTGTGCTGGGTCTTCACTGCTGCTCGGGCTTTTCTCTAGCTGCAGCGAGTGGGAGCTCCTCTCTAGTTGCGGTGCACGGGCATTGTGGTGGCTTCTCTTGTTGCAGAGCACAAGCTTAGAGCGCTCGGGGTTCAGTAGTTGCAGCTCGCATGCTCTAGAGCACAGGCTCAGTAGTTGTGGGCTTAGTTGTTCTCTTGCATGTGAGATCTCCCCAGTCCAGGAATTGAACTTGTGTCTCCTGCTTTGGCAGGTGGATTCTTTACCACTGAGCTACTAGGGAAGCCCGACTCGGGTTTTAAGTTTTTAGTTTTATTGGGAGTGGGGGGCTGTGTGTGAAGGATGAAGACTAGCAACCCGTTTTTGGTTGTAATCTTTTCTTGACATCCTTCCTCCTGACACACACCTCACTATCATTCCACCAGAGATTTGAAGAATGGAGTCTTTGAACCCTAAAATCAACGAAAGAATAGTTTTGCTTTCCCCATTTCACATGGGGAAAGGCAGGAATTCAAATTCAAATGTGAATTCGCATTTTCGGCCAGTATTCTTGGTCATCCACCTTCAGTTGAATACTAGGGTGCTGTGGCAACAGGGAACGTAGAAACTGCCTGGTTGGAAAGTATTGCACGTGCTTCTTCTGTTCTCAGATCCTTCTCCCCCAGTAGTGAAGAGCCCATGCTTGCCAGTGATGAGGTCTAAAAAGCACAGAATCAAGAATTACAGTTCAGGGAAGTTCTGTGAGATAGACTGAACAGGGAAGATGCACCTACATTAATGGTCCACTCTCGGCAATTTTCTGCTTTAGTGTTCACAAAATGCTTTGCAATCTGCAGATAAACGTGCAGGCTCTGCGAAGTGGAACATACAAATGGCTCCTGGTAAAATCCTTAAGGATCAAAGCTATTTTCTCTCTGCCCTTCGAACTATCTAGCTTACTTTTTAAATTTGAATGCTTTCATACAAGTTGTGATATGACACGAGTGTGAATATACCATACTCCTTTTGAAAAGATCGTGACTTAGAAAAGTCTTCACCCCAACTCTGACTCTTCTCTGAGGCTTGGGAGTAAAAGAAAGAATGAAAGGGATACTCATTCATACAAGACTTTGAAAATATATTGGGCACTCAGTTAAAAATACTCTATTAAAATTGACACCTAACTCAATAACTGAAGAAATAGTAATGAAAGAGATTTTGTAAAAGGTAGAAATGATGAGTGCCAAGTCCATTCATTTACAAATTATCTGCCTTCCATGCAAATGTGGATTCAGATGAAGAAGCAATGAACAGATCTGGGACATCTTCTTTGTACTGTTTTAAGTGTTTTTACACATTTTATCTCATTTAACTTACAGCCACATCTACACACACCTATGTAGACTAGGAAATTGTGATTCTTTTCTTGAGGCAAATGATTTGGCTTTCAACTAAGAAATTTTCTCTCTCTCCTTCACTCTCATTTTTTCTTTTATGAATTATAGGAACAAGCTAGTCTTACTTTATCTTAATGTTATGCTTCTAAGACTCAGATACATGTTTCAGGATTGTTAACAAGTAGAAAAAGTATGTTTGTGTTATAAGGTTAATTATATCAAACACTGAGCCAATATTTTTAAAAACTATATTTTATTATAACTATACATTTTAGTTAAAATGTCACTACTGTATTTAGTTTAATTGTATGTTTTGATTCTGAATCGCAATAACAAATGCTGGGTTTGAGCTAAAACTGTCACGGAAGTGGGTAGGAAAGTTGCAAAGAATGTCAGGATAAGTACTATTCAGTGGGAATCAAGCTTTTAGAAGAATGAAATATTCGACTTGCCCCTCATTCCCAATAAGCTCAAGGCACATTTTCCAACTCTCATTTCGCTAAGAAGTGTCAATGAACACGGTGGCTATATGCAGATTATTTCAGAACATAACCTTGATTGATGTTCAGTTCAGTTCAGTCGCTCAGTCGTGTCCGACTCTTTGCGACCCCATGAATTGCAGCACACCAGGCCTCCCTGTCCATCACCAACTCCCGGAGTTCACCCAGACTCACGTCCATCGAGTCAGTGATGCCATCCAGCCATCTCATCCTCTGTCGTCCCCTTCTCCTCCTGCCCCCAATCCCTCCCAGAATCGGAGTCTTTTCCAACGAATCAACTCTTCGCATGAGGTGGCCAAAGTACTGGAGTTTCAGCTTTAGCATCAGTCCTTCCAATGAACACCCAGGGCTGATCTCCTTTAGGATGGACTGGTTGGATCTCCTTGCAGTCCAAGAGACTCTCAAGAGTCTTCTCCAACACCACAGTTCAAAAGCATCAATTCTTTGGTGCTCAGTTTTCTTCACAGTCTAACTCTCACATCCATACATGACTACTGGAAAAACCATAGCCTTGACTAGACGAAACTTTGTTGGCAAAGTAATGTCTCTGCTTTTGAATAGCTATCTAGGTTGGTCATAAGTTTCCTTCCAAGGAGTAAGCATCTTTTAATTTCATGGCTGCAGTCACCATCTGCAGTGATTTTGGAGCCCCCAAGAATAAAGTCTGACACTGTTTCCACTGTTTCCCCATCTATTTCCCATGAAGTGATGTGACCGGATGCTATGCTCTTCGTTTTCTGAATGTTGAGCTTTAAGCCAACTTTTCACTCTCCTCTTTCACTTAGTAGTGTATTATTAACAATTTAGCAAAATAAATGTAGATAAAGATAATTTTTAAAGTATTATACTAAATAATACATAGGTCACTGCTATATGACTTATTCAATAATATAACCCCACTCAAAAACCTATGTACACTCCCCTTTGTGTAGAGACTATTATTGCAGTTCCCACTCCAGTGAACATAATAAATAACTGTGGAGTTACTAGAAGTTATTGATCAGTACCCCTGGAGGTATACATAAATAATGTTTCAGGAGAAGATAGAGGACCCTTTGTATATGAGCTATAAGAAATAGGAATTTATTAGAGTGCAAAATCTGGAGCACGAATATCTGAATTTCAAGAATCTGTTCTAACACTTAATAACTGTATGACCTTGAGGAAATTCATTCTCAATTGTAACACAAGGAGAAAAATATTACTTGCCTTCCAGCAGTGCTGTGATGTTTTGAGAATAAGTGATAAGGAAAAACATTTTTTAAAGCTAAAACACCATAGATAAGTTATAATAATAAATACTTCTAGCAAGATTCAGACTTTTGTTTCCATTACAATTTTTTTCTAAAAATAAGTTGCCAAATACTCATTTAAGAAATCAGAAAAGTAAATATAAGGGAAAAAAAAAAAAATCCATAGTCCTGCCATCCTTCTTCACCTTCAAGTCTTGCTCAAATATCACTTTTTCAGTGAAGCTTTTAAGGACATTGGGTTTAAAACTGTTGCACGACCATCTCTATACACATGAACACTACGTACTCACTGACTATAGCATTTCGGGTCATGTGAGCCACTATTTAATTTATTTGTGTACTGCCTATATCCCTCAGGAATTTGAGCTACACAAAGTTAAGCAATTTTTTCAGTTTGTTCACTGTTTTATCCCATTGTCTCTAGTCCCTGTTTCCTGTCAGTATTCAATAAATATTTGTTTAAAAAAAATCAACAAATCCAAACACAAGTACTATAAACACTTAGATGTGTTTCTGGCAGTGTTTTTAAATTTCAAATGCAATGCGTGTTTTTATTTTTAATGTACAGCATATAAGTAACACTTATTGAATGTCAGATACTGTGCTAAGGATTTTACCTATTATTTTTTCTTGTTTTTTTTTTATTTTTTATTTTTATTTTTACCTATTGGTTTTAAATTTACTATGTCAACAACCCTGAGTGATATTACCCCTGATTTACAAATGAGAGAACCAAAGGCTCAAAGCGTTAGGCAATTTTGTTCATCATCAAGCTTCCAGTAAATTAAAACTGGACACAAACCAGTGTGTGACTTTCACAACATCACTGTGCTCTGGAGTTGTACTCTTACTGCGTTTTTATTTGTATCCATCTTTTTCTACTTCCTTTTATGTCCTAAGTATTTCCTCATGTTATCACGTTTCATTTCTTACTTCAATGGCCGAAGCTAACTGCGTATATGAGGCTCAGGAGACAGCAGTAAAATGTGGTGGCTGAAGGTCATATCTATCCTTAAGTGTTCAGTTCTGAGCTTTACCTAAAAAATGATATTTAATCTAATCTCTGTTTTTGCCCAGAAGCCCCTCCCTACTCCTGTCTACTTACTCACATTTGTATTAGCTGGGATTCCTGGACTCAACCTATCTGCTCAAGCATTTTGCTTTTTAGAGGGGGAGATTTATGAGAGAACACTGGATTGACTCAGATTTGAAGCTGAACAGCTAAGCCTTGGAAAGCTGTCAGTTGGACCCTGGCCATCAGGGCTCCCGCCCCATCTCCTGCCTCCTAGCACCTTGCTCTCTGACCAGCTTCCTCCATGGGAGTACAAGACATAGCTGCCTTGGATGGACATCCTTGCAGCTCTTTGACCAAAGAAGAAAGGATTAAAACTTTCTCCAACTCAAGTTTGAAAGATATTGGTAACAAGGCACTGGTTGAACTGGTTGGGGCCCTGTGCCTGTCTAGGGATGGACCGATGTGCCCAGGGGAATGGAGAGCAGAAACTGACTCAGCTTGGGCTATGTGCCCTTTCTCTGAAGCACTTCACAGTTAGTAGCCCTCACATGATTTTAAGGATCATTTCCCCCCCAAAAATGTCTGTTCTGAACAAAATATTGCAAGTTCTACTATAGAATCAGATCAAACGCCACCATCCTCCCTAACCACTTCAGGCCTCATTCACTCTTTGTGAAGAAAAATTCATGGAACACCTATCACGTGGCAGGCACTGCTAGGTTCATTTGATCAGTCAACAAGGTTTGTTCTCAAGTACCATATATTAATGCATATATATGAAATCTGAAAAAATTGGTGTGGATAATCTTATTTACAAAGCAGAAGTAGAGATACAAATCTAGAGCACAAATGTATGGATACCAAGGGGGAAAGGGAGGGAAGGGATGAACTGGAAGATTGGGATTGGCATATATACACCACTAACACTATGTATAAAATAGATAACAAATGAGAACCTACTGTATAGCATAGGAAAGTCAACTCAGTGCTCTGTGGTGACCTAAATGGGAAGGAAATCCCCAAAAGAGGGGATATTTGTATATGTTTAGCTGATTCACTTTGCTGTACAGTAGAAATTAACACAACATTATGAATCAACTATACTCCAATGAAAACAAACAAAAAAAAAACCCACAAGGTTGATTCAGAGCCTCCTATGCCAGGCATCTTGCTAAGTTGCTGGGGACTCAACAGTGAGGAAGAGAGGTAGGTCTCTACCCTCTAGAACTTACACTCTACGGGCCCAATAGTCAATAAACAAGTAGACAAATGACATAGTCATAGATTGTGAGAAGTCGTACACAGGGTGCCGTAAGAGTGTAATGAAGGTAGCTATGGGTAAGGGGTCTGCAGAGCTGATGATAGAACAACTACCCAGCTCACAGAGGCTGAGCCCATGAAGGTCTGCTAAATTGAAAGAGAAACTAGAAAAAGGAATGTCTAGCTTAGGGTAAAAATAAAGGAAATTTTCTGAATGTTAAGAACTTCTGGTTAAAGGAGGTCATACTCCCTTAGGAGTTTTGGAAAAAACACATCATTTAGCAGTCATTAAGAAAAAATGTGTGACCCTAGGAACTGTAAACTTCACAAGGCTTCAATACACATTTCAAAACAAGCCCAAGAAATAACAATCAAATGTGTCATTGCTATACAACTCATTCAAAAACAAATCCACAACAAAAGGAGAAAAAAAAAAAGCTCTTTCAGAGTTCACTTATCTAAGCACCAAAGAATGAAAAGGCTCCTCTGAAAATCCACATGGCATGTTTATTTCTTTAAAATGACTCCACAGCTCCACCCCATACATTTGTTTGTTTATATGCATAACAAATATGTAAAAAGAATTAAGATTTGTATTTTGAGATTGCTCTTAATATAATATCAAACCACATAGTGTCATGAACTTGCCCTCTATACACACACATAAACATGCTCTCATGCATAAAAGCAGCATCATATGGAAAAGGTGTGAGTTTACAGTCAGAAAGAGCTATGTCCCAATTCTAAGTGGTTCTACCACTTATTAGCTGTGTGACTTTGAGCATCTTATTTAACCTTTCCAGACCTCATTTTTCATTTGTAAAATGGAGATAACAATAATAACTTCATGGGGGTGTTCTGAAATTTTTATTAAATGAGATCTATGGTGCTAAGCAGTATGTGAATCAGAGTAGGCATTCAATAGATGGTATTTTTTTTTTTTAAGATTCAGTTTCTGATTAGGCCTGGACAAACACAATATCATTTTGACTATTCTTGTATTCTATGAAAAAATTAATTTAGGGTATTTTCTTTGTTTGCTAGTGATTCAGACCACATCAGAAATATTAGTTAGAAGACAGCTACTATTTCATTAATATGTCAGGAATAATTGGAACAGATCCAGCTATGAAATAAGTTAAGAACATTAGCAATGCTTTTTTTTTTTTGGTTCCTTCTGCTATACACTAGAATAGACAAGGGATTAGTTTAATTATTCATGTGTGAATGGGAGACCCAAAGAACATTCAGTCAAAGCAGCCTTTACAGGTCAGAGGAACCTTGGCCATCCGTATGAAAACTCTTGCCTCCCTGTGTGTTCTGCTCATTCTTGAATTCACAGTCTGGCCCAAGGTGCTCTCATTACTCACTCCATCTGCTATCATTGCTCTGGTTTTAAGGAAAGGGAGTTCATAGTTCTTTTGTTACATCAGCAAACACCACTTACTCTGGAATGTCTTAAGTTCTTATCATCCTTTTATAAATACCTCCAAATCTCCCTTAAATCACACTACCTCGGACATGGAAACCTTGTACCTTACAGTTAGCTAGTCCAGGTCCATTAAAGTAGAAATCCTGCTTGAAGCGATGAGACAATCAATTCTTTAAGACACAGTCAAGTCCTTATGGGTAACTCTAATCTTAAGATAGGTTTTCATTCAACAGTTCACAGAGGTAATCCCTTAAGAGTAGAAAGAGAGGAAGGTGAGTAGCAGAGAAGGGAAGAGAAAGAAAGAGGAAATTTTTACATTTCATTCCCTTAAATTTGGTCAAAATCTGTTCTAGAATTACATGGAATAAATCTAATGCTGCCTCCAAACAACACTTTCAAACCTTCAAAGGCAACTACTTGCTCTTTCTTTGTCTTCTCTTTTTCAAGCTAAATGTTCCTCATGTGTTAAAGTGTGTACCTTTGGTGGTTATTCCTGCAGCATTTATTTCCTCTTCCCTTTTTCCACCAGCCCTGATTTCCAAGTGGGACTCTCTGTGAGTACTGGATAAGCTGATCCCCTCCCTGCTCCAAGGGTGGAGTTCACGGCCAGGGTTAATACTCCATTCTCCTGGCCACAGTGATAGCCACAAGGGTGGGCACCTGACTTAAGCCAGTCAAGTTAGAGTAAATCTCAAGACATTAATGCATTGGTTCTAAGGTGTGAGATGGGGGTAAGGGTTCTTGGGACCTTGGGAATATTGACATCTGTCTTAGACCACGAAGGGAAGGGCCTATACCCAAAATGGTATAGGTGCCAACACCCAAAAAGGAGACAGAAAAACCTGAGTTCTGGTTGCATCAGGTGAACCTATAGCAAAGCCTTGTCTTAGAACAATTTTACTTCACAATTTTCTGGTTTCAGTTGCATGTGTCAAATTCTTACTTTTGCTTAGCTCAGTTTGATTCTAGTGTTTTGTTCCCTGCAACTAAATATATCCTGACTGATACATGTGAGATGGTGTTGTTATGGTTTCCTTCCCTTGGACAAGCTCCAGATTGTCAATGACCCTCTTCCAAGAGTCCCAGAAGAAAAACCTATTATTCTAGATGGAGCCCGACTAGTACAGGTCAGAGGGGGCCTCTCATGAGACTGGAGTAGAATGTAGTATTGTTAATAACTCAATCTGAGACTGGCATTGGAATTTTGAGCATCCTAATTCCAATTACTCTCACCAGTAAACTACCTATTTTCCCAAATAATTTACCCAAGTGTAACCTAAACCCTAAACACCAGGCCCTTGTAGGAAAAAAGAGAAAAGTGTATTTCAGAATATACTTTCTACCTCTTCCTTCCCTACAGAAAGGCCCAATCCCTGCTGGTTCTACTTTAGCTTTCAAAATAGAATCACCAACTCCTTTCTTCAATTTTTCACATATAGGTTAAAAAAAAATCTGCAGGTTTTCAAGTATAATCACTGTACCTGAATACTTTGCTAAGCAAAGTGACTACAGTGTTCTGCAACCATGTGGAATGATTGCTCCCTAATTACAATGAGCTCCAGGGGTTTCATCTAGGAAAGAAGACAGGTGACTGGTCCCCAAGAGGCCTCTGGGTGGATATTTCCCTGGTAACTACACAAAGGTCCAGGTTTGGACCTCAGCTGGGAAAGTTCACAAACTAGATTTTCCAAGTGTATCCCCAGAGGTGCAGACTCAACGATACACTCACACAGTGTGAACGTATAAATCATAGTATCAATGTGTTCATTTTTAATTGGAGATGAGCTTTTGTGGCAGGAAACAGATGACCTTAATCTCATTCAGAATACCACACCCTCTTTCCTAAGGACACATACCTGAAAAGTTGGATTAGTAATCAAGACACTTTCTGGGTGAGGATGGAATTAAAAGAAGTTGATTGTCTTGAGGACTTTTTCACTACTCAGGTCATGGTTGACCCTGATCAAATATACCCTTACATGGTTACATGGGGGAAACGTATCTATCTAGGGGCCAGAAAGACTATGATGTGGATCCATATTGCCAAATTGTTCTTTCCAAAATAACAACAGTTAATGTTTATACATGGTGCTTACCCTGTGGTCCATTGCTGTACCAGACTTCTTATTGATTAACTAACTTAATCTTTATAATGAAACTTTGAGACTTTTGTTATCAGCTTCATTTTACAGATGGCAACCCTGAGTCACAATGGGGTGGATAGTTTGCTAAAAGTTGCCTTGTTAACTAGGTGGTAAAGCTAGATCCCCAGGTTGCCTGGCTCCAGAGTCCATGCTTTAAATAGTTAATCTACACTACCCCCTCCCTTTTTTTTGGCTCTGCTGGGTCTTCATTGCGATGCGGGGGGGGCTTCTGTAGTTGCAGCACACAGGCTCAGTAGCTGTGGCCTAAGGGCTTGGTTACCCCGTGGCATGTGGGATATTAGTTCCCTGACCAGGGATTGAACCAGCGTCCCCTGCATTGGGAGGCAAATTCTTAACCACTGGACCACCAAAGCAGTCCCTACACTGCCTGGACCACCAGAGAAATCCCTACACTGCCTCTTGAACATTGTGTTCTTTTATGCTACACCCTACATGCTACGTGGGTTACTTCATAACCTATTTGACACCATTCTCTATAAATCTGATTCCTTATAACACTGTGTCTCTGAAATATTTTTCTTAAAAAGTATATATGTATGTGTTAGTGCTGGTCCCTCAGTTGTGTCCAACTATTTGCAACCCCTTGGACTGTAGCCCACTGGCTCTTCTGTCCATGAAATTCTCTAGGCAAGAACACTGGAGTGGGTTGCCATTCCCTTCTCCAGGGGATCTTCCCAACTCAGGGATCGAACCCAGGTCTCTTATATTGAAGGCAGAGTCTTTACCATCTGAGCCACCAGGGAAGCCCAATATATGTATGTATGTATGCTGCTGCTAAGTCACTTCAGTCATGTCCGACTCTGTGTGACCCCATAGATGGCAGCCCACCAGACTCCCCCATCCCTGGGATTCTCCAGGCAAGAATACCGGAGTGGGTTGCCATTCCCTTCTCCAGGGGATCTTCCCAACTCAGGGATCGAACCCAGGTCTCTTGTATTGCAGGCAGAGTCTTTACCATCTGAGCCACCAGCGAAGCCCAATATATGTATGTATATAGCCTACCAGGCTCCTCCGTCTGTGGGATTTTCCAGGCAAGAGTATTGGAGTGGGGTTGCACTGCCTTCTCCGGTATGTATATATAGACATATGTATATAGAGAAATGTTAAGGAAAAATAGCATATACCATATATGTGGTGTATGTGTATAAAATCCTTACTGCTGCTCCATATATACCAACAAATATGAGCAAAACCATGCTCGTATGGGCAGTTGGCCAGGAGGACAGGAACTTTGTTATATTGAACTAGACAGCATGATGATAGCTGTTAAAATAGCATTCTGCCTATACTTAACCCTTGTCCAAAAAAGGAAATATTTAGTTTCATGGAGGTATTTAATAGTTACAGCAAGAAACACTAGAAAGGAATGAGGACCTTGTATTGGCCTCGTGCTAGAAAGCGATGCAACAGTCAGAGGCAGCCCCTCCTGAATAAGGCTTGAGGCAGCGCACCCTCCGTCACTCAGCATCGCCACAGAAGGCCCCGGTCAGGGCTGGATTTTACTAAGGTCAGGGCTGGATTTTACTAAGCTAGACGCATCCTTGTTTCAAAGGGATTATTTAAAAACAGCTACAATTTTAAGAAAGATTCCCTTGTTACTTTCTTTTTTTAAAATCTAGTATTTTTTAAAAATAGATTAAAAATTCATATGATTCCAAAACCCAAATGTACAAAAGTTTATATAGTTAAAAAAAAAAAAAAAAAAAAGAATGTCTCTCCTATGCCTAAAACCCTGAAACTTGGTTCCCCCCTCTTGGGAGGCAATTATCGGTTCTTTATTTATATTTCCAGAGGTATTCTATTATCATTTTCTTTTACTGTCACATTTTTCCGCATGGGGACGTTATTGGAAACTTTTTATCTTGTTTTTGCCACGGTTTCCTCTCTTTCTTTCCGGTCTCTTTTTACAGACGACAGGGTTGACCTTCCCTGGGGACCTTCTTCAAAATGTCAACTTCTTGTTGATGGATTTTGGTTTTATCCTGTTTCCAACTCCAGTTTCTGCTCTGGTTAGGAGTCTGTTTGTGTGTGACAGCTGGTGGTCCCAGGCACCTTCTGATGAATGATGGATGGGACCAGGAGGAACAACCCTTCCCTAATATTATTAATTGCGAAATTTTTGCAAGCTCAAAATTCTAAGAACTGACAGTTGCCTCCAACTGTTACCAGCTGTTAACTTGGCTGAAGTGGTGGGGATCCGATTCCCCTTCAGCAAACACTCTGGGACAACGGCTGGCTTACTATATATCTTCCTTTACACCCTCTGTGACACTCAATTCTGAATTATTTAAGCCTAAAAATAGTATCCTAAACCTATTCCAGAGTGCCCACATCTACCACTGACCATGTAACCCTGCAAGAGTAACTTACCTTGGTCCTGGGTTCCCCATTCATACAATAAGGGAAATAGGTGCATTGATCAGCCTGCTTCCAGCCCTAAAAATCTTCAAACGTAAGAACAGGATGAGACGGTAAATGGTTAATGTTGCAGCAGTCTTTCCTCTTTCCCTCAAAGCACCTGACACTTGAAGGAGTGAAGAATCTGGTTGTGATCTTGAAGCAACACCCATCTTGAGCAATTTTAGAGCAAATCTGCTCTTCGCTTCCATGGCCTTGCAGGGTTTAAGAACTGCTTTGTTTCACAGCTGCAAAAAAATTCTCTCCTAGTCCCATATACTAGCGAGTAATTTTTCTTTCTCATTTTAAGTTATTATGAAAACATGGGATTTCCCTGGCAGTCCAGTGGTCCAGTGCAGAGGGCTTGGTTTCAATCCTTGGTCAGGGAACTAAGATCCCACATGCCACAGGGTGTGGCCAAAAATTTTTAAAAATAAATAAATTTTTTAAAAGTTATTATGAAAACAAGCATTACTTTTTTTAAGTTTAGAAAAGCAAGAAAAAAAAGCAATCCACCCTTTTAATCTCACCTGTGCTTGTCCAGGTAATCTATAACTCTCACCCAATTTGAAAGTTTAGTTTGAGTCATCAGAGTGACAGTTTTGAGGTATGCTTCATGAATTAAATTTTTCTATTTTTATTTATTTATTTGGCCACACCAGGTCATAGTTGCAGCATTCAGACTCTTAGCTGCAGCATGTGGGATCCAGTTCCCTGACCAGGGATCGAAACCCCACTCCCTGCATTGGGAGCATTGAGTCTTAGCCACTGTACCACTAGGGAAGTCCCATGCTTGGTGAATTAGATGCTTGTGTCTGAGAAGGGTGAGCCTGGTGACAAGGTTTTATGAGTGGAGGTACGTTGGGTGCCATATTTCTGTGTTCTGAAGTGGAATTTCATCGGACACTCTAGGGTGTCAGTTTCTTAGGACCCAGCTACAAAATCAAGGGGTTTCCCTGGCAGCTTGGTGGTACAGAATCCACCTGCCAATGCAGGAGACTTGGGTTTGATCCCTGGGTCGGGAAGATCCCCAGGAGAAGGAAATGACAACCCACTCCAGTATTCTTGTCTGGGAAAATCCCATGGACAGAGGAGCCTGGTGGGCTACAGTCCATGGGGTTGCTACAAAGAGTCAGGCATGACTTACCGACTAAACAACATGAATCAAATTCTCAAGAGACTGATTTCTACCCAGACTGACAATACATCAATGTGCACTGGAAAACGTGCTTTCACTCAGGTCTGCTGTGTACACATCACCTCCCCCATATAAGGTACCTGGGGAAAATTTTTTTCCGTCAAAAGATTTGATAAGCACGGAGTTAGTATAAGATAACGTATCCAGGTCCTGATAGATATGCTAAGATAGAAAATGCCTCCTCTATGAAAGAGATTCCTAGTATGCAAGTGTCTCATCTTTGGCTCACTCAATCATTGAGCAAACATTCCTCAAACCCCTCAGCAGATAAGATATCCTGAAGCTATTACTGGTTAAGTTTCACGGTCCCTCACTTGGAAGGGTCGTCCCTCTTATGACCATGGGAGGTGCCTTCATTATAAGTTCATACATTCCTATGTTTTTGTAAAATTTGCAAAAGTAGGCAATTTAAATGTAAACAGTTAAAACTTCCATCTCCTGGCCCTCTTACTTCTTCTCAGTCGCAATTCCTCTGGAGTTAGGGTGACTTTGGAGTGGTCGTGGGTACTTAGGGGGTCTGATAAAGGAGTTGAGTTGGGAATGCATTTTGATTGGGTTTAGTGGCTTGCAATCACTTCTGTAGATAGTAAAAGTCATTGCTGGTCTTCCAGTGTCAGAATAGCTACAGGAATGCTTCTACTACTCACTGAGCCAGCCCGCCCAGCAATAAGACTTGAAAGTGCTGGACCAGAAGTCACATTACAGTGTGAACATGTCCTATTGCATCAGAAGTACATGGAGTGTGGAAGGAAAAGATGATTTGAAACATACAGACAGAAGGTAATCTATGATCAGAAGGTTTCCTGGCTGCCCCTCTCTTGGTTCAATGCGCCCTATCCCTACCCCTGACACATTCTCTTCAAGGGACTTGAGATTTTTACAAACCCCAGAAATAGCCTTAGATGTCATGCTGCCTGGTAAATTTTGTCTAGAAAAAATCCCCAGGATAAGGAAACATGAAGGGGCCTGGGAATCTTCTCAAAGCGGGAAGAAATGAAAAATACTGAGAATACAAATTAATATGAATTGAATATAGTGGCAATGGAGGAGTGAGAGTATTAAGGGAATGGGAATGAACGGGAAAGGTGAGTGTGGGGGTGCCGGGAAGGGAGGACTTGGCAGACACTGAAAAATTTTTGCTCTCCATTTCCTTTTAGAGAAGTTAACAGATTGTCCCCTTTCCAAGGCCTTCTTTTTGCAAAGTTCACCACGTCTGCTTAGTTCAGACTTTATTAGGTACCATGGCATTCCAGTTATGCCTCCCTGACATCATCCAGATTAAACGTGAGGGTTTTTGAATACTTGGCGAAATCTTTACTAAATATTGAGTAGATTGAAAAGAATAGCAAATTATAGATATATGTCAAGTACTCAGTCTTCAAGTGTAAGAAAACAAGTTAACCTGTGAACCTCTCCCTATCCAATCTCCTCCCCTTCCTTCTCAGAGCTAAGGACTATAATTTTGTAAATAGCATTTGTTTGCTTTCCTTTATAGTTTTATCACATGGATTCATTATTTATTGTTCAGTTGCCATGTTGTCTCTGACTCTTTCCAACCCTATGGACTGCAACAAGTCAGGCCTCACTGTACTCAGATTTTGCTCAAACTCATGTCCATTGAGTCGGTGATGCCATCCAAACACTCACCCTCTGTCACCCTCTTCTCTTCCTGCCCTCAATCTTTCCCAGCATCAAGGTCTTTTTCAATGAGTCAGCTCTTCTCATCAGGCGGCCAAAGTTTTGGAGCTTCACCATCAGTCCTTTCAATGAATATTCAGGGTTGATTTCCTTTAGAATTGACTGGTTTGCTCTCCTTGCTGTCCAAGGGACTCTCAAGAGTCTTCTCCGGAACCACAGTTCGAAATCTTCATATCTTCAGCACTCAGCCTTTTTTATGGTCCAACTCTCACATCCATACATGACTACTGAAAAAACCATAGCTTTGCCTAATCAGACTTTCGTTGGCAAAGTGATGTCTCTGCTTTTTAATACACTGTGTAGGTTTATCATAATTTTCCTTCCAAGGAGCAACCATCTTTTAATTTCATGGCTGCAGTTACCATCTGCAGTGATTTTGGAGCCCAAGAAAATAAAATCTGTTGCTGCTTCCATTTTTTCCCTTTTATTTAACATGAAGTGATGGGATTGGATGCCATGATCTTAGTTATTTGAATGTTGTTTTAAGCCAGTTTTTTCACTCTCCTCTTTCACCCTCATCAAGAGGCTCATTAGTTCCTCTTCACTTTCTGCCATTAGAGTGATATCATCTTCATATCTGAGGTTGTTAATATTTCTCCTGGCAATCTTGATTCCAGCTTGTGATTCATCCAGCTTGGCATTTCACATGATGTGCTCTGCATATAAGTTAAATAAGCAGGGTAACAATTAACAGCCTTGACATACTCCTTTCCCAATTTGGAACCAGTCAGTTGTTCCATGCCCAGTTCTAACTGTTGCTTCCTGATCTGCATATAGGTTTCTCAGGAGGCAGGTAAGGCAGGTAAGATAGTATTCCCATCTCTTTAAGAATTTTCCACAGTTTGTTGTGATCCACACAATCAAAAGCTTTAGCATAGTCAATGAAGCAGATGTTTTCCTGGAACTCTCTTGCTTTTTCTATGACCCAACAGATGTTGGCAATTTGATCTCCGGTTCCTCTGCCTTTTCTAAATCCAGCATGTACATCTGGAATTTCTTGGTTTACATACTGGTGAAGCATAGCTTGAAAGATTTTAAGCATTAGACTCTTTGGCATTGCCCTTATTTGGGACTGGAATACAAACTGGCCTTTTCCAGTTCTGTGGCCACTGCTGAATTTTTCAAATATGCTGGCATATTGAGTGCAGCACATTTAGAGCATCATCTTTTATTAACTAATCATTAACTTTTTCATAGATTCTTGGCCATATTTACCAGTTAGTTTGTTTCCAACCTTTATTTTCCTTCTTATTCTGGTCAGGATCTCCTGTATGATGTTAAGTAGAGCATCCCGATCTTGTCCTATCCTAAAGAGAATGCTTTCAGTATGTCACCATGGGATATGATGACTGCTGTAGGGTTTTTGTTAGTGTTCTATATCAGGCTTTCATTACTGTGTAACAGACAATCCCAATGTCTTAAAATGACAAGCGTTTTATTATTTTTCATGATTCTATGGGTGGACTGTAGGGCAGGTGGCACTAGTAGTAAAGACCCACCTGCCAGTGCAGGAGACATAAGAGATGCAGATTCGATCCCTGGGTTGGGAAGATCCCTCGGGAGGAGGACATGCAACCCACTCCATATTCCTGCCTGGAGAACCCTGTGGACAGAGGAGCCTGGAGGAGGAGGCTACAGTCCATAGGGTGGCACAGAGTCAGACACGACTGAAGCGACTTAGCACGCACATGGGGCTCCGTGGGGATGGCTTCTCTTTCTGTTCTAGGTAGAATCAGCAGGTCCCGCTGCATTCTGGATGAGATCCAAGATGGCCTCACTGCAGCTGAGATGGCTGGAAACTGGGGCCTTTCTCTCCTCCTTGTCTTTCCAAGGCTTCTCTCTCTGGCTGGCCTTTTCCAGCAGGAGAGCGTGACTTTCTTGATAGCTTAACTTGTCAAAGTATAACACTTTTTGACACTTTCAATAACACAAGAACCTTTGAATATTCTATTTCTAATCACTCCTGGACTTATATGCTATTATAGAAGTGTTTTTAGTCTATATGGATTAAATTTTTTTTTTTTTAATTACAGGAGAGTTCCTTTACAATGGTGTGTTGGTTTCTGCTATACACCAGTTCTGGTGAGGTGATGAACCTACAGCCTGTCTATATTGTAGTTTAGATTTATGTTTACTCACAAATTTAACCCCTTTTTTGTTCTTAATCTCTTCTTGCATCTCAGACTTTCCTCTGGGGATTATGCTACTTCTTCTTGAAGTATATTCTTTAGAATTTACTGCAATCAATTAGCTGAATCTCAATTCTTGAAAGAAAGTTTTTGCTAGTTATATAATTTTAGATTGTTTTTCTTTTCTCTCTCTTGATCCATTAAAGATATTATTTTACCACTTTCTGACTTCCACTTCTGTTAAAATTAATTTCCATTCCTTTGAAGATAATATATTATTACTCATTTTCTTTTAAGATCTTCTATTTCACTTTTCTGTATTTCAATCACATTATATGTCTAAGTATGATTTTTAAAAATTATTTATCCTGCTTAGGAGTTTTAAAAACTCATACAAAGGTATAATCAAGATTGAAATTGGAGATATAGTTGTGGATCTGAATGTGAAAGATTTTGAAAATGATACTAAGGAATTGAGTTCATTCTTCAAACCTGGTAGCTATGCACAGTATATACAAATTTTGGAAAATATGTGTTCCCTTGCATATATTTAATATATATAATTTTCATCATAAGTCCATATAAGTTCATTTCTTGCTAATAAGAGCATATAATAAATATTTTTTAAACTAAAATAAGGTGAGGATTGACTAAAATTGGAATATGTTTTATGGAATGCTTGAATGTATCAATTTGATATATATTTGGATATGATTATATACTATTTATGTGATTAATGAATAAAGTGTACTGAAAGTGAAAGAGGAGAGTGAAAAAGTTGGCTTAAAGCTCAACATTCAGAAAACTAAGATCATGGCATTTGGTCCTATTACTTCATGGGAAATAGATGGGCAAACAGTGGAAACAGTGTCAGACTTTACTCTTGGGGGCTCCAAAATCAGTGCAGATGGTGATTGCAGCCATGAAATTAAAAGATGCTTACTCCTTGGAAGGAAAGTTATGACCAACCTAGATAGCATATTCAAAAGCAGAGACATTACTTTGCCAGCAAAGGTCCATCTAGTCAAGGCTATGGTTTTTCCAGTGGTCATGTATGGATGTGATAATTGGACTGTGAAGAAAGCTGAGCGCCGAAGAATTGATGCTTCTGAACTGTGGTGTTGGAGAAGACTCTTGAGAGTCCCTTAGATTGCAAGGATATCCAACCAGTCCATCCTAAAGGAGATCAGTCCTGGGTGTTCATTGGAAGGACTGATGCTAAAGCTGAAACTCCAATACTTTGGCCACCTGATGCGAAGAGTTGACTCATTGGAAAAGACCCTGATGCTGGGAGGGATTGGGGGCAGGAGGAGAAAGGGATGACAGAGGATGAGATGGCTGGATGGCATCACTGACTCGATGCACATGAGTTTGGGTGAACTCCGGGAGTTGGTGATGGACAGGGAGGCCTGGCTGCAATTCATGGGGTTGCAAAAAGTCAGACACGACTGAGCAACTGAACTGAACTGAATTTAAAAATAAATCACATACAATTTTTACCCAACAGTTTTATTAAATGTGTCTTAAAATTTTTGTACTTTAAAATATCATGGTTTCATTTAAAAGAATAAGAATTACGTACCTATGCTGCTTCAATTGTTCTGAATTTAAGCCATCCTAATATGAGATCAACACTGTTCCTAACTTGAAGCTTCACCCTTAACAGAAATATGTGTAGGACACAAAAAGGCAGGAATGCTTTCATTAATCATTAAGGGGGGTTCCCTGAAACCCATTGTCATGGTGGTATAATCAGTCACACAAGAGGTCTAAACAAATTTTCAATAAACAAATTTTCAATGTCACAATGACTTTAGAGGATCTCTATCTCTCTCACACACACACACAAATGCAAACAGACCTGGATGTCCTACATTTACTTTTGGAAAAGGATTCAGGCAGACAGGTTTTGCCCACAAATAGATATCTGCTTCAAGGGGAGAGGAAGTCCAGACCTTTTTCTTGGGCCAAGAAAGATGGGCAGAAGAGAAACCAGTCATAATTCTTCCATACTTTATTTGGAAGTAGGTTCAAATGACCTAATGGGCAAATCTTTCTCTCTTCTTTACTTGTAACAGTAAACAGGTAACTGGTACAAGTTTGATGTGAGACTTCATAACATATAACATCTTCAATTACTGCAATACTATGAAATTTGTTTTTTTTGAAATTTTACTTGAGAATGGTAAATTAGAGTTATTTTAGTTATTTCTACCTTTTTCTCTGAAAAGAGAGAAATATGAGAAATGTGTAACTTAAGACCAATAAAGAAGAATTTGACCAAGGGTATGGTGGCTCAGATGGTACAGCGTCTGTCTACAATGTGGGAGACCCAGGTTCAATCCCTGGGTTGGGAAGATCTCCTGGAGAAGGAAATGGCAACCCACTCCAGTATTCTTGCCTGGAAAAACCCATGGACAGAGGAGTCTGAAAGGCTACAGTCCATGGGGTTACAAAGAGTCAGACACGACTGAGCGACTTCATTTTCACTTTCATCTTAGAACAAGGTCTAATACATACTTTATGGTTAAGTGTTGATTGTCCTCAGTACAGATTGTATGCTTGATAATGTACTAACCATTAAGCAGTTAGAGGAGGTATTAAACGGGGATTAAGGGCACAAGTACAAAGCTAAACTGCCTGGGTTCAAATCCCCTAATTAGCTCTGTGAACTTGAGTAATTTTCAAAACGTCTCCAGGCCTCAGTTTCCTCAACAATAATACCAAGTTAAAATGTTATCTATCTCAGATGATTGTTTTGAGAATTAAATGAATGCCCCTGTTTCCTCAGCTGTAAATGATCTTTTGCTCACAGGACAGTTATAGGGATACAATAAGTTGTATGTGTATAGTGTTTAGCACAGGGACCTGCCTTATGGTACGACTTCAATAATGTGTTCCGTTTAGCAAGTAGGAAATAAATCTGCCTTAACAATACAAAATTAAATGCTTATTTTACTTTCACACACCATATTACAGCTGGGAATTTGAGGATTTAACACAAAAATTGAATATGCTGAAAGAGAAACAGACAAGGCATTAACTTTAAAGAGGTAAGTCCCTAGACATCTTTGTATTCCATTGTATGAATTACATATTAAATATAATGGGAAAAGATAGCAAAGATACACAAAGATAAATGATTCTCTAATTTTTAAGTAAAGCATATCTCAATTTTAATTCTTAGTTCAACTAAGAAATGTAATGCCATTATAGAAATGTAATGGCAAAACAAGTTCTCCATTTTATCTTATATTAGTTCTCTGGTTTAGCTCTAACTTGTGGAGAGTAAGCATCTTATGGCAAGACACTAAATCTCCTACAAGATGTAATTTTTTTTTAATTGTTTAATCATGATTTTTTAAGTTACATATTCTAGATTCTAAATGACACTAAATCAGGTTAATGTAGCGTTAAAACATCCAGATCAAAAAATAAAGGAAGCTGTCAGTTATCTATGTTTTTCATAAAACACCAAAGGAATTGAACATTTAGAAACATTTCTATGATTGACTGAATTTTTCACTTTTTATTTAGACTTTCTTCTTCTTTTTTTATTGGCCATGCCACAAGGCCTATGGGATCTTAGTTCCCTGACCAGAGATTGGACCAAGGCCCTTAGCAAGGAAAGCACAGAGTCCTGACAACGGGACCACCAGGGAGTTCCCTATTTAGACATTTATCATAATCAAGAAGGCATATATTATATAAACAAAGCATTCAAAAGCTAGTTCTGGTTTTTTAATTTATCCAATGTAAGCTGTTTTTTCTCTTTAATTTCCCTAATTTTCATGCTAGAGATAACTTGAACATTAGAGTGAACAGCTATAGTTTTCGACTGCTCAGAGCCACTCATTATTTGGACAACTGTCCCTTTGTACTTTATTAGAGCTTGGGGTGGGGGGAGCTGTCATCTGCCACCCACTCTCCCCTATCATGCTGACAAGTAAATAAATTAGCCCTGGATACAGGTATATGTAAGGCTGAATTCCTTTTCTGTTCAGCTGAAACTATCACAACATTGTTAATCAGCTATACCCCAATACATAATAAAAAGTTTAAAAACAAACAAAAGAATGAGAAATGACAGAGGTCACATAACACCTAGGTTTAGGATCAATCTGTTAACAGCCGTAAATATAAGTTATAAACACTAATAACCCACTGGAATCTGACAAGAAGTAGGCCAATTTTTTGAAATTATTGAAATTATTTGAAACAAATTAGCCCTGACTGATCAAAATGGTCTAACTTTCCAGGTAAAGTGATTGGTTCAGGGGTAGACACACAACCCAAGAGGAACCAGTCAGAGTCCTTCCCTGGGACTTTTCAGCCAGAGCTGGAGGGGAAACCTGCGGTCATTTCTAGACCTGTGGGCTGGAAGGATGTGCATCTGGAGTGCTGCCTTCTCATCTGTAGAAGTAGGTGAATTCAACACACCAATGCAAGAAGATATGGGAGATGGAAGGATGGGGCTTGATTGTATAGCCTGGCCCCTAGATTTAACTCTTGTCTAGCATCATGTCCTCACACCCCCACATATGTGGGTGTGTTTTAAAGATACTTGAGTTTATAGCACTTACAACTGGAGGAGTCCTGATAAGTACACACATTTTTCTAATTTATTCATAGATGCAACCATTCACCATGAAAGTGAATATATTACAATGAAGTACATTAAAAATGTGGTCTAGGTGTCACTTGAACCCAGTTAGTATAACACGTGGTTGAGGGCATAGTCTCTGGAGTCACCTTACCTGCCTGCAAAACTAAGCATCGCCTAGGGCTGAGAAGGGCTGCCCTCCCAGAGGGCACACGGGCTTTCCAGTTGCCATAGGGATGGCCTCACACACCTGGAACCAGCACTGATTGCCATTTATCATTGCAAGACACTATTATCTTTCTTTGAAGTGTGTTACTAGAAGTGTCAACCATTCTTTGTTTTGTCATCTGTACAATTCTATGAAGAGAAAGGTGGAATGGGAGAACCAAGAAAAACAGGAGCCAGTGTTTTTGTCCATGGATGGGTGGAAGGTTCCTACAGGTTGTGTCTGTGAAGCCACTATTTCATGCATTTTCATGATCTATTTGGGCCCTGCAAAGCATTTGCTTTCACCACCCTGGTTCAGTGGCCAGCTATGGTAGAAAATCCTCTCTAACACGCCTAGAATTTTTTCACATGTATGTTATGCTGCCTGGAATGTGGACATTCACTTGTGTTAGGTTGCCTGGATTCAGAACCCAACTCCATCACTGACTGTAGTACAGTGACTTTGAGCAAGCCACCTAAATTCTCTGTGCCTGTTTCCTTATTTGTGGAATGTAAACAGTATAGCACCTCTCTCCTTGGATTGTTGAGGATCTAAATCATTGACGTATGCTTAGAATAGTGCCAGGCACAGCACTACTTAAGCGTCAATTCTTATTGTGCTTAGGTGTTCATACATCATTTAAATCGGATTTCCTTCTCACTAATCTGTCTGAAGATTGCTTCACTGAGGGAGTGAATGTTTGTTGAGATGACCCAGGTCAGGGCTCGGGGACTAGAGGAGTTGGAGACAGGGGATGGAGTGGGATGGGTCGGAATGGAGAGGATAAAAAAAGCTCAGGGTTTTGCAGAGTGATGAGAACCTGAATGGGATGACAGGTGGAGTCTATGGACCCAGAGTAAGGGACACTTAGAAGATGAAACAGAGAAAAAGAAAAGGAAGTAAGAGGGTGCCTAAATATTGGGTTGGCCAAAAAGTTCATTTGAATTTTGGTGTAAGATGTTAAGGGAAAACTTGAATGAACTTCTTGGCCATCCCAATAAATTTCACACATTTCAAAGCTTTGTCAATGTTGACTTGCATCCAGAAAAGGGGGGAAGAAATGTCTTTTTCCTCTCTTTCACTCTTGGACAGATATCATAATTTAACTGCATTATAAATGAAATAGACTGGTGTGGACAAACCTGAGATCCCAACCATTGTTTATACCCTTTCAACAGGAAATCTTTTCTGAGTCCCAAATACCAGGCTTCAGCAATCTTCTGGAGCAGGATCCATAGTAAGTTGGGGCTGCCTGTTTGCTGGGAGAGGGGTGAAGAAGGGAGTTTACAACTGGGCAGGTCAGATAGAGAGCCAGTGTCTCACAAGAGAAGAAATGAGCTTGTAGTGGTTGAGTTGTCTGGACTAGTGACACAGCTAGTTCTAGAACCCAATCCCCAGGCCTCAGAACTTCCAGAAGAGATTGGATGACCACCTGCCAATTTTCATAAAGGTGTCCAAACACTAGGCTGGAGGAGGTAGAAGAGGAGAGGAAAATTAGGAGATCCCCAAGTCTTCCAAACTCAAGATTTAATTATGCTACACTGCCCAATTTTATTTTATTTATTTTAATTGGAGGCTAATTACTTTATAATATTGTGGTGGGTTTTGCCATACATTCACAGGAATCAGCCATGGGTGTACATGTGCTCCCCATCCTGAACCCCCCTCCCACCTCCCTCCCCATCCCATCCCTCTGGGTCATCCTATTGCACCAGCCCTGAGCACCCTGTCTCATGCATTGAACCTGGATTGGCGATCTGTTTCACATATGATAATATACATGTTTCAATGCTATTCTCTCAAATCATCCCACCCTTGTCTTCTCCCACAGAGTCCAAAAGTCTGTTCTTTACATCTGTGTCTCTTTTGCTGTCTCGCATATAGGGTCATTGTTACCATCTTTCTGAATTCCATATATATGCGTTATTATACTGTATTGGTGTTTTTCTTTCTGACATACTTCGCTGTGTATAATAGGCTCCAGTTTCATCCACCTCATTAGAACTGATTCAAATGTTTTCTTTTTAATGGCTGAGTAATACTCCATTGTGTATATGTACCACAGCTTTCTTATCCATTCGTCTGCTGATAGACATCTAGGTTGCTTCCATGTCCTGGCTATTGTAAACAGTGGTGCAATGAACATTGGGGTACACGTGTCTCTTTCAATTCTGGTTTTCTCAGTGTGTATGCCCAGCAGTGAGATTGCTGGGTCATATGACAGTTCTATTTCCAGTTTTTTAAGGAATCTCCACACTGTTCTCCATAGTGGCTGTACTAGTTTGCATTCCTACCAACAGTACACTGCACAATTTTAGACTAGACATAGTAAGTATCAATCACTTGCTTTATCCTTTTGGTACTGCAACAATCTGGATCATAATCATTCCTTGCTGATGACGATCAACTTGAAGTACAATCTGCCACGAACTTCCAGGAATGTTTAGCACCTATGAGGCCCAACGGTAAGCAACTTTGCCTAAGGTGTGGGTGCCTGCATGCTAAGTCGCTTCAGTCATGTCCGACTCTTTGTGACCCTGTAGACTGTAGCCCGCCAGGCTGCTCTGTCCATGGGATTTTCCAGGCAAGAATACTGGAGTGGGTTGCCATGCCCTCCACCAAGGGATCATCTCAACCGAGAGATCGAACCCACATCTCCTGTGTCTCCTGCATTACAGGCAGATGCTTTACTGCTGAGCCACCAGGGAAGGCCCTGACTTAGGACAGTGATAGGAAAATTTTTATGTATTCTTTACTTGCAAGAAAATGTCCCAAGATCAATGATGCCACTATTCTCTCTACCTGACTGCTGTGGAATTAACCAAGAGAGGTGAAATGACCAGCCAACTCACTGCAAATTTTGTGTGGCAAGAAACTAGAGCAGTGATTAAAGAGCACTATCCTTGGACTTCCTTGGTAGTCTAGCAGCTAAGACTCCTGCTCCCAATGCAGGGTTCAATCCCTGTTCAGGGAATGAGATCCTGCGTGCTGCAACTAAGAGTTTACTCGATTCAAATAAAAGATCCTGCATGATGCAACGGAGACAGATGATCCCGTGTGCCACAACGAAGACCTGGGGCAGCCAAAAAAAAAACCCAGAAACTCTCTCCTTTCACTGCTTAATGGGGCATAAGCATCACTAAGACATAGAATCTCATCAATTTTAACACCAGCACAATGAAAAAGTAATAGCACCAAAAGGCAATAGGGAGAGTGCAAATCTTTACGGTTACCGCCTTACAAATAGCTGTGAAAACAAGAGAAGCGAAAAGAAAAGGAGAAAAGGAAAGATATAAGCATCTGAATGCAGAGTTCCAAAGAATAGCAAGAAGAGATAAGAAAGCCTTCCTCAGCGATCAATGCAAAGAAATAGAGGAAAACAACAGAATGGGAAAGACTAGAGATCTCTTCAAGAAAATTAGAGATACCAAGGGAACATTTCATGCAAAGATGGGCTCGATAAGGACAGAAATGGTATGGACCTAACAGAAGCAGAAGATATGAAGAAGAGGTGGCAAGAATACACAGAAGAACTGTACAAAAAAGATCTTCATGATCCAGATAATCACAATGATGTGATCACTCACCTAGAGCCAGACATCCTGGAATGTGAAGTCAAGTGGGCCTTAGGAAGCATCACTACGAACAAAGCTAGTGGAGGTGATAGAATTCCAGTGGAGCTATTTCAAATCCTGAAAGATGATGCTGTGAAAGTGCTGTACTCAATATGCCAGCAAATTTGGAAAACTCAGCAGTGGCCACAGGACTGGCAAAGGTCAGTTTTCATTCCAATCCCAAAGAAAGGCAATGCCAAAGAATGCTCAAACTACCGCACAATTGCACTCATCTCACATGCTAGTAAAGTAATGCTCAAAATTCTCCAAGCCAGGCTTCAGCAATACGTGAACCATGAACTTCCTGATGTTCAAGCTGGTTTTAGAAAAGGCAGGGGAACCAGAGATCAAATTGCCAACATCTGCTGGATCATGGAAAAAGCAAGAAAGTTCCAGAAAAACATCTATTTCTGTTTATTGACTATGCCAAAGCCTTTGACTGTGTGGATCACAATAAACTGTGGAAAATTCTGAAAGAGATGGGAATACCAGACCACCTGACCTGCCTCTTGAGAAATCTGTATGCAGGTCAGGAAGCAACAGTTAGAACTGGACATGGAACAACAAACTGGTTCCAAATAGGAGAAGGAGTACGTCAAGGCTGTATATTGTCACCCTGCTTACTTAACTTATATGCAAGAGTACATCATGAGAAACGCTGGGCTGGAAGAAGCACAAGCTGGAATCAAGATTGCCGGGAGAAATATCAATAACCTCAGATATGCAGATGACACCACCCTTATGGCAGAAAGTGAAGAGCAACTAAAAAGCCTCTTGATGAAAGTGAAAGAGGAGAGTGAAAAAGTTGGCTTAAAGCTCAACATTCAGAAAACGAAGATCATGGCATCCGGTCCCACCACTTCTGGGAAATAGATGGGGAAACAGTGGAAACAGTGTCAGACTTTATTTTTCTGGGCTCCAAAATCACTGCAGATGGTGATTGCAGCCATGAAATTAAAAGACGCTTACTCCTTGGAAGGAAAGTTATGACCAACCTAGATAGCATATTTAAAAGCAGAGACATTACTTTGCCAACAAAGGTCCATCTAGTCAAGGCTATGGTTTTTCCTGTGGTCATGTATGGATGTGAGAGTTGGACTGTGAAGAAGGCTGAGCGCCGAAGAATTGATCCTTTTGAACTGTGGTGTTGGAGAAGACTCTTGAGAATCCCTTGGACTGCAAGGAGATCCAACCAGTCCATTCTGAAGGAGATAAGTCCTGGGTGTTCTTTGGAAGGAATGATGCTGAAGCTGAAACTCCAGTACTTTGGCCACCTCATGCGAAGAGTTGACTCATTGGAAAAGACTCTGATGCTGGGAGGGATTGGGGGCAGGAGGAGAAGGGGACGACAGAGGATGAGATGGCTGGATGGCATCACTGACTCAATGGATGTGAGTCTGAGTGAACTTCGGGAGTTGGTGATGGACCGGGAGGCCTGGCGTGCTGTGATTCATGGGGTCGCAAAGAGTTGTACAGGACTGAGCGACTGAACTGAACTATGTTGGTTTACTCATGTAGCAAGAGTTAGGTGAATTGCTAAGAGAATAATGACAATCACTAACAGAGCTTTACTAGGCACCAGATGCTATGCTAGTCCCCTAACCTACATCATCTCTGAACCTTACATGGAGATTTTATTATCCCAGTTTTTCTTATACAGAGCTGAAGCTGAGAGAATTTCAGTGACTTGTCTGAGGTCCCCTAGCTGGTAAGGAGCAGATGGGTTTGATGTTGCTGCCGTATATGAGGCAGCAGCAGCTAGGGACTTTGGGTTTGGCATTCTGAGAGATATGCTAGTAGTAGAAATGAACAAACTGTAAAGAAGTTGTGGTGCAGTGGATAACTTGATTGTGCTGTAAGAATTCCAAGAACAACAAAGTTGAATTATAGTAGTAAGGGAGATGTTTTAGTAATGTGAACAGAACAACAAAGGGAGGAGAAAAATCTCTTCTACCTGACTATTTCACAAACCACTGCTGATCAAAAATCATGCCTTTAAGAAATATTTTAGATTAAATCAGTTGTTTAGGAAGCCACTATAATGTTTTCTGTCTAGGAGGCAATAAAGTAGATTGGTTAGGACCATGCACCTGGAGCAAGACTGACTTGAATCAAATCTTGGTGCTGCCACTTCCCAGCCATGTGACCTTGAACTAGCTACTTACGTTTAGTACCTACCCCATAGGGCTGCCATGAGGATTAAATGATTAAATACGCAAGAAATGCTTAGAAAACACCTGGTCCATGAAAAGCATATGGTCAATGTTACTCAATACTGTGTGCAGAGTAGTTATAAATGGTGTGATGAGATTGAAGGCATGGTCCCCACTTTCTTTCTTTTTTTTTTTTAATTTTATTTTATTTTTAAACTTTACATAATTGTATTAGTTTTGCCAAATATCAAAATGAATCCGCCACAGGTATACACGTGTTCCCCATCCTGAACCCTCCTCCCTCCTCCCTCCCCATACCATCCCTCTGGGTCGTCCCAGTGCACCAGCCCCAAGCATCCAGTATCGTGCATCGAACCTGGACTGGCAACTCGTTTCATACATGATATTTTACATGTTTCAATGCCATTCTCCCAAATCTTCCCACCCTCTCCCTCTCCCACAGAGTCCAAAAGACTGTTCTATACATCAGTGTCTCTTTTGCTGTGTCATACACAGGGTTATTGTTACCATCTTTCTAAATTCCATATATATGCGTTAGTATACTGTATTGGTGTTTTTCTTTCTGGCTTACTTCACTCTGTATAATAGGCTCCAGTTTCATCCACCTCATTAGAACTGATTCAAATGTATTCTTTTTAATGGCTGAGTAATACTCCATTGTGTATATGTACCACAGCTTTCTTAGCCATTCATCTGCTGATGGACATCTAGGTTGCTTCCATGTCCTGGCTATTATAAACAGTGCTGCAATGAACATTGGGGTACACGTGTCTCTTTCCCTTCTGGTTTCCTCACTGTGTACGCCCAGCAGTGGGATTGCTGGATCATAATCCTTAACAAAATTCTAGCAATCAGAATCCAACAACATGTTAAAAAGATCATACTCCATGACCAAGTGGGCTTTATCCCAGGGATGCAAGGATTCTTCAATATCCACAAATCAATCAATGTAATACACCACATTAACAAATTGAAAAATAAAAACCCACTTTCAAGGAACTTAGCGACGAGCTGGGATGAAAAAGCATCTGCTAATAATATGTCTCAAGAACTGGTACAACATTAAAACATCTGTTGTCAAGGTATACGCTCTTATATCACTGAAAAAATTTCCAGTAAATATTAATAATAATGATTAAGGAAATAAAAGAGAAAGTGAGCTATGACTTAGATTTTGAAGAAGCTGATGGTTCACCACTATAAAAATTTTTATTCCAGGATTCTGGAAAAGTGACTTGTCCATTATCATTATTGTTCCTCTTTATCTGTTATGTATTTAATGATAACCTTCTCTGTGCAAGACACTGAGATAGTGGTAACAAAGGACTACAAATCTGAAGGAACTCTTATCCTCAAGGAGCTTAAGATCTATTATAAGAAGTTACATAGTAATGAAATTCATGGTAGAAAGTGCATTAAAGGCATCACCAGTTGTTAACACAATAGTTTCTAGAAGTTCTATTATGTACTTTTTTTTTCTAAGTGTTAATCTGGTGTACACAGGAGCCCAGATGCCAAGTGCAATAATGAACATGAGAGAGATATTGTTCTTTTAGGAGGGGCCTACTTGGTTATAGTAGGAATGGGGAGCAGTCCTCCCTAGGAATCCTCTGCAGGATGAGAAATTTAATCAGGATACAGAGACTGAGGAGATCTCACTAAATGGGCAAGAGCATCGGGATGAGAATTTATTAAATTACCTAGCAAGATCATCCATATGGTCCTAATTCTTTCTCTCCAGCTGTGCCTCCCCTCAATCTCACCATGCTTCAAAGGTAGATTCATTTTGGGAATAAATACTAGATAATAGATTGTGAGTCAGATAGACTGATACTTTCCACTCTAAGAATATTTCTGTTTTAACTAGATAAAACAGTTTTGTATCTGGACAATTACCTTTTAGATTCCTCTTTTTTACATTTTTTCCTACTATTACATCTGAACAAGGATTTTTAGCATGTTACAGTTTTCAAGTTGATAGCTCATTTTCCGTTGGCTACACTCTTAGTTTCTTCCTGATGACATTCAGTGGGGAATCATCCTTTCTTATAAATCCGGCTAGAGGATGGGTTATGTTGCAAGGCTTCCTGTAGAAAACAAAAACCACTAGGGCTTCCCTGGTAGCTCAGATGGTAAAGAATGTGCCTGCAATGCAGGACACCTGGGTTTGATCCCTGGGTAGGAAAGATTCCCCTGGAGGAGGGAATGGCAAACCCACTCCAGTATTCTTGTCTGGAGAATTCCATGGACAGAGAAGCCTGACAGGTTACAATCTGTGGGGTCTCAGACAGTCAGACATGACTGAGCGACTAACATGCACTCACAGTAGTTGAATTATTAATACTTTTTTACCTGGAAATTTCATCTTCTTCCTGACTTTTTGTCTCTATCTCTTGTCCTAGATCTCGAATACTAATTTTAGGTTTGACTTCTGTTTGCTGATTACATAACAAATTCTATTTGGTTAATTGAATAGGATTTATAGTTCATATGAAAACTGGCTCATTTGTAGCTAAGCACCACTTTGGCTGTCCCTAGTGGGTTATATCAGAGAAGGCAATGGCAATCCACTCCAGTACTCTTGCCTGGAAAATCCCATGGACAGAGGAGCCTGGTAGGCTGCAGTCCATGGGGTCGCAAAGAGTTGGACACAAGCGACTTCACTTTCACTTTTCACTTTCATGTATTGGAGAAGGCAACGGCAATCCACTCCAGTGTTCTTGCCTGGAGAATCCCAGGGACGGGGGAGCCTGGTGGGCTGCTGTCCACGGAGTCACACCGAGTCGGACACGACTGAAGCGACTTAGCAGCAGCAGCAGCAGCAACAGTGGGTTATATGAAACCTGGGGAAATCACACAGTGCCCTGCCTAATGGAAAGAGATGTGTACAGGTAACATCAAATTGAAATAAACGTGAAAGGAAACCAAAGTTAGGAAAAAGCTGGTGTTTGTAAGAAGGATAGAGTGTGGAGTTTTGGCCTTTCAGAAGGGGGATGGAGGTTGAAAGATGACTGATTTTTCAGTCACCTCCCTACAATGTGGCAGGACAGAAAGTTTTTATACTGTGAGTGTAGAGCCTAAAATGGGTTTATCACATGAATCCCTCTAGAAAGAATAGGTATGTTGACTAAATGCTGCTCAAGTAAGTTTGTGTGAATTCCCTTTCTAGGAAGTTGGGCCCTGAACTTCTAGGCAAGTTGAGGAGCCTGCCGTGGACATGGGCAGGCAAGGCTAGCCCAGGGTGTGATGAGGCAGAGAATTGGAAGGCATCTAAAACAAGGTAAACACAGCATTGACCTGATATTTCTGGGCAGTAATTTGGAAACAAGGAAAAGAAAATGCAGATACTGTGATTGTACCAGTCTTATAATTTCAAGCACCAAACATTGGTGATTTAGAAAAGTGCTTAGAAATTAATGTTATAACACATAACAAAGGATATTACTTATAAAACCCAACAGAAACACTTTTAAAGGTTTTTTTTTAACTTTTGTAATATTATTTAATGTTTAGAATAATGACATGAGGAATGACATGGGTACAGTTTTCTCAGTACCCCATCTCTCCAATTCCTAAACTTTTCAGATTTCTGCTATGCAAATCAGCTGGCTTCTTTTTGCCTTTTAAAAAGACAGCTCATTGCATTTTACTCTACTTACTTAAATCTATTTATCCTTTATTTTTTCATCTTCTAAAAATCTTTATTCATTATCCTTTCTTCTTTCATTCTTTTTATACTTTATTGTAATTTTATGTGAATTTTGGGAGGTAGCAGATATAAACTTGAATATTCAATTCACCAAGTTTAGAAGGTAGTCAATAAATTTGTTTTTAATTTATCAGAAGCCTTGCCTTTCTTGTGGTTATATTTCAAAATTAATAATGTTGATAAGGAAGAAAAGTACCGAGATATAAGTACATCTAGACAAGTATGGGAAATAGATGGGGAAACAGTGGAAACAGTGTCAGACTTTATTTTGCGGGGCTCCAAAATCACTGCAGATGGGGACTGCAGCCATGAAATTAAAAGACGCTTACTCCTTGGAAGGAAAGTTATGACCAACCTAGATAGCATATTCAAAAGCAGAGACATTACTTTGCCAACAAAGGTCCATCTAGTCAAGGCTATGGTTTTTCCAGTGGTCATGTATGGATGTGAGAGTTGGACTGTGAAGAAAGCTGAGCACCGAAGAATTGATGCTTTTGAACTGTGGTACTGGAAAAGACTCTTGAGAGTCCCTTGACTGCAAGGAGATCCAACCAGTCCATTCTAAAGGAGATCAGACCTGGGTGTTCTTTGGAAGGAATGATGCTAAAGTTGAAACTCCAGTACTTTGGCCACCTCATGCAAAGAGTTGACTCATTGGAAAAGACACTGACGCTGGGAGGGATTGGGGGCAGGAAGAGAAGGGGACGACAGAGGATGAGATGACTGGATGACATCACCGACTAGATGGACTTGAGTTTGAGTGAACTCCGGGAGATGGTAATGGACAGGGAGGCCTGGCGTGCTGCGATTCATGGGGTCGCAAAGAGTCAGACACGGCTGAGTGACTGGACTGAACTGAACTGAACTGAGACAAGTATCAATATATATGTTTAGGTATAACTTGGCCCCAAAGCCCATTAGTTTTAAAGTGGCTTTATTTCAGTTTCAGCATGTGTTCTGCTATTGTTTATATTATAGTACATATTAGTAAATTGAAAACAATTTTTTGAAAAATGACTGTTTTTAATGACATCATGATTTCTAAGTGTAGTCACAATTTGAAAGTCAATCTATAACTAGTTTTACCACCATTTATATTTTCTCAAGTTAAATACTCTTAATAACCCCTATGTTATAGATACAGTGAAGAAAAATATAATTGCCATTATTCAACAATGAGTTTCAAATCTGTGTATGCTAAGTCATAGTGAAGAAAGTCTCTCTGGCTAAGTGAAGTCTCTATTAAATACAGTAAGAGTTATATAAAATATATTGGTTGGTCTAACAGAGGGACAATTAAATGCTTATGTTACTAATTTTCAGAAGGAGTTAGAATATTTATTTTCAGAATGCGAAACCACAGATAGAATTACATTTCTCCAGGGAAAGGGACTCATTGGTTATGCAGTAAGCTTTTCCCATCTGTAATGTGATAAGCAACTTTATTACTACACTCAGTTCAGTTTGGTTCTGTCACGCACACAGTCATGTTGAAATCTTTGCGACCCCATGGACTACAGCATGCCAGGCCTCCCTGTCCATCATCAACTCCCGGAGTTTACTCAAACTCATAGCCATCGAGTCAGTGATGCCATCCAACAATCTCATCCTCTGTTGTCCCCTTCTCCTCCTGCCTTCAATCTTTCCCAGCATCAGGGTCTTTTCTAGTGAGTCAGTTCTTCGCATCAGGTAGCCAAAGTATTGGAGTTACAGCTTCAGCATCAGTCCTTCCAATGAATATTCAGGATTGATTTCCTTCAGGGTAGATTGGTTGAATCTCCTTGCTGTCCAAGGGACTCTCAAGAGTCTTCTCCAACACCACAGTTCAAAAGCATCAATTCTTTAGCACTCAGCTTTCTTTACAGTCCAACTCTCACATCCATACATGACTACTGGAAAAACCATAGCTTTGACTAGACGGACTTTTGTTGGCAAAGTAATGTCTCTGCTTTTGAATATGCTATCTAGGTTGGTCATAACTTTCCTTCCAAGGAGTAAGCGTCTTTTAATTTCATGGCTGCAGTCACCATCTGCAGTGATTTTGGAGCCCCCAGAAATAAAGTCTGCCACTGTTTGCATTATTTCCCTATCTATTTGCCACCAAGTAATTGGACCGGCATCCATGATCTTAGTTTTCTGAATTATGAGTTTTAATCCAACTTTTCACTCTCCTCTTACACTTTCATCAAGAGGCTCTTTAGTTCTCTTCTCTTTCTGCCTTAAGGGTGGTGTCATCTGCATATCTGAGGTTATTGATATTTCTCCCAGCAATCTTGATTCCAGCTTCTGCTTCATCCAGCCCAGCATTTTGCAAGATGTACTCTGCATATAAGTTAAATAAGCAGGGTGACAATATACAGCCTTGACGTACTCCTTTATCTATTTGGAACCAGTTCCATGTCCAGTTCTAACTGTTGCTTCTTGACCTGTGTACAGATTTCTCAGGAGGCAGGGCAGATGGTCTGGTATTCCCATCTCCTTCAGAATTTTCCAGTTTGTTGTGATCCACACAGTCAAAAAGGCTTTGGCGTAGTCAATAAAGCAGAAGTAGATGTTTTTCTGGAACTCTCTTGCTTTTTTTGATGATCCAGTGGATGTTGGCAATTTGATCTCTGGTTCCCCTGCCTTTTCTAAATCCAGCTTGAACATCAGGAAGTTCACGGTTCACGTATTGCTGAAGCCTGGCTTGGAGAATTTTGAGCATTACTTTACTAGCGTGTGAGATGAGTGCAATTGTGTGGTAGTTTGAGCATTCTTTGGCATTGCCTTTCTTTGGGATTGGAATGGAAACTGACCTTTTCCAGTCCTGTGGCCACTGCTGAGTTTTCCAAATTTGCTGGCATATTGAGTACAGCACTTTCACGGCATCATCTTTCAGGATTTGAAATAGCTCAACTGGAATTCCATTACCTCCACTAGTTTTGTTCATAGTGATGTTTCCTAAGGCCCACTTGACTTTGCATTTCAGGATGTCTGGCTCTAGGTGAGTGATCACATCATCGTGGTCATCTCAGTCATGAAGATCTTTTCTGTACAGTTCTTTGGTGTTTTTTTGCCACCTCTTCTTAATATCTTCTGCTTCTGTTAAGTCCATACCATTTCTGTCCTTTATTGAGCCCATCTTTGCATGAAATGTTCCCTTTGTATCTCTAATTTTCTTAAAGAGATCTCTAGTCTTTCCCATTCTATTGTTTTTCTCTATTTCTTTGCACTGATCACTGAGAAAGGCTTTCTTATCTCTCCTTGCTATTCTTTGGAACTCTGCATTCAAATGGGTATATCTTTCCTTCTCTCCTTTGCCTTTCGTGTTTCTTCTTTTCTCAGCTATTTGTAAGGCCTCCTCAGACAACCGTTCTGCCTTTTTGCATTTCTTTTTCTTGGGGATGGTCTTGATCACTGCCTCCTCTACAATGTCATGAACCTTTATCCATAGTTCTTCAGGCACTCTATCAGATCTAACCCCTTGAATTTATTTGTCACTTCCACTGTATAATCGTAAGGGATTTGATTTAGGTCATACCTGCATGGTCTAGTGGTTTTCCCTACTTTCTTCAATTTAAGTCTGAATTTGGCAATTGGGAGTTCATGATCTGAGCCCCAGTCAGTTCCTGACTGTGAGCTAGCAAAAACTTTCAAGAACCAGAATAAGCAAAAACACTAAATGACAGACTCCAGTTTCACTGTTAAATTTTATATGCATATCTCTCAATATATAAATGCAGAGAGAGATATAGAAGGATATTCTTTCAAATATCTTTTATAATATCACTTCATAAAGGTGATATAGTAGAAAATTATCTCCTGTAATACATTTTAAAATTTTCTACCATATCACCTTTATGAAGTGATATTAAGTACTTTGGTCACCTTATGCGAAGAGTTGACTCATTGGAAAAGACTCTGATGCTGGGAGGGATTGGGGGCAGGAGGAGAAGGGGACGACAGAGGATGAAATGGCTGGATGGCATCACTGACTCGATGGATGTAAGTCTGAGTGAACTCCGGGAGTTGGTGATGGACAGGGAGGCCTGGCATGCTGCAATTCATGGGATCGCAAAGAGTCGGACACAACTGAGTGACTGAACTGAACTGAACTGAATGCTACTTTTTCCCACTTAACTTTCTGCATTATTCGAAAAATATTTTGATTTTTGAAAGCAATTTTACTCTGGAGCTCATGAATAAGCTTCTATAACCAAGCTGAATTCTAGGAAATATTAAACATATATTAGGTATCTCATGCTGAATTGTTCATAGTTAGTATAAAATATATTCAGTAAGTATTTTCCAAGCTTCATATATGTATATGACATTGTGCTGTTTATTGATAAGAATATACAGGAAACTATTTAAAAATCCTAACAGATGATGCTGTTAAAGTGCTGCACTCAATATGTCAGCAAATTTGGAAAACTCAGCAGTAGCCACAGGATTGGAAAAGGTCAGTTTTCATTCCAACCCCAAAGAAGGGCAATTCCAAAGAATGTTCAAACTACTGTACAATGTGCTCATTTCACATGTTAGTAAGGTTATGCTTAAAATCCTTCAAGGTAGGCTTTAACAGTATATGAACCAAGAACTTCCAGATGTTCAAGCTGGATTTAGAAAAGGCAGAAGAACCAGAGATCAAACTGCCAACATCCGTTGCATCCTAGAGAAAGCAAGGGAATTACAGAAAAAAACATCTACCTCTGCTTCACTGACTATGTGAAAGCCTTTAAGTGTGTAGATTACAACTGTGGAAAATTCTTAAGCAGATGGAAACACCAGACCACCTTACCTGCTTCCTGAGAAACCTGTATGTGGGTCAAGAAGCATCAGTTAGAACCAGACATGGAACAACTGACTTGTTCCCAATGGTGAAAGGAGTACATTAAGGCTGTATATTGTCACCCTGCTTATTTAACTTCTTTGCAGAGTATACCATGCAAAATGCCAGGCTGGATGAATCTACAAGCTGGAATCAAAATTGCCAGGAGAAATATCAACAACCTTAGATATGCAGATGACACCACTCTTACAGCAGAAAGTTAAGAAGAACTAATAAGCCTCTTGATGAGGGTGAAAGAAGAGTGAAAAAGCTTAAACTCAACATTCAAAAAACTAAGATCATGGCATCCAGTTTCATCATTTCATAGAAAATAGAAGGGGGGAAAATGGAAGAAATGACAGATTTTATTTTCTTGAGCTCCAAAGTCACTGCAGTTAGTGACTGCAGCCATGAAATTTAAAGATATTTGCTCCTTGGAAGGAAAGCAATGACAAACCTACACAGCATATTAAAAAGCAGAGACATCACTTTGATGACAAAGGTCCATCTAGTCAAAGCTATGGTTTTTCCAGTGAAAGTGAAAGTGAAGTCGCTCAGTCGTGTCTGACTCTTCGCAACTCCATGGACTGCAGCCTACCAGGCTCCTCCATCCATGGGATTTTCCAGGCCAGAGTACTGGAGTGGGGTGCCATTGCCTTCTAGTCATGTACAAATGTGGAGAAGGCAATGGCACCCCACTCCAGTACTCTTGCCTGGAAAATCCCATGGACGGAGGAGCCTGGAAGGCTGCAGTCCATGGGGTCACTGAGGGTCAGACACGACTGAGCGGCTTCACTTTCACTTTTCACTTTCATGCATTGGAGAAGGAAATGGCAACCCACTCCAGTGTTCTTGCCTGGAGAATCCCAGGGATGGGGGACCCTGGTGGGCTGCCGTCTCTGGGGTCACACAGAGTCGGACACGACTGAAGTGACTTAGCAGCAGCATGTACAAATGTGAGAGATGGACCATAAAGAAGGCTGAGTGCCAAAGAATCGATACTTTCGAATTGTGGTGCTTGAGAAGATTCTTGAGAGTCTCTTGGACTGCAAGGAGGTCAAACCAGTCAATTGTAAAAGAAATCAACCCTGAAAATTCATGGGAAGGCTTGATGCTGAAGCTGAAGTTCCAAACTTTGGCCACCTGATGCTTAGAACCGACTCATTAGAAAAGACCCTGAATCTGGGAAAGATTGAAGGCAAAAGGAGAAGGTGGGGGCAGAGAATGAGATGGTTAGATAGCATCACCAACTCAGTGGACAGGAATCTAAACAAACTCCGGGACATAGTAAAGGACAGGGAGGCCTGGCGTGCTGCTGTCCATGTGGTCTTAAAGAGTCAGACATGACTTAGTGACTGAACAAGTGTATGGAGTGGTGATCAGCGGAGAGTGGACTGAGGTTATGGAAGTCCCTGGATGCCTCCTGTTGAACCATAAAGAACTGGGAATTTTTCAACTGGCAAATGAGTAAGGATGGAGAAGACTTGTGACATAATGAAAACAGTGATGGAGGAAAAGTGAGCAAAAGAACAAAAAAAGGGTGTAGTTAAATCTAAGAGACTAGTTAGGAATACCTTTCTACATACATTGTTTGAGCTTATAGTTGCAAAACAGTCTGCAAATAAATTATAAGGATCAAGAATAAGTGGATAAATGTTAAAGGAGGGAAAAGAGTAAACATTCATTTTAAGTCTGGAAAAGAGAAGTGATAGGAACAGTAACTGTTAGGAACTTTAGGAACTGATAGGAATTTTAACGGATTAAAGAAAAGTTTTCAGGTTAAAAAGAAAGCTCTTTGATTGTTGTGCTATGCTGTGCTTAGTCACTCAGTAGTGTCCAACTCATTGTGAAGATTCTCCAGGCAAAAATACTAGAGTGAGTTGCCATGCCCTGCTCCAGGGGATCTTCCCAACCCAGGGACTGAACCTAGGTCTCCCACGTTGCAGGCAGATTCTTTACAGTCTGAGCCACCAAAGAAGCCCAAGAATACTGGAGTGGGTAACCTATCCCTCCTCCAGGGATCCTGATCCAGGAATCGAACCAGGGTCTCCTGCATTGCAGGTGGATCCTTTATCAGCTGAGCTACCAGGGAAACTCGATTGCTGTGGCTGCTTTTATAAAAGCTATCATGCTTCTGGTAAAACTAAAACAAAACAACAACAACAACAACAAAACCCCACAATGATAAAAGCAAACAATAGAAATATATAAAGTAGAAAAAAGAAGTCCCCTTCTCCACCCCTAATTCCATTCCCCTGGAGTAACCATTGTGACAGCCTTTCTCTGCTGATTTCTATGTATGCACCAACTTAAAAGGAAACTGGAGACTCATGTACATGATTCCCTTCAATGTTTGGGCTCTTTCCCATATTGGTCTATATATAGCTATGTTTTCATGTATGCAAAGAAACAGTATAATTGTATTTACCTACCCTTGTATTGCAGAGTTCCAAAGAATAGCAAGGAGAAATAAGAAAACCTTCCTCAGAGATTAATGCAAAGAAATAGAGGGAAACACAACAGAATGGGAAAGACTAGAGATCTCTTCAAGAAAATTATAGATACCAAGGGAACATTTCATGTAAACATTGGCTTGATAAAGGACAGAAATGGTATGGATCTAACAGAAGCAGAAGATATTAAGAAGAGGTGGCAAGAATACACAGAAGAACTGTACAAAAAAGATCTTCAAGACCAAGATAATCACGATGGTGTGATCACTCACCTAGAGCCAGACATCCTGGAATGTGAAGTCAAGTGGGCCTTAGAAAGCATCATTACGAACAAAGCTAGTGGAGGTGATAGAATCCCAGTTGAGCTATTTCAAATCCTAAAAGATGATGCTGTGAAAAAGTGCTGCACTCCATATACCAGCAAATTTGGAAAACTCAGCAGTGGCCACAGGACTGGAAAAGGTCAGTTTCCATTCCAATCCCAAAGAAAGGCAATGCCAAAGAATATTTAAACTACTGCACAATTGCACTCATCTCACACACTAGTAAAGTAATGCTCAAAATTCTCCAAGCCAAGCTTCAGCAAGACATGAACCGTGAACTTCCAGATGTTCAAGCTGGTTTTAGAAAAGGCAGAGGAACCAGAGATCAAATTGCTAACATCCGCTGGATCATGGAAAAAGCAAGAGAGTTCCAGAAAAACATCTATTTCTGCTTTATTGACTATGCCAAAGCCTTTGACGGTGTGGATCACAATAAACTGTGGAAAATTCTGAAAGAGATGGGAATACCAGACCACCTGACCTGCCTCTTGAGAAACCTGTATGCAGGTCAGGAAGCAACAGTTAGAACTGGACATGGAACAACAGACTGGTTCCAAATAGGAAAAGGAGTACGTCAAGGCTGTATATCAACACCCAGCTTATTTAACTTATATGCAGAGTACATCATGAGAAACGCTGGGCTGGAGGAAGCACAAGCTGGAATCAAGATTGCTGGGAGAAATATCAATAACCTCAGATATGCAGATGACACCACCCTTATGGCAGAAGGTGAAGAGGAACTAAAAAGCCTCTTGATGAAGGTGAAAGAGGAGAGGGAAAAAGTTGGCTTAAAGCTCAACGTTGATTCAGAAAATGAAGATCATGGCATCCGGTCCCATCACTTAATGGCAGATAGATGGGGAAACAGTGGAAACAGTGTCAGACTTTATTCTTGGGGGCTCCAAAATCACTGCAGATGGTGATTGCAGCCATGAAATTAAAAGACACTTACTCCTTGGAAGGAAAATTATGACCAACCTAGATAGCATATTCAAAAGCAGAGACATTACTTTGCCAACAAAGGTCCGTCTAGTCAAGGCTATGGTTTTCCAGTGGTCATGTATGGATGTGAGAGTTGGACTGTGAAGAAAGCTGAGCACTGAAGAATTGATGCTTTTGAACTGTGGTGTTGGAGAAGACTCTTGAGATTGCCTTGGACTGCAAGGAGATCCAACCAGTCCATTCTGAAGGAGATCAGTCCTGGGTGTTCTTTGGAAGGAATGATGCTGAAGCTGAAACTCCAGTACTTTGGCCACCTCATGCGAAGAGTTGACTCATTGGAAAAGACTCTGATGCTGGGAGGGATTGGGGGCAGGAGGAGAAGGGGACGACAGAGGATGAGATGGCTGGATGGCATCACCGATTTGATGCACATGAGTTTGAGTGAACTCCGGGAGTTGGTGATGGACAGGGAGGCCTGGTGTGCTGCGATTCATGGGGTTGCAAAGAGTCGGACATGACTGAGCAACTGAACTGAACTGAATTGAACCCTTTTATTGATAGATATTAAGTATTCCAATTCTTGCTATTACAAACAATACTAAAAGAGCAGTCCTATATATTTCTTTGAATGTCGTCGCAGTATTTTTTTTTAAGACAAGTAATATCTACATGTGAAATTGCTTAGTCAAAAAGTATGTACATTAAGATTTTCCTTAACTTTGGCAAACTGTCCACCAGAGAAATATGCTCATTTAAACTCCTGCCATCAGTTTATGAGACAGTCTGTTGCTTACATTCTGGCTAAACTTGAACATTATGAATTTTATTAATGGGGCAATCTATTAGGTGAAACATGTCTTGCTTTAATATCTCTTTCTCTGATTATCACGAAGGGTAGGTGTATTTTCATAGGTTTTATTTTTATTTTTTCTCCTGTGGTTATTTCAGTTTTGTAGGGGTTGAACTGATGATGAGTGTCCTCATCTGGATGTCCATGGAGCCAATTAGATGTGTGGACAGAGGTCTGGGAGACTTTCACCAGTGGAACAGTGATAGTTGAAACAGTAAGGCCATAATAATTCCCTGTATAATCATATAAAGAAGGGAATACAAGAACCATAGGAAACAGCGTTAGGAAGGAGGAAAGAGAAAGTGATAGAAACTGAGCAGTAACCTCACATAGAAAGCTCAGCAGTTGTAGGGACTGAAGTAGAATCAAGACGGTGCTCTGACCTGTTAACTGGTTCAAGAGTTTAGGATAAGTCTTGAATCTCTGAGCTGCAGTTTCCTCATTTATGAAATAAAAAGGTTGGATAACATGACTCTAATTATAAAATTCATCATTTCTGTAATTTTAACCCAAGAGATGAGACAATTTCATGGAAGTAGTCAATTTTAGAAAGCATAGGGGATTTGGCAGTAAGGCGGCCATTTAAAATAATTAGCATGTTACGGTCTAGGATGGATTGCTTACTTCTGTCACTGCTGCTTTTTTTTTCTTAATGCTTTTTAAAAAATCCATTTATTTAAAAAAAGCTTTTTATTTGCAAATAATTTCAGATTTATAGAAGTTACAAGGAACAGCCAAGCAATGTTTATCCAGTCACTTATTCTTAACATTTCACTTTTTTATTACTTTTGTTTTCTCTTCTCTCTCCCTCTCTTTATATATATATAAATATATTTCTTCCCTCCAATTATACATAGATCTTAGCCTATTACTCCTAAATATTGGAGTATTTATGGACATTATCACAGTATAGCTATGAATTTCAGTGATTTTAATGATATAATGATACAGTACTTTAATCAATCTAACATCTGCTTTCCAATTAATAAAATAATTTGCTTTATAAAATTTTCCCCCTCCATTTAAAGATTCAACCTAGTATCTCATATTGCCTTTAGCTGTCATGGCTCTTTAGCTAGAATATTTTCATAACTTTTGCCTTTTATGGCATTGACAGCTTTGAAGAATGTAACTCCCACCCCCTTAAAAAAAAAAAGACAACATAACATTCCTCATTTGGGATTTATCTGATATTTCCTCATTAGATTCCTCATTATATTTCCTCATTTCCTCATTAGATGCTACGTCCTCTGGGAACTGCATCTTGAGGCAAAGAATGTCCATCTGTCCCTCATTCGTGACATTAATTTTGATTACCTGGTAAAGGTTTTGTTCAGTTTCTCCAGTGTATAATTACTGTGTTTCATTCCTTGCAACTAACAGGATATCTCTAGGAAGAACTCTTAAGATGACCCAAATATCCTGTTCCTCATCAAAATTTCTCATAGTTAGTGCCTATTGATGATTCTTGTCTTACCCAAACTGTGCCACTGTGGTTGCAAAATGACTGTCCAACTCCAGTACTCCCTCCAGATTTACCTGTTCAAGTATAAGCAAGAGTATATCCTTCTCCATTGATTTAATGTTTATTACTAGTACGGATTTATGAATTCCTGTTGTTTTTTAATTCTAACCTTTTTTTTTTTTTTTTTTTTTGGCTGTGCTGGTTCTTCGTTGCTGTGCACAGGCTTTTTTCTAGTTACGGGGTGGGGGAGCTGCTACTCTTAGTTGTGGGTTCGCTGCCTTCTCACTGTGGTGGAGCACGGGCTCTTGTCGCAGAGCACGGCTCCAGGCACTCTTGGGCTTCAGTAGTCATGGCTCGAGGACTCTGAGTGCAAGCTCAGTCCCTGTGGGACATGGGGCTTAGTTGCTCTGCAGCATGTGGTATCTTCCCCGACCAGGGATCCCACACTACGTGCCCCACATTGGCAGGCAGATTCTTAACTACTGGACTACCAGGGAAGTCCTCTAGCCTTAATCTGAATGGAGGATATATGAATATGAGGAAACTACTGTGATGAACATTATTGACAAAGATGCTCACCTTCCATTAAGTATGTAGAACATTTTTATAAAGGAAGTAGAGTGCAATAATAATTTACTTATCTGGTAAACTCAATTTCCAAAATAGGAAAATATGAAAGTAGGCAGATGGCTTTTGTCCCACATATCAGAGTTGTTTTAGCATTATCTGAGTTTCTTTACTCCCACCTTTTAAAAAATATTGGTTATTTGGCTAGCATGATAAGACAATTCAAATAGGTGTGAGTGTGCACACAGGCAATGCTGTAGCAGCAGTGCAGCAAGAAGGGACAGCAGGAAGATTGATCATGAGGACTGTCCAGCTCATTTAGACTCAAAGGGGTGCAGGAACATAGTAGGCCATGATTATTTGCTGTAGAATGAAGGGTTCTAAGTACTTCTAAGCTTCTGGGGACATCCTGGTATTATAGCTTTTGTATTGATATAAGATACCTCTGGGTCATTAGGAATGGGTTAAGCTACACCATATTTTATTAGTTTCAGGCAGAGAAGCAAGTGGTATTTCAGAAAAAAACATCAATACAACTGGGTTAAATGAAACTGTTACTAACTAGTACTTGAAGATGAAAACCTCAGTTACTTAGAATATCTAATTATGTTCAATCCCTCGCTGCCTTCTTTCCTTATCCTGTCATATAAATAAGGCATTACTGAAATTGTCATTAAAGTTAATTTGTATTAGTTCATACAAACATTTATTTACATACTAGTTTGTCTCCCCAAGAGTTGTGCCAGGGAGACATTAATCTTCACAAAGTAAATATATCCCTGCTGATCCATACCCTGAAGAGTTGCCCTTGTGAGAGGTAGCTCAGTCATAAAATAAGTCCTTACTGGACAGCAAGGAGATCAAGCCAGTCAATCCTAAAGGAAATCAATCCTGAATATTCATTGGAAGGACTGATGCTGAAGCTGAAGCTCCAATACTCTGGCTACCTGATGTGAAGAACTGACTCATTGGAAAAGACTCTGATACTGGGAAAGATTGAGGGCAGGAGGAGAAGGGGATGACAGAGGATGAGATGGTTGGATGGCATCACTGACTCGATGGATGAGTTTGAGCAAGTTCCAGGAGTTGGTGATGGACAGGGAAGCCTGGTGTGCTGCAGTCTATGGGGTTGCAAATAGTTGAACATGACTGAGCAACTGAACTGAACTGATGCCTTTTGAAATTTGTTGCTCATATTTGAATGGATGGGTGATTATCTCTGTTCTTTGTATCTTATTATCTGTGGCATGTCTCTCTTGATTTGGGAATTGTAGCAGGCTTTTCCAGTAACTTGGTGTCAAGTTTTCTGGAGAATGCCTGTCTATTCCTTCAAACCCCTGTGCATTTGAATTTTGAATATGCTACTTTGCCTATACTTTCAGTCAGAACACTGCAAACATAACAGATCTTTTCAAAATGTCCAGCCAATAAATATATTTGAAAAAAAAAAAGATTAAAGCTTAGGAAAATAACAGAGATACATGTTATTACTGAAATTCTGTTGGTTGTAAAAGAATTAAGTGTTACTGAAATAATAAGCTTTCTTATGCCACCAGTTCGATTTTGTTTTGACAGCTGTAATGACAAGAGTTATTTGTTGATTCTTTTTTACAGTGGTGGTCTCGTCTTTGAAACTGCTTGTTCTACATCTAAATGAGTTCCTTGGCTTACCCCTTGGAAATAAGATTGATGGACAGTAATAAAACTGTTACATAATGGTGGTTGTTCTGAAACTACTTTTAAGCATATTGAATTCTTATTGATTTCTATTTTATATAATGGCATTTCTATTTTATACATTAGTACTTTTTGTTATACTAAGACTTTGTATATTTCTTGTCTTTTGGCAAAAGCAAATGGAAAACATAAAGCAACTCAGAGAATTTAACTGTGATTAAAGATGCTCTTGGAGAAGGCAATGGCACCCCACTCCAGAACTCTTGCTTGGAATATCCCATGGATGGAGGAGCCTGGTAGGCTGCAGTCCATGGGGTCGCTAAGAGAGCAACTTCACTTTCACTTTTCACTTTCATGCATTGGAGAAGGAAATGGCAACCCACTCCAGTGTTCTTGCCTGGAGAATTCAAGGGGCGGGGGAGTCTGGTGGGCTGCAGTCTATGGGGTCACACAGAGTCGGACACGACTGAAGTGACTTAGCAAAGATACTCTGATAAAGAAAATTTGCTGTTCTTCCTCTTTGGGCATAAAAAGTCACTGTTTCATTTGCATATCAATGAATAGAAAGGATACTGACTTCCTAAAATAATTTCCAAGCTATGGAAAAAAAAGAACCAGACATTGAGAGTGAACTTTTTTTCTGTATTTTTATACACAAATTCTCAATCTTAATGAAATTTGGACTTTTGGAAATTTGAACTTAACACAACTCTAAAGGTTAATAAAATTACTATTTTACAGGTTATCAACATGAGAAACAGATTTTGAGTAATTATGCCAAATGCAGAAATTCAGTATGTTAGAATTTAGTATCTCCATGGCCTAGCTTCATGAGTCACAGGACTTCTTCTCAAGTCCAGATGAAAACTTCACTGCTCTTACAGTAAATTTTAAAAGATTATTGGTAGATATAGGAAGACAGGCTCATTTGTTTTTATGAAACTCTCCTAGTTTTATTCCTAACTATGGAAAGCAATCAAAACCTTTGTAGGTGAGAAGGGAAGAAATGAGCTCTGAGTCCTGTTTCCTGAAAGCCCATTTCTTTTTCTCAATCAACCCCACCGGGTGAACAGTACAGAGTAAAGGCTTTTACAATAAGCCTTTGTCATTGCACAAGTTGGATAGTGTGGTGCAGGCAGTTCTGAGGTTGGTGATTCCGAGGCTGGAGAAATCCGTTTCAGCTAACTCATGCAGAGTCAATACTGTCCATGGAAAATCGAAAACTTTGGGGAATTACAGCAGATTCTAGCTCAGATCTTTTCTGCAGGAGCTGGGTAATGTCCACACTGAAACCACCAGCAGGTAGGAAATGAGGATCCCCACTGGGTTCATATCACTCATCATTCCCTCCAGGAAACAGGAGAGTGCCGGTCTGCCTCACCTGAGAACATTGGGAATAAAAGATACACAGTGCGTGGCCTGACTGCTGGTAGAAGTGGGACAGTTTCCGCAACAGACACTGGCAATGCTACGTCTCAGGCCAAGGGAAGGTCCTGCCAAGGTGAGAAAATATATAGTAACTCCCGAAAGCTTCCCACATACCTGGTACTTGAAGTTATCTCCCCATGTGGATACTGGATGTATGAAGTTGAACTTCTGGCTGTTGGTTCCATTGCAAAGGCTACTATCAGAATTTTCTCTTTTATGAGTCACACTATGTTGAGCAAGGAGAAACCCTAATCAAAATTTAAAGTTATTACAATTACATAAACTAAAATTCCCTGTTGTTCCTCAGTCTTTCTATTTTTCAAAAGCAGTGATAATGGGATTTATATATGCAGATCTATATTGTTGAATTATTACTGTGGGCACTTAACCTTTTCCTTACTCTCTTACTAACAATTTAAGAAGATTAAAGATTTACCCAACTAGAAGGATTTTTCCTCCAAGTGCTAGTTCTGTTTGCCTGTTATTTTTTGGAACTTGAAGCAATTAACATCTGTGGAAAAACTTTCTTTATACATCTCACATTCTCCCCTTTTCACCATTAGTCTGCTCTACTTTTCCTTGGTCTATTCTCATTTGACAGTTTGGTTTCTCTGCTTCTCCTAGTGATTTCATCATGATTTTTTTTTTTAGGACTTTCTTTGAAAGTAAATGAAATAAAAATGAAAAGAACATGAACTTTACCTATCCTTTTTTTGTTTGCTCTTTAACAACTTTGGGTGTGGAGAAGGGAGGGGAGGTGCTTTAAAGAAGTAACTCTATTTAAAAGACAAGGGTTGAAGGGCATTCTAGCTTCCCTAACTAGAGTGAAGGGCAGTCAGTGGAGGAAATAATTAGCATCCTACAATATACACGATTAATCTGTTCTGTTTAGGGGTAATTACAGAGGAAAGAAAGTAAATGGGAAGGATTTTGTCGCTTTCCTGTTTTATGGGCAACGCTGGTTCACAGTATTCCTTTCATATTTTACCATACATTGCCTGGAGAGAGAGAGGCAGATCATCCAATAAACCATCAATTTCTAAATGGTCTAATGATAGCATATACAAAGGTGGATCACCTTCCATTTATAGTCAGACTGCATCAAATGGTGCTAATTCTAAATAGGCCACCCGGTACAGTGCACCCTCCGAAACAACACCCTTCCGCTGTTTAACGAAATCCATTCCTTTTTTATTCACAGGAAATATTTAATATTCCAGAATCTTGTTCTTGGATTCAACGTGAAAATACTGCTCACCTGAAACTCATCAATCTGAGACCCAAGGGATGCCAAAGTCCCTGTCATCTGCTCATTAAGCCAAGGGCATCACACAAAGGCCTACTTCTAACACCTCCTGAATCTTAATGCGAGAGAGTATCGATCTCTACAATTTATGATCCTACGGCAGTGGGGTGGCTCTTCACACGTGGAACCTCCTCACTTGTGCTCAGTGACTTCGAAAAACACCTCTAGCGCGGGCTGGATATAGTATCCGGGAGCCGAGGGTTTTCTCGGTTTCTTCGTTCTCTGGCCTTAAAGGTAAGGTGCCGGGCGCTGAAAGAGGCGGCCACCGCAGCGGATTTCACCGCGGAGGGCCGGGCGCGGGGAGCCGGTGGCCCGGCTGCAGCGGAGGCCCCACCTGTGCGTCCCTCCAATCCTTCCCTGCCCCCTCGTTTGGCTGGTAGCGGCCCCTCCTTCGGGCGGGCTCGAGGCGGAGGGACTGCGGCTGTGGGCGCGCGCCGCGGCCGCGGGCCCCCGGGGACAGTTGGGCTCGGCCCGGCAAAGGAGCCGCTGGCGGGAGCGCGCGCCGGGAAGACCCCCGCCGGCCGCGACTCTCGGGGCCCGCGCGAGCGCGCTCGGTTGGTGCACGAGCGCGGCTCCGCCCCGCCTGCTCGGCGCGCGCCCCCGCCCGGCCCGCTCTCCTCCCCCACCCCCGGCGCGGACGGGGTGGATCCAGCTCACTCCCCTCCCCCGAGCGGCCGCGGAGGCGGCCGGCGCTGAATGAGAGACGCCGACTGCTCCGGTCGCTGAGCGCTAGCCTAGGCGGCGGCGGCGGCGGCGGCAAAACGGTGGAACGCGAGGCCCGCGCCGTCCTTCCAACCTCCGAGGCGTCTGCCGGGGCTGCACAGGTCGGTGCCTTCGCCGCGGGCCTGGTGCGGAGCCTCGGTGGGCGGTGCGGGGGAGGGAAGGTGGGTGCGCTGCGACCCTAGAGCGGCGCGGAGCCGCAGCAGCGGCGGCGGCATCGCGGGGAATGGCGGCGCCTGGGGCGCTGCGGTGTGTGTCGTTCGCCCGGCCGCGGGCCCCGGGACTGCTCGCCCTCGTCGAGAAGAGGGGGTTGCGGGGCTTGGGCTGAGGGAGGAGGGGGCTCGGAACCCAGGGCCGCGCCTCCCTCAGCAGCTCGCTTTCGGCGTCAGGAGGCGGCCAATGGGGTCCCCGCTCCGGCTCTCTGTCCTGCGGCCGGGGGTCAGCCCGTCTCGCCTCCCCTCGCTTCTCCCCTGGGTGGCGGAAGCCCCCGGCCTCCGCCCGCGCTGCCTTGGCGCCCAGCGGCACCTCAGCCTCCCTTCAGGTGAGCGGAGCCGGGGCTCCGGGAGCCGGAACCCGCCGAGGCGGGCCACACCCCCTCCCCAGCCCTCGCAGCTGCGCCCCAGAAGCCCGGCCGCCCGGCCGGCCGCCTTGCGGACCCGCACTTTCGCGGTCAGGGTGACCTGTTGCGGAGCGGCCCGCAGCCCGAGTCGCCCGCCGACTCGGACCCGGAGGGACCGGTCTTGCGCTGGCCCCGCGCGGCGGGACGCGGGGCCGGCGCCGCTGCCGGAGATCGGGTGTGCTGTACTGCTAGGAGCGGGCGTACTGAAAAAATAAAAAATAAGAGGTTCCCCCACGGGTCTGATCAAACACTTGCAGAGCGGGGATATCTGTCTGCAAATAGCCGGGATTCCATTGCAGTATCGGATTAGGTAGGCTCATAAACACCATGCTTTGGAGGTGATTTGAGAGAAACCCGAGCCAGGAGTGAGGAGCTGTTATCTGTATCTGGAAAATAACCTTAAACCTGTGCTGAGCTAAATTATGCCCCCACATGCCCCCATCAAAGCTCTTTTCCTGTAGCTGTATGTTGTGTAGACGCAGTCCAGTTTCACTGTACGTGGGCGTGTTTGGGAAGAAGCTGCGAGCTGATAGGAGGTACCTTAGTACAAATGTTAATTTGTTTTACCCAGGAGGGTTGAGGGAGGAGGAAGAAAGGGCACTGATATTAGCTGTGGAGGAGGGGGCCATTGAAACACTAAATTTCTGTTGAAGAAAGCTCTAAAAAGAAATACAGAGTACCTGGCCTTTAAGATGGTTAAGAAGGAAATACAGTCAGCAGTTAATTGAGCTTTATCTTTTACATGCCCAGGATTTTAAAATTTCGACGCTGTAGTTGCTATAGAGAGCTTTGTTTTCGTACCGGTGTTTGTGAATTGATCTTGGTGTTTTTCTGTATTCACCATCAAGCCAGCTCTGTCTCTTTGAAGATGACCATCAGAATTTTGGGAAACTTTTGGATCTGAGCAGCATAGTATTACAGTCATAGATCATAGCTTGCTAGCTCTAAAAGCCTATTCCATCCAGATAATTATGGTTATACAGTGCTGTAGAATCATAAATAATGTGTGTTACTGTTACTGCTGCATATCTTCCTGGAGACTTTAGAATTATGAAGGATCTTATCCAAACGGTATTATTTTAATAAAAGCCTCTTACTCAAGCTTTGTAGGCATAAAGTTTATCGTCTAGCTTCAAAGATTTGGAAATGTACTTGTTTTATTAGCTTACAGACCAAATGCAAGGACATTATTTTGAAATGGTAAGATCTACCTTTTTTTTTTTTTTTTTTCATTTTATTCCACCTTTCATTCAATTAAGAAATTTGACTTTAAAACACTGAGAATGGAACTCTGGAAATATTGTTCATTTTGCCTAAATCATTCCAGATTGCAATATGCTTTTCTGATACATTCTTTGATTATCAGCAAGAACTGACCAAAATGTCCTGAGAGAAAATATATCTACTTTAAAACTGACCTTGTGGATCCTTGATGTTCTTTTATCATATATGTGAGTAATGTATTTGTGTGTGTGTATATGTACCTAGTACATGTCTCTTTCAGTTTAGTACATGTCATTAGAGCTGAGACAGCAGTTTTTTGTAGTGAATGATGGATATATGTATAAGTGAAATTGTTCTGTTGCAATTAAGACACTTTTGTCCAGAGGCCCAGTTTGTACATTCATTCATTCATTCCACACATGTTTATTCATTTTCTACTTGGTGCCAGTTAGTTGCCTAGTTGTTGGTGATACAACAGAGAAAAGGATAGGTCTGTGCCCTGATGGAGCTTAAAGGGTAAGTAGGCAGATTGTCAGATAACATTATTTAGCATTAGTTTACAACTTTAAGAAGTAAAAACTCCTCTGAAGAGTTTTTTTGGTTAAGGATATATGTTGTGTTTTTCCTTCTAAGGATAGTGGGAATTATTACTGAGTGAACAAAAGCATCAAGACAAGTTATTTTAAAAATACACTGATGTTTATGTACTTCGGGTATCTGGTTCCCCAAAATAAACACTCTACCTTAAGTCACATGATGCACAGTTTACATGTGGTTAGACAGCTTTATACTTTTGGTTTATATAGTTAAATGAGATGTTTGCTAAAAATATTTTTCTTGGCACTTGTTTTTAAGGGAGTCTAATTCTTTTTTTTCCCCTAAATTTTTTAAATCGTTGCCTAAATTTTTTCTTCCTCTGGCTGTGTATGTGTGAGTGGACCAAGGTCCTATTGTTCTTCCTTAGAATCTAATAACCGTTATCACTAAATCAGAGAATTCTGACTGAAATTTTTCTTTTTAAAATATGACAAACACTGGTATAGTTTGTCACAAATTATTGTTGTTGTTTAGTCGCTAAGTCATGTCTGACTCTTTCGCGACCCTATGGACTGTATAGCCCACCAGGCTCTTCTGTCCATGAGATTTCCCAGGGAAGAATACTGGAATGGGTTCCCATTTCCTTCTCCAGGGGATCATCCCGACCCAGGGACCTTTGCAGATCACAAAACTTTTTAATATACTGCTGCTGCTAAGTCGCTTCAGTTGTGTCCTACTCTGTGCGACCCCATAGACGGCAGCCCACCAGGCTCCCCCGTCCCTGGAATTCTCTAGGCAGGAACACCTGAGTGGATTGCCATTTCCTTCTCCAGGGGATCATCCTGACCCAGGGACCTCTGCAGATTACAAAACTTTTTAATATACTATTGATTCTTAAATATGTTGGTACTTCTTATTTACAGGAGTGCCAGCAATTAACATTGACCTTGTGCGTGTGCTCAGTCGCTTTGGTCATGTCTGACACTTTGTGATGCCTGCCAGACTCCTCTGTTCATGAAATTTTCTCGGCAAGAATACTGGAGTAGGTTGCTGTGCCCTCCTCCAGGGGATCTTCCCCACCCAGGGATGGAGTCCCTGTCTCCTGCATTGGCAGGCGTAGTCTTTACCATGGAGCCACCGGGGAAGCCCAGAACATTGACCTTATGTAGGTATTATCATCTCCATTTTGAGCTGAGGAAATGGGTTTGAAAATGTGAGTACACCAAGGAGCAAGCGGTGAACCTAAACCCAAGTCTTAGCTCTTACTACAGTGTGATGCTCCACCTGGGGAGTGTTGATGGGGGAGCATCAACATCCACTGCTGCAGTTCAGCATACAGTATAGCTGCTAGCCTGCCTTTCCAGAAATTTCTAAATAACTTTTAAACTCTAAACCCAACTGTTAGTTGAGATTTAATTAGACCTGTTTAGAATCTAAAAGTTCTGCTTTTTATTGCTGTATAAAAAAAAGACAGTTTGGATCTACTTTTAATGATATAAATGTTTTGAGAATAAGATGTATTAAAATTAATCTTCTTTTCTGAATGTGAAGTTTTTATTGTATAACAACTGTATTTAGAATAAAGCAAATAGCTTCACTCAGTTTTCAACAAAAAGATAATTCAGATAGCCTGAAACTCTGGCTTAACCTGAGTGAGGTTTCTTGGAAAATAAAATTACCCTCTAAATTGGTTGTTTTTTTTTGTTTTGTTTTGTTTTTAATATGTCTTACTCCCATTGGTTTACGGATTTTCTTCAGTGAGAAAATAAAGATTGGACGTGATATATTTCAGTAGCTTGAAATTAATCTGGAGTCCTTCTTGATTAACATCTTGAACTTTGGTTTAGGAAACCTTTTAACCATGTCATAGGAATAAAAACACTGAAATTTGAAATATGTGACATCTGCCTATTTTACGGAAAGAAGAAAGTTTGAGTATATATTTAGCGAGTCCCTTTAGTCAGTAATGGCTAGTTAGGGATATAGGAAGCAGTGTTCATAGGACTCAGCTTGAAGGTGTCTGGCAGCTTATGTGTGCCACCACAGGGAACTTTGATACAGGCTTTTGAATGACACATGGCTTTGGTGTATGAGAGGCTTGAAAATGAAGCCCTCACCTTGAGCTTAATTGATACCCTTCTGTTATTTTGCTTATATGACCTTTTCTCCAAACAGATTTTTCCTTTAGAGCTCTATTTCCTTCTTGTTCATTCTTGGAGAACCCTTTTCTGAAAACCTTGCCTAAAAAGCAACCCCATCACACTCTACCCTCATCTTTATTTCTCTTCACAACAGTAATTTATCTGACATTAAAGCATATGTTAATTTGCTTATTATCTGCTTCCGTCTGGATATAAGGAGGGACCTTCCTTGAGGTCCTTCACGGGGTCAAAGACTTGGCTCGCTGATGTCTTCCTAGCACCTAGAAAAGTGCCTGGCACAGTCAATGCCCAGATAAACTTTGTGGAGTGGTTGAATTAATTGATACTAAATGATATAAAAAACACTAGTTATGTTTCTTGAAAACAACAACACATTAACTTTTGACTTTAAATAATACACCTGTGCAGTTAAAAAGAAAGTTGTACTGTAAGACTTAAAATAAAAACCCCACCCCCTGAATAATTTTCCCTCCCAGGTCCTGCTTTTAGAGCAATTATTTTTGATACATTTAGCTGTTTTTTTTTTTCTTTCTGATATTTATTTCCATATTTTAAGATATTACTTGTTTTTCAATTTTAGATATCTGTTGGTTTCCTCCTCTGGAAGATGAGTCTATGCTTTAGGGTTCTTAGGCTCGCTGAGCTTCCTCTCCCTTTATCTCCTTAATATAGTCACCTCCTATTACGTTATATCTCCTAATGTAACATATAGTTATATAACTTGTTGTTTATAGTTTACATTATTATGACTTTGTGTATCTGTTTACTGTTGAACTATGCAGTATTCTATGATTGCATTTCATGAATTTAAAATTTTGGGGGGACTTCTCTGGTGGTCTAGTAGCTAAGACTCTGTGCTCCGGTGCAGGGGGCCTAGGTTGCATTGCTGATCAGGGAACAAGATCCCACATGCCACAGCTGAGTTTGCATGCCACAACTAAGACCTGTTGCAGCCAAATAAATAAATATTAAATTTTTTTTTTCTTTTTTTTTGCTTAGTGTCCTATTTGTCTGCCCCCCACCTCGCCCCCACCAGGAACTGTCTCAGTATGTGCAAACACATCAGATTGATCACTTGACTTTTTTTTTTTTTTAATTAAAACTATCTCAGAGTTCCCTGTCCTTATGCCCAAATCAGCACTGGGGCTCTTCACTCTGCTAGGCATCGGCTTGTGATTTCCCTTTGCGACCCTGGGACTTCTCTTTACCTTTTTCCTGTGTTAGGGTCCATGTTCTCTGGATCCCTGTCCTCCTCTTTCTCTGATTTACCCCTTTGTTTTGGTGAAATACATCCCTCAGTAACTTTCAAGAAAGAGTGTTTGAGGAGGTGAAATTTCTGAGACGTTTGCATTGCTGAAAATATCTTTCTTCTGCCCTGACAGCTGGTTGATAATTTGGCCCGCCTCAGTGTGGGATTCTAAACTGAAGTAATTGTCCTTCAGAATTTAAGGGGTGGTACTGTAATTACCTAGCTTCAGGTGGCTGTTGAAAAGTCTTATGCCCTTTCATCTTCTTCATCCTTTTTACGTGACCGGAGTCTGTTAAGATCCTTTCTTGGTCATCAGTCTGTGTCTCTCATGTCTTCTGTGTCTTGTGTGGGTCTTAGCACATTTCTTCTGCTCAGGACTCACTGGGCGCTTCAACCAGCAGTGTCTGTATTAGACAAGAGGAGAGGTGATCATCTAGTGCAAGGCTGAGCCAGTTTTTCTTTGAAGGGCTGAATAGTATTGTAGGCTTTGTGGGCAGTACTATCTGTTACTGCTACTCAGCTTTGCTTTTGCAGCATGAAGCTGCCGTAGACAGCACAGGCATGTGGTTTGCCGACCCCAGTCTGAGCACAGGTGGAAGGATTAGCCGTTGCTTTACTAGGAGTCCGGAGAGAAGACCAGAATTTGCAGACAGACATGATGGTGGTGGCTTGAGGAAGTTCTCATCTGAGGTTTTCTGTTAGTGGATGATAAGCAGGATCATTAGCTGAGAGTGAGGAAGAAAGGCTGTTGTGTATCGGAGGTTTGACAAGGGGGAAAGTACATGACACAGTCATCCATCAAAGAGTGGAAAAGTGAAGAGAATAGAGGAAGAGAGAATAGAGGAGGAGAGAATAGAGGAGAGGAATATATTGTGTTGGCTAGTCAGCATTAAGGGCTCACTTACCTGAGAGAGATGATTCTAAATTTCAGGTTCCTGGCTTTAATAGAAATATCTCTAAAATCTCACCAAATATGATATCTTACTAAAGGTCTCCCCCCCCCACAATCAGGTGAGGTTTTTAAAAATTAATCATCAGAACTATTCACATATAAGTACTGTATACTTATATGTGTATATGTTTTTATACATACAAACATGACCTATATAACTTCTCATTTGTAGAGAAATGCCAAAAGAAAGTACTATAATTTTTCCCAAATGCACATTTGATTTAGAAATCATTTGCTTATTCATTTTTTAAAAGCCATGGAGAATTTTCTGTGTTCCAGGAATAGTTCTTGGTGCTGGGGATACAGCTGTAAACAAAAATACAAAAACATTTGCCTTTATTACACTTATATTTTAAGTAACATATAATTAAATACACACATCGACGTTAACAAAGAAAGGAACATTATGCAGAAATGAGAAAATATAATGTTATTGTATTTTTTTTCAGCTTTCTTGAGGTATAATTGACAAAATTATAAGACATTTAAAGTATATAGAATGATGATTTAATACATGTTTACATTGTGAAAATGCTCAGCATCATTAGCTGTAAGACAGTGGTCCCCAACCTTTTTGGCACCAGAGACTAATTTCGTGGAAGACAGTTTCCATGGATCGGAGTTGGGGGTGGTGGTTCAGGCAGTAATGTGAGCAGTGGGAAACAGCAGATGAAGCATCATGCACTAGCCCCCTGCGTGGCCCAGTCCTAACAGGCCATGGACAGATACCAGTCCGTGACCTGGGGATTGGTATAAGGCAAGTGAAATCAAGCCATGATGAGATACCCCTTCACACTACTAGAAGGGCTAGAATTTAAAAAGTTTGGTGATATAGCAAGTATAGGTGTGGATGTTGAGAAATTGGATCCCTCAAACACTAACAGGAATATAAAATTATGTAGCTTCTTTGGAAGATAGTATGGCAGTTCTTAAGGAGATTAAATGTTGAGTTACCATTATGACCCAGCAGTTCTTTCCTAGGTATATACCCAAGGAAGATGAAAGCATGTCTCTCTCAAAAATTGTTCCCAAATGATTATGGCAACATTATTCATTGTAAGGAAAAAAATAGAAATAACACAAATGTCTATCACCCAACAAGTGAAGAAACAAAATGTGATATATCCATCCAATGGGATTATTTTTTAGCCCTTAAAAGGAGTAAGGTACGATACATGTTATATCATCAGTAAATTTTGAAAATATTATGCTTGGTGAAAGAAGCAGTCACAAAAGGCCTGATATTATATGATTACATTTGTATGAAACATGCAGAACGGGAATCTGTAGAGATAGAAAGCTGATTAGCCGTTGCGTGAGGTTGCAGGTAGGGGATGGGAAGGCCTAAAGAGTATAGGGTTTCTTTTTAAGATTTTAAAAATGTGCTGCAGTTGACTGCATTGATAGTTCTACATGCCATTGAACTGCATACGCTTTCTTTCTGGCCTCTCCATGTGGCTTGTCGTATTTTAGCTCCCTTATCAGTGATTGAATGTGAGGCCTTGTCAGTGAAAACTCAGGAGTCCTAACCACTGGACCACAAGGGAAATTCCTGAATTGTATACTTTAAATGGATAAATTGTATGGTATGTGACTTATCTTTCAAAGTGGTTTAAAAAAGCAAGACATGGCAAAAATAATCAGTGATATGAGGCAATGTCACTATATTTAATTGAGAAAAGCAAGTTACAGAGAAAAGTATAAAATATCCCATTTTAATAAAACAGTAAAAATCCAATGTTTATTACAGAGTATAAGTGATCTTGTAAGATTGAAAAATGTTGCACACCAGATGTAAACATTTGTTACCTAGGTGGTCTTAGGTAAAAAAGAGGGAGAGAAAGAAGGGAGAAAATAACTTGAAGGAAAAGGGCTTGATATAGAAGAATGAGCATTTATAACATAATAAACATAAATCTTGAAAAGAAAATGGTAGTTGTCTATGTGGTGATATACCAGGGTTTTTTTCTTTTTCTTATTATATTTTTCTGGATTGTTTGATTTCTTTTATCAATATAAATATCTAAAACTAAATAAGAAGCAATACAAATACAACATTTATAAAATCTGAAAAAATGCAGCAGTTTGTTTTCCATAATAGCACCCAACTGGAAACAAGCCAGATGCCCATCAGCAGAAAAATGTAGCAATAATTTGTGGTATGCTCTATACTGGAATACTATATATCAGTGAAAAAGAAGGAACGGCTGCTATTCTTAGCAAATGTGGGTGAATATCACAAACTATTGATAGAAATCAGACACAAAAGAGTATACTGTGTGATCCTCTTTTCTTGAAGCTCAGGAAAAGGTCAAACTCATCTCTGTTGTTGGAAGTCAAAGTAGTGGTTAAGGGTTGGAACTAGCAGAGCAAGACTTCTGGAGTGCTGGAAATGCTCTATATCTTTATTTGACTGGTGGTTACATGCACATCTACATAGTAAAAATTCATAAGTACATTTTAGTGTTTATGTGTATCTCAATAAAAAAAGTAAAACACATCAAGCCAGAAAAAAATGAAAAAAATAAGCTTTAAAAAATCTGGTGCTCATGTAAAAAGTCTTTGTATACTTTTAAGGATACTTATATCATTTCCAAAGACAGTTTCTCTCTGCCTTCAGTTTTTTATTAATTAATTTTTAATTGAAAGATAATTGCTTTACATAATTGTGTAAATTATGCATGAATCAGCCATATCTGCCTTCATTTTTAATGGTTGCATCATATCACATTCTGTGGGTGCATCATAATTTATTTAAGCAGTCTCTCAATGGGACTCTTGGGTTGTTTCTAACTTTTATATACTGTGAAGAGCGGTAGAGTTTGTATCTTTTCTTATACATCTTCCTGTACTTTTCTGGTCGTTTCCTTTTGATGAATTCCTAAAAGGAGGATGGTTTGCTTGTTTGGAGGTTAAGTACATTTGCATTCTTGCCTGTGCCGTATGATTGTTTCTCTGTACTCTTACTGACTTGGTGATTAACTTTACAAACATAGATTTTGATCTATTAGGTAATAAATTCTTATTTTAATTTGCATTTTAAAATGTTTTTGGTGAAATTTATATTTTCATGTTTTTGGACATGTAGGCTATAATTTCCTTTTCATATCTTATATACTTATTGCTTATATTCTTATCTCTTAAAAGTCTTTTAAGCAGGTAAGTCAAATAAACAAAAAATACATAAAGATTAATACACTTAACACCTCAGATAGAAAAAGACAAATACCAAATGATATCACTTACCTGTGAAATCTAAAATATGATACAAATGAACTTATCTGTGAAGCAGAAACAGACTCACAGAGAGAACAGACTGGTGGTTGCCAGGCGGGAGGGTTAGGGGAGGGGTGGGTTGGGAGTCTGGGGTTAGCAGGTGCAAGCTGTTATATAGAATGGATAAACAAGTTCCTGTTGTATAGCACAGGGGACTATTTTTAATATCCTGTGATAAACCATAATGGAAAAGAAAAGAAAAATACAGTTATCTTGAGAAATGAAACATTACCAGTGCAGTTGAAGCATCCTATTGCTTAACATTAATAACATGTTAGAGCTCTTCATGTATGAAGAATATTGGTTTTGTTGCTTGTTGTAGACCTTTTCCCTATCTTATTTTCTGTCATATAACTTAGAGTATTTCCGTGGTGGCTCAGACGGTAAAGAATCTACCTGCAGTGCAGGAGACCTCGGTTCAGTCCCTGGGTTGGAAAGATCCCTTGGAGAAGGAAATGGCAACCACTCCAGTATTCTTACCTGAAGAATCCCATGGACAGAGGAGCCTGGTGGGCTCCAGTTCATGAGATTCAAAGAGTTGGATGTGACTGAGTAACTATCTCTTTTTAGAGCCTTTTATTAAATCTGTATTGGCTCAGTTGTGAGATATTCTGTTTAATATACAATTAAGGATAGAAATATACTGTCAGTTAAACCATGACACTCTTAGTTTAAGAGGCATCCTGATTTCAGAGATGTTAAAAGATGAGAAAATATTCATCCTAGAATTGATGAAATATATATATATATTTGGCTGTATGTGTGTGTTGTATGTTTTCTTTAGTCAGATTTATCAGTCTTTTCTACTATTTCCTGTTTTTCTATTGTCAGTCCTAGACTTTCCTACGCCAACATTAAAAAAAAATTCACCTAGTTTTACTTCTAGTATTTTTATGCCTTAAACATTTTTCATCTTTAATTCATCCTGTTTATTTTAATGTAAGATCTAGTTTTGGTCCTTTTACCCAGATAGTTAGCCAGTTGTCATACAGTTAAAGGCCACTGGCAGTTTTTTGAATAAGTAATGAATGAGATAGTCAGATGTGCTTTTTGAAAAATATTAATATGGCAATGGATCTTGGTTGGGTTTAGTCTAAAAATTCCCAGTTGCATTTTCTATTAAATATATATCTTAATTCATTTGCAATAAGAGGAATATGAACGTTACAATTGTGATTTCATATTGCCTTAAATAATGCATCTGAGTATTCTTGGAATCAGTCAAATAATTAAAACAATTTTTTGCCACATAGGCCATGGTTTTAACCCTGTGCTTAAAGTTTGTGTGAATCTGGGCAAGTTACTTAATTTTTCTTAATATTCAGCCTCCCTGTTTGTGAAGTGGTCATAGACGTGTCTTCTCATAGGATCGCTGTAAGGATTAGATGAGGAGGTATAAAAGCAAAGTACTAGGCTGAATTAGTTAACTCTTCCTCCTTTCAGGACCGTGACGATCAAGTGTACTAATCACAGCCTAGCTTCTCTTGTATCTCTGGGGTTACTCCAGATCTCTAGGGTTACTTGAGTAACGAATTCGTTAGACCTCTTCAAATTCTGATTTAGGTGTCTCAGGATTTGACTAGAACTTTTCTGGCCTCCTGAAAGTAGCTTACATGACAGATCTGTGTGTTTTCTGTTGTTGCTTTTCAGCTGCCCTTCTGTGAATGTGCTGAAATCTTCCTAGCTTTTAGGGTTTTGTAGGTAGGGGATTCGTATGTATTTTAGGTTTGTCTGATACAGCTTTTATTCTGTCAGTTGTCATTAGGATAACCTCTGCTGCTTTTCTTTCACAGTTTAGATTTGTGGATATATATATATTTTTTATAGGTTTGTGTGGTTCAGATCCCATCTCTTAGGGCTGAGGGTACAGGGGTAAGTCTATTAAAAGAGAAATGTTTTGAAGATACCCTTGGATAAGAAACTCCGCTTTTGACTTGCTTCTTTTTGTCAACAGTGTTTTTGAATGGTTTCTGTGAGCCCAGTACTTGCGAATGTTATCCTGGAGGAGTAAGTTCTAGATCTTGCACTGGTTGTTTACATCTTCTTGGTGAAGAGAAGAGAGAGAGGTGAAATCTTCTATATGAAACCACAGTAAATCACATGAGATTGTATGTAGTTATGTGTCAGATTGAAGAGCAGTGTGCAGGAGAAGAGGGGGGAGTTAGGTGCTCAGTGAGGGCAGGAGTGGTCCTTAGGAAATGTGTTTCATTAAGGTGGTAAGAACATAAGCCTTGGGGAGCAGCATTACCGAAGTTACAGCAGCAGGGATCAGTTTTGGCATGCTTTGGCCTGAAGGGTTTTTGGAGGTTTCGGAAATAATTTGATAAAATGAGACCAAATTATTCAGTCCTTAGAAATAAAGCAGGTTAAAATTTAAGGGATAACATATACTGTTACTGACTTTTGGCTTCTCACTCTATTTCCTTTCTTTTTAAGGTTGTAAATTAATCAATTGTAAATGAAGATTGGAGGGAAAATCCAAACTGTTTAGAACCAGTGTTCTTTTTTTTCCCCAAAGGGAGGGGGTTTCTACCTAAGTTATATATGTATTAGGTTATCCTCCCAACAAGAAGATTTAAAACAACATTGATAGGAAAGTAGCATTGATAAGTTATATGTTTGCTTTTTCCTTTCTGTCCCTATTACTTGGTTTTAGCTAATTATGTAGCAGAAAGTTTTCATTTCAAAGTCTTTCCCCTGCCATTGAAAAAGCCAAGGCGTGTAGGGTCAAACCCATCTGCAAAAGGATATTTTGTGCTATATTCTGCAGGTTTGAACTTGGGGGAACCAGCAGCACTGTTGAGGCCTCTGTGCTGTGTGTGAGCAGCTGTGAATTGGCCGTAGTAATAGTGTCAGCACATCTAGACCCCTCTTCTGCTTCAGTTAAGTGTGGTGCAGCGGACATAGCTACGAAGGGAGAGGGTTATTGACGTTTACTACTTCTGTCTGAGCAGAATTGAAAATGATAGACGATGATGGGCTTTCCTTGTCTCAGTCATAATATCGTTGCTGTCGTGTGGCCACCCTCGACTTAACAATCACTGGGCTTATGTCCCATGTCTTACTTGTGTGACGCTGTAAATTATATGATCTCCTTAATAACAACCGAAAGTTGTATTTATGACTGCTTAATTACTATAACTAAATAGATTAAAAATACTGACAAAACTTTGAGCCCCAGATGAAGGGTGACTTGGCTGACTCAGTGTCCCAGACATGTGTTTGATAATTCTGGTGTGCCTGCAGTTCCACAGTACATTGCAGAGGAATAGACCTCAATAGCTATGTTTTTAACCACATAAAAGCTGTATTCCACCTGACTGATCCAGGAGTGGGCATTTGACCTAAGGGCTGCTAATCTGTAAACCAGCTAACAACCTAACATTGTCTGGTGGGGAAAATTACAGCCATGTATAGGGAACATGGAGTTAATTTGCCACTGAGCCATGAGAGCCTAAGCTGGGAAGATAACGTTAGTGTGGAGTCCTGTAAAACTAAAGTTTAAGAGACTGGAAAGTTAAGTATAAGCAGAAGCTGTGAGTTACAGAAATGGTAAAGGAGTTGAGGAAGCCAGTTGGTAACCAGAAGAGAATGAGGCATCTGTGATGAGAGAAGCACAAAATTGTAAGCAGGAAGCCATGTGGTGAGAGAGGGATGGGCACAGAGCCTGAGACTGGAGATTGTGCTGTCTGGTTCTGTAGATACTCCTCTCCGGTTACTCCAGGACTTCTGTGGCTCCTGCCCTTCTGGAGGCCCTATCCTGTTTTTTTCCCAGGAAAGCTTGCAGGCGTTGGTGTCAGACTTTTGGCAGTAGAATTCTGGCTCTGTCTTCTACTAGTTGTGTGACCTCGGAAAGGTTGTTTTGACTCCTCTGTCTCATTCCTTATCTGGAAAAAGTGAGCATCATAAGTAATATTGATACCTTTCCTTATGGGGCTGATGTCAGGATTAAATGAGATGACACAAAAGTTTTTATAACAATAGTAAGATCATATCCAGTGTTCAGTGAGTAGTGTCATACATAACATGCTCTTTAGGGTAATTTGAATGATTTTCTTGCAACTAAAAGAGCCTAAGGAAATAATTTGCTTGGAGATTCACTTAGAGAAGTGCAGCCTAGTGTGTGGGTTGAGTAATCAGGGTTATTTTAGGTAGTGTACAGGGCACTAAAAAATAGTCTTATTCACCTTATGAGTAATAGTACTTGCTGTATTTACTCACATACCTTCTTTTATTGTATTTTGCTTCATTGTACTTCACAGATACTTTGTTTTTTACAGTTTGAAGGTTTGTGGCAACCCTCCATGAGCAAGTCTGTTGGTGCCTTTTTTCCAGCAGCATTTGCTCACTTGTCTCTGGGTCACATTTTGGTAATAATTCTCAAAATATTTCAAGCTTTTTTCTTATTATATTTGTTATGGTGATCTGTGATCAGTGAACTTTGATGTTACATTGTAATTGTTTTGGGACACCCTGAACCTTCCCCATATACCGTAGTGAGCTTAATGTGTGCATTCCGTCTACTCCACCAACTGGCCATTGATGTCCCCACGCCCACTGATCTCTGTCCATCTGTTGAGGCTTCCCTATTCCAAAAAAATGGGGTACTGAAATTAGGCCAAGTAATAACCCTACAGTGGCCTCTTAAGTGTTCAAGGGAAAGGAAGAGTGGCACGTCTTTCACTTTAAATCAAAAGCTAGAAATGATTAAGTTTAGCGTGGAAGGCATGTTGAAAGCCAAGATAAGAAAGCGAAACCAGCCTTATTGTTCATAATGGATCTGAACAGAAGATCAAACCAGTTACAATATTCTATTAGGGGAAGGCCCCAACTCTCTTCAGTTGTATGAACACTGGGAGGGGTGAAGAAGCTGCAGAAGAAAAGTTTGAAGCTATCAGAAGTTGGTTCATGAGGTTTAAGGAAAGAAGCCGTCTCTGTAACATAAAAGTGCAAGGTGAAGCAGCAAGTACTGATGGAGAAGCTGCAGTAACCTGGCCAAAAGTTTCAGCTAAGATAATTAATGAAGGTGGCCACACTAAACAACAGGTTGTCAATGTACACAAAACAGCCTACCGTTGGAAAAAGATGCCATCTAGGACTTTGACAGGTAGAGAGGAGAAGCCAAAGCCTGGCTTCAGAGGATGGGTTGACTCTCTTGTTAGGGACTAATGTATCTGGTATCTTTAAAGTGAAGCCAGTGCTCATTTACCTTTCCCCAAATCCTGTGGCCCTTAAGAATTATGCTAAATCTTCTTTCCCTGTGCTGTACAAATGGCATAATAAAATCTTGATGGTAGCACATTTGTTTACATGTTTGTTGTGGTTTTTTTTTCCCAAGACAACTTTTATTGACGCATAGTTGATTTACAGTGTTGTGTTTCAGGTGTACAGCAAAGTGGATCAGTTGTTTTTTTTCAGATTCTTTTCCATTATAGGTTCTTGCAAGATATCAAGTATACTTCCCTGTGCCATACAACAGGTCCTTGTTGTTTATCTAATTTATATACAGTAGTATGTATCTGTTAATCCCAACTCCTAATTTATCCCTCCACTTCCCATTCCCCTTTGGTAACCATAAGTTTGTTTTCTATGTCTGTGAGTCTGTTCTGTTTTATAAATAATTTCATTTGTATCACTTTTTTAGACTATACATATAAATAATGTGATATTTGTCTTTGACCTACTTCACTTAGTGTAATAATCTCTAGGTCCACCAATGTTGCTGCAAATGGCATTATTTCCTCCTTTTTTTTATGGCTAAGTAATATACGACTATATAAATCTCACATCATCTTTATCCATTCATCTGTTAATAGACATTGGGTTGCTTCCAAGTCTTTGCTATTATAAACAGTGCTACTGTGACCATTGAGGTGGGTGCATCTTTTCAAATTAGTTTCTGTCTCTTCCGGATATATGCCCAGGAGTGGATTGCTGGATCATGTGGTAACTATTTTTTAAGCAGTCTCCATACTGCTCTCCATAGTAGCTATACCAATTTACATTCCCACCAACAGTGTTTACGACGTGTTATACTGAATATTTTAAGTCTACTGTTGAGACCTACTGCTCAGAAAAAAGATTCCTTTCAAAATATTACTGTTCATTGACAATGCACTTGGTTCCCAAGAGATGGAGATGTTCAAGATTAGTGTTGTTTTCATGCTTGCTAATACATCTATTCTGCAGCCCATGGATCAAAGAGTAATTTTGACTTTCAAGTCATTATTATTTAAGAAATAGATTTTGTAAGGCTATCAGTGAAAGCGTTAGTCATTCAGTCATGTCTGCCTCTTTGCGACCCCATGGATAGTAGCCCACCAGGCTCCTCTGTCCATGGGATTCTCCAGGCAAGAATACTGGAGTGGGTTGCCATTCCCTTCTCCAGGGGATCTTCCTAACCCAGGGATCAAACCCAGGTCTCCTGCATTGCAGACATAGTCTTAACCATTTGAGCCACCAGGGAAGCCTGTAGCTGTCACAGATGTAAGGCTATGGCTGCCACAGATAGCGATTACTTTGATGAATCCAGGCAAAGTAAATTGAAAACCTTCTGGAAAGGATTCACCATACTTGCTTTCAGTAAGAACATTCATGATTCCTTGGAAGAGGTCAAAATATCGACATAAATAGGAGTTTGGAAGAAGTTGATTCCGGATGACTTTAAAGGGTTCAAGATATAAGTGGAGGAAGTAACTAGTGATGGTGGAAATAGAACTATAAGTGGAGCCTGAATGTGTGATTGAATTGCTCCAATCTTATGATTGCTGCTGCTGCTGCTAAGTCACTTCAGTCGTGTCCGACCCTGTGTGACCCCAGAGACAGCAGCCCACCAGGCTCCGCTGTCCCTGGGATTCTCCAGGCAAGAACACGGGAGTGGGTTGCCATTGCCTTCTCCAGTGCATGAAAGTGAAAAGTGAAAGTGAAGTCACTCAGTCATGTCCGACTCTTCGAGACCCCGTGGACTGTAGCCTATCAGGTTCCTCTGTCCATGGGATTTTCCAGGCAAGAGTACTGGAGTGGGGTGCCATTTACTTCTCCAATCTCATGATTAAACTCGGATGAATGAAGAGTTGCTTTTTATGGGTGAGCAAGAAAGTGTTTCCTTGATATAGAATCCTCTGGTGAAGAAGCAGTGATGATTGTTGAAATTTTAACAAAGAGTTTAGAGTATTACAAAAACTTAATGATAAAGCAGTGGCAGTGTTTGAGAGGATTGACTCCAATTTTTGAAGGAAGTTCTGTAGGTAAAATGCTACCAGTCAGCATTGCATGCTACAAGAAAATCATTCATGAAAGGAAGGGTCAGTCACTGTGTCAGGCTTCATCTTTGTCTCATTTTAAGAAATTGCCACAGCCACCCCAACCTTTGGTAGCCACCAACATGATCAGCAGCAGCCATTGACGTTGAAGCAAGACCCTCCACCAGCAAAATGATTGACTTGCTAAAGGCTCAGATGGTGGTTAGCGATTTTTAGAAATAAAAGATGTTTAAATTAAGGTACGTCCTTTTTTTAAGACATAATGCTATTGTACACTTAATTGACTGTAGTATAAACATGACTTATATGCACTGGAAAACCAAAAAACTGGTATGACTTGCTTTATAGCAATATTTAGTTTATTGCAGTGTTCTGGAACTAAACCCAGAATATCTCAGGGATATCCTTTATTTTTCAACCATTTACTAGTTGCTTGGAGCTGTTCTAAGTATTTTACCTGTATTAATTCATTGGATCATCACAATAAACTGTTAAAGAAGGTACGGTTGTTACCTTCATTTTAAAGAGGTAGAAACTTAGCAACAGGAAGGCTAACTGTCTTGCTTTATATTATACAGTATGTAAGTAGCAGAACTAGGAAATGAACCCAGGTGGTATGGTTATAGTTTTAGGTTTTTTTTAAAAGCATCTATGTCTTTTTCAGTTTTTATTTACCATTTTAAATGAAGCCAAGGAGAAGGTTTCAGTTTGTTGCTACAATTTCTTTTACATTATTCTAGTGCTTCTCTCCTGTTTTAATAAAGAGTTAGCATCTAGTTATAGAGTATTAGGTGGGCAAGATAATGATACTAGGTAGTACACTATTGTAAGAGTCTTATACTGTATGTGAAGTGATACTGTCCCTTGAAGTTAGACCATGGTAAGTCGAAAGTTACATACTGTAAATCCTGAAGCAATTCTATTTTTAAAAAGGTTGAAGGTAATAAGCCATCAAAAGAGATAAAGTGAAGTCAGAGTTATACTTATTTAATTCAAAAGAAGGCATTAAAAAAAGGAGAAAAAGAACCTTGGACAAATAGAAACAAATTGTAAGATAATAGACCTAAATTTGACCAGATTGGGAATCATATTAAATATAAATGGTCTAAACAGAGATTCTCAGATTGGGTTAAAAAGCAAGACTCAACTATATCCTTGCCTATAAAAAATATGCTTTACATATAAAGATGCAAACAGTAAAGGATGGAAAAAGATACACTCTACTCACAACAGTCAAAAAGAAAGATGGAGTGACTGTATTAATATTAGACAAAGTAGACTTCTTCAGAGCAAAGGATATTTCCAAGAATAAAGGATGTCATTAAAAAATGATAAAGAGGTCAGTTAATCAGGAGGACATAACGGATCTAAACATTTGTGTCTCTAAGAACAGAACTTCAAAAATGGATAGAGCTCCAAGGAGAAACAGTCAAATGTGCAATTTTAGCTGGATGTTTCAATACCCTTTCTTGAGAATTGAAAAAATTGACCTAATTAACATTTACAGAATATTTCATCTAACAGCAGCAGAGTATTATTCTCAGGTCTCTTTAAATGTACATAAAACATTTTCCATTATGGACCATATTTTGGGTCATAAAATAAGTCTCTATAATTTAAAAGGATTGAGATCTTATATTCTCGGATCACAATGGAATTAAATTAGAAACAGAAAACTTTGGAAAATTTACTGATACTTGGAAACTAAATAATGCAATTCAAAGAGATTAAAAGTTTTGTACTGAATGAAAATGAAGACAGAACATATTAGAATTTGTGGGATTCCATTAAAGCAGTACTTAGGGGAAATATTTATCACTGAATGCCTGTATTAGAAAAATATCTCAAATTAATGACCTCCACTTCTACCTTAAGAAATTAAAAAGCAAATTAAACCAAAGTAATTAGAAGAGAGGAACTGGTATAGACCAATGTGGAAATTAATGTATAGAAAACAGACAAATAGTAGATAAAATCACTACAACCCAAAACTGCTTCTTTGGGAACATCAGTAAAATGGATAAAGCTTTAACCAGACTTTCAGAGTTACCATCATTACAGATTCCACAGATAATGAAAGGACAACAGGAAAGTATTATAGACAGCTTTATGTCTGTAAATTTTATAACAGGAAAAAGATTGTTCAAAGACATATACTCAGGAGTAGACAACCTGAGTGGCTGTGTATCTATTAGAAAACTTGAATTTGTCATTTAAATATTCCCCCCAAAACACCATTCAAGCCCAGATAGTGAATTCTACTAACCATTTAAGAAATAAATTATATTAGTTCTGTACAAACACTTGAAAAAATTGCAGAGGAGGAAGTGCTTCCTAATTTTCTTTGTGAGGCCAGCATAACCCTTATACTTAAACAAGATATAGACTTTATGAGAAAAGAAGTCTGCACAAAAATATTCCACATGCAAAAGTTTTAAATTATAGGAAATTGAATGCAACATTTTATTAAAAATATATATATAATGACCAAGTGGAGTAATCATTCAGGAATGCAAGGTTAGTTTAACATTTAAAAAGCAGTAAATGTAATTCACTCTATGAACCAACTAAAAAAGAAAAACCATGTAATCATCTCTATAAATGCAAAAATAAAAACATTTAATAGTCTTACGTCCATTCCAGATAATACCTGAGCACAACAAGATTAGAAAGGAACTTCTTCAACCCAATAAAGAGCATATCCCCCCAAAACTACAGATAATGTATTTTTAATGATGGAAAACCAAATGATTTCTCCCTGAGACCAGAAACAAGGTTGTCTACTCTCACCACTTCTGTTCCACACTGTACTATAAATTCTAGACACTACAGTCAAGCAAGCAAAAAAGATAAAAGGCACCTAGAATGGAAAGGAAAAAGGAAAAGTATCTCTTTTTTCTTTTTTAAACACAACTGTTAGAAAATCTGATGGAACCTATGAAACTACTGGAACTGCTAAGTTTTGTAAAGTTATGGGATACAGGATCAATGTAGAAATATCAATTGCACTTCTTTATACTAGCAACAAACAGAAATTGAAATTTAATACAACCGATACCATTGACAATAGCAACATGTATGCAATACTGAAAACGACACAGCAGTGCTGAGCAAAATTAGAGAGCATTTAGATAAGGGAGGAGACATTCTTTGTGCATGGGGTCAGAGACTCATTGTTGCTAAGGTGAAAGCTCTCCCCAGTTGAGTTATTGATTCACTGCAAGCCCATTCAGAATCTTAGCAGGCTTTTTCTGTAGAAATGGACAAGGTGATTCTGAAATTCATGTAGAAATGGCCAGGACCCAGAATATCTAAAACAACTTTGAAAAAGAAGAACGGGATTGGAGAGCTAATACTACCTGATATCACAATTCATTGCAGAACTAAGGTAATCAAAACAGTGTAGTATTGGTATAAAGATTGAGAAATAGATCAATGGAATAGAAGAGTCCAGAAAAAAGTCCAATAAATATATGGACAACTGAATTTTAATGCAAGTACAAAGGCAATTTATTGAAGAAAAGATAGTCTGTTAAAAAAAATGATGCTGGCTCAATTGGATATATAACTATATATAAGCAAATGAACTTCATCTATACCTTGCACTGCATACAAAAATTAAATCAAAATGAATCATAGACCTCAATGTAAAACCTGAAGTTATAAAACATGGAGACAAAAACAGGGCAAAATCTTTGTAACCTTGATTTAGGTAAAAATTTCTTAGGTACAACACCAAAAGCACAGCCCAAAAAATAACACAATGGTGAATTGAACTCCATCAAATTAAAGTGCGTGCCCTTTGAAAAATATTAAGAGATGCTTAGTAAGCACCTGTGGAATTGAATTGGTTCTTTGGTCCTCCTGGTATCCTGACCTGGAACTGGGGATCATGGGCTCCTGTCTCTCTTCAGATCACAACTGTTTCAGTGGCCCTCTGTGGCCCTTATTTTTTTCACCTGTAACATGTATGGTTTGGACCACATGATTTCCAAGGTTCCTTCCAGCTTAGACACCTAACATGTCTGTGAAACAATTGACTTGCAAAGCAATATCTACCATTAAATGTGTTTTTAAAAATAAAAATTAAAAAAATTTAATTCATTTGGTGAAGTGGTTCTCAAATGAGGCAGTTTTGTCCTCCAGGGGACATTTGGAGTATCTGGAGATGTTTGATTGCCAAAACTAGTTAATGGCGTCTAGTGGATAGAGACCACAGATAGTACCAAACAGCCTGTGATACATAGCCAAGTCCTCCTCACACAGAATTATCTAGTCCCAAATATCAGTAGTGCCAAGGTTAAGAAATCCTAGTATAGAATATCTAAAATCTATTTAGCTGCTTATTATTTGAAACCTGTGGTATTGCACCTTCATATGTTGAACTCAACGGACATGAGTTTGAGTAGACTCCGGGAGTTGGTGGTGGACAGGGAGGCCTGGCGTGCTGTGATTCATGGAGTCGCAAAGAGTTGGACATGACTGAGGGACTGAACTGAACTGATGTTGAACATATTCTTGGTAAAACAAGTTGCTTAATAAAATCCTTTGGAGAACATTGTGTCTTAAATTTTGGGGAATGTGTGTAGATGATGTATTTATGAGACTCTTATTTTTGAAATAATTTTTATATAACTGTGGGGAGTTGATCAATTTGGATATGTTGAAGTTTGTGTTCTCAAACCATTTAGAAAAAATATATATTTTTTGGAATTCCCTGGTGGTCCAGCAGTTAAGAATCCACCTTGCACTGCAGGGGATATGGATTTGATCCCTGCTCAGGGAGTTAAGATCCCACCCACATGCCGCAGAAAAACTAAGCTCACTCGCCTCAACTACTGAGCCCATGCACCACAACTGGAGAATCCATGTGCCAGAACAAAGATCCTGCATGACACAACTAAGACCTGACACAGCCAAATAAATAAAAATTAAAAAATGTTTTTAAAAATTCACCACCACCATACATATAATTTCCCAGCCTAGTCTAGTAGAGGCCACCAGTAGAGCTTAATTTTAATGGATGAACTAAAATTTAGTTTTTTAAATAATCTGAAATTTACGTTTGCTGCTGCTAAGTCGCTTCAGTCATGTCCGACTCTGTGCGACCCCATAGACAGAAGCCCACCAGGCTCTGCCATCCCTGGGATTCTCCAGGCAAGAACACTGGAGTGGGTTGCCATTTCCTTCTCCATTGTGTGAAAGTGAAAAGTGAAAGTGAAGTCGCTCAGTCGTGTCCGACTCGTAGCGACCCCATGGACTGTAGCCCACCAGGCTCCTCCATCCATGGGATTTCCTAGGCAAGTGTACTGGAGTGGCTTGCATTGCCTTCTCCGGAAATTTACGTTTAAGATTTGCTAATTACAAATGCCTACTTTGCTACCTTTTTGCCAATATTCCACAAATAGGCCGAGACCCAGGTTCTCAGATTGGAGAATTTAATCTGTTTACATGGTGATGCTTAGATCTTAGTATTTTTTGTTTTCTTGTTACTTTAAAAAGAAAGAACCTAGGGGAGAGAGAAAATAGGTTTTAGTGGAAGAATGAAGGAAATGAACAGGGATTTGAATTGGGTTGAGAACATTGGCCCTTAATATGTTGCCTTATGAGAAGTGGTATTTTTTCAAATAGAGGGATACTAGGAATTTTGTATATTCAGTTTGATAAGTAGTTTGCTGCTAATACAAATATATCTACAGCTGCACCCAGAAGATTGATGTTACACAGTTGAATTTGGTCCACGCATAGCCGCCTTCTACATGTTAATCCCTCCTGTTGTACTGAAGGAGTATTTTCTGAGATAGAATCTATCCCTGTTTTTGTTCTAGGCCAGGAGTTGGCTGACTTTCCATCAAGGCCCCAGATAGTAAATACTTAAGGCTTTTTTCTCTGTAGGCCATACAGTCTGTGTTGCATCTATTCAGGTCTGCCTTTGTAGCATAAAAGGAACCATAAACAGTACAGAAATGAAGAAGTGTGGCTGTGTCCCAGTAAACGTAATTTACAAAAATGAGCCTGGGTCCAGCTTGTAGATCATAGTTTGCCAACCCCTGTTGTAAGCCATCAGCATTTTCTCTTTGGAACATTTGGCATTTCTGGTTAGTTTCCCAGTGGTGGCTGGTTGCAGATGGAAGAAAGAGGTACCTTGTCACTTGCAGCTGCTCTGCTGTATTGAATGGCTTTTCTTGATGATGGTGTGGGGTAAGTAGATGTTAGGAGCTTTAACTGAGAAAAAGAGTTAACTCCTTAATTCTTTAGTTAGAGTTAAAAAAAAAAGGCTTGGTTCCCTTCTCCATTACAACCCATATGCCCGTGGTTGACAAATTCTAGCAAGTTTACCTTTGAAAAATCTCTGGAATTAGGTTGTGTGTGTGTGTTTAATAGAAGTACTTATAACCTCTTGGCTGGAGCAGGGTAATACCTTCTTATCACTCTCTGCTTTTAAGGTTCTTTTCTCGAATCCATCAACCTCCACAAATGTTGCCAGCTACCTTTCTAAAATGAAAGTGTTATGGCACACATCTCTGCCTATAAAAAATTATACAGTGGTTCCCAGTCATTCAGAATAGTGGTTCTTAACCACTTTTTATTTCTGAGTTCCTTTGAAAATCATTTGATAGCTGCAGATCCAGGAAAATGATTTTGTGTGTGTGTGTGTGTTTATCACACAATTTTCATACTTTGGGGAGCAGGGCATTTCATGGCCCTAGGGTTTAATTCGTGATCTTTCAGTTAAGAAATCTTGATTTAGAGAATAAAGTGCATGTTTCTTCCCAGGCTGTTGTTAATATTTCATGATCTGCCTCCAGTCTGTCTTCATAGGTTATTGTTCATTTCTGTACACACACGCACACATACACACATGCGCACTTTTTCTGCAACACATTAACCAGCATTGTCCTGACATGCCAATTTCTTCCATTCTTCTGTCTTTGCAAGTATTATTTACTCTTGTCAGGAATGTCCTTACCATTACCCTCCATCTGCCCAATATTTGCTCATTAAGGCTCATCTCAAATACCAGGTTCTCTGTGAAAGCCATCCTCACCTTTCCTCCTTGACAGACATAAGTAAATATGGAGGAATTGTAGTGACTGAGACTTGCAGAGAATCCTTCCCTTTGGAAGGGAAAGGTATGGATAAGGATGGAAGAAGGAAAATTCTAGGAGAGAGTTCCTTACTTGTAAGAGATATTCCTCCTCTTAACCTCTGTGAGCCTCAGTTTCCTAAGTTGAATGTAATAATATTTATCTCAGGGGGCTGTTAAAATAAATGAAGAATGTCCCAATCCCTACATCACCTCAGTCTTTATGCAGGCAATTCCCTTCCTCTGGTCATTGGGTGGCCCCAGGAACTTAGGCAGGGGCAAACATCTTCAGAGATCCAGTACTCTCGGTTCTTAATAAAATGTCTGAATGGAAAACTAGGCTGTAAATCTAGTAATACAAGATTTCTTGAAATCCTTCTGCCAAAATTGTGGTAAGGTATGTGTTGTAAGCTACAAGTTGCTATGCTAATATTTATGTTGTTATAGGCATTGCTGCTTTTAAAAGACCAGTGGGTCTTTGCTATTAAAGTACGTGATGCTTTTTTTTGGCTAGTCAGTTGCTGCTAGACTAGAGCTCCATCTTTCACAAATTAACACTTATGGTTTTCACTGTTCAGTGAATGACTGGGAGGGTGTATGATCTGATAATTCGTAATTTTGCTGGGCACATATTTGGTCCTAGTCTGCCACTGGTAGGCACATTTGTTATTCTCTGGGTTTTTTTGTGTGTGTAGTAACTTTGGTTGTGAGGACTGTTTATGCTGCAGGAGGCAACTAGTTCTGGTGATCAAAGAGAAGTAGAAGACAGTACATCTAGAAAGGAATTTGGGGTAAATTGTAAGATTCTGTGGTGGCTTAATAAATTCATGATGTAAAAGAATCTGGTTTGCAACTTGCAAATAACTAGGGATTCAGTTCAGTACAGTTCAGTTGCTCAGTAGTGTCCGACTCTTTGCAACCCCATGAATCACAGCACACCAGGACTCCCTGTCCATCACCATCTCCTGGAGTTCACTCAAACTCATGTCCATCGAGTCGGTGATGCCATCCAGCCATCTCATCCTCTGTCGTCCCCTTCTCCTCCTGCCACCAATCCCTCCCAGCATCAGGGTCTTTTCCAATGAGTCAACTCTTCGCATGAGGTGGCCAAAGTATTGGAGTTTCAGCATCGGTCCTTCCAATGAACACCCAGGACTGATCTCCTTTAGGATGGATTGATTGGATCTCCTTGCAGTCCAAGGGACTCTCAAGAGTCTTCTCCAACACCACAGTTCAAAAGCACCAATTCTTCAGCACTCAGCTTTCTTCACGGCACTCTCACATCTATACATGACTACTGGAAAAACCATAGCCTTGACTAGACGGACCTTTGTTGGCAAAGAAATGTCTCTGCTTTTGAATATGCTATCTAGGTTGGTCGTAACTTTCCTTCCAAGGAGTAAGTGTCCTTTTATTTCATGGCTGCAGTCACCATCTGCAGTGATTTTGGAGCCCCCAAGAATAAAGTCTGACACTGTTTCCACTGTTTCCCCATCTATTTCCCATGAAGTGATGGGACCAGATGCCATGATCTTCGTTTTCTGAATCAACGTTGAGCTTTAAGCCAACTTTTTCACTCTCCTCTTTCACTTTCATCAAGAGGCTTTTCAGTTCCTCTTCACTTTCTGCCATAAAGGTGGTGTCATCTGCATATCTGAGATTATTGATATTTCTCCCAGCAATCTTGATTCCAGCTTGTGCTTCTTCCAGCCCAGCGTTTCTCATGATGTACTCTGCATGTAAGTTAAATAAGCAGGGTGACCATATACAGCCTTGATGTACTCCTTTTCCTATTTGGAACCAGTCTGTTGTTCCATGTCCAGTTCTAACTTTTGCTTCCTGACCTGCATATAGGTTTCTCAAGAGGCAGGTCAGGTGGTCTGGTATTCCCATCTCTTTCAGAATTTTCCACATTATTTCAGGGTTTTTTAGAATCACTGAAAGTCTGTTGGAGTAAAAAAAAATTAGTTATACTTTAATGTGCTACTTGCCTGGAAAATCCCATGGATGGAGGAGCCTGGTAGGCTGCAGTCCATGGGGTCACTAAGAATTGGGCATGACTGAGCACCTTCACTTTCACTTTTCACTTTCATGCACTGGAGAAGGACGTGGCAACCCACTCCAGTGTTCTTGCCTGGAGAATCCCAGGGACAGAGGAGCCTAGTGGGCTGCTGTGTATGGGGTCGCACAGAGTCGGACACGACTGAAGCGACTTAGCAGCAGCAGCAGCAACATTCTCAAATTTGGGAATATTTCAAGATGTCTTGGGACAGATCACTCTTAAACATTGAGGATCTGTTGTACTTGAAGTAATTACACAGGTACCCATTTGTTGAGGTTTACGAATTCAACAGGAATGTCTTTCTATTACTGTGTATGTGTATGTGTGTATATCTTCTTAATGAGACTTGTAAGATCCTGTAATTTAATAGTCCCATTTATAAGGACTGTCTTTTTATTGCCTCCAGTCCAAGCTTTTGTTTTTACTGTGGCAAACGTTGCCCTTTATACCAGCTTCTCCAGACTCACTTCCTGATGCTTCCCATCACTCTTTTTTACATTTTACCCTCTAATTATATTGTACTCCACTATTGACAGTTCCCTGAATGCCAGTGACAAAGGATTTCACTGTCCCTAGCCTTTGTATATGGTGTTTTCCTTTGTCATCGTGTTTACCTAATGAACTTCTATTAGAAGTGAAAAGAGAGAAACCAGATATTTTACCCTCTACCACTCCCACATTTCCACAGTACTTAAACATCCAGTTAAGGATTAGTAGGAAGAGGGTAATTTGGCATTGTAGAAAGCACCAAGGATTAACAAATAGAAGGCTTGTGTTCAAGAGCTACCTGTCCCTTTAATGATGTGAGCTTGGCCAGATCACATGACCTCCCTCCCATTAGATTGTTGTCTAGCTGTAAAATCAGGAGATTGGAATAAAGCAAAGGGTTAGCAAACTCACCCACTCCTTCTTTCCTTTACTTCCATTTTTCTTCCCTCCCATTTTTATTCTTGCACATTTGAAGGATACAGTGCTTTCACGTTGCTTTATAGTAAATTACTACAGCAGTGATTCTCCTAGGGAGTTGGAAGGATAAGGGCATTCCCTGGGTTGAGAGGGGCAAATATTAAAATGAAGACCTGGAGCTTTGAAATGTACTCCAAGTGGAGATCTCCAAAGTACCTTTCCGCCTCTTAAATAATGTTCATCTGTGTTATTCTTGGTAGTAGCATGAGGCAGAAATATTTGAGGGTTTATGTAGCTTAGTTCCAGAACGCTGTTCATGAGATCGTTTCTGGCTCTGAGGTTGAAAGTGACACTAAATAAATAGCCACTAATGCCATCTATTGGTGGAAAGAGTTATACTTTTTATTAGAAATGTACCTTATTCTTTGAAATTTTACAAGTTGAAGATTCTGGGGACTTCCCCACTGGTTCAGTGGTAAAGAATCTGCCTGCAGTACAGAGACACAGGAAATGCAGGTTCAATTCCTGGGTTGGGAACATCCCTTGGAGGAGGAGATGGCAACCCACTCCAGTATTCGTGCCCGGAAATGGACCGAGGAACCTGTTGGGCTGCTGTCCATGGCGTCACAGAGAGCTGGACGTGACTGATCATACACACACTATGAAATGAAGATTTTAAGGTCAAGAAGGTTTTGTATAACTCAGAAGAACTTGTAGGATTCCCTTCACTTTTTACTTTGAAAGACTTTCAAACCAAAAAGAAAATTATGAGAGTAGTAAAGAGAACTCCTGTTTACCCTCTGTACAAATTCATCAATTTCAACATTTTGCCCTATTTACTTTGTAATTGATTTATTTCTCCCTCACACACACATATATGCTGTTTTTCTGAAATATTTGAGATTAGTTTTCATACCTCATACCCTTTTATCTCTTAATACTTAGATTGTATTTCTTAGCAGCAAATTTATTTTTTTATATAACCACAATATAGTTATCGAATTCAGGAAACTGACACAGAACTTTGATTTGCAGTCTGTATTCTGGTTTCTGAATTGCCCTCAATAACGTCTGTATAGCACTTACTGTAGTCCAATACAGCGGGTGTAGTTATCATGTGTCTTTGCGTTTTCTTTCATTTGTAATGGTTCCTCAGCTTTTCTTAGTGTCTCATAACAGTGGCATTTTTAAAAGACTGTATCTAAAGACCATTCCTCAGTTTAGGTTTGTCTATTTCCTTGAGATTAGGTTCAGGTTATGGGTGAATTTAACTCAGATGACCATTATATCTACTACTGTGGGCAGGAATCCCTCAGAAGAAATGGAGTAGCCATCATAGTCAACAAAAGACTCCGAAATGCAGTACTTGGATGCAGTTTTAAAAACGACAGAATGATCTCTGTTCGTTTCCAAGGTAAACCATTCAATATCATGGTAATCCCAAGTCTATGCCCCGACCAGTAACGCTGAAGAAGCTGAAGTTGAACAGTTCTATGAAGACCTACAAGACCTTTTAGAACTAACACCCAAAAAAGATGTCCTTTTCATTACAGGGGACTGGAATGCAAAAGTAGGAAGTCAAGAAACACCTGGAGTAACAGGCAAATTTGGCCTTGGAGTACAGAATGAAGCAGGGCAAAGGCTAATAGATCTTTGCCAAGAGAACACACTGGTCATAGAAAACACCCTCTTCCAACAACACAAGAGAAGACTCTACACATGGACATCACCAGATGGTCAATACTGAAATCAGATTGATTATATTCTTTGAAGCCAGAGATGGAGAAGCTCTACACAGTCAGCAAAAACAAGACTGGGAGCTGACTGTGGCTCAGATCATGAACTCCTTATTGCCAAATTCAGACTTAAATTGAAGAAAGTAGGGAAAACCACTAGACCATTCAGGTATGACCTAAATCAAATCCCTTACAATTACACAGTAGAAGTGAGAAATAGATTCATGGGATTAGATCTAATAGACAGAGTGCCTGATGAACTATGGACGGAGGTTCGTGACATTGTACAGGAGACAGGAATCAAGACCACCCCCCAAAAAAAGAAATGCAGAAAAGCAAAATGGCTGTCTGAAGAGGACTTACAAATAGCTGTGAAAGAAGAGAAGTGAAAAGCAAAGGAGAAAAGCAAAGATATACCCATTTGAATGCAGAGTTCCAAAGAATAGCAAGGAGAGAGAAGAAAACCTTCCTCAGTGATCAGTGCAAAGAAATAGAGGAAAACAATAGAATGGGAAAGACTAGAGATCTCTTCAAGAAAATTAGAGCTACCAAGGGAACATTTCATGCAAAGATGGGCCCAATAAAGGACGGAGGTGGTATGGACCTAACAGAAGCAGAAGATATTAAGAAGAGATGGCAAGAATACACAGAAGAACTGTACAAAAATCTTCATGACCCAGATAATCATGATGGTGTGATCACTGACCTAGAGCCAGACATCCTGGAATGTGAAGTCAAGTGGGCCTTGGAAAGCATCACCACGAACAAAGCTAGTGGAGGTGATGGAATTCCAGTTGAGCTCTTTCAAATCCTAAAAGATGGTTCTGTGAAAGTGCTGCATTCAGTATGCCAGCAAATTTGGAAAACTTAGCAGTGGCCACAGGACTGGAAAAGGTCACTTTTCATTCCAGTCCCAAAGAAAGGCAATGCCAAAGAATGCTCAAACTACCGCACAATTGCACTCATCTCACACACTAGTAAAGAAAGGCTCAAAATTCTCCAAGCCAGGCTTCAGCAGTACACGAACCATGAACTTCCATATGTTCAAGCTGGTTTTAGAAAAGGCAGGGGAACCAGAGATCAAATTGCCAACATCTGCTGGATCATGGAAAAAGCAAGAGAGTTCCAGAAAAACATCTGCTTCTGCTTTATTGACTATGCCAAAGCCTTTGCTTGTGTGGATCACAACAAACTGTGGAAAATTCTGAGAGATGGGAATACCAGACCACCTGACCTGCCTCTTGGGAAACCTATATGCAGGTCAGGAAGCAACAGTTAGAACTGGACATGGAACAACAGACTGGTTCCAAATAGGAAAAGGAGTACATCAAGGCTGTATATTGTCACCCTGCTTATTTAACTTATATGCAGAGTACATCATGCAAAATGCCGGGCTGGATGAAGTACAAGCTGGGATCAAGATTGCCAGGAGAAATATCAATAACCTCAGATATGCAGATGACACCACCCTTATGGCAGAAAGTGAAGAAGAACTAAAAAGCCTCTTGATGAAAGTGAAAGAGGGGAGGGAAAAAGTTGGCTTAAAGCTCAACATTCAGAAAACGAAGATCATGACATCTGGTCCAGTCACTTCATGGCAAATAGATAGGGAAACAATGAGAGACGTTATTTTTTGGGGCTCCAAAATCACTGCAGATAGTGACTGCAGCCATGAAATTAAAAGACACTTATACCTTGGAAGAAAAGTTTGACCAACCTAGACAGCATATTAAAAAGCAGAGACATTTCTTTGCTAACAAAGGTCCATCTAGTCAGAGCTATGGTTTTTCCAGTAGTCTTATATGGATGTGTGAGTTGGACTATAAAGATAGCTGAGCTCCGAAGAATTGGTGCTTTTGAACTGTAGTGTTGGAGAAGACTCTTGAGAGTCCCTTGGACTGCAAGGAGATCCAACCAGTCCATCCTAAAGGAAATCAGTCCTGAATATTCATTGGAAGGACTGATGTTGAAGCTGAAACTCCAGTAATTTGGCCACCTAATATGAAAAACTGACTCACTGGAAAAGATCCTGATGCTATGAAAGATTGAAGGCTGGAGGAGAAGGGGACGACAGAGGTTGAGATGGTTGGATGGCAACACTGACTTAATGGACATGAATTTGAGTAAACTCCAGGAATTGATGATGGGCAGGGAGGCTTGGCGTGCTGCAGTCCATGGGGTCGGAAAGAGTCGGACACGACTGAGGGACTGAACTGAACTGTGCAGTCGCAGCTCACGTACTCGTAAGTGGTGTGTCCCAGAGTATCCCATGAGAGACACACGATGTCTGTCTGCTCCTCAGGTCAAGGCATTGTCCAGTTTCATCACAGTATACTTACTTATTTTTCCTCTTGCAGCTAATAAGCAGTCTGTGAGAAGACACTGGTTTTTTGGGGTTTTTTTACTTTTCAAAAATTGAAGTCTTTGTGGGAAAGTTTAAAATATACCGGTAAGCCAAAGTTAGGGAAAACTTGATGTGCAAACCTGGAGACAGCCCCACTTTAGTGTGTGTTGGTACAGGTTCTCTTCTATGCTGCAATGATAATGACAGCCGAAAGGGATCATACCTCAAATACCCTTTTTGTCACATTGCTTTATTGATTTAGCAGTAAGTTGTGGACATTTCTGCATGTATCATTGAGGAGTCTTTTGTTCTTTAGTGACTGCATAGGGTTCCATTGCCTATGGATTGTTCCCTGGTGTTCAGTCAGCCTCACATTTCAGGTTTAAGAATCTCCTGAATGTCCAGGCTGTTTAATTGTCCTCCTTTTTATTTATTCCTTTAAAAAAAAAAAATCTTTTTGGCTGTGCCACATGGCTTGTGGGATCTTAGTTCCCCGACTGGGGATTGAACCCAGGCCTTCATCTATGAGACCGCAGAGTCCTAACCACTGGACCGCCAGGGAATTCCCTGCCCTTGTCTATAGAGCCTTTTCCCCTGTGTCTTCAGGGAGGTGCTGCTGCTGTACTGTTGCCCCACCTGAAGTCTTTGCTTGGACGTAGAGTTCTGATGTCTGTCCTGCTTCTGCCACACTGATTCACCATGCTGTTTTTCTCTTCCACTATTTGAATACTAACAGGCTGAGTTCCTTTCTCTAATCATTTCTAGGCCTACAATGACACACTTTTGCCAAATACATAAATGTACTTCTGATTCAGTTGGCTTGTCTTTATGCTTTATTTGCTAATATTGTGCAGTATGTTGTTTTTTTTTTTTCAAATAGCATGTAGTCTTATGAATTAAATGGACGTTTACGGGCTAGTCTTCTGAGTTGAGCCTCTGACCAAAATGCGCACACACCCACCAAAGCACAAAAACAGATGTTTGAGGGACAGGGTATCTTTTTGCTTGGAGCTTCCTTTCTGTTAATGGAATTTCTAGTTAACCTATATTTATATTTTGGGCCAAGTCATATAGGAGATCTTGGAGCTCTCTCTCTCTCTTTTTTTTTTTTTTTAATTATTTGGCTGCGCTGGGTCTTAGTTGCTGTACACGGGATCTTCGATCTTCCTTGCAGCACGCACGATCTTTAATTGAGGCATGTGGAATCTACTTCCTTGAACAGGGATCAAACCTGCGGCCCCTGTATTGGGAGTGCAGAGTCGTAGCCACTGGACCACCGGGGAAATCCCCTCTTAAGTATTAGAATCTTGGTAGATTATCTTTATGAACATTTTATGCTAGAGATTGAGTATAACCTTTAAAGGCATTACTTAATAGATTATCCCCCTTTAATATCTAATTTGAAAGCCTCGCCTCCCCTACAGATAGTTTTAGGCCATTTAGGTACATAGAAATACAAGTTTTCTGTGCAGCTGTGGGCCAGTTTATAAATGGTTTATCCCATTATATGTACAATTTAGTAGAAATGCAACAAAATTATATCTGAAAAACTTATATTGAGTCTTTAGATGGGGAGGTTTAAGCGGGCCAGTTTGTTTTCATCATTGCCTGTAATATATGCTTTAACCCTACTTCAGGCAGGCTGTTAAAGTGGCGGTGTGCTACGTGAAATACTTTTCTGCTATCCCTATCTTCTTCCTTCTAATTTAAGGTCTCAGCTTGCTTTGTTTTGAAAATCATCTTTCTCACATATCTTAAATATGTACCTAAATATCTCTAAATAGAATACATGCCTGGAAAAAAACATGGAGATGTTTAAACTTAAACAATAATTTGGTAAATGATCTAGTGAACAGTCTTGCTGGGAAGCAGTTTATTAAGTTCTTTTGACAGAAGATTTCTAAATATGTAGACTAGTTTAAACACTGTCCTTTTTTCCCCTCAACCTGGGTGGTGTGTGAAATTGCTAAACCTGTCTTTGTGGTTGGCTTACAGTGATTGAAGCTTCTCCAGCACATCTTGTTTTTCTTACAGTCTCAGGGTGTTCTTGCCATGTGAATTACTATTGTTTGAAAATGCTTGTTATCCTTTGATTAAGAATTAAGTATAGCTTAGAATATCTTATCACTTATTCTGTACTACTAAGGATACATGGGATAATTTCAGTGGACTTTTGAATAAATTTATAAAATAATTTACAACATTCATGTTTAATTTACACTTGGAACTTAGCCAGCCAGCATGCAAAGTGGTGTCTCTCCTAAGAGACCTCTCATCATTAAATGCGGTGATTTGGTGTTGGAGATTGTTTTGTAGGTTTATCTCCTTCTTGTGCTGAAAGATAACAGTTATTATTAACATGTGATACACATAGCACTTCTAAGAAATGAATATTTTTTAAGTAAAAGAAATTTTTAATTGTTCAGTACATTTCTTTTCCAGTGTGCTGCTGCTGCTGCTAAGTCGCTCCAGTCATACTTGTGTCTTAAAATATGCTTTCAAAATGGTTCATTTAGAGGCATAGTTTACCATTTTTTCTAATTCATTAATTTATATTGTAATTTTCACATGCTTCTGGAATTCTAAAGAAGGGTTATTTGATATCATGTATGAAACGAGTTGCCAGTCCAGGTTCCATGCACGATACTGGATGCTTGGGGCTGGTGCACTGGGACGACCCAGAGGGATGGAATGGGGAGGGAGGAGGGAGGAGGGTTCAGGATGGGGAACACATGTATACCTGTGGCGGATTCATTTTGATATTTGGCAAAACTAATACAATTATGTAAAATTTAAAAATAAAATTTAAAAAAAAAAAAGAAGAAGGGTTATTTGAGATCTGCCTCTTCCTTTCCTTTTGATTTTTTGTGGATTTTTTTTTTGCGGGGGGAGGGGGGTGGGTTGCTTGTTTTTATGTTTGTTTTGTTTTGTTTTAAGCCCATCACTGATAGATGGACTTTGAGCCTCTGTCTAAATATTAGCAAAGTTCCTTGGCCAACGCCTTACAGCTGGCTGGCAAGTGCCCAAGCTAGAATTTGAGCCCAGGGCTTTCCAACTCCAAAATTTGTGTTCCTGCTATTATACTCAACATTTCTACATGCATTGAGTTTTTCCTGTTTGATTACATTTAATTCTCACAAAATCACTTTGATGTACACTTTATTGTTTCTTATGACTATGCATGAGTGCTCAAGTCTTATCCGACTCTTTGCAACCCATGCACTGTAGCCCGCTAGGCTCCTCTGTTCATGAGATTATTCCAGCAAGAATACTAGAGTGGGTTGCTGTATCCTACTCCAGGGGATCTTCCTGACCCAGGGATCAAACTTGTGTCTACTGCATCTCCTGCATTGGCAGGCAGATTCTTTACCACTGAGCCATCCGGGAAGCCTATTGTCTCTTATTTATACACAGAGAAATCAAAGTTCAGAGATTACATAATTTACCCAACAGCACATAGCTAAAGTTCTAGAATTAGTATTACTGTCTTATGGTTTTCCCACTAAACTGCTCTCACTACCCCTCAGGATGGGTGGAGCCAGTGTTCACAAATGAATATGAATTTTGTTAGATTTTTTTTCTCTTAAATGTCATCTGAAGTTGCCATTTTCACAGCATCAGGTATTCTGAATTAGAAACTGGTGATGGAGGGTGAAGGTGATGGCAGTTAAGGGGATAGAGTGTGATCAGGGGCTTTTTGTACAACCGGGAGACTAGACGAGGGTCCTGGAGAGCAGAGATTGGAGAAGCCTGGGTAGGAAAGGGGTCTGCACATCATTTCAGGTGCTTCGCTATTCTTGGCAGAAGGTAAGAGCGTGTTTTTTACTACTCACCTTCCATCAAACTCAGTGGCATACCCCTGGCATGGTAATCCTTGAAATACTGGTTTTAGTTTCCTAAGGTCATTTCCCTACTCAGAAAACTTGAATGGTTCCTAGCGCCTTTCCTTTCCAATCTAAATTCCTCCTTTTAACAGTTGAGACCATCTGCAGTCTGGTCCTGTCACTTCTTTGAACCTTTTCAGAACAACTCTGAAAGGTTGTCCCCACTAAGCAAGTCTGTCCACATCATACTTTCTCTCTGGGCCACCTTTGCTTTTAAATTTGCACCCTTGTTGGTGGTGTTTTACGTCCCCTTTCTCTTCAAACCCTTCAACCTGTCTTATTTGGTAAACCTAAAGATATTTCCTCCTCTAGAAATCATGTGACTCTTGAAGCTGAATCACTGTGTAGTAAGTTGTAGTATTCCCTGGTTTCTTCTGTTTCCCCTCTAGTCGTATTATAAATCTGCTCAGAGGAAGAAAAAACTTTTGGATTCTCTTCTTTGAAGCCCCACTTCCCTCGTTTTGTACCCCTACCTTCCCTCTCCACTCCTTTGCCCTCTCTTTTTTATCTCCTCCCTCCCCACCCCAAGTTTTTGTTCTATCTGTGCATCAGTTTATCCATCTTTGCTGTCTTTTGTTTTTCTGTCCATCCATCCTCCTTCCCTTTTTCTTCTTCTAGCTGCCTGTTTCTACTGTGAAAGCTTAGGCAAGTTACCTTTCCACTCATCTCTAAAAACAGGGATATAATGTAATAATTTTGTAGGATTTTTTTTGATCATTGAGTGAATTTTTAGTGTAAAAATGCTTAGAGCAGGACCTACTGGATAGCAGGCACTCCATAAATGTTAGCTTTGATTTGTTATTGCAGTGTTTTGTGTATTTCAGTGTATAAAACAAAATGATAGGATTGTCTATAAAAGAAGTAATTTTTTTATGTAAACGCAGGTCATTATTTTAAAAAGTTATTAAATAGAGGTTAATTTTAAACTTATAAACACATTGACAATTTAAAATCACTAATCATCCTAATCACAGTTAACATAAATATTTATATTTTGATCTTGACAGTGAGAACTTATTTTCAGCATTCCACCTTGCCTGGATTGAAGGAATGTTACTTCCCACAAATTTTGTTTCCTTCATCTGCTTTGGGTTGTGTACATCTCATTGGCTTGTGTACATATTTTATGTGAATATCTCGTCTTGAAGGTCTTGGACCTTGCTGGTAGTATAAATTCAATTGCTGTGTTTATGCTGGAGCATGCCTAGGATAACAGATTTTCATTTCGTAGGCACCCTCCTCCAGCCACCATATTAAGCCCAGGCAAAGACATACAGGTACTTATCTTTCTGTACCAGAATTGTTTTATAAACCATCTTATCACTGATTGGGTAGACTATCAGTCTCTCTGGTTTTATTCTAGTTAAAATTGTGTGTGGATGGGGTAGAGAGGATAGTATGTGTGTCTCTGTCCTCATCTCTTGGTTGATTTTTCTGTTCAACTGGTGTCAGAGTCCAAGCCCCCATCTCTAAATATCCCTTGTTGTCATTTTTTAGCCATGTTGCTAGAAATAGAAAGATTCCTTTAAAAAAAAAAAAAACTACAGCCGCGCCAGCTCATCATTGCTGTACTTAGGCTTTTCTCTAGTTGTGGTGAGTGGGGGCTGCGCTCTAGTTGTGGATGGGCTTCTTGTTGCCATGGCTTCTCTTGTTATGGCACACAGGCTTAGTTGCCCCCCACCATGTGGAATCTTCCCAGACTGGGGATTGAACCCACGTCCCCTGCTTTGGCAGGCAGAAGTCCTGTATTCATTTAAATGTGTATATTATTGTGTGCACTGATTATTTGATTGCCATTATGCCGGTATGTTTATTGTTAATTGGACATTTATTTAATGTTGTCATGTAAACAACCGCTTTGTTCAATCATTCATTCATGTTTCACAGATAGGTGCTTAAGTTAGGCAATTAAGGTCAGTATAATGTTTATGTGCCTGAGTGCAAAGATGAAAAATCATAGTTTTTCTGTTGTGTTTTGTTTTCAATATGGGTCCTTGACATCAAGAAGCTCAAAGGTCATTATGGAGAGATACATAAATCAGTGAGAAAATAGAGCAATAGAATTTTGACAAAAGAACAGTGGAAGCATAAAGGAAGGAGACTAATGACCTCTTTGTGGGAGGCATTGGGGAGCTCATATAACCCTGGATGGAGGTATATCATAACCTCTTTCCATTTCTTTCATAATAACTTGAACTTGTTATAAGCAAATACCCAAAGATAATCTTGTTTTGTGCTCTAGTAGAAATGATTTTAAGAGGCAACCACATTCTTTACTAAACTTCTCTCAAAATAGCTCAATATCAGTCATGTCAAAGACAAAATTGTCTTTTTTTGTTACTCATCAGTGTTCTTTGATGGCTGTACTTATTGAAACAAAGTACTGGGAGATTTGGGACTAATCTCTAATTTTCTTAAAAAAATAAAGAAGGCAGTGGAAGTTTAACTGTCATACATGCTGAAAGTGCTGTGATATACAGGCCATTTAAACCTTTTGCCTTCCACGTAAAAATAAAGTGTTTGTTGGTCAGTCATGTCCAACTGTTTGCGACCCCACGGACTGTAGCCTGCCAGGCTCCTCTGTCCATGGGATTTTCCAGGCACAAGTACTGCAGTGGGGTGCCATGCCCTCCTCATTGTCATATAAAATGTGTCTTTAATATTTATTTAAAAATAAATTTTAAGGGAAAGCAAGTGCTATGACAGTGTATAAATATTGAGTTTCTATTATGGTGTTTTAATTTCACCATATTGCTTTTTTTTCTTATGAAATTTATATGATCATAGTAAAATTTAGGTTCTGTGGTTGAAATTGTCATTTTTCATATTTTTTCCTTATAATTGTCTATTTGAATTTTTTAATGTGATTATGTACAAAGGCATTAAGGTCACTTTTGGTTTTCACTGTTGTAAATAGTACTTGTTTGAATAACTTTTAATCTATGTAGTTTTTGCTTCTTCTCCAGAGTTTTAGTGAGATTATTTTTGTTACTGAGAGTTTAAGCCAGCATGTATAAGCATATCAATTCTGTATTATCTGAATGTTTCCAAAGAAATTGCACTAATGAATTACAATTCACTATTTTCCTTATAGTTGCTGAACTCTTCTAAAGTATATTTTGTAAAATTACTAAGTGTTTTTAACATAATATTCCTAATGATGATAGCATAAATTATTTTAGAAAAGAATATATAACTGGTATTATGATAGGGGATTAATTAGTGAGAAGTTGTCACTTTAACTTTACCCTCTTGGTATTTTTGTTTTGAATAAAACAATTTTCTCTCCTAAAAAAATAAAATGAAAAGTATTGGGCTTCTTGGTGGAGATACTATTGAGAAGGTGAGGAGGGATTAGGAGACTGAATGATTTTGCCTCTTATTTAATAATGTGGTTTGGGCTTCCCTAGTGGCTCAGCTAGTAAAGAAACCACCTGCAGTGTGGGAGACCTGGGTTCGATCTCTGGGTGGGAAGATCCCCTGGAGAAGGGAACAGCTACCCACTCCAGTATTGTGGCCTGGAGAATTCCATGGACTGTATAGTCCCTGGGGTCGCAAAGAGTCGGACGCGACTGAGCGACTGCACTTTCTTTTTTTTCTTTCTTGTGACCTCAAGCAAGGAGCTAAATCTGCATATTTCAGGTTTTGTATTTGAGGATTATATTGCTTGGAAAGAAGCAGCATTGATGTTTGGGGATTATATTGAAGCACAATGCCTGTCTGGGGATTTTAAACCTTTCTAAAAGACAGATTAACTGTTTTTAGAAGTTTCAGAAGAGAATAGTAGGAAATAATTTAACTAAGAAAAGCGCTTCTGTCATGTTGGTGTTTACTGTGAATGATTGTGCTGTTTATACATAGTATTAGGAAAAGTAAATAATATTAAAGCATGTATTTGTCTTATCCAATTTGAACATTTTTGTGTGCAAAGCACAGAAATGTATTGAGGCACATGTTGTAAAAATTAACCCATGCCTGTTTCTTAGGACTTGCAGTGCTTTTATGGTATTGTATGAGGCTTTGTTGTACTTGAACGCTGTTAAATACTATTGACATGTAGTACGTTTGTAAATGATTATTAGAATAACTAATGACTTTCATTAAGGTATGCTTTGCTGCCTTTCATTTCACATAATGGATTTTAATATGACAATTGTCATTAGGATATTTGAATGACTTTTTAACTAAATGCAGGCAGAGAGAGTGATTCTTTACTGTCAATAGTTCACAAATGTATTAGTGTTTACTCCTGGTATATTACCTGCTTTTTAGTAAGTAATAGCCATGCTGCTGCTGCTGCTAAGTTGCTTCAGGCGTGTCCGACTCTGTGCGACCCCATAGACGGCAGCCTACCAGGCTCCTCTGTCCAAAGGATTCTCTAGGCAAGAGTACTGGAGTGGGTTGCCATTTCCTTCTCCGAATATTAACCATAAAATTTATTTATCTGATATGTTAAGTTAGACTAAGGATACATTTCTTTTAACAATTTGATGAATTTTTCTTAACACTAGGGGGCACTCTTTATCTATGAATTCGTATCTAAATTAATCAGGTGCAGAATGTGGAATGAAATTAAACTGTTTGAAAACATTTCATTGCAAACTGAATGTTGCCTTCAGAAAGAATTTGGATTATCAAGTTCATTTTGCATAGTAGCATAAATATAAATGATTCTTAGAGTCTTAAAAATAAAGTTTATAAAATGAAATACTGTAGATTGGAGGACATTAAAGTATTTCTGTGCTCTATTCCTTTTCACATTGGTTTTCCAAATGATTATTTTAAAAATCATTGTTCCTAATATATTTCTAATTTAAAAAATTCTGTCACAGTGTTTTGCTCATAGCAGGTACTTAGGATATATCTGAAGAAATGAAGATAAATTTAGGATGTGACTGAAGCCTGCTACCATTAGTAAAAATTTTTAAGTATTTGAAAACCAGCAACATGTTTTTGCTACATCTGGGAAACATATTTTAGGCATTCTCATTCATTGTTTCTGCAATCAGGATATTGCTGATGCCCACCAACAAGTGTTTTGTCGGAGGTATATTCCTAAGATTTTTGTATTTTTTTAATTAGAAGATTCTCTTGAATTTAAGCTTCATGTGGATTCAGTAGCGAGTGGACAGAATGTGCATTATTATCACAGCCCTCTTCACGTGTGTCAGCGCTGTTGGAGGTGCTTTGCTTGTGTTAGTTTCTCATCACCGCTCTGTGAAGCAGGTACTTCTATCTCTGGGCGCAGAAAAGGTAAACAGTTCACTGGGTTTAAACTTACGCAGTTTTGTCCTGTAGTTTGTGCTTCTAAATCACTGCCATACGTTGCTTTTCCAGAGAAAGGGAACTTAGCATTTCAGGCGAATTAGTATTTCAAGTTCCGGTTGTTAAGTGGGTATAATTGTATAACGTACAGCATAGGGAATGTGGTCGGCAATATTGTTAATAACTCTGTGTGGTGACAGATGGTTACGAGCCTTAATGTGATGCTCATTGTAATGTGTAAAAATAGCAAATCCCTATGTTGTATAGCTGAAACTAACTAATAATGTAAGTCAGTTATACTTCAGTAAAAATAGATAGTTTTAAATACCTAATTGATAGGCACTTATCATTTCTCTTCTGGAAAATATCTTAGAAATTTAAAGTTTGAAAGGGGCCTTACTCTGTTTAGAGGAAGAAATTGCCTCCGAAACAGGTAGTTACCAACATACCCATCTAGGAGGCAGTTTCTTTGTGGAAAGGGATTAGAATCACAAGTAAACATTTTGAGTTTCAGTAAAGTAGAAAAAATATGGTAATGTGGAAAAAATAGTTGACAAGAATTTCAAATGGCTTGAATTTTATTCTTGACTCCTCATTTACCAGCCTGTGTCCTCAGAGATGGTGTTTGTGTTATGACTGTAATGAAATCCTCCTTAATTAGCCTTATGGTCATTGTGAAGATCAGTGAGATAATGGATTGAGGCTATTCAATAAGCTTTAAAGCCCTATACAAATAAATATATATATATATATATATATCATATATTGTGTTATTTTTATAACATGTGATATCTTTATAAATAATTTGTTTTTAATTATTTGTGATATCTTTGTCAACTATCAACTTGTAAACTTTATGACTGTAGACTATCAGCAATGCTAAACTTATTCAGTATGGTTGATTTAGGGATGTCATTTAGATCTCTAAGGCATTATTTTGTTAGGCCATGTGTTACTTTGCAAGATTTTTTTTACACTTTTTATTTTATTAAAGCAAACACTTAAAAATTTTTTCTAACAATAAATGAAAAGTTATATCTTTGTTTTGCTGATAAGGAACATAACAGTAACATGTATTGAACATATGTGTTGAAAGTAGCATTAATAGGATTGTCCTCAGACTGAATTTACTGATTTAACTGAAATGAAAAACAGAATTTGGTAAACTGGAAGTATTTTATTTGGGGGCATGGTGAGAGGTATGGGTTTGTTTTCTTAAACTTCCAATAAGACGCACAGTTAAAGTTTGCTGTTTATTTTTTTACAGGAATAATAATGTATTTGTGGCCTTGGACGTGAAGCAGTCAGTCTTCTGTTGCTATTAAATAGCGTCAGGGACTGATGTTGTGGAAAGCATGGACCTAATGAACGGGCAGGCAAGCAATGTTAATATTGCTGCTACTGCTTCTGAGGTAAGACAGTTAAGAAGTTTAGTTGTAAAATTTCTTACCTGGCATTCTAATTTTTTAAGCATTATGGTTGGTTACAGATTTTAAATCATAGCTTGAGAAAAGGGTTACAGACTTTTCAGTTTTTTAAAAAACTATTTTAATTGTACCATCCATGTGTTCATTATACATTTTAGGAGTTAATCCCTACCTACTTAATATAATTGACAGATAATGATTACTTAAAACCCTTTTTTAGTTTTAGTTTTGAAGGATGCATAGGATTTCTTTTTAAGGTATTTTCACATTATATGAACCTTGAGGGCATTAGAACAAGTGGGGCAAAGAATGACCATGTTGACACCGTCAGATCCCTGGAATCTTGCTTCCAAGCCTGTTGAAGGAGGCTGAAGAACCATTAGGCTGGAATGTTGAAAGGGCTCTTCTGGTGATGTAGCTCAGACTGTTGGAGATGAAGACTGAACTAGATGCTCATCTCCGGTTAATGGATTATGATTTTATTTTTGCCGCACCCCGCCCCTCCCTTTTTTTTTTTTTTGCTTTGTCTATAGATCTAGGGTACTTGCCTGCTTTCCTTAATACTTTCAGCATCTAGCGTCTGTATTTCCCCTTTATTTCATCCTTACCGTAGAGGATGAGAAAAAATGTTTGACGCTTTTACACCTTGACTTCAGAGTTCCTTGGTAATTTCAGCTTCATTTTGCCCAGCCAGCTTACGTAGGCCTTGCTGTTGTTAGAACATTCTCAGTCAGTAGTTTCAATTATTTTTCCTATGTAGATTATTTCCATATTTTTATCTAGCTCTGGCTTCTGTTACAAATTTTATTAAGCATTTGTGATGGACCAGGCATTTTACTTATAATATGAACAAAATCAGTTTACTTGTTTCTCTTTTGCTCTACTACTTGTAAAGAAAACAACTCACCCCCTTCTCTGACTTCCATCAGTAACATCACTATTTCCTTAGCATCTAAGTTCAGTTCTATAGATTTTGCATTAACCTGCTTCTCCTTTGCCCAGCACAACCATTTTCACATCACAGCAGGGAGAGTCCACTAGCAGAACATAAGTTGGAATCCTCTGTAATGTAATCATCTAGTAACACCTTGGGTCCTGCCTGCACTGTAGTGGAGAGGATTACACAGGCCAGTGACCACCAAGAGATAGAGAATGCCCGGCTTAGAGCCTGGCCACCACACCTTATCTCTGAGAGCCGGTCCTGTTCTCCTTGTTTCTACTAGTAGCATCTGAGTTTGGTCAGTTATTATTTCTTGTCTAGAATATTGTTGTGGCCTTTTATTTTGATCTTGCACTTCTGTTCTCTGCTGTTTTTGGTCCATTTGACTATAACTCAAATTTTAATATTCTTAAAATACAGTTGTTATACTTTATTGTATTCCCGAACTGTCCATGGTTCCTCATTACCTACTAACTAAATACCCATGACATTCAGCCCTGCATTTAGGACTTTTCTCAAAATGGGCTTAAAATTTCTTTCTAATGGATTTAACTACCACTGATTCTCTACTTGAAATTTATATTCTAATGAAAGAATACTACATCTTGCTGATGTTTGTATAAACCCTCAGCTTTTTGTATTTTAAATGGTATACTTTTATGAAAGTTTTCTCCTGATTCCCTAAACAGGAGCTTTCTTCTTTCTGAAGCTATTACTTTAAAAAAATTTTTTTAATCATTTTTTCCATAAATTTGTATATAGCTTTTATTCCTCCTTGAGACATGGATTAAATATATTTGTAAATATGTCTATATTGCATGTATATTTACTTGGTATCTTTATAATCATATTGCTTAACTTTGTTAGATGTATGTGGGTATATGATGGTATATTTATGACTTTGTGTCCTGAAATATATGAAATAATATTATAGGAAACAGTACAGAATTGTTTGTTAAATAAAACAGATCATTTCACTTGTATAAAAACTTATGTTGGCTTTTTCTAAAAGTAGATGAATTTCATGAGACCTCAGAGTAGTATAATTCAGTATGTGAGAAGTAAGGGTAGAAAGTCTGCCTTTTAAATTGTCTTCCTGCCATGTCAAGAAAATAAAATAAAAAATACATATTTTTCTACCTTCTCTTGAAATAAAGATGTATTAACATATCAAAATGCAAGCTTCTCAGAAATGCGGTACCCTTACCCTTCTATCTTTTAGACCTAACCTGTGCTTAAGCATCTGGTATCAGTAGAGGGGTGGTGAACTTTTTTCATACATTTAGAAGTGTCAGTAGTTTTTTAGTCTTTCAGTGGATAAAGAATAACTACTGTGAACTTAGTGTACATTATGTCTCAGTACTGCTTAGCTTCTTATCAATACCACTGTTTATTGCCAGTGGGGAAGCAGGTAGAAGCACATCACTCAGAATTTTTTAAGCCGCTGCTACTGGTTTGTAAGAAGGAAAGGAGGAAAATGATTATTCATTTTGATAAGCATTAAGATTGCCATTATGACCTGCTCACTTCTTTTGAATGAGTTAGAAACTTGGAGAAAATTGGCAAGTTATATTTAAAATGAATGTCTTTACCTGACAGAATATATTTATTATTTGGTAGTTACTGGATTAGTATATACTGTTTAACTGATGTCTATTTGAATTATTGACATGAATAAATTTCTGTGTTAGTCTTGGAATGTAAAATAACATTGTTGACATATTGTAAGCTAGTCATAGTTACAGAGATCAAATACATGGAATAAGATAAATATATGAAATCCATTTATGAGACTTTGGGTTTCTGGTCAGACACATAAAGAGCTTGGAATTCATGACTCCTGTCCTCACAGCTGGAAAAAAGCTGAACAGTCTGAAAACCTGCTCTGTTGGAGAACTGATGTCACAGAGCAAATTGACAAGTGATGCCCTGAGAACTGGAGAGAGAAGCAAATAGAGAGAATAACTGTTTACCAAGAGCAGAAATCACTGGAGTCAGGAAAGGGCAGGAACACTTACTGTAGTTGACAAGCTGCTAGAGGCTCTGTGTGGACTATCTTGAGAGTTAACATCTCCTGGGGGCTTAGTTTAGGCCTCCCACCCCACTTTTGTGAATTTTACCTCCAGGAGCCCCACCAAGTTTTCACAGTGAAGATCATGGAAAAATCCCTCATGCTTCCAGCTGGAGGAGGGGAAGTACCCATTTTGAAATATACTCTAAGGGGAAGTAATCATCCTGAAATATGCCCAGCATGTTCTTTTCTCCACCTGTCCTCAGGGGAGACTTCCCCAGGTAGGTCAGGATCTGGGATACTGAATTCCGAGCCCTCCAGCCTTCCTATCTTACTTTCTAAGGGGAGTCTGGGGTACTGAGAATCACCTAAGGTCACAGCCCAAGCGCACAGGCTCACCAAAGTAACAGACTGTAGGGTGGTGGAACATGTCTCCTCTTCCTACTTCCCATACCTTACCACCACATCAGCAGGGTTCCTGTATGATAATAAAGGATCACAGCCTAAAGAACTGCAAGGCACATATCTTATCTAAGGAGTTTCTAGGGAAACCCAGAGACAAAAACAAGGACACTACAGGAAAGTGAAGACGCCTCTAGCCACAACAGATAATAAACAAAGTAACTCCTATCTAGATAAACATAAACTCTTACACTAAAGGCCTGTTTACCTCAGTTTCTGTTACCCACTAAGTCACATCTGACTTTCAGCAAATTTTAAGACATGCTGAAAGGTAACCAGAAAAACTTAGATTGAAGAGGCAAAGCAAACAGTGCAGTAAGAGACTCCAGATATGGCAAGAGATTTTGGGATTAACAGGCTGGGAATTAAAATAGCTATGATTAGTAATGTTAAGAGCTCTAATGGAAAATAATGGACAACATGTAAGAACAGATGGGTAATATAAGCAGGAATATTGAAACTCTAAGAATCAAAAGGAAATGCTGAAAATCAAAAACGTTGTACCAAATGACTTTGATTGACTCACCAGGAGACTGATGACCAGCAGACACCTAGGGAAAGAATCGGTGAACCTCAAGACGTGTCAGTAGAAGCTTCGCAAGCTGAAGTGCAATGAGAAAAATAGAATGAGGAAAACGGAGCTCAATATTCAAGAGTGGTGGGGCCAGTGACAAAAGGTATAGGGTACACATAATGGAACATCAGAGGAGGAGAGAGAGGAAGGAGCAGAAGAAATATTTTAAGTAATAATGGTGCAGAATTTCCCAAGATTAACCAGAGATCCCTTCCTTTGTAATGATTTCGATATTTAGTTGCTACTGAAAGGGTCACAAAGAGTCTGACAGGACTGAGGGACTGAACTAAACTGAACTGAAAGGGAAGTAAAAAGTAAAAATGAAACGTAATGACAGGTGCTCAAAATTGATGTATAATAGCTGTTAGCTTGACATACATATTATACCTCTGTAATTGAAACTTTGGTTAATTTTTTGTGCCATTGACTGTAGCCTGATATTCTACCACCATTTAACAGAACATGATCTGAATGTTCTTATAGTGCTTTTTCTTTGATTTCAGTCAATGATTTGCAAAATGCATCTTTATTTTGTAGTACAGATGAAGTGAAAATTTAACAGAAATAAGGTTTTCAGAGCCAAAAGCCACCTTTTGTTCTACATATGGCAGCAACAAATTAAAATTAAGCAGTAACCTTAAAGCAGAAAACACTTAAATTTGTACTGTAATAGGAAGGGCAGTATCAATTGTACTATCACAGACAGACATTCACTTGACAGATAAGACTGGGTTATTTAGTTAATGGAATTTTAAATGTTTTCCTGTTATGTTAGGAAAATAATTTATCTTTTTCTTAATAAACATCAGTTTTAAAAATTATAGATGAGTGAACCCCCCCCTTTTTTTAATCTCATTTGAAAATCATTGAACTTGTTAAAATCTTTCATTTCTATTGGAAATGATAGGAGGTCAGGGTGAGGAAACTGACATACAGAAAAATGACTTACTCGCAAACCTGAAAATCTAAAGTTGAGGTTAAATTTAGGAACTGACTTATTTGAAAAGACCCTGATGCTGGGAAAGATTGAAGGCAGGAGGAGAAGGGGACGACAGAGGATGAGGTGGTTGGATGGCATCACCAACTCAATGGACAAGAGTTTGAATAAGCTCTGGGAGTTGGTGATGGACAGGGAAGCCTGGCGTGCTGCAGTCCATAGGGTCACAAAGAGTAGGACACAACTGAGAGACTGAACTGACTGACTGAGGTTAAATTTTACATTGCCCGACCCTTTTTCTAGTGCTCTTCCAACTCAGCAGTCTGTTCCGACTAACTTTTCTACAATTTGTTAACTCAGTATTCTTAGCTTCCTCAGTTTTAAAGCCAGTCTAGTTTCCGTGATATTGACTGCAAGACAATTTTTCAGTGGCTTCTTTTTTTTTTTAATTTAACAGAAAAGTAGCAGTTCTGAATCATTAAGTGACAAAGGTTCTGAATTGAAGAAAAGTTTTGATGCTGTGGTATTTGATGTCCTTAAGGTTACACCAGAAGAATATGCGGTAAGTCTTCCATCTCTTGTTCTCCAGTTTTTGCACATAATTTACATATTGGTACTATCCAATTAGAATTTGTAGGCCCAACAGAGGAGATGTTTAAAAAAAAACAAACAAACTGGATGTGAGAATCAATGGAGAGTGTAGCACAACAATGGAGCAAGCAGAGGAATGAAATGGGGAAGATGAAAGAAAAAAATCCACTGATACTTTTAGAGAAGCTTTGTAGGTTACACTATCAACTTGAGAAGTAATAGTAAGCCTTTATGATAATTGCTTTCGTCTCTACCTACACCTCCTCCTCAAGCTAAATGTACTTTACTGACATAGGTAGGAAAGAAGTACTTTTACTTTTTTGTAAATTAAAAAATTAAAGTTGAAGGCATTATTGCATTTTCATGAAGGATACCTAGAAAAACTTAGTTCTTAACAGACAAGTGTTCATTTATTTGTGTTATCTTTTTCCTTTAGCTTGTTAGCAGAATATACTGATTTCCTGATATTGAACTACTCTTACATTCCAGGAATGAACTTCAGTATATTGCTAGATTTTGTTTTATATCTGTAGTCACCAGAGAGACAGGTCCATAATCATGTGAAGACCTTCAATATGAGTTGCCACTAGTGTAGAGTCAGTTACTTTTTATAAATTGGGAAAAAATACCCTTGTATTATTATCACATTTTATATTACTGTTTGAGTAGATATGATTTAGTAGTCACAGCAACACCACTGCTTTATAAACCACTAGATCCAATTTTTGTTTTTTATTTTGATTTAGTGTATATATTTGGGCTTCCTTGGTGGCTCAGGTGGTAAAGAATCTGCCTGCAATACAGGAGACTCATGTTCAGTCCCTGGGTCGGGAAGATCCTCTGGAGAAGGAAATGGCAACCCACTCCAGTATTCTTGCCCTGGAAATCCCATGAATAGAGGAGCCTGTTGGGCTACAGTCATTAGGGTCGAAAAGAGTCAGACACTACTGAACAGCTAACACACACAATGTATGACCATGTTCAAACTTTTAAAATTATTTGTTTATTTTGTAACTTTACCTCACTTATCTCACAGGAAAATATAAAAAGGCATGAGATAAATAGAAAAAATTTTATGGAGTAAGGACTAAATTTTCATTTTTTTAAGCCCTTGTAAAATTGGGACTTTTTTCTAGTAAAGATTTGAGTACAGACTAATAATTTTAATTTCAAATATATGTCATATTATGGCATTCCAAAGAAGAAATTCTAAAAATTTTTTACTTTTTATTTCAGGGTCAGATAACACTAATGGATGTTCCAGTATTTAAAGCCATTCAACCAGATGTGAGTAGTTTTAAGAACTTCCGTTTAAAATATGCAAAATGGTGAATTATATCTCAAATTGAGAAGTTTTAGAAACGAAAAATTACACTTTACATTAATTCTTAAATGTTTAAAGCTTTTGGCATTATTCAGGCTTTGGAAACTCGTGGCATTCATAGCTATACACTGTTGAGTCATAGATGAGACTGAGTCATTTTGGTTGATTTGGCTTCATCACTTTACTGAAGGGGGCATAGACTTAGGCAGGTTGGATGATCTACCTGAGGCTTTGAATCTTGTACTCCCATCTTCTTGTACTCCCAAGAAGTAAGCTACTGGGTTTCACAGCTCACTTCAGTAATCGTTTCCCTTGTACCTTAATTTTATGACTTTATAATATGACTGTGTGTTGACACTTGGGCGAGAAGAGAGAGAAGGAAGGCATTTTTTGTTTTATTAAGAAGAAGGAGACTATATGCATCTACCCACTGTAAACTGTTTATTACACTGTGTGTGTATGTATGTTCCTATCGTTATCACAATCTGAATATGGTAGTATCTATTTTACTGATGAGAAAACAGAATGACAGTTGTCCCTGATTACAGCTTAGTATTAGAACTGGTTTTCAGACTTTAAAAACTGATGCTTTTCCCACTCTTATCAGGTAAGAATATACATAAGACTTTGTATCCCCAAACTAAGTCATCGATAATACTGACATATTCAGTACCTTAAGACAGATATATTTTTAGTTCTTTCAGAACAAAATATAATGTATTTGTTATAGTATTTTCAAGTCAACTATAACATAGATGTTAGAGAAAACATCTGTATCTTCAGTGGCATAGACAGTCCTGTGTTTTTCAAGTTACTTAATTTCTGAATATCTCAAGTTTGTCACTTACAAAATGAAAGCATGGGCCTAAATGACCTCTGAGTCTTTGTTATATCTACAGGTTTTTTTTTCCCCCCCCTTTTTCCCTATACCATGGATGGAGGGCACTCTGAAACCATTAGTTTAGCAACAGAGGAAGCAGAACAATCTAGTCTATAAAGAAGACACAAACAGAAAAATGGCTTTTGTATTTAAATAACAGTAACTGAAGTATTCATTTCCTCACATCCTTGAACAAAGCAAACTGAATTCTTCATAAAAAGAACAACGTTTAGTCCTAAAGTCCAGTCATCTTCTCTTTTTGTGCATGCTCAGGCACTTCAGTCATGTGTAACTATTGGCCACCTCATGCGAAGAGTTGACTCATTGTAAAAGACTCTGATGCTGGGAGGGATTGGGGGCAGGAGGAGACGGGGACGACAGAGGATAAGATGGCTGGATGGCATCACTGACTCGATGGACGTGAGTCTGAGTGAACTCCGGGAGTTGGTGATGGACAGGGAGGCCTGGCGTGCTGCAATTCATGGGGTCGCAAAGGGTCGGACACAGCTGAGCGACTGATCTGATCTGATCTGATGGACACTTGCCTACCAGGCTCCTCTGTCCATGGGATTCTCCAGGGAAGGATACTGGAGGGGGTTGCCATGCCCTCCCTCAGGGAATCTTCCCAACCCAGGGATCGAACCCACATCTTTTATGTCTCCTGCATTGGTAGGTGGGTTCTTTACCACTAGCACTACCTCTTCTCTTTAGACATATTTTTTTTCCTTTTGAATAAACTGTAATTACTATATTTCTGGAAGTTTCATCCGAGATTAGTGCCATCCAGTAGAAATATGTGAACCATTTATATAACTTTACATTTTCTACAAAATAAAAAGAAACAAGTAAAATTAATTTCAATAATTGTATTTAACTGCAACATCCAAAATATTATCACTTCAACCTGTAATCAGTATAAAAATTATTGAGATTTTTACTCTCTTTTTTCTGTGCAAAGACTTTGAGATTCAGTGTATATTGTACAATTAGAGCACGTCTTGCCACATTGCAGGTGCTCCATAGCCATTTGTGGCAAGGGGTTGAACACTGAAGATCTAGCAGTGACTGCTTACGGACATAAGCTTCAAGTCAATGGGAATTTTTTGTGAACTTCCTAGAAGTGAACCTTAAAAATTCCCTTGACCCCAGTTCCTGATCTAATTTAACACTGATCCTGTTGATTTTTTTTTTTTTTAAGCCTAAATCTCTTACTTATCCATTCTCTCTCTATTCTGAACACCCTAATCAAATACACCATGGTAACTCATCTGAATTGTTGCATTGCCCTCTTACCTTATCTGTCCACATCCATCCTGACCCTTCTAAACTTTCTCTGCCCAGGATCCAAGGTCATCTTTCAACATGTAAATCTGCTTTCATGATTCTTCTGCTTAGAATGCTTCAGCGGCTTCCTGTTGCTCTGAAGATAAAGACAGATTGTCCCAATATTGTCTACGAATCTCTTCTAAGTTTGCCTCTTCCTACCTACTCCAACCTCATCTTCCGCCTTTCCCACCTCTTTCTGGTCTAGCTACAGTGGCCTTTTCGCCCGTCTCACCACTGAGCCTGTGTGCATCCTAGTTAGCTCCTAATCATCCTTCACGTCTCAAGTTAAGTTTGACTTTCTCAGATGAGCTTTTTTCTCTTCATACAGGCTCTCCCAGCACTTCCTACTACTTCACTGGACTTGTCAGTTGCAGTTTTACATTTATGGATTGTGGTTCAATAAGTATTTACTGAGTGTCTGTTCTATGTCAGACGCTGGTTTATAGCAGTGAAGAGACCAAAATTCCTGCCCTTGTGCATCTTACATTTGAGTAAAGTGAGCTAGTAGTGTGTCATGGAAAGTATCAGCCAGCCGGAAGAGGACAGGGCGTGAGGGCCGTGAGAGCTGTGATTTTGCATAGGGTGATCAGACAGGCTTCACTGCAAAGGTGCCATCTGAGAAAGACCTGAACGAGATGAGAGAGCAAGCCCTTCAACTGTGTGGGGGGAAGGGTGTTCCAAGCAGACAGAACAGTGCTGATATATAGTGCCATAAGTTTCTTTCTTAGTTCTTTTGGGAACAAAATATAGTGTATTTGGTGTAGAATATACAAGTCTACAATGGCCCTGAATACTTTTCCTTCCTTTATTTTGTGACTTTATAATATGACTGAGTGTTGTATCTTAAAGACAAGAAAAAAATCAAGGAAGACATTTTTTAAAAAGAATTAGACTAACATTTATTATGTATCTACCCACTGTAAACTATTTATTATGCTCACATAAGGGAAAAGATTACTGGAGTGAGGTGTGAAGCCCAGGGCAAAGGCCAGTGAGCTCAGAGAGGAAGTGTGGGGGTCTAGTAGAAAGTGAGAGGGCCAGATGGCATGGGACCTGGAGAACCGTTACTCTGAAAAAAATCAGAAGGTGTGGATGGTTTTGAGCAAATGAATGACATTTTCTGATTTGGGTTTTAAGTAGCTCTTCCTGACTACTGACCAGGGTATGTGGGGAAGCAACCATGGGGCTGTGGAGGGGCAGGGACCAAGGACTGAATCGAGGAGACCAGATGAGCAAGGAAGGTGACTTGGGTCAGGGTGTGAAGGGAGGAGGTGGTGAGAAGTTGTCAGGCACTGTATGCTAAAGAGGAGTCAGGGATGATGGCAAGATTTTTGTCCTGACACGTGAAACATTTACTACATAGCCTTGAGATGGAAAGTGGTTAGTATTGTGTTCATAGCTCCTGGGACTGCCATTTATAGAAAACAGAATATGCAGTGTATTCTGGAGAAAGGCCAGAGGAGCAGATTTTGAAGGAAGAGCTTGAGTTTGGCTTTGGACATGTTTAGTTTTACATGTGTGTTGGACAGCCAAAGAGAATGTTGAATTAGGTAATATATACTGTATTTTATATATGTATATATATATATATATATATATATATATTCCACCACCACCACCCCACCACCCCCAGTTCAAGCTGGAAATGTAAGTTTGGGAGTTGTCAGTGTAGAGATATTTAAAGCGTGGGTGAGATTACCGAGAGTGAATATACTTGGAGAAAAGAAGGAACCTATTTCGTGTTGAGGAGGAGCTAGCAAAAGAAATTGAGATGCAGCACCTGGCGATTTAGGAGGAAAACTAGGTTAGTGTGAAATTCAGTGAACCAAGTGAAGTACGTATTTTTAAGAAGGAAGGAGTGATCTGGTGTAAAGTGATGTTAATCCTGGGCTTATATGTTTATTGCTTGCTACTTCCACTAGGTTTTAAGCTACATGAGGACACTTAGGACAGATACTTTTACTATTTTATCTGGCATGTAGTGGGAACTCAATATTTAGTATGAGAAAATGAACAATGTTTAGTAAGTTTTATCCAATGAGAGAATGTTTTTCTTTTTTTTCCCCCAAAATTGAAGCAGTAACTCTTGGAAGAAGCAATGTAACACCAAAATATTCTTGTCATGTATCCATCTCATATAATCTTCAAGGTTACATTAACTCTGGCAGCATCAACAGGACTTTGTCACCTGTCAGAAAAACGTCTTCTGATTTATCCTAGGATATTTAAGACATGTAATAAGATGTAAAGTGTAACAAGATGAAACTCTGTGTACCCACCTAGCCCAGTACTGTTGAAGCCACTCTGCGTGCTTCCATATTTGCCTCTTCCCTCCTCCCATCAGAGGAACCACTATCCAGTGTTGATCTGTATCATTCCTATGCATTTAGCTATCGATTTACTATAAGTGTATGTTCTCCCTTAACAATATTTGCTTCTGCAGGTTTCAGATTTTTTATGTATGGTATCCCGTGATTTTCCTTTTTGTCTACTTATGTCCAACATTGTTGACCAGCATCCATGTTTATACTCTAGTGCGTTAATTACTGAGTTGTAGCACATTAACATCCTTAAGTTTATTAAATACTGCCAAATTGTTTTCCATATTGTTTATACAGATATTATTTGTTTATTATGTAAAACTCTTGCTATTGATAACTTTAACAAAAGATTTTTTTTTAAGTCAAGATGTTGTCCAGTCTAATGTATTAGTCTCATTTATTAGCATAAAATGAAGTCTCTCTATGTAGTCAGAATATTAATTTGACTACCAAATGAAGTATTTTTGTTAAATCCAAATTTAACCTCAGATATGAAAAAACAGTGGTTATCACTGAACCAAATAAACCTATCTTCATGTTTCTATCCATTATACCAATGTTCAAGTCTGTATAATTTTATATAAAGCTTTAAAAACTATATATATAATATATAAAATGAAACTATTTAAAAGATTGTTAGTTACACTAAAACTGTTTTAGTCAAAACTCAGTATTCTGTGTATATATCCACATGTAACTATTTCAGGTGATGATTTATTCACATTTTCTGAAATAAAATGTTCTAAATTTGAGCTTTGAAGAATGTAGATTCTGAATCCAGCTATGTGGTTTAGTGATTTGATTTGCAAGTTGGTGATTGAGCCACACAGGTCTCAGTTTTCTGCAAATGAGGCAATTTCTGAGCTACTTGCAACTTATATATTTCACATTAATTCTGTTCCCTAAGTAGATCATTGCCATTCTTACCAGCTTGTGGAATTCTATATTCCCAAGTCTTTTTTTATCATGCAGAATTTATTTAAACTTTTGTCCCTAAACTTGTTCTTGACTTGTAGGCAGAAAGTCCAGTTGTTTTCTCAGAATAAAGCTGTTTATCTGCCTGTCTGCTGCACTGTCTACCTCAGAATTTCTCAGGGGAAAAAAAAATGAGAAACTCCAAGCCTTTTGTTTCCCTCTGGAAACTATTGGCCTTATGTTTGAGATGTCAAAAATTATTTTTTATTACATAGAGACTATCCTTAGTCATCAGTAAAACACTAGCTGAAGAAATCTGGTCTTTAAGTAAGCAGATCTGAGTCAGATTTAATGCTCAGTCTGGTTTTTCTCCAACCTTGTGTTACACTTGAAATGGCTTGAAAGTGAAGGGAAGACAAAAGAACAGATTTTGCCACTTTGTTTTTTTGTTTTATAATAGAAAATAATGGGAGAAAAACATGTCTACCAATGAAAAGAATTTAATGGTAAAGGAAAGTTCAGTAATTTTACGAACTACTTAATAGAATTACACAGAAAAAATGTTTGCTCAGGTTTTAAAGTTGTCTTTCTGAGTGGTTTGCACCATCTGTCTATCCATTTTTAGTACCAGTCAGAAACCTGCGAGTCATTCTTTTCTCTTCTCCCTCTGTCCTCTTTCTTCTGCTTTTTAGTATCTCCCGTTGATTTTATTTCCTAAATAACTTTTCTCCCCTTCTGCTTCCCTATGCTTCCCTGTCAACGCTGAAGGAAATTTTTTAAAAGAGCACAGTATTTTTACAGGGCTGCAGCTCATTGGCTCAGAGAGTATGAACCTTCCCTAGCACCTGTACATGTTTGTTGGACCTGAGACAGGTTTCATCTCAGTCTGTTACCTGTATTTACTGGTGGATCCTCCTTTATGTGGACACTGCCCTGATGTACCTGTAGCTGCTGCTGCTAAGTTGCTTCAGTCATGTCCAACTCTGTGAGACTCCATAGATGCAGCCCACCAGGCTCTCCCATCCCTGGGATTCTCCAGGCAAGAACACTGGAGTGGGTTGCCACGTCCTTCTCCAGTGCATGAAAGTGAAAAGTGAAAGTGAAGTTGCTCAGTCGTGTCCAACTCTTAGCGACTCCCTGGACTGCAGCCCACCAGGCTCCTCCATCCATGGGATTTTCCAGGCAAGAGTACTGGAGTGGGGTGCCATTGCCTTCTCCGCCCCTGTAGCTAGTGCTACAGAAATCCCATGCCCTGATGTTCCTATAGCTAGTGCTGCAGAAATCCTAAGAATCTTCATTTGCCCCCTGGCCCAAGCAGCATGGCCAAACTTGGAAGCTTCTGTAAATGGTGATTACTTTCACACAAAACCCAGCTTTTCATTCTTCTCCCGTTCCTCCTTATAAGTAGCCATTCCTTAGTGATAGGCATGGGAGGGAGACACAATGATACATGGTTGCTGACACTGCAGTTACACTGATTACAAGGAAGGAAAAAGCTGGTAGTTCTGTTAATACGTCCTTACAATTCTTAACTATCAGAGTTGCTCACTGTCTTTTTGTTCTCGTTATTCTTTAAATTAGACCAGTTTGGGGGGTAAATGGGCTTCCCTGATAGCTCAGTTGGTAAAATCCACCTGTAATGCAGGAGACCCAGTTGGATCCCTGGGTTAGGAAGATCCCCTGGAAAGGTTACCCACTCCAGTATTCTGGCCTGGAGAATTCCATGGACTGTATAGTCCATGGGGTCGCAAAGAGTCAAACACAACTGAGTGACTTTCACTTTGGGAGGTAAATTGTCATGTATTTTGCTTTCTCTTTTTTTAATCGGTCCAACATTCACAGCTCTTTCTATGGGTACTCAGAAAATACTCAATTACTTAATTTCACTTATTTTAAAATTTATTTTAAAGCCCTTTGAATTCCAAAAAATAATATAGTAGCAAAACATAAAAGCCATGAGCCAGAAGACTTGCAGTTTTGTTTCAGTTTTGACATCTACAGAGTGTGCCACTAACATAACCTATTTCATGTCATTCAGTTCAGTTCAGTTCAGTCGCTCAGGTGTGTCCGACTCTCTGTGACCCCATGAATCACAGCATGACAGCACGCCAGGCCTCTCTGTCCATCACCAACTCCCAGAGTTCACCCACACTCAAGTTCATCAACTCAGTGATGCCATCCAGCCATCTCATCCTCTGTCATCCCCTTCTCCTCCTGCCCCCAAACCCTCCCAGCATCAGAGTCTTTTCCAATGAGTCAACTCTTTGCATGAGGTAGCCAAAGTACTGGAGTTTCAGCTTTAGCATCATTCCTTCCAAAGAAATCTCAGGGCTGACCTCCTTCAGAATGGACTGCTTGGATCTCCTTGCAGTCCAAGGGACTCTCAAGAGTCTTCTCCAACACCGCAGTTCAAAAGCATCAATTCTTCGGTGCTCAGCCTTCTTCACAGTCCAACTCTCACATCCATACATGACCACAGGGAAAACCATAGCCTTGACTAGACGGACCTTTGTTGGCAAAGTAATGTCTCTGCTTTTGAATATGCTATCTAGGTTGGTCATAACTTTCCTTCCAAGGAGTAAGCGTCTTTTAATTTCCTGGCTGCAATCACCATCTGCAGTGATTTTGGAACCCCAGAAAATAAAGTCTGACACTGTTTCCACTGTTTCCCCATGAAGTGGTGGGACCAGATGCCATGATCTTCGTTTTCTGAATGTTGAGCTTTAAGCCAACTTTTTCACTCTCCACTTTCACTCTCATCAAGAGGCTTTGTAGTTCCTCTTCACTTTCTGCCGTAAGGGTGGTGTCATCTGTGTATCTGAGGTTTACTGATATTTCTTCCAGCAAACCATTCAATATCACAGCAATCCAAGTCTATGCTCCAACCAGTAACGCTGAAGAAGCTGAAGTTGAACGGTTCTGTGAAGACCTACAAGACCTTTTAGAGCTAACACCCAAAAAAGATGTCCTTTTCATTACAGGGGACTGGAATGCAAAAGTAGGAAGTCAAGAAACATCTGGAGTAACAGGCAAATTTGGCCTTGGAATACGGGAATGAAGCAGGGCAAAGACTAATAGAGTTTTGCCAAGAAAATGCACTGGTTATAACAAACACCCTCTTCTAACAACACAAGAGAAGACTCTACACATGGACATCACCAGATGGTCAACACCGAAATCAGATTGATTATATTCTTTGCAGCCAAAGATGGAGAAGCTCTATACAGTCAGCAAAAACAAGACTGGGAGCTGACTGTGGCTCAGATCATGAACTCCGTATTGCCAAATTCAGACTTAAATTGAAGAAAGTAGGGAAAACCACTAGACCATTCAGGTATGACCTAAATCAAATCCCTTATGATTTTACAGTGGAAGTGAGAAATAGATTTAAGGGCCTAGATCTGATAGATAGAGTGCCTGATGAACTATGGAATGAGGTTCGTGACATTGTACAGGAGACAGGGATCAAGACCATCCCCATGGAAAAGAAATGCAAAAAAGCAAAATGGCTGTCTGGAAAGGCCTTACAAATAGCTGTGAAAAGAAGAGAAGCAAAAAGCAAAGGAGAAACGGAAAGATATAAGCATCTGAATGCAGAGTTCCAAAGAATAGCAAGAAGAGATAAGAAAGCCTTCCTCAGCGATCAATGCAAAGAAATAGAGGAAAACAACAGAATGAGAAAGATTAGAGATCTCTTCAAGAAAATTAGAGATACTAAGGGAACATTTCATGCAAAGATGGGCTCGATAAAGGACAGAAATGGTATGGACCTAACAGAAGCAGAAGATATTAAGAAGAGATGGCAAAAATACACAGAAGACTGTATAAAAAAGATCTTCACGACCTAGATAATCACGATGGTGTGATCACTGACCTAGAGCCAGACATCCTTTAATATGAAGTCAAGTGGACCTTAGAAAGCATCACTACGAACAAAGCTAGTGGAGGTGATGGGATTCCAGTGGAACTATTTCAAATCCTGAAAGATGATGCTGTGAAAGTGCTGCATTCAATATGCCAGCAAATTTGGAAAACTCAGCAGTGCCCACAGGACTGGAAAAGGTCAGTTTTCATTCCAATCCCAAAGAAAGGCAATGCCAAAGAATGCTCAAACTACCGCACAATTGCACTCATCTCACATGCTAGTAAACTAATGCTCAAAATTCTCCAAGCCAGGCTTCAGCAATATGTGAACCGTGAACTTCCAGATGTTCAAGCTGGTTTTAGAAAAGGCAGAGGAACCAGAGATCAAATTGCCAACATCCACTGGATCATGGAAAAAGGAAGAGAGTTCCAGAAAAACATCTATATCTGCTTTATTGACTATGCCAAAGCCTTTGCCTGTGTGGATCACAATAAACTGTGGAAAATTCTGAAAGAGATGGGAATACCAGACCACCTGATCTGCCTCTTGAAAAATTTGTATGCAAGTCAGGAAGCAACAGTTAGAACTGGACATGGAACAACAGACTGGTTCCAAATAGGAAAAGGAGTACGTCCAGGCTGTATATTGTCACCCTGCTTATTTAACTTATATGCAGAGTACATCATGAGAAACGCTGGACTGGAAGAAACACAAGCTGGAATCAAAATTGCCAGGAGAAATATCAATATCATGTCATTAGGCTTTGTTAAAAAAAATTTAGATAAGTGAAACAAGGGATATTAGACTACTTGACCTTTAAAATTCTCTTTAGGTCTTTGAGGATTCCTGAAAGTAGAATAAGTTTGGGTGGTAACTTCAGAGTAAGAGCTTCAGTTAAGTGTAGCTTCAATCAGTAATAAATAGGATTTTGACCAAAACTGCAGAAGTCTTGAGATGATAAGTGTTGGGGGTGGTCAGAAGTCAAGTTTTTAGAGATTGGGGTGTGGGGCGGGAGGGTCTCAATGGAACATAAATTCCACCAAGGCAGAAACTTGTCTGCTCGTGTGTCTATTTGATTGAATGATACTTATTTGATACTTGAATTTGAGTGACCATTCCAGGGCTTTATACTGTACAGCCTGCAAGCATATCATCTCCCATTGTTTACCATGTTTAGTTATTTTCACAAAAGTCTATTACTCAGTCCAAGAATGTAATTTTTATCAAGTAACACTTGTCCTATGGAAGCAGAAGTGTTTTTTCCTCTCTGCCCATAATCCACAACATTTTCTTCCTTAGTGTGAATTCTTCAGTGTTCAGTAAGGGCAAAAGTTTACCGTAAGGTAAACACTCATTAATTTCTAGAATGAATTTTCTGGTATTTAGTTGAGGCTCTGCTGCTGCTAAGTCACTTCAGTCATGTCCAACTCTGTGTGACACCATAGACGGCAGCCCACCAGGCTCCCCCGTCCGTGGGATTCTCCAGGCAAGAACACTGGAGTGGATTGCCATTTCCTTCTTCAGTGCATGAAAGTGAGAAGTGAAAGTGAAGTCGCTCAGTCGTATCCGACTGTTAGTGACCCCATGGACCGCAGCCTACCAGGCTCCTCCATCTATGGGATTTTCCAGGCAAGAGTACTGGAGTGGGGTGCCATTAACTCTTGTTAAAGTTTTTGCACATTTCTTATATACAAAGGTTGCCCCAGTATGGTTTCTCTTCTAATCATGAACGTTTTTTTTTTTTCCTTTAGAAAGCTCTTACATATTTACAGGGCTTCTCTCCAGTGTGTGTTCTCTCATGTTGAGGAAGCAATGACTGTATTCTGAGGCATTTTCCATGTTTCTTTATAGGATTTTTGTGGTTTTTTCCTATTACGAATTCTTGGATGCTCTATAAAACTTGTATTTCTTCTGAAGGCATTGCCACATTCACTACACTGATGGGATTTCTTCTCAAAAGGAGTATTACATTACTCAGCACAGGATGAGTTATGACAGAATGCTCTCTTGCAATCAGATTTTGTCTCCATTAGCAGCTGTGCTTGAAATCTGTACTGTAGTCATTACATTGGATAATGTTTACTTCTCTTAGAGGTTCCCAGATCTTTATGAAGTTAACAGGATCTGACTGAAAGTCCTCTGACGTGTATTACATTCAAAGAAGAAAGTTCTGTGCTTTATTGTTTATTCTGTTCAGTTCAGTTCAGTTGCTCAGTCATGTTCAACTCTTTGCGACCCCATGAACCACAGCATGCCAGGCCTCCCTGTCCGTCACCAACTCCCAGAGTCCACCCAAACCCATGTCCATTGAGTCGGTGATGCCATCCCACCATCTCATCCTCTGTCGTCCCCTTCTCCTCCTGCCCTCAATGTTTCCTAGCATCAGGTCTTTTCAAATGAGTCAGCTCTTCGCATCAGGTGGCCAAAGTATTGGAGTTTCATCTTCAACATCAGTCCCTCCAATGAACACCCAGGACTGGTCTCCTTTAGAATGGACTGGTTGGATCTCCTTGCAGTCCAAGGGACTCTCAAGAGTCTTTTCCAACACTACAGTTCAAAAGCATCAATTCTTCAGCGCTCAGCTTTCTTTATAGTCCAACTCTCACATGCATACGTGACTACTGGAAAAGCCATAGCCTTGACTAAACAGACCTTTGTTGGCAAAGTAATGTCTCTGCTTTTTAATATGCTCTCTAGGTTGGTCATAACTTTCCTTCCAAGGAGTAAGCGTCTTTTAATTTCATGGCTGCAGTCACCATCTGCAGTGATTTTGGAGCCCAAAAAAGTAAAGTCAGCTACTGTTTCCCCATCTATTTGCCATGAAGTGATGGGATGTAGGTCAGTATAATAAGTCATTTAGATTATATCAATAAACACAATATAATATACACAAACACAATGTAATAAGTCATTTAGATTATATCAATAAACAGTAAATACAAAGGATAGATAAAACCTTACTGTATAACTGGGATACACTAGAGATTGAGGAAGAATTCTGGTTAAATGAGGGAAAGTACATGTAGGTCATTCTGAATTTTATTAAAACATTTCTGAAGAACTTGTAATTTGATCTTTCTGGTGATATATGTAAAGAGCTTTCGTATGCAAAATTCCTTTCGTATGCAAAGAGGCTATCGTCTTGGCAACATCCAAAATTCCAACATCAGGAATATCATAATTCTGTCCTTGTTTTAATGAAAAGTAACATTTATTTAGGCTTAAAATATAAAAATCCATAAATACTGTAGGAGATTTGAAGAAAGCAAAGAAGACATATGACTTTTTTTTCTCATATTTCGTTGGACGTAAGGTTAGCTGCTTTGTCAGTTCTTATTGCTGTTTCTCACTGAAAATTTTCTTAATATATAGTAAGGTCAGACTTAGGGAACTAGGGAAGGTGAAGAAGAAAGCTGTTGACTAGGAGAGTAGGTATATCACACCATCAGTGGTAGCAGAAGAGAGCTCCTGCCTTAATCTCTGACCTCACTGTAAGGGGCAGCATTAAGGTATTGGAAGTAGGGAGGTTGGGGGAGTAGAGAATGTGAGTACATTAGAAAAGTGATGTGATATTTTTAATTTAACATAATACATTAGAATTATATAGTTTCAGAGCTTATTCTGTGGATTAGAAGCATAGGAGTCGCAGTGAGTGCTTCATTTCAGGCTGCGACTTCTTTCTAAACAGCCATATAGGCTGAATGGATATACTGGATATACCAGTTCCCTCCAGATCTTCCAGGTTTTGAGCCTAGGAATACCTACCTCAGCAGTAGTGATTTTCTCATTGTGAGGACCCCTACCCTTTCAGTCTTGTACAAATTCCATCGCTTTTTCTTTCTTCCCTCAGTCTTTGTCTACAACTGGTCTATATTGGCCTTTTCTCTTCTTCTATCTATAGGTATCCCTACAACATCACCCTTAGAGCAGTCCTTTTAAGAGTGTTGGAACCTACAAGATGAAATTTAGACCAAGAATTTGACTTTACAGAACAGACCTACAAGACATAAGAGAAGCTGTGACTTCCGTGAAATTCAGTAATTCTTTCATAGGGTAGGTGGTCATCAGTTGTGGTGTTTGCCTTCCCACATGCTTTCAAAATAATCTGTTTAATGGCTAAAAATGAACCCACGCATATTCTCTCTGATACACTTTTAATGACCATTAAGAAATTGCCTTTGTATATGTGAGTTACTGTTAGAAGCTTTCTCTTCACTGCCTGTTTTAAAAATTGCAAGTTGAATCCATTTGAGCAGATTTTAAGCATCGAGGCTGCTCTATTTCCTTTAGCCTTTGCTGAAATGGAGGCTTATTTACATAGTGTACTTAACTTGAATCAGTCCTATTCATGAGTCAAACCCTGAAAAAACATCTTTTGAGTCACTAAGTTTACTTTAACTTTTTGGTGTTCATGGGAAGTGGTTTATTATAGAGTAACTGGAGACCTGGCAGATAACCTGTCAATACAGTATGGTGCTGGTAGGAGAATTCATTTCTCAGCTGGTATAGTCTCACTTGAGAAAGATTCTAGGGTCTGAGACAGAAAGAAACAGAGACAAAGGGAAAAGCAGTTTTTTTCCCCACAGAGATTTTTAGTGGCTGTTGAGGTAGAGATGGGGCAAGACAGATTCCTGTAAGGTCAGCTAAGCGTAAATGCATGTCAGGGTTTAAGAGGAAAGCACTGAATGAGTCCCAGTGTGGTGTCTCCTTCATAGTCCATTATATGGGTTTTTCTTGTTGTTTTATAAACTTTTTATTTTGAGGTAATTAGAGATTCACAGAAAGTTACAAAAAAAATACTACAAGCATAGTTTTATTTTAAGATAGGGAACTGTTTTTCTTTTCCTTTTTTAAAAAATTTGTTTAGCTGCACCATGTTTTAGTCGAGGCATGGGGGATCTAGTTCCCTAGCTAGGGATGGAATCCGGGGCCCCCTGCACTGGGAACACAGAGTCTTAACCGCTGGACCACCAGGGAAGTCCCCAAAGATAGTTTTAGATTCACGGTTTTGAAACCAAGAAGTAGATGTTTATACAGTACATGTCTGTACAGTCCTGTGGCGTTTCAGCGTCTGTGCAGATTTCCTAACTGCTACCTCCATCAAGACACACAGCTGTTCCACCAGCACAAAGCTCTGTCACCTGTGCTTCCCCGTTACGGTCACGCCCCCACTCCCCTCATCCACAATTCCTGGCAGCCTCTATGTTGTCCTCTACCCTTGTCTGTTTGATGTTGTATTAGATGAGCTAGTAACGTAACATTGTTTCCAAGGGGAAATGTTTTCTGAAGCAGAAAATACACTCTTAAAGAACCTCTTTATTTCTTCATGTTTTTTATGTGTAAGATGGAGAGCTCCAATGGAATTTTAACCCATTTGCTCCCAAGTAATTTGACTGGAGTTTCATTCATCCCCTGCCTTCTTTCAGGTCTGCTTCGAACAGAGTTTTCTTAAAGAGGAAAAGCATTTTTTCATTAAGTTAGTGATATTGCAACTCACCAAAAATTGGATGGATTTTTCAAAACCTCTTAGCTTCTCTTATTTTGAGGAGTCAGAAAAGAATTTAAAAATTTTTAATGTAAAAAATAAGGCTATAATCCATTGCTACCTTTGTGTTCCTTGTCATAATAAATAGTAATGATAAAGATAGGATCAAATGAGTTGATATATATAAGGCATTTAGAATAGTGCCTGGCACATAGTGATCTCTACCTTCGGGTTAGCTTTTATTTTTATTGCAGCTGTTAAGACCTATGTTCTAAGGAAGAAAGAACTTTTTAAGCACAGAGTCAGAAGATTAGATCACACAGAAAAGGACAGATGTATTGGCTACTGTCAATAGTTCTATATGCACATAAAGGAGATAGGGAAGATGTTTACATAGGTTTATTCAGGTGGTGGGTTCTGGGTGGTGTATGGTCCCTCCCTGCTGCCCTTCTCCACCCCCCGATTTTCTGTTTCACAAATTTTCTTATTTAACAACTGTAATTACTCTTACAGATGGGGGAGTTAAGGTATAACATATAGAAAGAGAATTAAGTACACCTAGCTTTGATAAGACGCTTGTGAAACTGACAGTAGTTGCTAGTATGAATGATTCGGTATTTCAGAAGGGCAGTGCGACAAGCCTCAAGACTTTGAAAGAAGGTTCCTACTCTTTGACTTAGTGATTTCGCTTCTAGGACTGTATATTTAGGAAATGATCAGAAAAGGTGCAAGGATATTCTTTATTTATACTATGTAGCCTTACTTATGACAGGAAAATGGCTTGTCAAATGGCTAGATAAGTTGAATAGCAATTTCATAGAGACACTTTGATTATAGCATTAATATAAATTTGGAAATTTTGTTAATTGGTTAAAAACAAATTCAGAGTTGATGGATTTAATCCTAGAAATTTTGTCCTAAACCTTGACATCTTTATATAGTTGTATAAATATACTGTGATATTTAGGAAGACCAAACATGTTTTCTAGCAGTTTGATGTTTTTAATATAGTTATCATGTGTCATGTTTATGTTAATATAATATCTACCACTAAATATTTTGTATCTATACAGGAAGATTATGTGAAATGAGTATATATCTAGGCTGAGTACAAAGTACTCAAATTCCTTTTTATTGTAGAGTTGCTTCTGTCATTTTCTTTTCCTTCATTAATTTCAGATTTGAAATTTTCAAATTCTAGGTTTAAAAAAAGTACTTTATATCCTTAGAAAATTTACTGTTTACTGTGTTAAAGTGATAATTGTCTGTTTCTTCAGTATTCCCCATCTCAATTGCTCAAGCCAGAAACTTGGGAGTTTTAGTACTTCTGGATACCTCATTCTTAACACTGTGTGGATCCAGTTTTTGACCAAGTGATATTTTCAGTATCCACTGATACTACCCTATTCCAGGGAACATTGCCTTTTTCTTAAAGTGTTATAATACCATCATAACTTTCTCAGTCTTTCCTAAGTCAGTTCATTCTTTTTTGTTTTTATTTAATTTTTAAATTATATGGAAGATATGCATATATCATGTTTAACAAGCTAAATATTTCCACAAGAGAGCAAAATATAACAATATCCTGTTGTTTCCACTCTTCCAACCTCCACCTTTGAGCCCTACACCCATCCAGGTCTCTTAACTTTTCTTATTTGGAAGACTTTATATTTGTTTTAAAGATAATATATCTAAATACCTATTGCTTATGAGTTTTCAATTTTGGTTATGATTTATTGACTCTCTACTATGGAAGATGATTTCACTCTATTTTCTCTTCCTCTCACATTTGCACAATTTATTTCCTCCTCTTTTCTTTATAGTTATGTCACAATTTTGACATGAATAAGTAATCATGGCTCAGCTGTTCTTTACAAGTGTAGAGAAAGCTGAAGAATAGTTGATCCGTGATTACTTACTTAAATTTTGTTTTCTTTCAGCTAAATAACTTACTTTAACTTTCTCTGTTTTTGGGCACATGCTCAGTAGTATCCAGTTCTTTGTGATCCCATGATTGTAGCCTGCCAGGCTCCTCTGTCCTTGAGGTTTTCCTGGCAAGAATACTGGAGTGGGCTGCCATTTCCTCCAGGGGATCTTCCCAACCCAGGGTTCGAACCCATGTCTCCTGCATCTCCTGCATTGGCAGGAGTGTTCTTTACCACTGAGCCACCTGGGAATCCCTTTAGCTCTCTCTATGACTTGTCACTAATTTTTCTGCCAGAAGTGAGTGCAGTGAGTGTGTTTTCTCTGTGTTCAAACATTCCAGATAATGTTTCATCTTTCAGAGATGTCTGTCTTGGAATTTCCGTCCTTGCTATTTACCATCTGGACTATCGTTCTTATGGTCTGCTCTTAGCTTTGTCTCAGAATCTCCCTTTCCTCTTAATCTGGGAATTTCCAGTATTTTCTTTCGGCCTTGGTTCTGTGGTTTCCTGGATCTTCTCTCCCTTTTTCTGACTTTGCTAGTTTGTTTTGATGGAAGACATATTCTTGCATCACAGATGCAAGCTCTGTGAGAATAGGTGCATAAAAGGAAGATTCCCCGAGACTTTCTGAAAATGTCTGTGATACACCTTCATACTTAATTGATTCTTTTGTTGAATATAGAATTCTAGGATTTTGAAGGCTTTGTTTCAGTTGTCTTCTATCTTCTAGGGTTGCTGTTGAAATACCTGATACCTTCTGATCCCTTTTTTTCTGTATGTTATCTGTTTTTGTTTTGTTTTTGAATTGACAGATTTTATGATTTCTTTGTCTCCAGTGTGCTACAGGTTTTTGATGCAAGGCCTTGATTTGAGTATTTTTTTTAATCTTTTATAATGGACATTAGACATGTCTTGTCCTTTAGATTCAGGAGACATTTTCTTGAATTAGCATTTTTTTCAATAAGTTACTTTCCTCTATTCTCTCTGTATTCTCTTAGAATTATTTTTATTATTCAGAAGTTGACTCTAGTGGACTCTTCTAATTAACATACTATTTTTGCCCCCATATTTAGCTTATTGTTTAAAAGGTATTATCACCTTTATCTTTCCTGATTTTTAACAGTTCTTTTATTATATTTTTCATGTCCAAGAGTTTTATTTGGTTCTCTGAATCTTTCTGGTTTGTACCCTTCTATTTTTTCTGTTTAATGGGAGCAATATCTAGCTGGAAGTAATAATTACATGGTTTTACCCTTTTCTCCAGAGAAGGTGATGGCACCCCACTCCAGTACTCTTGCCTGGAAAATCCCATGGATGGTGGGAGCCTGGTGGGCTACAATCCATGGGGTCGCTAAGAGTCGGACACGACTGAGTGACTTCACTTTCACTTTTCACTTTCATGCATTGGAGAAGGAAATGGCAACCCACTCCAGTGTTCTTGCCTGGAGAATCCCACGGACGGGGGAGCCTGGTGGGCTGCCGTCTCAGGGGTCGCACAGAGTCGGACATGACTGAAGTGACTTAGCAGCACCCTTTTCTCAGTTTTCTTTTTTCTCCACCCTAACTCTGTGTCCTCAGAATTCTTCTTTCCTATGGATTATGTCTCTTTCTGGCCATGGTGGTTGTATTACAGCAGGGATCCTAACCTGTTTTGACCCTTGAACCCCTTTGGAAAACTGAAGCTTCTGGAGCTGAACCCTTACTTAAAATCCAAGAAAATCAGTTCTAATAACATATACCTATCAAAATATTTTTTAAAAACTGTCCTATGGCTATATATGTGCCGCTTTGTTAACATATTAAGTATCTAGAGGTGCTGAGATTATAACTTCAAAGCAGTGATGAGTGTAAATGATGTTTTTGAGATATCTGTACCAACCGTACTGTGATATGAAAATATCTGTGTTTTTATTAGTGATAGATAAGTCACATATATTGCCAGTTCTTCTACAGTCGGTAGCCTACATGTATAATTAAAAGCAGTGTCATTTCAGTTGGAGGTTAGTGTAAAACAAAATTTTAATTTTTTTTTTTTTATTTTACATCTAAGTTCTTGAGCTCTTTGAATTCTATTGATAGATCTATGGGGAATCAAACATCCCCTTTTAGGGGTTTCTTTAAATGCCTGGGGTCATTGGCTTTCAGCTCAAAAGATTGAGGTTACTAGAAAGTTGATTGGAAGCTGTGAATGATTGACTGGGACTTGGCAACAAGTAGGCTTCACTTTAGGTTGTGGGATGCTCATCTTTCATTATTTGTAGATTTTCCTCTTGGGATTCAAATCTCTTCAAAGAAGAACCTACATTCTGCATATGGAGTATAGATCTAGTTATCTATGTTCATATGGATAAGTAATTGTGCCCACTTGTATTCTTGTAAAATTTGTTTTTGTGATTTACCTGAATGGTTATACTGTTAAATATGTTCCTATTAAATAAAACAATTCTGGGAAAGTACACAAACTGTCTTTAATGCTTTTAAACCATTAATGTAACAAGAAAACTGGGCTTTTTCATGAATTTATATTTAATTTTTCAGGAGCTTTCAAGTTGTGGATGGAATAAAAAAGAAAAATACAGTTCTGCACCAAATGCAGTTGCCTTCACAAGAAGATTTAATCATGTGAGTTGCTTATAAAATTTTGATGTTTAGTTTCTGAAATTCAATTCCTCAGTATGTAATTTTTCATTAAGAAATAATTTAAGTTTTTACATCAGTTCTAGAGCATTTTCAACCAATATCTCTTCAGTGTCTTTCCATATAATCTTTTTTTCTTTTTCCTTCTGTAATTCCTATTGAAAATTTACTGGAACTTTATGTTCTTTCCTACTTGTGTCTTAACCTGTCATATTTTACATCTATCCCTTTGTGCTCCATTCTGTGTTATTTACTCAGATTTGTATTTCAGTTCACTAAAATAATTCTCTTCAGATGTGTTAAATCTGCTTCAAATCTATGTACTTTTTTTTACACTAATATCATTCTCCCCCTTTTTTTTTTCAATTGCTTAAGTCATCTTCAACTTTTTATTTTGTTTTATTACAAGGTGTATTAAATCCCACATCCCTAAGCTCTTGAGAGGAAATCTGCCCATGGCAGCTGCCCTACCCTTTCCTTTTTTGCCTTTATTTCCTTTATTTTTGGCCTCAAGTGAAATCTTTTCTTTTCAAGTTAGTCACGTGCAGTGCTTAGTCAGTCAGTTGTGTCTGACTCTTTGCAGCCCCATGAAGTATAGCCCACCAGGCTCCTCTGTCCATGGAGATTCTCCAGGCAAGAATATTAGAATGGGTTGCCGGGCCCTCCTCCAGGGGATCTTCCCAACCCAGGGATCAAATCCAGGTCTTCCGCATTGCAGCTAGATTCTTTACCGTCTGAGCCACAGGGAAGCCCAAAATTACTGGAGTGGGTAGCCTATCCCTTCTCCAGGGCATCTTTCCAACCCAAGAATCAAACCGGGGTCTCCTGCATTGCAGGCAGATTCTTTACCAGCTGAGCTACCAGGGAAGCCTACTTTTTAAAAAATGGTTGTCTTTAACTCAGCATTTCTAGGGGTTTATCAGATCAGATCAGATCAGATCAGTCGCTCAGTCGTGTCCGACTCTTTGCGACCCCATGAATCGCAGCATGCCAGGCCTCCCTGTCCATCACCAACTCCAGGAGTTCACTCAGACTCACATCCATCAAGTCAGTGATGCCATCCAGCCATCTCATCCTCTGTCATCCCCTTCTCTTCTTGCCCCCAATCCCTCCCAGCATCAGAGTCTTTTCCAGTGAGTCAACTCTTCGCATGAGGTGGCCAAAGTACTGGAGTTTCAGCTTTAGCATCATTCCTTCCAAAGAAATCCCAGGGCTAATCTCCTTCAGAATGGACTGGTTGGATCTCCTTGCAGTCCAAGGGACTCTCAAGAGTCTTCTCCAACACCACAGTTCAAAGCAAATAGTATATCTCAAGTTATTTGGTTCACCGCATTACCTAAAATGGGAGTCCGTTAGTATTTGTTTTTTTCAGTTAGAGTAAACCATTAGTAAGGAACCTACAGCAAACATGTCTTATACTGAGTTGCTTATTTAAACTATATGGCAGTTGTTTTAAATTTTTTCTGGAGTGGTCAGGATTTATCATCATGGTAAACTTTTTTCTTTGCCAACAAAAACATTGTCACAATACCCACAAATTTGACTTTAGATTTTTAAACACTAATATTATTCTTAAGTAAGTCAAAAGATTGTTAGGGTCAAATATGTGTACCAAAAGCTTTTACACTTAATCAAGATTACAGTTGATCTGTAATAAAATTCATTACTTAGTTATTCCATTATTCTGTTATTTTCTCTTAGAAGTGTGATGGGAAATCTGAAATAGCAAATTACAAAAGAAGTTGCAAAGAGACTTTTTTTCTTTTTTTTTTTCTTTCGTGACCCCATAGACAGCAGCCCACCAGGCTCCACCGTCCCTGGGATTCTCCAGGCAAGAACACTGGAGTGGGTTGCCATTTCCTTCTCCAGAGACTTTTATTTTTAAAATGAGTTTCTTGTAGATAGCATATAGTTGAGTCCTCCTTTTTTTTTTTTTTTTTTTTTTTTTTGCCCCATCTGACACAATTTTAGCAGGAAGTTGCTAAAATAAAATCATTACTGTTTGAAAGAAGACAACAAAATCCACAGTCTCTATAACATTATCCATAATGATGACTATACAATTGAAAAAATTACCAGACACACAAAGAAAAAGAAAAAGTTGACTGAGTATTAAGAGAAAAAGCATTAAACTCCAGGAGTTGGTGATGGACAGGTAAGCCTGGCATTCTACAGTCCATGGGGTCGCAAAGAGTTGGACATGACATGCAACTGAACTGACTGACGGACTGAGTTAACTCAGCAGGGCTCAAACTCTAAATTCTCTTTCTTGTTGGAGAATAGATCGGTTCTTTCCAGATGTTGTCTTTATCTGGGCTTCTTAAAGTTTTCCCTGCACATGCACAGTTCCGAGGTCAACTGGAGATTTGGATCAAGTTTTTATATAGATTTGGGGGACTTTTCTTACCTTTCCAGAATGTCACCCCTTATTGTCTAGCCAGTTGTTCTCTGACTCTTGAAGCCATCAAGACTGTGGCCTTCTCTAAAATTCTCGGTGCACCACCTTGTAACTCTGAATGTCCTCAGACACTTAACTTTATAAGTGCAAATCTCATCCAGTGCATCTTACTTCTTTCAAAGGTCTTTTCTCCAATTTATGCCTTCTTTTGGTTCCTCTCTTGTGCTTTTAAATACTGTTTTTATAATTTGTAATTATAATCAGAGGAGCATTTCCAGAGATACCTGCTTCTCCACATTACCAGAGATGGAACTCTCTCACATCTTTTTAAAACTATGCTTTTTTAATTGATAATCAAAACACTAGCACACATTGCCAGAAAACTGAAAAAATGTAGAAATGTATGAAAAGCTGGGGGGTAGGTGCAGAATCACTCAGAGATGACTGTTACTAATATTTTAGTATATATTCTTCCATTCTTTATTTTTTTCTTAATCTAATAGAAATCATGTTGTACATATAATTTACAGTTCTGTTGTCTTAACATATCATGAAATGTTACTGTATCATATTGATAAAATCACTGAAAACATTTTAAGTATCTGTATAGTCTCCTGTGACTTGACTCTATCAAAATTTTAATATTCATTCTATTTTGGCTATTTCTTTGGTCACTTTTATTTATGCCTTCTGGCCAGTGGCTTTCTGATTTTTTTTTTTGGTGGGGGCGGAAAGGTTGTCTAAATTTTTTTTAAATGTTACCTTTAGATAATTGGAAATTTGATTAATTAGAAATTAATGTTTTTAGAAATGATATTAATTTTAGGTTATGTTTATAGAAAGACTCCTTTTTGAAAATGTTGATAGATGCTATCATATATTGTCTGTGATTTGCTTCACAGTATTAATGGAGCATTTGAGAGTGGGATGAGAGTAGAAGTGAGAAAACTTGGCCATAACTTGGTTGTTGAAGCTGGTTGATGTGTACTGGGGAGTTCATTATTATTATGTTTAGTTCAGTATACGTTTGAAGATTTCCATGATAAAAAGTTAGGAAATTATCTTTAAAGCTTAACAAATGTTTGGCTATAAATAAAAGGTTTTCATAACACTTTTATATGATTATAAAAGCTTGAATAAAGCAGCTACAGTTAGAAATAACCTCTGAATAAAAGTTTTCTAAGATTTACTTTTTAATGAAATACTTGACTCATTCCTAAAATACTTTAAATGTTTGTTTGAATCTTCTGAAACTGCCGATTCTGGCCTACGGAACTGGCAGGTTCATATCGTTAATCTAATGTATATTAGGAAGTATTATAATAAAACAACTGTGAATTCACCACCTAAACTAAGAATATTACCAAAACTATTGAAGCATTTTATATGTTCTCTGCTCTGTCCTCACTAAAAGGGTAACTATTATCTGAAAAAAATTTTCTCTTTTGTCTTTTCTTAATTTGATTTAAAAAAGTTTAACTCTTGTTATAATTCCTATATGAGTAGATTTACCAGAAAAAGTTGTGCCCCTAAACAACATATTGTATATCTTGCTTTTCATCTTTGTAAAACATATCATCAGACTATATACAGACTTCTGTGGTTGGTTTTTTTCACTTGTATTTCTCTGCTGTATCCATGATAATGTATATAGTGCTTATTCATTGATTTTCAGTGCTATCTTCTAGCATTTCATTGTATGAATGTATCAGAAAGAATTCATCATTCTTTTGAGGGTAGACTAATTTTGAGGGTGGACTAATGTGTCTCCTAATTTTTTGCTGTTGTGAAGAATGTTGCTATGAATATTCTAAGAGTTTGGGTGCGTACGTGCAGTAGTTTCTCTAATTGGTGGCTTTCAAACATTTTTTGCTATGACCCACAATAATATAAAATATTTTTACATTGTAACTGAATATACAAACTAAAGTTTTCTGAAATAATACTTACCTGTATTGGACAATATGTACTTTGGTCTTTGCTAAAAAAAAAAAATTGCTGCTTAAACTTACTAAATTGATTACCATAAAATAAGGGGAAAACACTGATTTGTTTGAAAAATGTGTTCCTAAATACAAAATTTGTGTCAGAGAGAGTATATCCATGTTTAACTACATAAGACAATATATATTTTTAAAAATGATTGTACCAGTTTGCTTTGAGCTTTCATCACTGTGTATCCTTATCAGCACTTGGTGTCATTAAACTTTGAAATCTAATTGATGTAAAATGACTCAACTTTTATTTTAATTCATTTAAATATTTACTAAGCTCCTACTATGTCCTGAATATTGGTCTTGATGTTGGGGATATATTAGTGAATAAGGAAAACAGAGATCATTCTCTTCATGGACTTTTTCATTCAGTTCTTCCTAATTTTACTTTTACTTTTTTTTTTTTTTTTTTCGTTTTCAGACGTTCTGTCATTTTCAGATTTCTCTGGTCATGTGTATTATTCTCTTATTTTTTACTTTAAACTGTTTATTGTAAAATAAAGCATGGATACAAAAAGAACCCACAAATCAAACATATGGTTTAATGAAAGTTTGGGAACTACCCTAGAAACCCCTCCATGTGCCTTCATCCCAGTTCACAGCCTTTCTTCCTCCAACAATAAGTACTGTCCTGACTTTTATAGCACTCACTGTCATGTATTTATTTTTATAGTTTTTATCACATAAATATGGATCCCTAACTTAGCCTGGCCAGTTTTTTTAATTTGTTAAATGTTTGCGACTTTTTAATTTGCAATTTCTCCCTTTATCCTTTTCTCTTCCTTACTATTTCCTGTGGAAGAACCTCTAGAGTCTCCCATAGTCTCCCATAGTCTATATTGCATTTTGTGTAGTATATGTTCTATGTTCTCTGGAAATTAGCTGCTAATTCCAAAGGTTCAGTTGGGTTCAGTGCCTTTGGCAAGAGTCTGGGTTGTATGGGGTTTCTTCATCAGATCTTTTCTGTGATATTAGTAGATACATTAGATATTAGATATAAAGAAATATTTTTAGTGGGGATAATTTTATAGAGATATTTTTCCCTCATCTAGTATTTGCATACCTAGAGATTCCATTTCATACAGGTAAGAAAGAATAAGTATTTGATTTTTCTTGCTGTATTTAGCGGTTTTCAAGATAATGAATTGGTGTTCTGTCATCATTTAACAATGACAGAGTAGTTTTTAATTTTTTAATTTTATTTTAAACTCATAAATGTAAACATATATGATGTGAATCAGTATTTTCATTGCCATTATTATCATTATTGAAACTCATATTATCCTGTCATTGGCCAACAGGAGCCTCTTCAGGTTGGCTTTCATGACCTTTCTCATGACCCTTGTAATCTTGAACAGTTTCTTTGCTTTTGTTTGCAAAGACGTTGCATGTTCATTTTGTCCATTACCAGCTCTCTGCCTGGAATCAGCATTTCTTTAACAAATGTTGGTTTCTCATAGTAGGAAATGGACCTAGTTGCTAAAAATGCTCATTGCTATTAGAGTGACCATAATTTCTAGGCTTTTTTAGCAGATATAGCTAGGATATCTATATGTCATATACACACACATATATATACCAACTACTTGAAGATAAAATATTTCATAAATTCATACTAGTACTTCTAATTCAAATTCAAGATCAGAGTTTTACTTAATCTCTTCCATATTATATCTGTATATCCTTTCTTCCACACCTGCAACCTGGTTTTTCATAAATTTGGGGTGTGATACAGTATCCTACAAGTTACTCATTTGCCTTAACCTACATAAACAAATAACAGTCTCAGAATAGCAATACTAATGCCTTTAAACAGTTATGTACATATTTTTGCAAATGTTGTATTTCTTTTATAGTAAATAGTATATAGTGTCTGGGCATATAGGCATTATATAATGTACTCTCCTTCTTTTAACCCTTATCATTCTTATTTCTGTGCATGTGTGTATTTAATGGTCACTGTCTTTCTAATGTTGGTATTTCTCTAGTCATTTGATTCTCTGAAGCCTGTTCTCCAGGCATTTACTCAGGAAGGGCTCATTGGAACAATAATTCTTGAGTTCTTACACATTGATAAGTTTGCCTGTCCTTTGTATGAAATTTTCTTTCCTTGATAATATTTGATGTAGTACTCCATTTTTTTTTTCTGGCAAAGTGTTGCTATTAAAAAGTCTGATGATAATTAAATTTTCTTTTCCTTAAAAATCACTTTCTCTTTTCTTAGCCTAAAGATTTTTCTCTTTTAAGTCCAGTAATTTCATTAAACTGTGTCTTGCTGTTGATCATTCTGGGGCAGTATTATCAGGTGTGATTGGCTTTAGATGGGACTGTGAATTGGGAAGCACCTACACTTAGCCTTTCAGTCATGGAGGTCTCAGGGTAGCTGGACTTCTTACGTGGTAGTTTAGGAATCCCATAGAGAATGTTCCAACAATCAAGGCATGGGCTGCATGCTCTTTTATGACCTTGTCACGGAAGTCAGTATCAGTTTTGTTAATTTTCTATTCCTTTAAGCAGTCATGAGCTTGTCTAGGTTCGATGAGAGGTGACGTATACCCCCAACTTTCAGTGTGAGGAGTGACAAAGAGTTTGTGGCCATGTTTTTAAATTACCATAGTATTTGTCTTAAAATTTGACATTAAATTTATTAAGTCAGTGATCATGAAGTTTAGATTGAATCATAATTAATATTTTCTAATAAGGTTGTTGTTGGGCTTCCCTGGTGGCTCAGTTGGTAAAGAATCCACCTGCAATGCCCAGGGAAACCTGGGTTCAATCCCTAAGTTGGGAAGATCCTGGGGAGGAGGGTGTGGCAACCCACTCCAGTATACTTGCCTGGAGAATCCCCATGGACAGAGGAGGCTGGCGGGCTGCAGTCCACGGGGTTGCAAAGAGTTGGAAACGATTGAGCGACTAAGCACAGGACAGCACAAGGTTGTTGTTAAAATAACCTTAACTTTAGATACATTTTAGAAGTAAAATTTATTAGAATCAGGGATAATTATTGTCATTAGTAGCTCAAATATAGTAACAAATATAAAGATGTCTTTGTAAAATATATTCATTTTACATTTACATATACACTTTAAAATATACAAATTTTGACAGTCTGTTTATAGATGAAAGTTGCAAATAAATTCTGAAATATTTCTCAGAAGAAAAGGTGGCAGTGGCTTTATTTTTGCACTGAGATTTCTAACTACATCCTACTTTTAGATTTGTATAATTTTGAACCAACTGATAGTGCTTTGATTTTGCTTTTATAGTACATGAATTGAAATACGTTATATAAAAAATGTATATTACATACATATTACTCTGTGTCATATGATAAGCACACTATTTTCACCAGAGCATTTTAATAATGTTACAGACCCATCCTGCCTTATGATGAATGATGTTTATTGTTTTTTAAAAGAAATTTTGAAGATGGTTTCATTGAATTAGAAAGCATTACATAATTGTTAAAAATACAATCTTGATTTTAGAATGACTTAGATATATTTTTCTTTAAGTAGTTTTATATTTTATCCTATTCATATCAGGAAAACCATACTTGAGATTCTTTACATTTAGGATTCTACTCCATGTAAATAAATGGCAGCATGGGATTATACAGACACAGAAAAACATACTGTAAGTAGCATGTTTTACAGAGTCTGATCTTAGAGCTTATCTAATTCTGCCAGAGTGTTATAAAATACAGCAAAAAACACTTGTATACTGCCGGGGTCCAGCCCCGGCTGATCCAGGGTATTCGAAGGAGAGACGGCTAGGCGACCTATTCAAATGTTAATTAGAGATAATAAAGAGTAATAGAATGAGGATAGCTCAGTAGGAAAATTCAGTGGAGAAAAGAAGCTGAATGGCTTGGTTTACGCGGAAAATCAATATAACCCGTGACACCAGGTTAGCTCTGACCACGGAGGCCGCAGGCGCCCTCTCGAATAGCGGAAGGTGCCCCACCTTAGACACCTTCTCGAGTGGGTCTTAGAAGCCCAGGCAAATAAATGGTCACAGAGGATATCCGCGCTCCAGATGGACACTCAGCTGGAAGTTAAAGGGAAGAATGACATGGGGAGACCAAGCGTTGGTGAGCAAGGCCCATAGCTTTATTTTCAACAGGGGCTTCTATACCCTAAGTTACACATAGAGGATAATAGGGGATGCAAAGTCATCAGTCTTTGATGCTTATCAAAAACCAAGGTTTCCTTCCTGCAAATTTATCGTATACAAATGGTTTAGGTGATTTACATCATCTTCTGGCCAGAGGCCTATTAACATTTTATGACTCTTGACAAGGACTTATCAACAAAGACTTATTTTCTCTAAGAGTAATTATTTTAAGGTTTGGCGCCATCTTCCGAAAATAAGATTACGTTCCTATAGGGTGGATGTGTAATGGGCTTACAAAGGAAAGAATTTATTACCTTAAGTGTCTAAAGTTACTAACGCCGAGGCCACTACTTATTTTTTCTACATACCAACTATATTAATTAATACACATTCAAGGATACAATTCAGGGGATGTGAAAACTTGGCAACAAACATTGGCTCATCAATGAAATCTTTTACTAGTTTTATTCTGACAGTTTCTAACTCTCTGAGAGGCTCTAAGCTATTTGAATATCTTAGGCTTCCCGTGCCTCTCGAGGCTGGGAGACTGTAAACAATTGTATGCATAGCTGTAGGAGTCCGGGTAAGCTTGTCAGGCGAGTTAGAGAGCCATCTGAGGGGTTTGGATTTAAACACTCCTAATTGCCCAGGAACTTTATTAATTGGAGCTGTAAGTTAACTCTTTGACAGAGAGAGTGAGATGGTGGTGGGGAACAGCCCCCAGTAAAGTCAGAGGTGAGAGCATAAAGCAATAAAGTAGGCAGACTCTGGTTTTTTGGGGGTAGATGCTCGAGAATATCCGGGGGCACTCCCGAGGCTCGATCCCGCCTTTGCATATGCCGAGCCTCCTTCCTCATGACCTTTGTCACGAGTGGAATGTCTCTCGCCGGCTCCCGGCAGTATACTGTTCTTGTTGCATCATTCTGGTTTTATTGCTTTCTCTTTTCCTTCAAATTTTACATTCGCTTTTATAGATGAAAAATCATTATGATGTTTTTATGTGTCTGTACGAATGTGTGTATATGTTTCCCTGATGGCTCAGTGGTAAAGAATCTGCCTGCCAATGCAAGAGACGTGGGTTCAATCCCTAGGTTGGCAAGATCCCCTGGAGAAGGAAGTGGCAACCCACGCCAGTAGTCTTGACTGGGAAATCCTATGGACAAAGGAGCCTGGTGGGCTACAGTCACAGAGAGCTCAAGGACTCACACACAAACAAATACTCATGTCTATATCTGTCTGTCTATATATGTGTATGAAGTATGTGCAACATTTGAAGAGTTATGTCCTGGTGATGAGTCAGGGCCAAGAGAAAGTATTTTTACACAATTCTCAGTGGTTCATCAGGTAGCTCTTGTCATTCTTTGATCCTGTAAGTAAAGAATCTTACCATTCACCTATTTTTATTTTTTATTTGCAGGTAAGCTTTTGGGTTGTTAGAGAGATTCTTCATGCTCAGACATTAAAAATTAGAGCAGAAGTTTTGAGCCACTATATTAAAACTGCTAAGGTGAGATAAACTTGTGCTTGTTTTTTAATTCAGTCGTTTACGATGCTTGTGAGCAAGTATTTGCCTGTGTCACTAGAGTCACTATTTATTGACGCTGGAAAATAAGGCCTACTGATTAACGTGAGTTAATTTTTTAAATTGCCTGTCTGTTTCGTTTGCCTTTTCTTCTGTTCCTCCTATCTTCCTCCCCTTTCTTTTATACTTTTCCTCTCTTTCTCGAGAAGCTGAATTGTATTTGGGCAGAGGTCAGATTATGATGAAGTTTAATAGTTATAAAATAGTTTGGTATATTCTGCAGATGACTAAAAAAGCCTTACAGGATTGAGTGAGGAAATACATATCAGTTATTTGCCTTTAAAATAGATTATTCTGCCAACCATGTGGAGAATAAGACTTAATTTTAAAAGAACAGTATAAATGAGGGTGTTAACCAAATACGTTAAGTAACATAGATAATAGATGCAGCAGGAGAAATAGAACATGGATTTCAAAGACAGTTAAAATTTAGATAGGAAGATGGAATAGGACATTCCACAAGAGGTTACAGAATTTTACTAAAATTTGTAACAACTCCAGATTTATGTCAAGTTGACTGAAAAGAGGTATAATGGTAGCCACATTCGTTATTCTAATAATAAATACATAACATATCTCACCTGTGAATGAAGGAAGATGGAATAAATTGAGGATACGATTTTTACAATTGTAAATTATTGTGATCATTGTAAGTCATAACTCTTCCGTCGTTTCCTTGAGCATCTGGGAGCAATTGTATTCTAACATTCTGTGGCACTAGGTGGCAGAGCTAGCCTTCTTAAAAGTTGTTATTTTTTCAGAAGTGTCATAAAATTTTAAAAAGCGTTCTTTGTGATATGTTAAAGATTTGATTTTAGCTAGTAGAATCCATGTCTTTTCTCCATAGATCCTGAATTTTCATTATTGTTTTCTGGTGTTTTTGTTAGTTTTTTTCTTTTTTTTATGAATGTTCCACTCAAAACCACCAAATCCATTAAACCTGTCATTATTCTCATCAAATAATCATTTAATTCCAGTTCAGACTCATACTTTGAGTTATTTCTGATAGTGCTTACTTTTACCCCAAGGTCTAAATTCATAATTTTTTTGTCCATTACTGTCTCTTGAACCCCACTGGGGACTCTGCCTTCTATTTTGTTTCTTATAAAACAGGCAAGTCTTTCTCTTCTTTTAGTAGATGTTTCACTTAGGGTCTATAGAGTCAGAAAAAACCCACACATGTAAATGTATAACATGTATAAAAAGGTTTAAGAAATTATCTCATGTGACTGAGTTGGGGAGAGGCTGGCAAATTTGAAGTCCATAGGGCCAGTAGACAGGCTAGAGACTTAGGAAGGAGTTTCTGGATTTTTGCTGTTATCAATACCACTACTTACACAGCATTCTTGTGTAAATTCAAGATGGGGAACACATGTATACCTGTGGCAGATTCATTTCGATATTTGGCAAAACTAACACAATATTGTAAAGTTTAAAAATAAAATAAAATTTAAAAAATAAATAAATAAAAATTTCAAAACAAAAAAATAAATTGGCAGCTGGCACTATTTGAGTCAAAAAAAAAAAAATACTAGAAATATAGAGAGAAAAGACAAATTACCTTCAAAGAAATGACAGTGAGACCAATAGCTTTCATTGAATCTGATGAGAATGAACATTTTTGTGTTTTGGCTGTTTATGTTTTTCTCTCCTGAAATGTCTGCTCGAGATCTTTTTTGAACAGTATTCTGTTACAGTGTTGGTCTTTGACTTTTATAGTTTAATAAATATAATCCCAGATGCTAAAGTTTTTTGCTATATTCTTTGCATACATCTTCGTATTTGTGACCTATATTACAACTCTTTTCCTGTTGTCTTTTGATACAGATGCTCTTTAATAGTCAAATATATTAATCTTTAACTTTTATTGTCTTATTTATTGTCTTATGCCTAAAAGACTATCTCATTTAAATCTTACTCTAACTCTGAAAATGTCAAAGATTTTCTCACACATTACTCTTCTATAGCTTTGATTTTGGTAGTTAATTCTTAAATTTTAGATATAATACATGTAATTATGGATTCCAGTTCATATTTTTCCATATGAATAATCATTCTGGCACCATTTTAAAATCTTTTTTAAAGCTCTCTTTATTTTATCTGGAAGCATCTTTCTGTCACCCTTGTTCTTGAAAAATGAGATTCCAAATTCATGATTCATTTTTTTATTTACTTTGCTTGGGATTTCTTGAGCTTACTCACCCTGGGAATGTCTTTCAGTAATTTGGGAAAATAATCCACCATTATCTCTCATAGGCTACCCACTCCAGCATTCTTGGGCTTCCCTTGTGGCCCCGCTGGTAAAGAATCTGCCTGCAGTGTGGGAGACCTGGGTTTCATCCCTAAGTTGGGAAGATCCCCTGGAGAAGGGAAAGGCTACCCACTCCAGTATTCTGGCCTGGAGAATTCCATGAATTGTATAGTCCGTGGAGTCGCAAAGAGTCGGACACAACTGACCAGCTTTCACTTTCACCTCTCATATTGTTTCTATCCCATTATTTATCATGTCCTTCTGTAGCTCCATTTAGATAAATATTAGCCTTTTTCCCCTCTACCTTTTATGTCTTTTTAACCTTTATTTCACATTTTTAAAAAGACTCCTTAGCTTTTGTGTTGCTTTTTGGACAGTGCCTTCCTTTTCATTTCATTCACAGCCAGTACCTGATGTTGTTCTCCATTTGTGAATTCTTGTTTCATTTTCTTTTTCTTATTTTTCCTCTGAGGCACTTTGTTTGTATGAATTTGCATCCCTAGTTTTTATGAATCTACATCCCTAGGAAAAGAAAAAGAATCCAAGGATTTTCTCTCCTGTGTTTTTGTCTTGCTTCTTCCTGGTCCATGAGGACAGCTGAAGTTGTCAGTACAATAAAACCAAACTGATGGGATGGGAGCAGGTTGTTCTGCCATTTTTCTAGTAATAGATCTTGAGTCACACATCAAATCTGGGGCTGATCCCTCCACACCTACTGAGCCTGGCTGTGAGGTTCACAACAATTTCCTCAGCCCTGTGATCATCAGTGATTTCAAATGCACTAATGTAACCATGCTTTATCATCACAGTTAGAAACCTCATGATGACTTTGGAGCACAGCCTAATAAGCACCTGGCTTTGCCTCTCTTTTCAGCGTTGTTGATACTCGAGAGAGCATCAGCCAAGACATTCATGCACCCCATTATGGTGGCACAGAAAGATGGCAGAAAGAGTCCTTATTTTTCCCTTCCCCTTTTTTATTTTTTTAAACTTGAGTTCATATTTCTTGAAATTTTATGGGAGTTCTTTCAGACCAGAATTAAGGTGGTATTAGTTAGAGTTCATCAAAAGAATAGAACCCCTCGCCTTTCCTTGGTTCTCATATTCAAAACAGGCAATTTTTGTCTTGGAGTTTCTTGATGACTAAGGACAGTTTTACATGCTAAGACGTTTGAGGTGTAAACATCTGATAGTTTGAAGAAATCTGAGCAATTAGCAATAATTTGACAAAAGTAGATGATCTCTTGGTAAAGTGATAGAACCTAGCATTAGCATGCATGCACAGCATCATATGGGATTCTTCTGCATGGAGGCTAGAAAAAGCAACATCTAGTGTTGGGAGGCAGGTAGATGTCCCAGCATGAACAAGGAACAAAGGAATGGGGATTCAGGTGGGAGGAAGCCAGAAACTGAGGAGGGCTGTGAAAAGCAAGCTTGAACCCTAGCCCTGGAATGTTAGGGGTTCTGCTGCTGCTGCTGCTAAGTCGCTTCAGTTGTGTCCAACTCTGTGCGACCCTAAACACAGACAGGGCACAGGCCAGGCTCCTCTGTCCATAGGATTCTCCAGGCAAGAATACTGGAGTGGGTTGCCATTTCCTTCTCCCATTAGTGAACCTGCTGCTACTGCTGCTGCGAAGTTGCTTCAGTCATGTCCAACTCTGTGCGACCCCATAGATGGAAGCCCACCAGGCTCCCCCGTCCCTGGGATTCTCCAGGCAAGAACAATGGAGTGGGTTGCCATTTCCTTCTCCAATGCATGAAAGTGAAAAGTGAAAGGGAAGTCGCTCAGTCGTGTCCAACTCTTAGCGACCCCATGGACTGCAGCCTACTGGGCTCCTCTATCCATGGGATTTTCCAGGCAAGAGTACTGGACTGGGGTGCCATTGCCTTCATCTACGGGGCAGGGGTACCTGAGTAGGACACAAATCAAGATCCTGGGCACAGGCCTTTCTTTGAACTTGGATCATAAAGCAGAACTAGTAATAGTTCAGTATAAGAAAGGAAACTGCCTACTAGAAACAAGGATGCATACCAGATAACTCTGATACTGAGCCATAACTTTGGTTTTCTTAATGGATTAGACAACTGGAGGTAGATGTATTCCCAGAGCTAGGAGGGAGTTCTGTGTGGGCCAAAAATCAGCTTACTGTAAACACAGTGGATACCCTAAAAACAAATCTCAACAATGAGGGTAATAAGTATGCTACAAGAACCACCAGTTGCCTAAACTGTATTTGTCTTCAAGTTGTCTTGTATTCATGCTATTTATTTTTCGTCTCTCCTCCCCCTTGTTCTTAAATCTTCCAGAAGCTGTATGAGCTGAATAACCTTCATGCACTTATGGCGGTGGTTTCTGGCTTACAGAGTGCCCCAATTTTCAGATTGACTAAAACATGGGCGGTGAGTAATCTTCCTTAGTTAATGATAGGTTAGACTTCCTGTTGGAAGTGAAGATGTTTTAGTTCCTTTTGTAGTTCTTAGTAAAGTTAATATTATAATAATAGATAAGGATTTTTTAATTAGTTTGTACTCTGTTCTTTGAAACCTACATTTTTTCCTCTCCCCTTAAATAAGTATTTCATGAGGCTTGTTAGGTATTTTGAGCTAAAACCAACTTGGTGCTTGGTTTCTGCTCTTTAGGAAATAATTTTTGTAGAACTTTTTAAAACATCTTTGACAATATAGCATTTCAAGTTTACTGATGGGAAACTGTAAATGTGAAAATAAATTGCATTTAATCATATACAGATTATGCTTTTGGAAAATTTGAGAAAGATATAAATTGTTAAGTTGCCCCCAAAATTTACTGATTCAGATTTCCATTACAATATTTTTACTCAGTAAACTCTTGGGTTTTTTTCCTTAGGAATAAAGGAAAATCTGATAGTTAACAGGGAAGTAGGCAGTGTTTCTGTGCACATTGTGATATTATGCTAATCATACTTGGTTCTATTTAACAGGGTCAGAGTGTGAGGTTTTACTTTTGCAAATTTGTGTATTTTTATGGTTGATCAATGTGATACTGGCCTCAAGCTTGCTGGGTATTTTTCATTTAGGTTTTATAGAACTGAAACTTTAGATTCAGTTAAATCTGTTCATATTAATACTGTTCTTTAATGTTAAAGAGGAATGGTTTTGTTTACTACATTTTGTGCAGAGGGTTAGTGTGTTCTTACTGTCCTGGAATAAAGACTTGACTAACTTTATCACAGTTTTTTACTTACTAAAATATAATTTTGTGTTTAATTAGCCTGCTGTTCTCACTTTTCATAGTGTCTGAAGAGACAGATGTTTCTCATACTGGAAAAACATTAGTATGGAAGAGCTTATGATCTTCTTTATATTTCATTTGTATTTTAGAAACACCTGAGTGAACAGTTTTCCTACTCTAAAAATTATTTTTAATAATGATGACCTAATTCTCTTTTATTAAAATTTTAATTTAATGAGGGAATGGAAGTGATTATAAATATACAGTCATGAATTCCGTCTTTGAAGTTTTAGGGAAAAGAAATTGTACTCTGGTTTATATTGTGGTTTAGAAACAAGATACATTTCCCTCAAGTTAATTTTGTTTCCTTGAAGTTATTTTCATTGTCTCTGTCTCATGTCTTGCATCGAAAATAGTTTTGTTTAAATTAGTAACAGCTCCATTATTAATCTGAATAAAATTTTTGGTGTTCATGTTAAACTTGAAAATATTCCACAGTTTTGCTAGGTACTAATTGTTTGACGTGCATAGTGGATGATATAGACAAAGTCCTGTTCTTATAGAGCTAACATTCTACTGGGAAAAGATAAGCTGTAAATATATAAATGATATATCATAAATAATGATGAATGCTCTGTAGAAAAATAAAACCAAGTAAATGAGATGTAAAATACTTCCCTCATGCTTTTCTGTGATATGTGGTAAGAATTTCTGATAAATGATTGGGCCCAATTGCAGTTGGACCTGGCAATTGAAAAGGATTGATGACCTTGTCAAAGATGTTGGAATGATTGGATTTGAGAGAATAGTGGAGGAAAAAATGGGACAGTAAGAATAGAGAATGCCTTTGAGGAATTTTGTTGTGAAGTACTGAGGTGAGGGCCAGCGATAACTAGAAGAAATGTGAGATTAAAGATTAGTGGTGTTTTGCTTTGATTTTAAAGATGAGATCCGTGACAGTATGCTTGAGTGGTAGTACAGTGATCTAATAAAATGAGGAGGTGAACAAGAAGTCAAGCCTGTGATACCCTAGATTAGCCCAGAGGAGATAAGGTCCAATACTCCAGTGGGGCAGGAACAGTGTCTCCGTTTTAACAGGAGAGAAGGGGGTGCGTTTGGTTACAAACACAGGTATGTGGGTAGATTTGGTGGTGGGATTCTGCAGAATTCTGTTTCATAAGACACAAGAAGCAAGGTCATTAATTGACAGTGGGAGAGGTATTGGAGGTTTGAAGAGAGAGGAAAGGATGAAAGTCATCAAGGGGACTGTGAGAGTGAATTAATTAGGGAAACATGTAGGTCTTAGGCAGAGAAGGCAATGGCACCCCACTCCAGTACTCTTGCCTGGAAAATCCCATGGACGGAGGAGCCTGGTAGGCTGCAGTCCATGGGGTCGCTAGGAGTCGGACACGACTGAGCGACTTCACTTTCACTTTTCACTTTCATGCATTGGAAAAGGAAATGGCAGCCCACTCCATTGTTCTTGCCTGGAGAATCCCAGGGACGGGGGAGCCTGGTGGGCTTCCGTCTGTGGGGTCGCACAGAGTCGGACATGACTGAAGCGACTTAGCAGTAGGTCTTAGGAAGGTCCGCTTGAGATTTTTGGTCATGAACTTAGAGTGAAACTTGGTGTTCATTCAGCATTACCATGAAGAAGTGCTGAGAATTAATTGTATTTAACCAGTTGGAATTTTTTTAGGCGTGTTTGTACCACAGAGGGGTCAAGGATAGTACAAGAGATAAAGTAGGTAAATATAAAAGTTGTTATAGATGAGGAATCTAACCTAAGTAAAAGGAAAGAAATAATGAACAGTGAAAGGGTAGTATGGTGGAAAATCCTGGTGCCCTCAAATACAAGGAATGTACCAAAAAACAACATCACAAATGGGGGAAATATTAGAAACATTCTCTTTAACATCAAGGAAAAGTATGCTCATTTTCACTGTTTCTACTCAACATAAAAATTTTAGCATAGTCAAAAAAGATAAGAAATAATAAGATATAGCCTCAAAAAATTAGAATACATTGAGTTACCATTTATCCATCAACTCCACTTCTGAGTAGATACCCAAAAGAATCATAAGATTGGGACTCAAACAGGCATTTTTATACCAGTGTATAAAAAAGCATCATGATTAACAATAACCAATAGGTATGAACTATCCAAATGTCCACGAACAGATGGATGAATGTACAAAATGTGGTGTAAACATACAATGAAGTATTATGCATCCTTAAAAAGGACTGAAATTCTGACACATGCTGCACCTTGGATAAACCTTGATGATGATATGCTCAATGAAATAAGCTAGACACAGTAAGACAAATAGTGAATGATTCCATTTATATGAGGTGCCAAGAGTAGTCAGTCATTCAGACAGAGTAGAAGGTGGTTCCCAGGGCTGAGAGGAGCAAGAAATGAGGAGTTCTGTTTAATGGTTACAGAATTTCAGGGAAGATGGAAAGAGTTCTAGCCATGGATAATTGCAATGATTGATGGATAATGTGAATGAACTTAATGCCACTAAACTATACACTTAACACTGGTTAAAATGGTAAATATTATGTATATTTTACCACAGCTTTTAAAAATAGTCCTCTGAAAACAAGTCTCTGCTATCCCACCCCAAATTGAATCCTTTCATTCTGACTATTGATTTGTTATGAAAATTGCAAAATGTGTTATTTTTATACATATCAGACTCCATGCTTCTTTAGTTTTGTGTTTCAGATATGTCAAAATCAGCTATGAGTTGCATGTAATTTGTTTCTCCAGATATTGTACCAGAGTTCTGGAATGACTGACTTTGGGAAAAAAAAAAAAGATTTCTTGTTATCCTTGCTGTGTCATGCAGTATATTTTGCATATTCAAATACTTTGTTATGTGGGAGAGAAAAGAATGTTTGGATTTATAGATCGAAGTGGAGAGTTGCACCTAATCTTGAAAGTTCTAATCAAGTGTGTTGAAACTGGGCCACAGAAAGTCGTGAAACCAGTGTTTGCAGGAAAACCTATCTAAAACATTCAGAGATACTGGTTAGACAGTTTTTTTGTTTTTGTTTTTGTTTTAGAGATTATCTGAAGATAATCTGTTATCTTGGAGCCTGTGAAAAATAGATTACAGCATCAATCCCAACTATATTACTTGTAATATTAAAAAGAGTAGTGGGTTAGATGTTAGAATACTCTGTCTCCGGGACCAGACTGAGACCCATAAAAGCAGGACCTAGTCTTTGTGAGTGATGACTGACGAGTGTTGGTGTGTTCTGCTTCTCCTTGGGGTCTCAGTCACCTCATCTTTAAATTAGTCCTCTTGACTTTTCTCTTAACCTCGTAGGAGAATTAGATGAGAATTTTATAGGTGGAAGTGTTTTGCCTGCTATAAAATAACAAATATTTTATGACATAAAGTGAAATCTGATTTACAACATAATGAAATAGTAACTTCACATATTTAAAGAAGAGATTTTTTTTCCAAAGTCTTTGAAATACTTAAAAACATGTATTTTCTGAATCTTTTAGTTAATATTATTTCGGATGACTGTCCTTGCTTTTCTTTTATTCCCCTTGATATCTCCATTTTTCTCAAAGGGCACGCACTACAGATCTACTCCTCAAGCCTCCTAAAACAGCTGCAGTTGATTGTTCAACTGTATATAATACAGCACTGATCAAAGGGATCAAAGAAAAAAATGTCAGAAATCCAAACATGTAAATTGTAGTTTTATAGTACTGGAAGAACTAGGTATGGTTAGAGTCATCAAGAAAAATTATTACTTAAATTATGAAATTCAGTATTTATTGCCTAATGCTTATGTAAGAATTAACTATCTTTGAGGGGGCAGGGGACAAGTCATGAAAATATTTGGGCCTTTGAGGTGAATATGAATATATAATTATTTTAAATTAGGAAAATGACTAATAAAAATTGTTTAACCATTTAAAATAGTAAGGATGAGAAATAATGTATTATAATTTACTACTTAGTAAGTTAATTATTTTAGGTACATACAAAGTATATTGTATTTTATAAATAATGAATATGGGTTTATTATATTAATAAACATGTCTGATTTTGTTTTATTTACTACCAAAATATAATTAAAGAAAATAAAACTTTGAAATTAAGATTCAAATTTATAGTAATTCTAACTTTTAAGTCTTTAATAAAATTGGATACAGAAATAACTTGGGCTTTTCTGTTTGTCTTTTAGTTATTAAGTCGGAAAGACAAAACTACCTTTGAAAAACTAGAATATGTAATGAGTAAAGAAGATAATTACAAAAGACTCAGAGACTATATAAGTAGCTTAAAGATGACACCCTGCATTCCCTATTTAGGTGAGTTATGTCACTGTATATTCATTATGCCTAGTTGTTGCTTTGCTTTAATCAATAGTTTATAAAAAGTTCAATGTATTTTAAAAGTTTGTGTGTCCTTTAAAGAAATTAAAGGATTCTTAAGTTGAAAAAATTGTCTAGAGGAATGTGTTACCTTACTACCTGGAATGTATTTTCATTTTTTCTTAGAAATGAAGCATATGGTAAAGCCATACATTTTTGCTATTTTAGTAATGCTTTAAAAGAATGGACTAGTAGTTTGCAGTGAAGTTTAATGCTGTGAAAATATTTAACATTTACTTAAGAAATTGATCAAAAGATACAATGAATTTATTGTCAACATCATGAGTTCTTAGTTTATATTGTTGGCAGGTATTTTAACAGTGAATTATGAAAAACAGTCTCAATGAAGGTGTTATTGTTTTTCTGGAAGAAATTAGCTGTTTAGCTGTGGAAATTTAGCTCGGTGCTGGGAAAAATCTGTATTTTAAATATTATTACACATAGTGTGTATCTCTTTATTGTATATTTTACAGTGTTGATGAATTCCAAGAAGTATTAAACCAATAACATAAGATGTTCACCAAAATATGAATAGTAATTTTTTATTAGGTGTTTGAATAAAAAAATGACTGAAACTATACCTTTTTAATGTATATGTGAATTTAAATACAGAAAATATATTATGTATACCTAGTATATGCATTATATTATGTATACCTAGTATATGCATTATATTATGTATACCTAGTATATGCATTAAAGTAAATTGACTTGATCCTTTGTAGAGAGTAATCAAAAGATAACATTTGTTTTTTCCCGGTCTCCCCTTTTACCTTCTATTTCCACTCTGTCTTTTATGTAACTACTCATACTGGATTTTACCATGACTGTTTCTGAAAATCATGGAAAAACCTGTTCCTGGTTTAGGAGACTCTACAGTGTCATCTTTGAAGTCTTTATAGTACCACTGAACACAAAGCACCAGTGTAGTACCAGAACGCAGAGTAGGGCAGAGACAGCTGACACACTTGTCACTCAGCTGCTCTAGAGCATCACCTTGGTTTGTCAGAGATCTCAACTCATCATATCATTGTGGGACATTCTCAGAGTCCAGTGGGAATAGGAAATGTTGCACATCCTGTGTTGAAGGCAGAGTACTCCTGTGCATTGTGCAGTGGCCACGTACCGTTTGTCTGTTTCTTTGATAAATGGTTCAGGGCCATAGTAAACATAACTCAGGCTCTAAGCTGATATTAGGAAAGGCATTCTGCGTACGCTCTACTTTCTACCATTACCTTGGCTTTGACATTCTTAAAAGTGTCATCAATATCTTCATACTCCATAAAAACATAAACTTTTCATAGCATAAAGAACATTAGAATTTTTTGAATTCACGTCACTCAGTTGTGTCCAACTGTTTGTGACCCCATGAACTATAGCCTGCCAGGCTCTGTTCGTGAAGTTCTCTAAGCAAGGATACTGGAGTGGGTCGCCGTTCCCTTCTCCAGGGGATCTTCCCGACCTAGGGATTGAACCCAGGTCTTCCAAAATGGCTCTATGATATTCATTTTTCAAGTCATTGAATTGTCTTCTTTAAGCCTTGTTTTCTTTACCTAGAAGTAGCACACATGTTTTTCTTGAGGCTGGGTGGGACCACAGTGATCTCTTCTATATAAATCACTTATACTACGCTTGAGAAAACCCAAGTCCAGAAAGGTAAAAGAGCTGATTCAGAATCCTAAAACCTAGTTAATGACAATTCTGAGGTTCTGACCTAACATCCTTCCAATTATAGCTGCTAAACTCTTATTCTAAAATTTACTGATTCCACAATTGTGTTTTTTCTCATTGAAATAAATATTTTTTGCAAATTTCATAATTTTTTTTTTAGAAAAGGAGACTAAGATTATTTTCTATTAAAGAGGACAAAATAACATAAATCCTTGTGCTGTGATGTCTAGTTCAGGGGTCTTTGTTTTATATTTATCCACAGTAGAAACTTCAGTAGAGGGTTTGAAGTTGTCTGTGCCTGTGCACTTAAGCACACTCTTACATACCTATGAGGATGTGGTGGGAAATCATTGAAATAGTGGAATCTGGAAAAGATTTCCTTTAGAAAATATACCTGTTTTCTCCCAACTCTGATACCTGAAATGGAGTATTTTTTTCCTGTGGGTTAAGGCAAATGAAGAAAACACTGAGGTATAGAAGTTAGTTTGGAGAAAGTAATAGAACCATAATCTTTCCTGTGTCTTCAATTTGGTCTGCATTAACTCCTCTTTTCAGTTACTTTTCACTTTATATATTCTCATGACCCAGAATCTTCCTTACTGAAATTCTCCACCAGTAGCACCAGTCTCTCTTGATTTACCTTCTAATTTATGGCTTTTGTTTTTTTGACTCCTCTTTCTCTCATATCTGTTCTTTTAAAGGTCTCAGTCCTTTCCGTTTATTCCATACACACACTTAAAATGGTCTCATTCAGCTTTTTCCCATATATCACCTGAGGACTGCAAATCTCAGATTGGACCTATATATTCAATTGGCTTTGTGGCCTAGTAATTCCTAATTCCTAGTAATTCCTAATTCCTGTGGCCTAGTAACATTTTAGGTACTCAGATACTGATTGAATGAGATATCTATTGGTAACTCTTAATTTAGCATGTTCAGAAGTATATTAATCATTTTCCCCCTTTTTCTATACCTGATCCCCATCTTATCTCCTGGCTTAGTGACCTAGTGATCACAGTGTTGCATTATCTACACTGCTTCACCACCCTCGACACTTGGCGGGTTTTCTGTTCTTTGTTTTTGGCTTTACTGAATTTCTCCTCCTCCTCTACTTCTCATACCATCTGTTAGTTTAGTTCAGTTCAGTTGCTCAGTCGTGTCCGACTCTTTGCGACCCTCTGTTAAGCAAGATGCATGTTTGTGAGGGTTATCAAGAATTAGAAGCCAAAGTGAAAGTGTTAGTTGCTTAGTCGTGTCCGACTCTTCACAACTATATGGACTGTAGCCCATCAGGCTCCTCTGTCTATGGAATTCTCCAGGCAAGAATACTGGAGTAGGCTGCCATGCCCTCCTCAAGGAGATCTTCTGGACCTGGGGATTGGACCTGGGTCTCCTGCATTGCAGGCAGATTGTTTACCATCTGAACCACTGGAAAAACCCCATTAGAAGCCAAAGGGTGAAGGGGAATGGCAAAAACTTATGCTAAAAATAGAAAACATACACTTTCAGTCTAGTTCAGTTCAGTTGCTCAGTCATGTCCGACTCTTTGAGACTCCATGGACTGCAGCATACCAGGCTTCCCTGTCCATCACCAACTCTCAAAGCTTGCTCAAACTCAGGTCCATGGAGTTGGTGATGCCATCCAACCATCTCATCCTCTGTCATCCACTTCTCTTCCTGCCTTCAATCTTTCCCAGCATCAGGGTCTTTTCCAGTGAGTCAGCTCTTTGCATCAGGTGGCCAAAGTATTGGAGTTTCACCTTCAGCATCAGTCCTTCCAGTGAATATTCAGGACTGATTTCCTTTAGGATGGACTGGTTGGATCTTGTTGCAGTCCAAGGACTCTCTCCAGAGTCTTCTCCAACACCACAGTTCAAAAGCATCAGTTCTTCAGTGCTCACCTTCCTTTATAGTCCAACTCTCACATCCATACATGACTACTGGAAAACTTTGTTGGCAAAGTAATGTCTCTGCTTTTTAATATGTTGTTTAGGTTGGTCATAGCTTTTCTTAATTTCATGGCTGCAGCCCCCATCTGCAGTGATTTTGGAGCCCAAAAAAATAAAGTTTGTCACTGTTTCCATTGTTTCCCCATCTGTTTTCCACAAAGTGATGGAAGTGGATGCCATGATCTTAGTTTTCTGAATGTTGAGTTTTAAACCAACTTTTCACTCTCCTCTTCCAGTTTCATCAAGAGGCTCTTAAGTTCTTATTTGCTTTCTGCTGTAAGGGTGGTGTCATGTGCATACCTGAGGTTATTGATGTTTGTCCCAGCAGTCTTGATTCCAGCTTGTGCTTCATCCAGTGCAGCGTTTCTCAAGATGTACTCTGCATATAAGTTAAATAATCAGGGTGACAATATACAGCCTTGACATACTCCTTTCCTGATTTGGAACCAGTCTGTTGTTCCATGTCCAGTTCTAACTGTTGCTTCCTGACCTGCATACAGATTTCTCAGGAGGCAGGTCTGGTGGTCTGGTACTCCCATCTCTTGAAGAATTTTCCAGTTTGTTGTGATCCACACAGTCAAAGGCTTTGGTGTAATCAATAAAAGAGAAGTAGATGGTTTTCTGGAACTGTCTCGCTTTTTCGATGATCCAGTGGATGTTGGCAATTTGATCTCTGGTTCCTCTGCCTTTTCTAATTCCAGCTTGAACATATGGAAGTTAACAGTTCACAGACTGTTGTAGCCTGGCTTGGAGAATTTTGAACATTACTTTGCTAGCGTATGAGATGAGTGCAATTGCGTGGTAGTTTGAGCATTCTTTGGCATTGCCTTTCTTTGGGATTGGAATGAAAACTGACCTTTTCCAGTCCCTTGGCCCCTGCTGAGTTTTCCATATTTGCTGGCATGTTGAGTGCAGCACTTTCATAACATCATCTTTTAGGATTTGAAATAGCTCAACTGGAATTCCATCACCTCCACTAGCTTTGTTTGTAGTGATGCTTCCTAAGGCCCACTTGACTTTGCATTCCAGAATGTCTGTCTCTAGGTGAGTGATCACACCATCATGGTTGTCTGAATCATGAAGATCTTTTTTGTATAGTTCTTCTGTGTATTCTTGCCAAGAATATTGTGTATTCTGTACACGAAACATACACTTTAGCATCTACATAATTTTATACATTGGATTCTCCATATAATTATTCATCCCTATACCAGTCTGTGAAGAAGCATCTGAGATTGTGAGATGATTGCGGAACATTTGGCACAAACATTTGGTAGACTTGGGACAGGAAAATGAAACAGTGAAATATTTGTCAGACAAGTTCTTGTGATGCAGTTAAGCTCATTTCCAGCATGAAAATCACCTTTTTAATGCAATGACAGTTTCATTTTATAGCACACTTTGAGATTAAATGTATTCATCCCATCTATCAAAACAAACATGCTTTTCCTAAGAAAATGTGAAGCATTTCAACTTTATACAACTTTTTGACTGCTTGATTTATTTATATCATATGCAGCTGGTTTATTTTCTCATTCCTAATCTTCAGTACTAAAGTATGTTGAAGAATGAAAATTTTACAATAGTTTATATCCTGTTAATATTTACATTTTTCATATTTTGTCCTTATTAAAAATGAATTAGGATCGTGGTTTTTAAATTTAACTTTTCTTCAGAATTTTTTCCCCACTCATATTAAACTACGCCTAGTGCAGATAGATGCCAAAAATGACAACATGTACAAGATGCTGTACATTTGATAGGAGATAACTTGTCCTGAAGACATTTGAGAGATAATACTCATTGTGCATATTAGGAGCTTCTAGTTAACTATCCCTCCTCAAGTGTACAGAATTTGCATAATGCTATCCTTTATCCAGATGACTCCATGGTAAAGAATCCACCTGCCAAGTGGACGACCAGGGTTGGATCCCTGGGTCGGGAAGATCCCCTGGAGAAGGAAATGGCAGTGTATGCCAGTATTCCTGCCTGGGAAATCCCATGGATAGAGGAGCCTGGCTGGCTACAGTCCATGGGGTTGCAAAGAGTCAGACACAACTCAGTGACTGAATAACCACCCCTTATCCTTTAGTGTCTGCGAAGGTTCTTTTGGAACAGATATGTCAACCAAAAGAATCTGTACTGTACAGAGAAAAGGTAAAGGTTAATCACCTATTCTTAACGTAAGAGGCATTATCCAAACTAATGGTGTTTTTAGTGTTATGAATTATGAACGGAACCAACCATCATTCTCTGTGAAATTTAAAACAGAAAATGAAGGCTTATATACTGACAAAACTCTTACTTTGATACTGCCAGATTTATTTATAATTCAATGTGGATTAAATTATAAAAAGTAGAAAATATTTTCTTGGCTTTCAACTCATCATCTGTTGAAAAGTTGTCTCTTCTGTTGGTTTGCATTCAAGGTAAAAATTAGTCAGCCTGGATGATATAGTGAAAAGTTCTTAGGCTAAGGATGCAGTTTTTCTGGAGAAAAATAGTTTGGCAAATTTCAAGGAAAAAATTGTTTTATATGAGAATTATTGCTTTAAATCTGAAAATCATTAACAGCACTCATTTGTTCTTGTCATTGGAGAACAGTCTTAAGGGGCTTATTAGAGAATTTGGCATGGGAAGTTTTGCTTTGCTGGAGAGAGGGCAAAAGAGCATTGTGCAAAAATAATTTAGTTGTTGTATGAAACATGATAAATATTCTTTCATGTGCGTTTTCTAGCCTCATTTCTACTTTATTTATGTAACTTTGGGAAGATGCAGTAGCTCAACCAGCTTAGTATGTTTTCTGGGAAGGAAAGCATATGTTTTTAAAACTATGGAAATAAGGAAGTTGTTGCAGATCTGTACACTGCTTCCTATCAAGTAGAAGCAGAATGTTACAGAGAAAAGTAAGATGGCCTAACTCTGTCTCTTATAGAGACATCCCCAACTTAATTTGCAATTTTGTATGTTAGGTTTTCAAGATAGCCCCCTCTCACCCCCCTCTCTTTTTTTCCCCTTTTTTGAGAAGAGAAAATCTGTCTTTATGTTGGGCTTCTCTGGTGTCTCAAGATGGTAAAGAATCTGCCTGCAATGCAGGAGACCAGGGTTTGATCCCTGGGTTGGGAAGATTCCCCGGAGAAAGGAATGCCAACCTGCTCTAGTATTCTTGCCTGGAAAAGTCCATGGATAGAGGAGCCTGGTGGGCTTTTTTTTTCTTTTCCTTTTGTGAGAATAGAAAAGCTTTCCTTATATCCATCTGTAATAAAGAATATAAATTGTGCCCTTTCCATCCCCTATCCTCTGACAAGCACTATTTTGTTTTCATTAATCTCTCTCCCTCAGGAGTGTGTAATAAACCCTTAGTTTTTCTTGGTCCAGGGCTCTATGCTTAGCATCACAAATAAGAGTGGGCACTTAATGTTTAATACTTAACTGGTTGACTTCATTAATTAAATTATCCCTTTCTGGCTCTTCCCATTGTTCCAGCAATTTTATTGATGTGTCATTTTTTGTATACAACTCCCTACCTACTCCCAGTGTTCTGCTGGCTATCCAGTGTTTGCTTAGCGCTGTTCTTGGTGATAGATGTAGAGCAGTGATCAGAATGGACTTTGACCCTTCCTTTGTGGAACTTAACATCTCTTTAATACCGAGGACTGTGTTGATGTCATTACCTTGTGAATAACCTCTCCTACCTCCTAAGCTGTGAAAGAGGTGCATAACATTACCAGGCCTTGATAGCAGTGCCCTCATCACAGCAATGTTTGAAGCACGCCTAAACTTGCGAGGACCTTCAGATTTTATCTGATCCTCTTTAATGTTTCTGGAGTTTTCAACCTATCTTGATCCCTTAGAAGAATATAGTTCTTTAATTTTATATTAGTTTTAGGAATTTTTGCTAATCTATGTACAAATATTTTCAAAAACAGTAGCTTTTTTTTCACATTTCTACAAAGATATTTTGACAAAGTCCAAAGTTTTAATGAGGGTGTTTTCCCTGCCCCTTTGGTAGAATTTTACGTGGTTAAATGTATAAAAGTCTCTGGCACTGATCTCAAAAATGCCTAATGGTCAAAAAATGTCATTGGCTTTTAATATTTTAAGAGTTTTATTCCCTTTTCCTTTCTTTGATTTGTAGCTAATACACACCATGGATTACTTTACCTTATTCTTCTCACTAGGATTACATAGTGAAGTCTAAAACAGCAATAAAGCATGTTCCGTCATTTTATTCTGAATCCTGAGAATGAGGTCTGAAATGAGCTCTGACCAAATGGCAGCTAGCCCTAGCTTTTTCTTTAGCCAAAATTACATTCCCATTTTCCATTACCTCATTTATATCCTTTTTTACTCTCATTTTTTTATATATATATTTAAAATTCTTCTAACTTTCTTTAATAGTGTATTTTCTGAAGTTTACTTTAGACCATTCAGAGACTTGTGATATAAAAGGGCTAGGGATGGGGTTATATTGATTGCTTTCCCATTTTCATCGTTTTGGTTTTTTTTTTTTTTTTTTTTGAAGGGCCTATATCTTTAAAATATATGTATATTATGTGTAGAAGTTATATAGATCTGCATTTTAATCATAAACAGAATCAGATTCCCCCAGTTCCAACAGCTTTGCCAGCAGTGTTTCCAACTTGATATTTCAGTAATATGTTTTGTAAATATTTTAGCAAACCTTAATAGGAGGATAATAATAAAAATCTTAAGTAACATTTATTTGCAACTTAATCCCATATGCCCAACATTGTACACTTTACATAAATTTTCTAATTTGTTACAACAGTTTATAAGTGATATTATTATTCATGTAAGTGAAGAAACCTGAACAAGGGAGGTTAAATTGACTTGCTCTTAAGATATGCATTATAACCATTTCATATATAGCTCCAAGAAAGCATTATGTAATTATATTAATATTTTGGAAATCTGTCTTTAGTTTTAATTTTGAGTTCATCTTTCAGTCTTTCCTGTAACTATCTATAGAATTACAATGTAATAACTATTGACCCCACTGACAAAATTGAAAACTGAGCTTATTTTTAGGTGGCTTCTTTAAGGAGGGGTCATGCCATCATTAAGTAGAATCATTCTTTTCTTACTTATTTTCTCAGACACTAAAAGAATAAAAAATCATTAGGATATAATCATCTTTAACTTACTATTGATTAATTCAAGTATATAAAAACCATATCACAGTAGTACAGATTTACAGGTAATTTGAAACATTTTCATAGTTGTAGAAGCTTTTACAGTTTTCTTGTATGATTACCAGTAGGAGTCCTAACAAATATAATGCCAAAAGAATTAGCACTCCTTGACTCATAGAGTCAAGTGAACATTAAACTGAAAATCTGATCTTTACACTCACACAGGCTTGGAGCCTGAGGATGAGTTTATTAGTTCGTATCTACTTAATTTTAGAGATGTCAAGGTTCCGTGATATTGACGATGTCCCATTGAGTGGAGGATAGAGTCTAAGTCATTTTTAGGATAAGCTTCATTTCATTTATTAAAAATAACTAAACATAAGTAATCCGTCTATAAACCAGCTCCAAGTTTATAGCTCAATCTTACTGAAGGTAAGGCGACCACATCTTATTCCCGAGTAACCTGTAAAGTAGCTAGCTATCAGACCTTGCCTACCATACATGTGACTTAACCTAATCACTCACAAGATTCTCGTTAGGCTGAAATCTCTTCGTATGGCTATTCCTTTTTTTATTTTTTTGGCTGTGCCACACAGCATGTGGGATCATAATTTCCCAACCAGGGTCCGAACCCTAGCCCCCTGCATTGGAAGCGTAGAGTCCTAACCACTGGACCACCAGGGGAGTCCTTTTTTTTTTTTTTTTTTTAAACTATGGCTGTTCTTAATTTTTCTTATGGCCAATGCTCTTTACTATCTGCCGTTAACAGGTGGCATAGCTCTATTAAGTTTGCGCATGAAGATCGTGGATCAGTGTAATTTTGTGCTGGAAAATTTGGATATTGTTTCTTTTAGCACGTTTGTTACTCACTCTGTGCAAGGCACCACATGATAGGTAATGCAGAAAGTATATAGATGAGCAAGAATAATCTGGTAGTTGAAGTCTACTGAGTCCTTACTAGTATCAAGCATTATTCTAAATGTTTTACCACATGTATTACCTCATTTGATTTTCACAGTAACTACATGAGCTAGGTACTGTTGTTATCTCCATTTTATAGATATGAAAACTGAGGCAGGAATATATAAATTGACCTCAGGAATATCTAAGTCTAACACATGTACATAGTAGATTTGAGCCACAAAGCCAAGCAGTTCTGCCTTTAGGACCTATGCTTAGCCATCATATAATATTGCTTCCTACTCCTTGATCTCGAGGAACTCAGTTGCCTAAGTTATTCTTAAGCTTTCCAGGAACTTTAGAGCAGAGCTGTATCACCTCTCTATAAAGGAGGGTACAATGGACTCTATGGGCAAGGTGCTGTTAGCATTCAGCAGTTTTCCAGTTTGTATGTTGACTTTCACATGATTCCCGTGTTAATAATATTACTTTTCTGTGAAAATTCTCTGAGACTTGTCTTTAATAGGGTTTTGGATGTGTGAGTGAAATGCTGTAGTTCTGCAAATAAGTGGAATGCCCTCGTAAAGTTTTATTCAATTAAGATTTGATAAAATGATTAGATGCCTAATTTCTCCCACAAATTTTATAGTGGATTTTTATGGTTCTAGGGGTGGTGGAGAGGGACTTGAAAACCATTCCAAAATGACCATAGATAAAGCAGAAAATAACATTGCTATCCGTTTGATGTTCTCTTACCTTCTTTCACCAGAAGTTTTGAGATGTGGCAGAGCAGAAACGCTGGACTTGATGTTGATGGATTAAAGTTGTGCAGATAATTATCTTCAGTTCTGACTGGTTGAGCAAAAGTCTCAAGAGATTCCTCTAAAATTTTTAGTTCACAAATGAGTTAAGGGAAGATCTGCTCTAAGCAGAACATATTTTTAGAAGATAATTATTCTAGAAGATTGGTAGTAAAGTTGTTAGTTGCAAAGATGAGCTAAAGACACACACACTGGAATTAGCCATTTGGACTAGTGAAACCCCTGTGGATTCCATCCTGAAACTGTTGAATCTCAGTATTGGAAAAATATCTAACAGCTCATTGAAGATGTTTTAGTCCCACCCATCGGTATGCAGTAATGCTTGTAAAGCTGTCCAAACTTTCTGACTTGACTAGCAGATAAACTTTTTCTAAACAGTTGAGATCAGTTAATCAGGGAGGGAAAAGTATTAATAAATAAGCTTAGAGTTGTAATTCAGTTCTGTAAAACCATTGACTCACCAAATATTCTGCACATTTGTAATATCAATGTTTTACTGATATAAAAACATAAAGTAGATTTTAGGAAATTTTGGTATTCATATGAAATCATATGAAGGTAACATTGAAAAATTAATTTGTCTATTTCTGTTTCTATAAATTGGCCATTTAAATACTGTATACATTATTTTTGTTTTTAAAAAATATGTATCTTGTGGATTTCTTCATTCTGAAATTGACATAAAATATATTGTCAAGAATTCAAGTTTAATCATTTCATGTGAAAGGCATAAACTCAATTTGAAATAACTTTTATTCAATGCAAATTGTTGGCAAAACTAGAGTTTTTTCTAATTTCCTGTCTATATTTTTTATAAATAAAATTATGATGTTGCTGAAATCTTAAAATTATTTTTCCATTGGAAGTTACAGCATTCTCATAAAGGCTTTAAATAAATTGTTAAAGATCTTGACATGTATTGAATTTTGATTTAAAATAAAGCTAAAATTTGTTTTACGTTGTGACAAATAATTTACATTTTAGAAAACAAACTTTGCCTGTATTCAGTCAATAATATTTTTAAAATAACTTGGATTATAGATGCAGATAATCTTCTACAGTATATTAAGGGAAGATGAAACTATATTCATAAATCCCCTTTTATAGTTATGGTAAAAATTCACTTAAAAAACTATATCTGTAGAAATGAATTGTGCAAAATAATACACATGTAACATTTACATTTTTAAGAACTGAAAATTAGAGTTCTGTGTCATTTAAATTGGAGACTGCGTCTCTTCAGTCAATAGGCTTGATCAACATCTGAACTGCTCTCAAGGAGTATGAGCCACCTCGGTATTCGGCCCAAAATATCCCATCTTGGTACTTGCTTCTGTAATGGCCTCCTCTGTACCAGACTCCATTGAGATTAGAGTGTGCACAGGCATTGTACCACCATCCTCCTTTATGGAAGTGGGCGCAGTTTCCTTTGAGGAAAAAAAATACAGACATCAGAGTAAAAGTTTCTTCTAAGTGTGGTACTCTGTAAACCATCAAAAACCTACTCTACTTTGAGAACAGTTTGAGTTTTTCTTACTGATTTCAGTTAACCTTTATCTTCACAGTGGTGTTTTTTCATTTATCCTGTTACTGTTGCTTGAGTATCAACTACTTGAAAGATCACTTGAATTGCCTTTTTTATTTTGCTCTTTGCTTATTAGCACATGCTTTTTTTTGTTGTTGTGAGTGATTTTCTTTGCTGGGAGGCAGGGTAAATAAAATGCAAGTAGTGTTTGTATGTAAGAGAGAGAAATGGGAGAGATTGGGAGGGGAAAAGATATGGAGTTGCTAAAGAGAGTAAAGTTGGATAAAATTGATTTTCAAAATAGCAAAGAAATCTATATCTAAAATAGTACTATTAACAAATCAAATGAGTTTCTGTAAATAAGGCATATATTATGGTCAAATCTGTCTTCCTTTTTCCTCTTTTGCCGGAGTGAAATAGAGACCTGTGTGCTGCTTGCCATAGAGCTCAATGTAAAAATAAATCAATTTTCAGGAGATATCTCTGTATCAGAGCCAGAAACCTAGGCTAAAAAGGCAAAAAGTATGTGAAAATTAAATTAAAAATTACATTATGTGGATGACCTAATTGAGTCTTTCTAAAGCGAGTATTTCTCCTCTGAATAAAGCTTTTCTGCAGTTCCTGTACCCCCTGCTGCAGTCGTCTTGCTAGTCGTCTTTACCAAAAAGTGCCTTTACCCCATGTACCCAAATGACTCACTTCCTTCACTCCCTTTAGGGCCTTGTTTAAATGTCACCTTTTTTGTCCAACCCACAGAAAATGGCACCCTCCCTGTTCCTTGTTCAGTTTTACTTTTCCTGAAGCACTTGCCACCACCTGAGAAATCATTTTGTTTCCTTCCAGAAAGTACGTTCCCAAAGGGCAGGAACTTTGTTCACTGCCGTGTTCCTCAGAGCCTACAACAGTGCCTACCACATGGTAGGTGTCCATTGGGATTTGTTAGCAGTTTTAGGCAGTTGCAAGTTTATTTCCAGATGACTATGTTTTGTTTCCCATCCCACCCCATCAGGTTAGAACAGCAAGACCTTGTTCACAGAGTTCACACTTGGCGATTGCCTTAGAGAAGAGCTCCTAAAAAGCTGTTCCTTTTAGCAGGTTGTATTCCCTTTGACTGAGTCCAAAACAACTTTTCTGACAAGACATCAGTGGCATATACTTGATAACAGGGTTCTGTTTAGTGCATAGAAAGTGGTGATCCTGCAAAGAACATGCATCAGTTTTTTCTCACTCACCTGCATACATATCTTTATCTCTGTCCAGAGTGGTGAACTGTTTACCATTATGCCACATCATGGAGTCCCCAGCATTCCCCTGGTAAGTCCCCAGACGCAGTCTATAGAATTCACTTTCCGGTTCCAGGCGGAAACTGCTATATTCTGCGTAGACTTTTTTGTCACTCCAGTCTTCTAATTCAATCAATAACTTATAATTATCTTGATTGCTAAGCAAATAGATATTTTCCAGTCCAAGCCAATATTCTCCATCAATGTTTCCAAATCCTTTCTGTTAATAAACAAAGAACATGCATACATGAATAAGTGTAGAGATAGTAAGCATTTTCTAGATGTTTTAAACACCTGATAGCTTAAAGATATTGAGCATTTAAGTGTTAATGTAATCTTCCATTTTTGTAGATCACCTGTTCTACTGAAGTCCCACGTAATCACTTTGTTTTGTTTTGCTTTCTCTCAATTTGTCAGCATTTATTTGCACAACTAACTCCAAAGTCTACAAATAAGATAAAAGCAGAATTGAAATTATTCATAGAAACTAAAAATATTAACTAGTACACTACCCAGATCCTTGAAAAGCGTTCCTGATTTCTTTCATACTCATACAAAGAAACAAATTTTTGTTCTAAAAGTAATATAGGTATTGTCTCCACCATAGTCAAATAAATAATACATCTAACATTTTTTATGATACTCAGTAAAAATGGTAGTATCTGTTTTAGAACAAATTATCTTCTTTAGCTCTATTAAAAATAAAATTAGTAAATGTAAGATGATAAAATAGTAATCTTCAAAGTCCCTTTGAAAAATTGTAGGTTAATGTTTGAAGAAAGTAACAAATTAACTATCCTATTTCCATAAATATTTGCCATCGCAAGTATGCAGCAGAATATAAGTTTGATAAACCTGATCTTAATGCTAAATGTATTTTCAAAGAGTTTGTGTTCTTTCACTTGTTACTTGTTTAGAAATTTATACAATTTCTCACATGGATATATTAATGTCTCATTATTATAAGCAATAATACAGAGTATAGGACTTCCAAAACATGACCTTTTTTCTAAGATTGTTTACCTCCAATTAAATACACTTGATAATGGGTGCAGATGTGGTCATGAACAAAAAAGCAGTTGTCTTCCTAGAAAATGAAATTAGGATCAGTCTTTGCAAAGAATTAAATATATGTGTAAATCATCCAGACTGAAAGGGAACATTTTAAAGTACATCTTTAGTTTCCTTTTTACATCTTAATTTTGACTTGAAACCAAAGATGAGGATTGTCTTTTGGACAAATGCAAATAATGAAAAACATACGAAGAGCAATTTTTTAGCTGTGTATCTTATTTGTTGCATAGAATGACTATTCTTGCAAGAGCTACTTTGTTCTACCTCTTCCCCCCAGGGCTGAATCACTGATTTACCTTATAATTTTCCCAGTTTCTGAAGAAGTTGACAGAGCCATCTGTTCTTTTCTGAATAACAGTCCAACCCCCAGGATCCAAACTGTTCTCACACCATAATTGCATTGGTCCATTGCTCTTTTCAGGTTTGATCATATAAATCCCACTGACTGAATGTCCAGCGTCTTTTGCATGCTGACAATCTTTGTATGGTCCTGTAATTAAAATTTTGATTTGGCTTTGATTGCCAGGAAACTTAATAGGAAAAGAGCCATATTAAAGTAGTTTTTAGTCAAGAGTCTTACCATTGTATCTTTCTTTACAGATACCGTTTTTAATGTATGGTGTACACAAACCTCTAAAAGCTAAAGAAACTAAATTTTTTTTAAAAAAGCATCTAAATAAAAGAATTACCCTCCCCCGAGTCCCACTATCTGGAACATTAACTTGATTTTCTACTGTTCTTGCAAGTCTTTGTCCAAATACATATATTTTTTGTATTGTTATAATTCTGACACTCATAGAAAATTATATTCTTTTTGTTTCAACAAACGTTTCCATGGGACTACAGTCTCCATTCTAGCGCTTACAGTAACTGTAAGACACAGTCTTTGATGTTGATGTATCATGCTTACCTCTGCCATTAGACACTGAGGTTTCATCTGATTTTTGCTATTATAAGTAACACTATACATAGTGTCTTCTTTTTGACTTCATTTTTTCATACGTATGAAAATCTTGCAGGATTGATCTGCTAGATCAAAAGTGTGTGAACAGTTTTACAGTTTTTCATGGGGTCCGATTTATAGTTACCAAAATTTGATTTCAGTGGATCACGCTAGTCCCTTGAGATACTCAGTGAAAATGGCATACCAAGGTCAAGTAAGTTTTAGAACTGCTAAGTATTATATTACCCTTTCAGAAACACAGTATACATTCACATATGAAAGACTGAGAAGCCCTGAAATAAACCAGTCCCCCAAGCTTATGGAATCTTTTAAATTTTTCCCTCATACAACAGTTCATAAGAATACATTTCAGGAATGTTGGCAACATGCCTTTCTAAAGTGTTGTATCAATTTATATGACTAACAGTAATTTTCTTATTTAATCTACACAGTAACCTTCTGATAGTTTACAGATGTTCTGTAGATGAAACAGTTAACTGACTAGTCTTTAAACCCTAGACTTAAGCCCACTTTTTTCTAATCCCAGAACCCATGCTCTGAACTGTTATGCTACAATTGTTCCCATGTTATCTCACAGTTGTATGAATTCACTCCCTATGTTTTAATCCACTGATAAGTCCATTTTAAAATGACAGAACATTTTGTGAAATCGTTTGTAGAGTATCTGACTCTTGAACTTGTGATTTCCATATTTCTGATCTAAAGAAAGATAGCATCTAGTTTACTGAGTATTCTTCAGTTTCACCCTTCTCCAGTGTTTTGATGCTTTGAATTTTTTAATAAGCATGTCAAAATATTAAGTGATTCAGAAATAAGAATTACCCTAAAGATCAACCCTAAGTTACCCTAAAGAACAACCAAATGAGTATAGAAATTTCAGTTGTCAAATTTTATATTTTACTAAAAATTTTTAAGTTCTAACATGTAGAATTTTTAGAAATTGTGTGAGAGTTTAGTCAAGTAAAATTCATACAAGAAAATCTGTACTGTAATGATAATAGGATTGTTGAAATTTTGAGGAATGTGTTTTCTGTACGATGCCAAGTATGTACAAGGTCCCTTATGGGGCCTTATTGGGGTAGAATTAATCTCATTAAATAAATAGTTACACATCTACATCATTAGAAGGGTTTCTTAGAAACTGTAAACTCTTCCCTCTAGATTATTCTTAAGGATGGAGACTGTTTTTGTTTTTCTTCTGACTTCATGTCATCAGTGTTTGAACTATTAAGTAGACTGTCAGTTTTTTGTTAAGCAAATGAATCAAAGTTGCTTTCACATTTTAAATACAGGGAAATTGAAAACCACACGCAAAAAGAAGAGATGATCAATTTCTCTAGTCCATATTTTTATTGTGTTTCATTGATATTTCTCTGTTTCAGGTTTTTAAAAATTATAATGACTGTAAGCACTACTGATTGCTACTAAAAATTTATAGAAACTGGAAATACATAATGCTGCCTTTCTTGGGTTATATTTATTTTAAGTATTAAATTTCTTAGTTCTAGAGCTTCAATTAGATTATTTTTTATCATTTTTATTTCTCTTCTGAGATTCCAGTCGTGCATTTATTATGGACATAGTTTCCTTTAAGCTGTAATAACTACTTTAAAAATTCTTGTCCCTTCTATTTCTAGTTTGTTGAGAGCTGTTACCATGAAGATTTAGGATTTTGTCAAGGCTTTTTATTTATCTACTGACATGATGATATGGTTTTTCTTTTTTTATTTGTTAATATGATGAATTCTATTGATTGTATTTTTAGTGTTAAACCAACCTTTCGTTCCTGGGATAACCTCAACTTGGTCATGTTATAGTATCGTTTTTATATATAGCTTGATTTGTTAAATTTTTGTTAAGAATTTATGCTTTTATAGTTGTGAGGATATTGGTTAGATTGTGAAAGCTCATAAATGGTTTCTTAAGCTAGGGAGGGCTCTTCTAAAAATAATGTTTTTCCTTTTCACACTAGCTGTAAATTAGATCACATTCCATTTAAATGCAATGTGAATTATTTTTACCTATCTACCTTCTCAGTTATTGAATTTAAATTACAAAGTATTCATAGCCTTTAACACAGTGCTTAATAAAATAGTCATCATCAGTAACTTAGTTCCCTTTTCTTCTTTGTTGCTGACCTTTACACATAGTAGTAATTTATTTAATAATTTAAGTAGCTTGTGTAATAAATGTTTGTTTTATTAAAAGATTTAATGTGGCTATTCAAAGTTGAGTGTACACTCATTTCTATTGTAGAAAAATAATGTATTCCTGAAAAACCTCTTGTTCTGCAAAATCATGCACTAAAAATAACAGTTAATGTTAGCTGTTAGCATACTTTGTGTTCATCTGCAGTTATTTGTGGCACAGAACATTACTATGCTTGGATAAAATCCCATGTGAACCAATTTGACCACTTTGTTTCACTGATCTTATTCACCATTGTTTTTTTAACCAGTCATGTATGAGCTACTTCATGTTACAGAAGCATGCAAGTCAAGTCAGAGAAGGGTAGAGAAGTTTAAATGAAGTATGATTTCCAGATCCAGTCTTAGATTATTCTGTGCAATGCATGGTAACGTGTTTTATTTGTTTACTTGTGGGTGAGAGCTCTAGTTTTTATATCCAGTTTAACTGTGTATCTAGCTTAACTCACTTCAGTGCTCAAATATTTGTTGAATTAAACGATTCCTGGCAGCCACAGTGGTTTCCTTGGTTCTGTCTTTTCTGCATCTGCAGTAGGCTGGAGACTGTGTTAGGCTCCAGGGATAGAGAAACAGCCACAGAGTCCAGGGGGAAGTGGGGAGAGAAGACTCCACTATATCCTGATGAGTCCTCTGATCGGCCACAGGGCACGCAGGAAACCTGGCTAAGAACTAGCTAACCCAGACTTGTGGGGAAACCATGGTGTTGGCTCCATCTGCCGAGGCATGGAGAGAAGAGAGCTTGATGAACCAGGAGAGTTGGAAGTTCAGCATGAGATGTCTGTGGTGGAGGGTGGCTCTTAGAGCTCTTGAGGTCTGCTGCAGGGTTGAAATTGATGTCTTCAGTCTGAGAATGCAGTTGTCATAGTTGTTTACAAAATTAACCAGATTTTTTCTAAGTTGTCACTTTCAGAACAGTCAAGAATATCTGAGGAGAACTGCTTTTAAAACTTATGTATCAGTATTATAGTTAATGCACACATGAAGTGTTTTTGTTACAATACATACAAATCTCATAAGTGTGCTTCTTCTGTGAATGTCATCTTTGTAAATGTTTGCTCTGTACTCATTTGAGTATAATTTTGACAGTTTACATTTTATATTTTACTATATATATTCACAAGTTGGACTTGCATTCGATTATTGGAATTTCTGTAAAACATTTATAAGCGTCATTTTGAGTCTTGACAGAATATTTGTAGAATACCATTTATCTCTCTTCTGCTGTTTAATAGGCCCTCAGATATTTAAGCAAATTGGGGAGTTCCTGGGTTTTCTAGATCCAGCTTTGATTTGATAAGATTTCAGTTTATGCAAATTTAAAATTATCTTCAATTTTAATTTTCAACCCACTTTTTTGTAGTGAGCTTCATGTTTGCAGTTTGGATGCCTGTTATACTTGGTTGATATAAAGGCTTAGGAAATGTGGTAGAAATTCTTTTCTGAGACATGTGGATAAAATTAGCAGTATTTGCAGCTATTTTTTTGCTCCTCAGTAAAGCTAATAAGTATCAGAATTTAGTGTTTGTTTATATTTATTTTTATAAATAAACCATTAACCTGTCTTAGCCCAGTGTATACTATTGATCTTGGCAGAAATATTTTCTCATTAGTACTTGCATATCTTATTTATTTTCTGCTATGCGATTAGATTATAGATCATTCTTATATTAAATGTTTTACTGCTTTCTCTTTACCATAAAAAGTGCTTCCCAGGCATTCTTAAATGACTAGTAAAGAAGTACCAGCTTTATTTTTGAGACGCCAGTTTCCCAGTTTAACTTGCTGGTTTGTGTAGTATCAGAAATTAATTTGTTTATCTATGATATGATTCAGGAATTTGTTATTAGCCGTTTACAGATATAGACTAGGAGTACCTTCTTCCAAAATAGGAATTTTATTACAGCCTTTTGCTTACAACCTCTTAAAAATTTTTATTGGAGTATAGCTGATTTAGTGTTGTGTTAGTTTCAGGTATACAGCAAAGTAAATCAGTTATACTGTATATATGTCCATTCTTTTTTTTTTTTTTTTTTAGATTATTTTCCCATATAGGTCATTACAGAGTACTGAGTAGAGTTCCCTGTGCCATACAGTAGATTCTTATTATTATCTATTTTATATATAGTAGTGTGTGTCTGTCAATCCCAATCTCCCAATTTACCCCTCTCCCCCACTTTTCCCTCCTGCTAACCATAAGTTCGTTTTCTACATCAGTGACTTGCACTGAGTAATCTTGAAATAGTTGTTTTCTATGACGCAACTGGATTCTTCTCAAAGCGTAAAAATGGAATTCTGTACATTGACTCTGAAGGGCCAGTCTCTTTCTTCCTCACTTTATTTGGTGATTAAAATTTGTATAAGACTAACAAAGTCCAGTTAATAGGTCTGATTCATCATAGAAAAATACTAAAAAAAAAAAAAAAAAGAAAGAAAGAAAACTACTGACCAGTCATGCCACATATTTCACAACATGTATTTTTTTAAGAAGAACCCATGTTTTGAACAGAACAGTGTGTTGAAAAAGAGAAGAAGATTTCATACTTTGAATAGCACCTTTACTGGAAACCATCTTTATTTAACATACCTGTCCTCTTTCTATAAAGAAACTGTTTAATTACTTAAGTTGAGAGGTAAATCCTTTTCTTTTTGTTGTTGAATTTCTCATTAATTCCTTTACTTTGTCCCAGTACTGTGTTTTTTGTGATAGAAGAAGTAGGACGAAAGGGATAACCAACTTAGAACTTTCAGATAACTGGTCAGCAAGTAAAATCTTTCGAGGGGTAAATTTTTTAATTGGGTTGAGTTAAGTATAAGATAAATATATTTAGCATTTCTGGAATGGGAAATTTGAGGCAAATGCCTTCTAAAGTGATAATAGATTCTTTCTTGTAAAAATATGAATTACTTTATTAATCTATAAGCTTAAAATGCAGTTAGCAACCTGAGCTCTTATATTGAAGTTACTTAAGAATATACATGGCATCCGGTCCCATCACTTCATGGGAAATAGATGGGGAAACAGTGGAAACAGTGTCAGACTTTATTTTTTTGGGCTCCAAAATCACTGCAGATGGTGACTGCATCCATGAAATTAAAAGATGCTTACTCCTTGGAAGGAAAGTTATGACCAACCTAGATAGCGTATTGAAAAGCAGAGACATTACTTTGCCAACAAAGGTCCGTCTAGTCAAGGCTGTGGTTTTTCCTGTGGTCATGTATGGATGTGAGAGTTGGACTGTGAAAAAGCCTGAGCACCAAAGAATTGATGCTTTTGAACTGTGGTGTTGGAGAAGACTCTTGAGAGTCCCTTGGACTGCAAGGAGGTCCAACCAGTCCATTCTAAAGGAGATCAGTCCTGGGTGTTCTTTGGAAGGAATGATGCTAAAGCTGCCACTCCAATACTTTGGCCACCTCATGCGAAGAGTTGACTCATTGGAAAAGACTCTGATGCTGGCAGGGATTGGGGGCAGGAGGAAAAGGGGACGACAGAGGATGAGATGGCTGGATGGCATCACTGATTCAATGGACGTGAGTCTGAGTGAACTCCAGGAGTTGGTGATGGACAGGGAGGCCTGGCGTGCTGTGATTCATGGGGTCACAAAGAGTCGGACACAACTGAGCGACTGAACTGAACTGAACTGAACTGAAGAATATACCAATTGTTTTTCATAACTGGTTAATAGAAGCATACTTCAGCCCCTTTGCTCAACTAGTCGTCCTCGTTAATTTAGTTTTTGTTGGTTTAAATGTTAATATAAGTATTCCACTGAAACCAGCTGCGTTTTTAAAATTTACTAATGGGAAGCATTATAAATAATTAAATTGAAAATTAGCTTATTACTCACTAAAAAGCATGTTTTTAGTTTCTAATGACTGTTTTTCAAACTTAACTTTATTAGATTGCCTTTTATATTCCTATACATGGCAAGGCATATATTGGAAAGTACACTCCAAAAAAATACGACAAGGATGGTCAGAGCATACACAAAGCTTATTTTCATTTGTATCACCTCATTTAATCATCACAACAAGCTCTTACAAAAGAAGCAACTGAGCCTCAGAAGAGCCTTGCCAGAATCCAGATTTCCTGGTATGCAGGTCTATTCTCTAACATACTATGAAGGAACTTTCTCAACTTCATTTACCTACAAGGAATGAACTTATAAATATGCCATCTGTAAATGGAAAGTGTTTTCTTTTATTAAAGACTATCGCCAATGAACAACATTACCAGTTAAGAATTTTTTGATAGCAGTCTGCCAAATGTATAGTTACATTCCCAAACATTTTGTTTTTCAGATAGAGGGAAAGTAATTTTTTGGGGATTATTTATTGTAAACGAACAAAAATATTCTGTTATTTGCCATAAGCTCATAGTAAGTTTATTCTCCTGAGGTGCACTTTTCTTATAACCATCTTAAATGAAAATATAAAATTGCCTGTCATTAAGATACCTTTTTAAAAATGCTGGTAAGATATATATAACATAAAATGTACCAGCTTAACCATCTTTAAGTATACAGTTCAGTGGCATTAGTACATTTTCATTACTATACAGTTAATCTCCATAGCTCTTTTCCTCTTGGAAAACTAAAACTCTGTACCCATTAAATAACAACTCTGCATTGTCCCATCCCCCAGCCCCTGGCAGCCACCATTCTACTCTCTGTCTCTATGAATTTACTGTAGGTACCTCACATATATGTAGAATAATTGTATAGTATTTGACTTTCTGTGATTGGCTAGGACACTTTTTAAATATACATACACGTTATTCATTTAAAGGCTTTAGAATGACCATGTACCTACATGTAGAGGGCAGTAATAATGAAATTCTTGGTGCCAGGAGCATATGTGAGTTCAGCAATAGACATCCATGTTTGCCCTTTTTGTTCAAGTACCCAAACAGCTGACATATTTTCCAGTCTGACATAGGAATAATATGAACAAAGATTTTAGCACATTATATATAAAGAATAAATAGCAAGTCTGTTGTTGCTTGTTGTAGTTTATATTTGATAAGAATCACAGAATACTAGAACTAGAAAGAGGTATTAGAGTCTTCCAGTCCCACCAGTACTTGTACAAATGAGAAAAACAGACAGGCAAAGTGACTTACCCAGGGTCAATAACAAAGAAAACAAGTTTCCTTAATTCTGTGCAGTTTCCCTTGTAGCTAATTAATGTCCTTGAGTTTCAGAGACCAACATTTACAGAAAAAAATAAAAAGTTAATGTTTGCTTAGAACAACAAATATATAATGAATAACAGAAGAAGTTATGCCCGTGCTTCATTTTTACATTAAGGATTGGTTTATTTGGGATATATACACCATTATTTCTTTTAAAGCAAGTCTGTTTAATGGGACCTTTGATATGCTAAATCCTTAGCATGAGATTTATCTCTCTAATACTGGATTTTTTGGCACTGCAGCTCAGTGTCTAGTAAAACCTAGAACTGATGTGTCTCATTTCCCATAGGCATGCTTAGTGTGTCATTGTATGAATATGTGAATTATCATTTCTTCCAGAACTGGCGATAACCATCAAATTAAGATACTCCATTGCAGTCATCCCCATATTTATGTGACTATACATCCCATCAGTTAAAAAAAATTCACACACTTCAGTTGTGTTTATTTATAAATTATATGTAAAAACTACTGATAAATTATATACATTAAAGGCTTAGACAAGACATCTATTTTTAAGAGAATATAAAAAGTTTTTTCTTTCTTTATATATCCAGGTGATCATTCCATCCACATCATTCCCTTGAAAATCAGAGGGCATGGAGATCTTAATAATGATCATCATTTGCCCAATTTACTGGTTCACTAGCCTCTTGTTTCTGACAGTTACAACATAAAATGAATGACTGCAGTAGAGTGTGTTAAAGTACTTTCATGAAGGTCTTTGGAATGACAGTTTTAAGACGCTCTATAGGCAGTGGCACCCCACTCCAGTACTCTTGCCAGGAAAATCCCATGGACGGAGGAGCCTGGTAGGCTGCAGTCCATGGGGTCGCTAAGAGTCGGACATGACTGAGCGACTTCACTTTCTCTTTTCACTTTCATGCATTGGAGAAGGAAATGGCAACCCACTCCAGTGTTCTTGCCTGGAGAATCCCAGGGACAGGGAAGCCTGATCGGCTGCTGTCTATGGGGTCACACAGAGTTGGACACGACTGAAGTGACTTAGCATAGCATAGCATAAAAATATAACATCAAGTTAATCAGCATTTATTTAGCATCTGCAAAGGACACAATATCCACCTACCATGAAGGAGCTTACACTATAGACTGAAGGCATTTTATGTAGGTGTGCATACATAAGTTTACTGTGTGTACATGTGAAGATACCTGATAATTCAGCAGTGAATATAAGAAATATCATGTCTTTGTTATAGAGTGTAGAGACATTCATGTAGGAACAATCACTTCAAGCCTGGGGAAGTCAAAGAGGCTCTCAAAGAGGCTTCAAGGAGGACTCACTTTTGTATTGTATAATGTTGTAGTCTGAGCCTTACAATTTGAATTAGGGAGAATGCATGGAAAATATTTAGAAGACAATGAGTTGATTTATTTTATTGAAGCAGATGGTTTTTGTGAAAGAAATCAATAGAAGGAAAGCTAAAGAAGTGGGGTTGATTCTTTTGAGGAGGATATTAATCTTCCCCAGGCTAAGCAAACTGGATGTTTTCTGTTTGTAGTAAGGACCTGCTGGGCAGGCGTGTGATGTGATCAGGATGGAAATTTGAGGCAGATCTGTTGGCAGTGTAGAATATATTTTGGTGGAAAGAGAAAATGGAGTTAAAGAGATCAGTTGGCAAGCTGTTGTATAATTCTCAGTAAGAATAATGTTTGAGTGCCAGGTCCACGGTTCTAATGGCTGCTCACATGTGGTAAATACTGTTATTATCCCCACTTTACAGATGAGGAAACTGAGACACAGAGCAACCCCTTCCACCCAGCTAAGGTCACCCAGCTAGTAATCCAGGACGTTTTTGTTCACTCTCTGCTTTCACAGATAATGTGGATGTAAGTTAGAGTTCCGGTTCTGAACAGAAATGAGGGACACATCCATGAAAGACTGAAAAGCAGCACAGATACAACTCAGTTGACTCCATGCATGGGACAGGAGGGAAGAGTCAAAGATGAGCCAAACAGATTCTGAAATGGGTGGTAAAATACACCAAAATAGAGAAGTCAGAATCCATTTACCTGTTAGTTTCATTTACAGAAATTTATGTCCCAAGAGTATAATTTTAAGGACAAAAATGGTATGGACCTAACAGAAGCAGAAGATATTAAGAAGAGGTGGCAAGAATACACAGAAGAACTGTACAAAAAAGATCTTCATGACCCAGATAATCACGATAGTGTGATCACTCACCTAGAGCCAGACATCCTAGAATGTGAAGTCAAGTGGGCCTTAGAAAGCATCATTACAAACAAAGCTAGTGGAGGTGATGGAATTCCAGTGGAGCTATTTCAAATCCTGAAAGATGATGCTGTGAAAGTGCTGCACTCAATATGCCAGCAAATTTGGAAAACTTAGCAGTGGCCACAGGACTGGAAAAGGTCAGTTTTCATTCCAATCCCAAAGAAAGGCAATGCCAAAGAATGCTCAAACTACCGCACAATTGCACTCATCTCACATGCTAGTAAAATAATGTTCAAAATTCTCCAAACCAGGCTTCAGCAATACGTGAACCGTGAACTTCCAGGTGTTAGAGCTGGTTTTTGAAAAGGCAGAGGAGCCAGAGATCAAATTGCCAACATCCGCTGGATCATGGAAAAAGCAAGAGAGTTCCAGAAAAACATCTATTTCTGCTTTATTGACTATGCCAAAGCCTTTGACTGTGTGGATCACAGTAAACTGTGGAAAATTCTGAAAGAGATGGGAATACCAGACCACCTGACCTCTTGAGAAACCTATATGCAGGTCAGGAAACAACAGTTAAAACTGGACATGGAACAACAGACTGGTTCCAAATAGGAAAAGGAGTACATCAAGGCTGTATATTGTCACCCTGCTTATTTAACTTATATGCAGAGTACATCATGAGAAACGCTGGGCTGGAAGAAGCATAAGCTGGAATCAAGATTGCCAGGAGAAATATCAATAACCTCAGATATGCAGAAATATCAATAACCTCAGATATGCAGATGACACCACCCTTATGGCAGAAAGTGAAGAGGAACTGGAAAGCCTCTTGATGAAAGTGAAAGAGGAGAGGGAAAAAGTTGGCTTAAAGCTCAACATTCAGAAAAGGAAGATCATGGCATCTGGTCCCATCACTTCATGGGAAATAGGTGGGGAAACAGTGGAAACAGTGTCAGACTTTATTTTTCTGGGCTCCAAAATCACTGCAGATGGTGACTGCATCCATGAAATTAAAAGACGCTTACTCCTTGGAAGGAAAGTTATGACCAACCTAGATAGCACATTCAAAAACAGAGACATTACTTTGCCAACAAAGGTCGATCTAGTCAAAGCTATGGTTTTTCCAGTGGTCATGTATGGATGTGAGAGTTGGACTGTGAAGAAAGCTGAGCACCGAGGAATTGATCCTTTTGAACTGTGGTGTTGGAGAAGACCCTTGAGAGTCCCTTGGACTGCAAGGAGATCCAACCAGTCCATTCTAAAGGAGATCAGTCCTGGGTGTTTGTTGGAAGGACTGATGCTGAAGCTGAAACTCCAATACTTTGGCCACCTCATGCGAAGAGTTGACTCATTGGAAAAGACCCTGATGCAGGAAGGGATTGGGGGCAGGAGGAGAAGGGGATGACAGAGGATGAGATGGCTGGATGGCATCACCAACTCGATGGACATGAGTTTGGGTAAACTCCTGGAGTTGGTGATGGACAGGGAGGGCTGGTGTGCTGCAATTCATGGCGTTGCAAAGAGTCAGACATGACTGAGCGACTGATCTGAACTGAACTGAAGAGTATAATTATAGAGGGGAAAAAAGAACAAGGTTAATTTTTAAAGTTTATGGGGGGAGCGGGCAAGAAAGACCTGAAGATTATTACCAAAGTGTTTTCAGAAAGTGAAAGTGAAAAGTGAAGTCACTCAGTCGTGTCCGACTCTCAATGACCCCATGGACTGTAGCCTACCAGGCTCCTCTGTCCATGGGGTTTTCCAGGCAAGACTACTGGAGTGGGCTGCCATTTCTTTCTCCAGGGGATCTTCCCAACCCAGGGATTGAACCCAGGTCTCCCGCACTGCAGACACACGCTTTACCATCTGAGCCACCAAGGAAGCCCATATAAATAGGTTCTCATCTCTAGCTTCTGACCAGAGCTCCAAAATTTCTTTAATTTCTTAAAAGATAAATGTACTAAGGGCATCTTATGTTCTAATGTACACTCCTATTACTACTAGTAACTATAAAGTAGTTCCTCAAAAGTAAACTACTTACTGTAGTTTACTTCTGAGTATTTGGATATTCCAGAAGCATTTTTAAAAGTTTGTTAGTATTTTCTAGATTTTCTTCAGTTATTATTGTTTTTACAATAATAATTGACTTATTTCTTAAAGCAAATGCTAGTTCGGGGGAAAGATTGTTTTAGGGTTTAGTTACTAATTTACGTATTCATTCCTCAAGTATGTATTGTAGTGCTTACAATATGCGGAATACAACAGCCACACCTAATCCTGGCTAGATGCTTGAGATAGAAAAATGAAAAGACAGTTCACTTTCTTCCGGAAATGTTCAGTCTAACGGGGAGACAGACATGCAGACAAATAACTTCAGTGTAATGTAATGGAAAAAAACATGTTCAAGGCATTGTCAGCAGTTTGGGGAGGGAGCCTTCTAGATACATTTGTTTGAATCTGAGTAGGTATAACAGTTAAGACACTATTTTAGCTAAGCCTTGAAATCTGCCAGGTTGACAGATAAGCTGAAAGAAGGCATTTCAGTAGAGGAAGCAGCAGCATGTGAGGTAATGATCGAATATCCAGGTGCAAACATCCAGGTTTGGTTAGAATCAGGAGGGCGAGCTCCATGCCGGAGTTATCTGAGCAGTGGTGAAGCTTGTAGTCTTGAGGGAGTGTGAGACCACTAATAAAACAGAACACCTTCGAGAAAGCCTTTAAGTCATAGGAGAAGGAAGAAGATGCCAGTGAAGGACCTAGAGAAGTAGGAAGAGTTAGAGTATTATCATCTGGATACCCAAGAAAGCAGAGATGTGTGAATGGTCAGTAATGTCCCCTGCTACAGAAAGACACGAGCACTTTGCAATGTACATACTTTCAGTCTTTTGTCTTTTTTCTTTTTTTTTCTTTAAATTATTTCTTAGTCTACATGCAGTCTTTTGTCCTCCCTTTTCAATAAGTGAATAAACTACAATTAATTTTTTTCTTTCTTTCTTTCTTTTTTTTTTTATAACTTTTGGGCCTTTGGGTCTTTCCCTTTAAGAAAACAAATCAATTTGTAAAAAATTCAGGAGACTATAGCTTATGAGAAATTGGATGTATGAGTAAAATAAATGTATTCAGAAAGTTAGCAGTGAGCTTACTAGACTGAAACAAAGATGACTTACTCATCTTTTTGTGGCAGACACCTTGATCAGTGACTGATAATGAATGAAAGGAGGAAGGGATGAAATTAGAGGTAGAGACTAGGATCAATCCTCAGGATTTTTGTGGATTGAAGACTTATTTATATTTACATGGTTACAGGGTATTTTAGCTTTGAAAAATAGGTGAGGTGGATACCTTTTCATGGGCTTCCCTGGTGGCTCAGATAGTAAGGAATCCTGCTGCAATGCAGGAAACCTGGGTTCGATCCCTGGGTTGGGAAGATCCCCTGGAGGAGGGCAGAGCAACCCACTCCAGTATTCTTGCCTGGAGAACCCTCATGGACAGAGAAGCCTGGCGGGCTACAGTCCATGGAGTCACAAAGAACTGGACTAAGCTGAGTGACTAAGCACAGCGTACCTTTTCTTCTTCTTGAGACTGATAGCAAGAGGCCTGGGTTTTATGCAAATGTTTTCAAGACAGGAAACCACAAGGAACCTAGGACTAAGTATCTCAGCACAGCAGCAGAAGGTGGTGCATGTGCTGAGAGTGGAGCTAGGAGGAGGTTAATTCTAAGCTTCGGGAGCTACCGTTGTTGTTTAGTCGCTAGGTCGTGTCTGACACTTGGCGATCCCGTAGACGGTAGCCTGCCAGGCTTCTCTGTCCATGGGATTTCCCAAGCAAGAATACTAGAGTGGGTTGTCATTGCCTTCTCCAGAGGATCTTCCTGATCCAAAGATTGAACCCACTTCTCCTGTATTGACAGGTGTGTTCTTTACCTCTGAGCCACCAGGGTAACTTTAGGAGAGTGAGAACTAATTGTTACACGTTCCTTCTGAGGAAGATAATGATGGGAAGAACGGCAAGAGGTAAATGAAAGGGATGTTTAGCAAATGTGAGGACCTAGCTGGAGACGGGTGGGATGGCATAGAGGTTAGAAGTGGATTGTGGACTCATTCCTGTCTCAGTGCAAATAATTTAGATTATAAGAATTTGGATGAATGACTTCTTTTCCCACAAAGTATACTGTTTCTAGAAATTGTTAAGACTGAGAGATGTATTTAAGAACAATTTCAGGTTAATAGAAAACGAAATCAGAAAATTTAATATTCATGTAAAATTACATCACCAAAATGAAGGATAGGCATGTATTACGAGCATTATTTCATAAATCATAAAGCATAATGACCTCGTACTTCCATTTTTAGCAGTAAGAGGTAACTCACCTTCATTGATGAAAGTTACCGGTGGTATCTTGAGAGGGCTTTTGGTGGGAGAAGTTACCAGATCCGGTGGCGGCATTAAATCTCTGGGATAGCCTGGATCCCTCTGTATCTCGTTGCCTCCCAGCAGACCAGGAGTGTACTGATGAGTGTTAGGGATGTGCTGTGGCACGACCTGGACGAGAGGAGGAGACACATGGGGGTCCTGTCGAGAAAATATCCTCAAGCACTGTTCTTCCAGCAAAGTGATCATCACAGACTGGTTATTGACCAGATCAGTCAAGGAAGCGTATTTCACCTCCAGTTCCCTGTACCTTGTGGCCATCTTCAACATTTCTGTGGTGACATTGAGGATTTTATTTTCCAACTGGGAAAGTTCAAGTGAATTATCCCTCTTTCGGATAATCTCATGCAGCAGTTGCATATAGAGCTGAGTGACACGGGAGTTCATGTTACGGCTTTCTTTCCTCAGCAGCTTTACCTCATTGACAATGTTTCCATCCACATCCACCACCAACTGCAGGACGTCTATCTCCCGCTTCTGCTTGGAGAGCACATCCTTTAGGTTCTCAAGATCCATCCTGGTGATCATGTCTTTAATGGTACCTGCATCTTGCCCTTTGGTATTGACACATATTGGCCCTGTTATTTTTTGTTCAGGTACCAGAAATGTGTATGAACATTTCTTTGCGTCCTCTTTACCATCTGTGGCGCGAGGGTATCTCCTCTGGGTTATTTTTTTAATTTTGAACTGTCCTCCTCTGCCATGTCCAATGCCCATTAGTAGGAAGAATAGCACACTTAGGGTCCACATAAAAGCCTTCATTTTGAAATGAGGTTGTATGCTATCTTTAAAAAAGAAAAAGCAAACCAATGAAGGGAAGAAGTAGAAAATAATTAATATTAATCTACTTTTTAAGCCAGTAATCTAAAAAAGTAAGGGAAAAACTGAATATCTATTGGAATTAAAGTTATTAATTTTTAAATTCCATAGTAAGTGCCTTCCTATTTGTTTAAAAATTAGGTTTCAGAGAAGAGCTTTCCAACTACCATCTTATGGTAATGCATTTTGTTCCCCAGCTCAGTGAGCAGATCTTGGTGCCCCTGTGTTGAGGCATATGTTTAGATGCTCTTGGGGCTTTTGAGACCCTAGTAAGACACTTCTCTTACCTTTAAAAAGCTCACTTGTTGTCTTAAGGCTCGGAAAACGGTACATAATGCCTGTAAAAAATTAATTACAACATTCTTCTCTAACTAGTGTGAAAGTTGCTGGTCAGTGTTTTTTCTTTATATTGTATATTTTGAATTAATTTGACCTTCTCTAATAAGTATCTGTTTTATCTGTCAAATTAAAGAAACATTTTTAGACAAAATGTAAAACCAGAAAGTTTTAGCATAGTAGTTTTTGCTTGTTTCATGTATGTCCTTTTGGTATTGGTGACAAGTTTAAGAATGATAGCATGCTCACTGTGGGTAATCATGTTTCCTAAATCATAATCCTATATATGCTCTAAGTTTATATATGATTCAGCAGGTTCATTCTTCTAACAGAACTTCTACTGAACTGCATTTTTGTAAAATATTAATAACTTTTTATAACTATTACCAAGGAAAGAAACTCAACTGTAGTTGAATCTGATCAGTGAAAAGTGCCTGTTTAACAACCGTCTCATCATCTAAGACTTCTCTGCTCCCATGGGCATGTTGAAGGCCAAGGCCACACAAGTAGGTAATATCAGAGCCAGGTCTAGAATCCAGGTTCCCTGGCTCTTTAGTCAGTGTTTCTAGCAGTAGCACATAGGCTAAAATGTGTGCTTGGAATGTTGCACTTCTGCTCTGAAAGATAAATGCTTATTTTTTTATGGTATAATCGATGGAAACACTCTAGAAAACAATAAAACTAGTTCCAGGAAGCAAAAGTGCTTCCTTTCTCTTTCATTACCTCCCTGCAGAGCAGTAGCGGTGAGAATGAGTAGGATGTGTCATCCTGTCATCAGTCCAGCCCACCGTGCTGCAGGATAGCCCACCTTCCTCTCTTATAAACTTCTTGTGTGCTGTTTTTGAAGGATGGCAGTGGATATACCAAGAACTTTTCTATCCCATTTTCCACCCAGTTGTTTTTTGATTTGGGAAGCCAGGTCCCAAATCATTTATGATGCTACTAATAAACACCGATGCAGCAGTAACAGTGGGTCGTTTTTATTGGGCGTGCCAGGCATTGTTTAAGCCTTTTACATGCATTAAAGGATTTTACCACAGCCCTCTGAGGTAGATTATTACTATCCTCATTTTCAAATGAAAACACCTGGCATCCAGATGTTAAGTATCAGTACCTCACCCAGAGTCACACTGCTTTCTAAGACATGGAGCCAGAATTTGAACCCAAGCAGAAGACTCCAGGGTTCGTGTTTTTCATTAACAACTGTATCATATGGCAACATATTCTGTCCTTTTTTCTATCACCAACACTACAACAATCCTTTATATTTATGTAGTGCTTAACTCATATTAACTGTTTGCATTCACAGCAGCACTGGGATGTAAACATACACCATTTTGCAGAGAATAAGCCTGGAGAAGCTGAAACACTCAGATGGGATTCAGATCTTCTACTCTTACCTCTCTAGACCTGTGACTTTTATCCTAGTCAGGTCATAACTGCAGAGGAATCTTAACTTTGTGTTCCTTGTCTTTCACGGTCTCTTCCTGGTTTGTATCCCTTTACATTGACCGCTTACTTAATTATGCATGAGTACTTGTGGATCAGTTTTATATCCCAAGCTTTTCTGCTGCCATTCCTTTCCCTCCATATGTATTCTATCAGTTGATAGTAACATGTCTGACTTGATTATGAATCCTCCTAAAATTAAAGGTTGTATCAATAAAATATGGACTCTTCAACTACAATCATAAAGATGGGCTTCCCCTTTATAACAGGCTTCCCTCATAAAGATGACTACTACTTCCTAAAACCATGTCTACTTCAGTGTTTTCAAATGAGTAAGGTTTGCCAACTGGAGTGATAATGAAAATAAAGCAAAGAATGGATGGAGTGCAGGGAATTCTTTTTCCTTTATTAATGTAAGATAGGAGGGATGAGCATAATAATATTCTGTATCTGTGTCCAAGGCCTTCTGTTTGCTGACAGATAGCCGGAAGCACACTTGGATGAGTACTTTTCATTTTTTGTTTTCATCCTTTGCCTTCTGACATCAGTTGAAAATTTAGACCAAGTGTCATTTATTTTATTTAAAAAGGACTTTAGGTACTATATTGGAGTTACCTGTACCAAAAACCAGTAAAATGTTTCTTGTTATACTTGCAGATTCATGGGATTTAGATATGGTTTATTTTTAAAACTGCAGACAGTAAAATAGAAGCCATCAGCCTCCTGGGTAAACGTACAGCGTTTCTCCTGTAGTTAATGCAGCCCTTGTTCAGATGCACTCATTTCTTTCATTTCAATAATGGAATGGAAACTCTTAGATCATAGAAAATTATTTTATCTAAGTAATCTACTATGAAAAAAGCTACCAAAACAAGGAAAATTCAGAAAGTACCATGAAACTTCAAAACATGTAGACTTTTCTGAGCAGTGTTCTGATTGAAGATCAGACACAGATTTGTGTAGAATTGAGAAGCATATAATCCAACTCTGTTGGAACTTTGTATCAGTGTTGTTATGGAAGAACAAAAATGTGAAAATACAAATCTAAATTAAAATAGCCATAGCTTCCTTTTGCTGTATTCTGCCTTGGCTCTTTGTGGGTTCCTGTACAATTAAATCATATGGTGAATCACCACCTACGATAAGAGAATCTGACCTAGGATTAACATTTAAAGGGGACAACAAAAAGTTTATTTTAAAAAATATATATATATATATAATTTCCTTATCCTTTACAAAAGTCATGATTTCATTGTCACCTAAAGCTGAGTAAGGAGCCACATTTCTTTAGTAGACTAGCTACGTCATGAGTAAAGAATGAATTTTTAGAATACATTTACTGTTACCTTTTATGAAAACATTCTCTCATTTAATATTTTCCCACATATGTTCAGTTTTAAAAGTGAAAGATCCATAAATCTGTGTTACCTCATAAAACCTTTCGGTATATGTTAAAATTTTCCTAGGCCCCACGAGAATGTTGTAAATTAGTTACAGTATACTTAAGTTTAAATCTATGTCTGCTTGGTTGTTTTTAGGGGGGGAAAAAAGCCTTCCATGCTTTGAGTTGATTTTATTGGTACTATTTCTCTTCATAGTTGCTACATTGCCAGTTAGTAGGGAGAAGAAATGAAAGCAAAGATTTGACTTCCTTTCAGATGGTAAACGCATAGAGGCATTTAACTGGCAGTGTCATGCACGAAAACAGCATGAGGCAATGAAATTAAATTTATGAAGCACTGAAGATACTGTAGATAAAGAACTTCTAGATTGTGAATTATGTTCTGGGAAGAGACACAAGAACGATTTCATCTCCTGGAGATGTTTAAGAAAGGGATAAATAGTTATCTGGGTTTCAGATTAAATGCTTGCTTAAGGCTTCCGTAAGAACCAAGGTTTAATTGAAGTCCTGTACTTTCCATAGCAGCAACAACAGAAAAGAAAGAGATGACATATTTCTGATTCAGTATTTCTTGGAAATTTTATCAGAATTTCTTATAAAATATGTTTAACAGAGATTGTCCCAGTATTTAGAGTTTTGAATCTTTAAGAAAAGGACATGAAAGTAAAGTTGAGGAAATCTTACTTAGCTTTACCGTTTTTTTTGCTTGTTGAAGATTCTTACCTTGAATTTCTTTGATTTTTTAAAAGGACAGAGAACCCCCAAATCATAGCAAACTTAAGTGTCTTTGGTTTTAAAGCTCATTGTTGGTAACTACTAATTTTATTTTTAGTCTAGTAACACAATTAAACAAAGCTCCTGGATAGAATATTTAAAGAATTGTGTTCGTTGACCAAAATTGTATTTGTCTAAAAATATTACATACTTTTGGTCTTTTAATTATGTATTTAAGTAATTGTATCTTCTGGGTTCTTACTTTCTATTGTTAATGCTGACAACTTAAGCAGTACTTCTGTCACATTGTATTTCTTCTTAACTATACTCTGTAAGATTTTAGGACTTCTTAATGTATCCATCGCTTTGGTTTGTCACATAATTCCGGTTGTAGCAGTTATAATTTTTGTTACCCAAGTTAAAGTACTGTTACATGTAAACTTAGAAACTACTTAAAAGTTTGAGTTTTAGCAAGAAATACCATAGACTTATTTTAAAACTCTTACATTTAGGATTACTAAATACTAGGTTATATTTGGTTATGCTGTGATTGGGGTATCGTTGCAAAGCCTTGCAGTTAATTTGATGTTTTCTTAATTGTGTTTGTAGCTTTACTTTAAGATATTTTAACAGTACATGTAAATCATTAGCATACACACTGTAGCTGCAAAGACAAACTAATCATGTTTACAACTATTTAGTTTGTATCCCTTTGTTTTTATCATTGTGCAATAAATCTTATACATTTAGCGTTAATTGTTAAAATTTCTAATGTCACTAAAGCACTTGTTTTTTGAAATGCAGAATGTATGTACATCAGTCTATAAACATACACACTAAATACCATTAAATTGAACCTCAAATAATTCATTAATCATCACAAAGTATATAATGACCAGTTTTATCTAAAGTTGCAAAACAAAACCTTTTCCAGACAAGCAAATTGTAGTATGTTCCAAAAGTCTTTGATTAATAAGAGATTTTGACATTTCTACTACAAATATAAAACAATTATACATTTCAGCATACATAGAATTTTAAAATAAAAGTAAAAGAAATATTAAAATACCTTTTTGCATCTGTTGATAAAGCAAGCCCAGAAACTTGCTGCTCTTACTCTTGCTTTTAAAAATCAGTGTAGACGTTTGTTCGTCTGTGACTTTAATGGCAACTGCATTTTTGTTTTGGACCGTTGAATCCAAGCTGTAATAAGGAGCTTCTTTCTTCTTACAGCACTAATCAATTGAATTTGACAAGCCACCTATGTAATTTTAAGTAGTAGAGTGGAAGTTCCTGGTCTGCGGGCTGTCTTTAATCCAGCAGAGAAAGCATTGTGGCTTTGCTCTGTCTGCCACATGGAGAAATGCAGTAAAACCAGCTGCAGCTGACCCAGATTGTATATACAGTACCCTCGAATAGTGATTCCCTCTCTTTCTCAGGAGACTCAAGTTCAGCCCACATATTACGTCACCAAAAATTTGCTGGAGACTAGGGGGGGAAAATCTCCTTAGGATTTCCTCTCTGTAGCCTTAAATAGGGGTGGGGGTAGTGGCATCAGCAGGAGGTTGAACGCCTGCAAACAAGGAGAGACTGTGTGCAGGTTGAAGGAAGGGCACCATCTGGAAACAAACTATCATAGTTGAGCGGGCAATTATAAAACAAACATGTGAGTCTGCTGCAGAGATCTTTTAAGTTGAATACTGAAAAAATAGTACTCAACTTCACTTAGAAGTAGTTGCAGGCTGATGAGTTTGTTTTTTTATTACAAAGCTTAGGAGTGAGACTGTGTTCTAAAGAGGCAGCCTCCTAATTAGCCTCCTAACCCTAATTAATAGAATACTCTTTACAGCCTGGAAGAATTTTTAAACATTTTACTAAATTTGCCCATTTTAGAAGGTTTTGAAGTTGTAAAAAAAAAAAAAACTGGTGTGTATTTCTAAGATAAAACTGCTCATTATATATAATTATCAAAAATAATTGAAAAGCTAGGTATAAAATTCTCTCAGAAATTTAATATTTCTTAAATTCTAATGTTATATAACTAAATTCTGATGTTACATAATGTCACTTCCTCCTAGTCTGCAACATGACCCCACTTGTCTGAATACAGTTATTCTTATTAGTTTATGTTGTGATTTAAAAGCAAACATAACCCTGGCCTGAATCTTAGGGGAACGAGAGAGTTCTGAGCCCCCCATTGGCTGTGGGAACTTAGACAAGTCACTTTACTACCTCTGACCCAATTCTTCTGCTATGAAATTAGGGTGCTGCTTAGAGAATTAGTAATTGTCAGGTACCGACTATGCCTTTTTATTTCTTTAAATCAAGAATGTTGATTAACTCAGTGGCTGAGAAGACACAGATTTAGACATTTTAGGTAATTTGGCTTAGGACTTCAGTACTAAGCTGTAGCACTGGGATTTGACTCTCACTCCAAAGCATTTGGCCACACTCTCTCTGATTGGATTATATAACTGTTGATTGCTGCTTCTAGATAAAACTTGGTGGGCTCCTACTTTCTGTATGTGTTGTGTGCGTGCGTGCGTGTGTGTGTGTGTGTGTGTGTGTGTAAGTCCCTATAGTCATTTTGTTTTCTTTGCGACTCTATGGACTGTAACCCGCCGGGCCCCTCTGTTTTGTGGGGTTTTTCCAGGCAAGAATACTGGAATGGGTTGCCATGCCCTCCTCAGGGGATCTTCCCGACCCAGGGATTGAACCCACGTCTCTTACATCTCCTGCATTGGCAGGTGGGCTCTTTACCAATACCACGTGCTTTCCCCCTGTCGTTGCCTAACTTTGTGCTACTTTTCTCTTTCTCAGGCCCTACCATCAACTCTGTTTGTTGATCAACATCCTTTATTTGAAGTCAGCTTAGTTTCTACTTCTTTCACAGAATTAATTATTTCTTTAAATTCCTATGACACACATAGGTATAGCAGGGGTGTACTCAAAGGCCTACAGATGCTCACAACAAGAATGAAGCAGGTAATGTGTATAGGTGAAGTAAACGAGAAGTAAGAGAGCAGAGGAAAATAGGTTACGACAGACTGACATCTGTAATGATTACTATCTATACTCTTCGCAGCTGTATCTCACTATTGCCAGATGTCCCCATTTTTTTTAAGGAAAAGGTCATATAGATACTTCCTATGTTATTTCCTGATTTTAAAAAGATTGGGACAGCTTCTAGCCTCTGATTTATACTATGTAATACATTACTTGATCATTCAGTGATCACATTGTATTCACTAATACCTTAACCTTGAGAAATATAAGATAGTAAACTCCTTCAGAGCTTTTTTGTTTAAGCAGTGTAGGGGTTTCTAATTCAGTTCAGTTGCTCAGTTGCGTCCAACTCTTTGTGATCCCATGGACTGCAGCATGCCGGGCCTCCCGGTTCATCACCAACTCCCAGACCTTGCTCAAACTCATGCCCATTGAGTCAGTGATGCCGTCCAACCATTTCATCCTCTGTCGTCCCCTTCTCCTCTCACCTTCAATCTTTCCCAGCAACAGGGTCTTTTCCAGTGAGTCAGTTCTTCCCATCAGGTGGCCAAAGTATTGGAGTTTGAGCTTCAGCATCAGTCCTTTCAATGAATATTCAGAACTGATTTCCTTTAGGATGGACTGGTTGGATCTCCTTGCAGTCCAAGGGACCTTCAAGAGTCTTCTCCAACACCACAGTTCAAAAGCATCAGTTCTTCAGTGCTCAGCTTTCTTTATATAGTCCAACTCTCACATCCATACATGACTACTGGAAAAACAATAGCTCTGAGTAGACGGACCTTTGTTAACAAAGTAATATCTCTGCTTTTTAATATGCTGTCTAGGTTGGCAATAACTTTTCTTCCAAGGAGCAAGCATCTTTTAATTTCATGGCTGCAACCACCATCTGCAGTGATTTTGGAGCCCCCAAAAATAAAGTCTGTCACTGTTTCCATTGTTTCCCCATCTATTTGCCATGAAATGATGGGACCAGATGCCATGATCTTAGTTTTCTGAATTTTGAGTTTTAAGCCAACTTTTTCACTCTCCTCTTTCACTTTCATTAAGAGGCTCTTTAGTTCTTATTCACTAGTTAGTAATTCATATCACTGACCAGGTTTGGAAAGTGGAATGGCAGGTGTCTAGGGACAAATTACGGTTAGTTTGGGATGTTAAATTGAAAATGAAAGTCAGGAGCTGTGTTCTATAGAGAAATTTGGAGAGTCATCAGCAATCAGGTGATGGTTGAGGCCTCAGAAATAAGATAATTCAGAAGTACATGTAGAGTGAGAAGATTAATGACAGAACCAATTCCAATACCAATTCCAAGGGACCTGAGGAAATAGAAGAATCGAGGGAGGATGGAAGCGAGGCAAGTTCAAGCCAGTAAAGACTGAGAAACAAGGGAGTAAGTAGTACAAATACTGCAGAGAGACTTGAGCAGTAGAGAGGAGACCAAGAGAGATGTCTAAAGAATTAGTGTGAGAAGATCATGTGTGCCTTTGCCAGAATAAGTTCCAGCAATGAGATAGATGTGAATTTCACATGTTAGCGCGTGTGGATCAGTAGAAACCTATATGCTCTCAGTGGGTGTATCAGTTGATATAGCTTTAAAAACCAACGTGGCACTGTCTTGTAAAGCTGAACATTATATATGCCTGCATGTATGTATATATGCCTGCATGCATGTATATATGTGTATATATCTCTCCTAGAGAAATTCTTGTATGTGTGCACCAGGAGACATGTACAAGAATGTCTGTAGCAACAAGGAGGAAGGGAGCAAGTAACTCAAAACTCGTATCAAACAAAATGAATAAGTAAATTGTGATATAGTTACATATAGTTTATTCTCTTAAGGAATTACGGCTGTACTTAACAAGATGAATAAGTCTTAGAAACAAAATAGTGAGACAAAGCAATCACAGATCATATTTTTAAAAACTTATTTAACAACCATTTATAAATCACTTATTGTGTACCCATTCTAACTTTACCAATATTATCATTTAATCACACATATAAAAGTATGATTTTTTTAAAGCTCAAAAATAAGCAAAAGTAAAATAAAATGTGCAGGAATACAGACATGTGCCTCAAAAATAACAAGGGGAATAATCTTAAAATCAGAAATGGTAGTTCCCTCTAGACAGGAGGCAGAGAGATGACACAGGGAAAGAACATAAAGATGAGGCAACAGTACTGATATTGTAGCTCTTACGTTGGTAAGTATTTATTACATTATTTGATAACCAATATTATATGTTAAACTGTTATTTTTAAAAGATACAGCTATCTTTCTCACACAAATAAAATATGAATACATGTCAAAAGTTTTGTTTAAATCATTAAGTATACAGGGAATCAGGAAGATATTTACAATAACTTCAAGGAAGAAGTCCGAGTACTGCACATACATGCAGGCCGTTGGGAATGCTGGAATGAATTTACAGATAGTTGCAAAATTGGTCAACATCCACAGGGCAATAATCAGTTACATCCCACTGGACATAATTCATTGGCATTTTTATGGACAAGAATTTGTATTATTACCAGTTTTCAACAACTTATAAAATAGTTCAGGCCAAGAGGATACACTGGAAACAGGATATACCTAGTAATCTTTTTGCCTCTTGCAAAGTCTATCACAATTTTTCCTGACACAAGTAAACTTTTATATGTACCAAGTATTACATCAAAATAGAATGAAGGATAAAAAAATTAATTGTACCAGTCCTTATTTCTCTTTCAAGGTGTTTGTTGAAGAAGGCAAGAGTCCTGTATTGAGGAGGGGATCAGATTTAAAGGAAGGGTTGCTTTGCTTGTGTTTTTAAATAGAGGAGATTTAAATGTGCACACTGGCTCTTGGAAAAGAGCCATGGAGTGTAAGTGATAGTGGAGGCAGCAGTGGATATGTTAAAAGGATGCAGTAGAGATTACGTTCAAAATCGCAGTTTAGATTTGGAAGAAAAAGAAGGGGATTCTTCTTCCTCTGAGATAGGAGGGAAAGAAAGGGAGCTAGGCTACAGATTTATTTGAAGTCATAAAAAATAAAGTTGAGAGTCTCTAAAGAAAAAGAAGTATTTATGATAGATGGCTTAAAGAATACTGTTAAGATTTACTGAATGGAAAAGGAATGATACTGGAATGAGTAAAAGGATTACCATTGCCAACTTTTTACATTTTGTTAAACACCAATTGTCTGCAAATACTGGTCAGGATTTTCATTTTTTAAAGTGCAAGATAGAGTAACCACTTGAACGAGTTTATTATCTTAAGCAGATTAAATATAAAATACTAAAGATTTTCAATAAAGAGGTTAGAAAGTCTTAAAAATTATCAAGTGAGTGATACAGATAAGGTATGAGTTTGTAACAGTGTAATTTTAAAAAAAAACCTTGGAGTACAAGTGTATACTCTGAGATCCAGCTCTGTCACTAACAATTCATGTGGTGTTAGGCACTTCTTTAATATCTGTGGACCTTAGAGTGTTTGCCTGTGAAAAGAGGGTTTGGACTAGAGTTTCTAAATTCCTTTCTTAGAATATGTGAGGAAACTAAAGAACCGTTGACACGGACCTGAATATAAGATAATGATTTAGATGGGCAAAGTTGAGTTCAGGTATCATTTAAGCTGGAAGAACCGGCATGAGAAAAAACACAGGGCTTATCTGGAAGGCAATAGATACATCATTTTGGTTGCACTTCTTCTGAGAGTTCATGAATGGGGAGTAATGATTTGGAAAGTAGGAACATGGTGCCTTTTACGCTTTACACGTGCATAGTAAACTCTCAGGAAATATTTTCTGTAGATGTGACTTTGAATATCCAGGACAACTGAATCATTTGAGAGGATGTATTATTTTTGTTGGTACAGAAAAAAGAGCAAGGTTAACTTCAATGTGTAATCAGTAGAACTATTTCAAAAATCCAACTGTTAATAAAAACAAGACGTTTCTACTAGAATGAGACAGTTTTCAAAGTAATTAAGAATCAAGACTTCTCTGGTCCTCCCGAGGTTAAGAAACTATCTTCCAAGGTGGAGCGGGAGGAGAACACAGGTTCGATCCCTGGTTGAGGAGCTGGGATTTCATGTGTTAACGGGGACAGCTGGGCCCGAGCGCTCTGGAGTCTACACACCTCAGCGAAGAGCCTGTGTGCCACAACCCAGACCCAGTGCAGCCAAATAAATAAATATTTAAAAGGAAAAAAAAAAGTAAGGCTCATGTGATAGTTACCCACTCGAGGCAAGCATGTATAGAACTAATATTAAGTTAACTGCCCCATGGAAGTGGAAGGGAAGTGGTTAGGCTGGCTAACTTAAAACTTCTTCAGGCTGTACCACAACTTGAAAAATAGGTACTAGTGTATAGACATAAAAACTAAGGTTCGGAAATTAGAATAATTATCTTTATTTTATACAGAGGCAGAGCCAGTTCAGGAGCTTATCTTCTTTCCATTAAGACCCATGGGTGGGTAGGTACTGGAGTTTCTAACTTCAGCTTTAAGTCATGTCTAACCTGGATGCCACAGAAATCTAGGCTTTCAGTCCAGTTCAGTTCAGTCACTCAGTCGTGTCCGACTCTGCGACCCCATGAATCCCAGCACTCCAGGCCTCCCTGTCCATCACCAACTTCCGGAGTTCACCAAAACTCTTGTCCATCGAGTCGGTGATGCCATCCAGCCATCTCATCCTCTGTCGTCCCCTTCTCCTCCTGCCCCCAATCCCTCCCAGCATCAGAGTCTTTTCCAATGAGTCAACTCTTCGCATGAGGTGGCCAAAGTACTGGAGTTTCAGCTTTAGCATCATTCCTTCCGAAGAACACCTAGGACTGATCTTTAGAATGGACTGGTTGGATCTCCTTGCCTTAGTGGTCATGTTTTAACACAGTATTAATAATGAATATATTTTAAATATGGCATATATTGAAATATAGCTATAAACAAACTATACTCATCCAAACAAGTAGAAAAACACTCATTTATCTTAATTTTGTTTCAGGTATCTATCTATCTGATTTAACATATATTGATTCAGCATATCCATCAACTGGCAGCATTCTAGAAAATGAGCAAAGATCAAACTTGATGAATAACATCCTTAGAATAATTTCTGATTTACAGCAGTCCTGTGAATATGGTAAGTTTCTGGGAGTAATGCTGTAATTCATTTATAAAGGTTTGATTCATTTACACAGGTTGATGGCCACTTTTCACAGAGCAGGGTACATCATCCTAATGCAAAGGAAAATAATGATTATGTCACTGTTCAATGTTTAGCATCCTGTTTAAGATCTTGCTTTTAAGGAGTTCAAGTATTTCATATTTAAAATGCTGTTTTATCTTTTGCTCTTCTGTAATTTGTAGCAACTTTGCTAATGTAATTTTCACAATTATTTTCTATCCTTCTCATCTCATTTGATCTCCCTGATCTATTATGTAAATATTTCTTTTATTTTTCAGTTAGGGAGTGAGCTGAGACTGTTGTAGTAACCGTTGAGAAGCTTTCTTGAGTTCTATGTTGAGTAGATAACCAGTTTTTGTCCAAGATGTATTTTATGGAAACACATATATGAAAAGAACTTATGCAAGCCCAAATGATTAGAAAAAAAAAATTTATTGTTTTAAAGCATTTAAATGCTTTCAGTTTGATAGAAAATAGACAGAGGTTTTTACAGCTATGTAATTTTAATGCTGTTTAAAAACAGTTTACGGTTTGTTGCTATTTAACTTTAATCTCTTTTTTAAATCCTTTTCTCAATTTTTTTAACGTAACATCAAATTGTAATGTTAAATCAATCTTATTTGAAATTTCTAAGTAGGAGAAAAAAAAACTACAAATGTGAGCCAGGCTTCTTTAAAAAAAAACAACCCTAAACTGCCTTGTATCTTGCACTTCGATGAGGTTTGCCTATAGAGTACAGGTGGCTCTGACTTTCTTTTATGAAATCTCTCATCTATGTGGGACTTCGTAAATGGAGGTGTTTTAATCTATACAAACAGCATGCAACTGCAGTTTTCTAAATTACTTTCAGTTTTACATTAAATAACATTTACCTCAGCCATGTCCTTCTCGAGTTAATTTAAATTTTGGTGCCATGTGGCCTTCAGTTCAGTTCAGTCACTCAGTCGTGTCCAACTCTTTGCGACCCCATGAATTGCAGCACGCCAGGCCTCCCTGTCCATCACCAACTCCCAGAGTTCACCCAAACTCATGTGGCCTTAATTTGCCTTTAAATATATTTTTCTCAGCTTAACTTTAAAAATTTTGCCTGAGATGTACTTTATCAGATAATTATTTATCATGTTTTGCCTAGATATCCCCATGTTGCCTCACGTCCAAAAATACCTGAACTCTGTTCAGTATATAGAAGAACTGCAAAAGTTTGTGGAAGATGATAATTACAAGTAGGTTGGATCTTCAGAAGTGGTTTGTATAACTGTGTCCTGTCCTCTACCCTTTCATCTCTGTATTCAAACATCTAAGTACTGCATCTTATCATGCAAATACAGTTGTGTATTTACAGTGGTAAAGTTACCTATTCACATGGATTTTTTAAATCAATCTCTTGATGTGACTGAGCCAGTATACAAGTACGTCATCTCTTCTTCTATTAAAAAGCATTGTATGTTTCTCAACTTGTTGAGAGCTGATGTTTGATAGTTCCGGTTTTACATTTCTTCCTTTCTTTCTCCATTGAAGCATTGAATCTTTATGGAAATGTATCTTTTAATAGACTGAAAAATTAATGAAGCAGTCCATGAATAGAAAAATTGCTCCTCTTTAAGGAAATTTTTAACACAATTTTGAACTTGTTTTCAGTTATTTTTGTGTATTGACAGAATATTGAACCTTCTGGACTCTGAATTAATATTTGTCCAATAGAACACCACACTTATCCTTTCCTCTATTCAAGCAAGTCCTTCGTTAAAGGTTTTCAAAACTTACTTTTAAAACAGCTGATATCCATATCTTTTTGCTTAACCATTCTCAGTCCTGCCCAACAGAAAAGGGATTTTTTCATTATTAACCCTTTTTATTTTTCTGGAGTTGGAAATGCAACCCACTCCAGTATTTTTGCCTGGAAATTTCCTTAGACAGAGGAGCCTGGTGGGCTACAGTCCTTGGAGTCACAGAGTCAGACATGACTGAGCACACACACATACATTCGCATTTACTTTTCAGTAGTGTGCTCTATATCATGACTACCAGGTTTGTGTGTGTGTGTGTGTGTGTGTGTTTTTCAAAAGATAGAAGGATAAAGAGGCTATTTTTCTCTTGAGGCTTTTCATTTTCCTTGCAGCTTCATTTATTTAAAAAAATTTTTTTTGCTGTTTCTAAGCTTTCAAATTTAACTTTCTGTCTGCCACAAATATATTTTCCAGTAAGAGGTTATACTTTAAATTTTTATCAAAGTGAAAGATAAGGTTATTTTTTAATATTAATGCATTATATACAAAAATTTTCTTATGCTGTGTGATAGTAATTATCAGCTTCTTTGTTCCATAAGTTTCAACATTTTTTGAAGAATTCTGGAGAACAGAATTTGTACCCATAATAAAAGGCTAGAAATTCCAGAAAACAACTGGAAATAACTTTTCTTCAAATCTCAAATATATTAAGAAGCTCTGTACATATACTTAAAATGTATCTGAAGCTTTATTTATATTTGAAAACACCTTTATTGTCATCTTCTCCACCATACTGTATTATTACCACTTTATCTTTCTGTATCAATTTTTGTTTTACAGAAAGATTTTATAGGGTAATTCATTTGAAAATGTATGAGGTCAGTGCATCAGCTTTTTAATAATCTTGGCACTGTTTCACAGATCTGATGCCCTAGATTGTAAGTTTCTTGAGTGTGATGGTCTGTGTCATATTTATCACTTATTTCTTTCATCTCTCTACTGACATAGCATAAAACACTCATATTTTGTCCAGTTGGGTACAGAAGATTATCTTAAAACTCAAAACATGAATAAGTCATTATTAAAATTTCTGTGTCTGTCTCAAGAAACTTAATGGATTTTTTAAAAGTTAAAGTGTAACTCTTCAGTAGAAAGTGAAAGTTGCTCAGTCAAGTGGGAATCTCTGCGACCCCATGGACTATACAATCCATGAAATTCTCCAGGCCAGAATACTGAAGTGGGTAGCTCTTCCCTTATCCAGGGGAATCTTCCCAACCCAGGGATTGAACCCAGGTCTTCTGCATTGCAAGTGGATTCTTTACCAGCTGAGCCAACAGGGAAGCCGAAGCATATTGGAGTGGGTAGACTATCCCTTCTCCAGCTGATCTTCCTGACACAGGGATTGAACCAGGGTCTCCTGTGTTGCAGGCAGATTCTTTCCCAACTGAGCTATCAGGAAAGCCCCTTCAGTAGAAGTGAAGTCTAAGAAATTGTTGCATAAATACAGAGTATGGTGAATTTTAATGCTGAAAGGATAGAGTTAACTAAGCTGTTAAGTAGTTTTAACTGTCTGTATCCTGGCATGAGAGCTTCATTTTGGTAGGAAAGTGGATGCTGTTACACTGATTTTTGTTTTCATGAGTAACTAGAACTTGAGTAGCCTTCCCATTATACTCATTGTGTGTTAGTCACTTAGTCGTGTCCAACTTTTGCAACCCCGTAGTCTGTAGCCCATCAGGTTCCTCTGTCCATGGAATTCTCCAGGCAAGAATACTAGAGTGGATTGCCATTTCCATCTCCAAGGGATCTTCCTGACTGAGGGATCGAACCCAGGTCTCCTGCATTGCAGGCAGATTCTTTACCACCTGAGCTACAGGGAAGTCCCATTGTATTCATAAACAAATATTTATTCAGCTTTTGCTATAGGTGAATGCTAGCTGCTGGGATTACAAAATAAATAATTACAAAATAGTTCAAAGAGTACTATACTAGAGATGTGCAGAGGATGCTATGGGAACATAGATGAGGGGAGACCCAACTCAGCTTTAACTGGGAAAAGTGAAGAGAAAATAAACATGAGCAGCTTCAGGTGACCATCTTACCTTAGTCTGCATCTTAGCAGGTGAGTTGCTCCACATGAAGAGTTAAGAAAGGTGTTTCAGGGATGGAACCATCAATGGAATAGGCTGGGAAGCTATGTTTGCTTGGGGAATTCCAAGTCACTTGGTGGTACTGGAGAATCTTACGGGAAGCTAAAGAAGATAGTGTTTTCCTAAAGATGCAGTTGTGTTGCATGAACCTACTGATTAAATGTGTTGAAAATCAGAGCATTTAAACGTAAGAGCTATTAAGGTCGTAAGTTGGGAAAAATGGATTTTATGATGAAAGATTTAAATAGAAATGACTTTTCATTTATCCATAAGCCTCTGTTTTTGGCAGCTTCATCTACATAGGCAGCCAGTATCAATATTACAAGTTACATGCATGTGTTTTAATCAGGGTGAAAATCTTTCAAAGTTATTTCATTTTAATACTAAGCGTAATATCTTTTGGAGAAGGAAATGGCAACCCACTCCAGTATTCTTGCCTGGAGAATCCCAAGGACAGAGGAGCCTGGTGGGCTGCCGTCTATGGGGTCGCACAGAGTCGGACACGGCTGAAGCGACTTAGCAGCAGCAGCATAATATCTTTTCTCAATGAATCGGCATCACTGTTACATATAGTGTTTTGATGATGATATAGGCAACCGACACTGACTGCACTTTAAGTGCAGTTTAAGACACTTAAACTGCAGTTTAAGATGCTTCCACTTGTTATATTGCTGTCGGTTATCAGCCATTATTAATAGCAGTGTGATTCTCCCATAGCCTCCTTTCTGTTCCTTTCTATTTTGGTTCTGTGTTAGGAAACTTTACTTAATTTGCTTACTTCTCTGTCTTCCACCTTCTAGACTGTGCTTTTGAAGGGGAGAGACACCCTGTCTGCTTTAGTCTCCATTATATTCCAGTGCTGAGAGAACAGTGCCTGACACAAAACAAGAGTTCAGCGAAGGAATATAGCATAGTCTGAAGCTCACATAATTAGAGTCAGCTACCTGTAACAAGAAAAAGAGCAGAGGGTTCTGGTTAATCATACATCTGTTCAATACATGTACTTTACATGGTTAAGTAATTAGAGTACAATTATGTGTGATTTCTTCTTTAGGATATCAAAGAAATTGATAAAAAGTTAAGCACCTTGAATAGATTTATCATTATAATATCATTTGTATTGTGCAGTGTCATAAAAAATTCCAGTTGGTAGGATGCTGAAAAATAAAAAGTCTTCATTAATTTCCAGACAAATGCTTAATGATAATACAGAGTACACCAAAGTGTATTTCCTGGATTACACCAAAATATTTTCTACAACTGCTTTAGTATCCTATTTCCTGAAACCATTTCCACTGATAGGAATTATAACCTCCTTTTGCTGCAGAACTCAAAATTGATACATTTTCCTAAATGGAACTTGTGTGTGTGTGTGCTCAGTGGTGTCTGACTCTTTGTGACCCCATAGACTGTAGCCTGCCAGGCTTCTCTGTCCATGGAATTTTCCAGGCAAGAATACTGGAGTGGGTTGCCATTTCCTTCTCCAAAGGATCTTCCTGATCCTGGGATTGAACCCAGGTCTGTTGTGTCTCCTGCATTGGCAGGCAGATTCTTTACCACTGAACCACCTTAATTTCCAACTAATAAACTCTGCCTTAGAAAGGGATTTATCAGGGATTTTGTAAACAGCCTTTTTATTTGTATAGAGAGATCTTACTTTTGATAATTTGAGTTGGTTTTTTGGATGGTTTTAAATAAGGTTTGGTTTGTTTTGTTTTAATTTTCAGTGCTACAGAGACCATTAGCCCATCCAATAAGGATTCTAGAAAGAATTTGCATAATTTAATTCAGTGTTGGAAAGTTACTGAACTTACTTGCCTTGTATCAGTATAACCTCAGGTTAAATCACCAAATAGCTTTAAATGTGTTGAATTGTTCGCCAGTATTGAGGTTCTTGGGAGAGCTATCTCTGTTTTTGAATATGAGGTTTTGATGTTTTTCCCTCTCTTAATATTTCCTGGAATCACTGTAAAATCAGCTTTGTATGAAAGAGAAAGGAGGCTTAATTAAAATCACCCTTGAAGAAAAATATATAGTTGAGATTATTTTATAAAAAATGTTTTTAGGCTTTTGGTAGAAAAATACATGATTTTAATGTTATTTTGTCAAATATTAATCATTTTATGTGCTTTTTTCCTTTTTGAAATTCAGGCTTTCATTAAAGATAGAACCAGGGACAAGCACACCACGTTCTGCTGCTTCCAGGGAGGATTTAGTAGGTTAGTGCAGCTTTCTCTTGTTACTGAGTAATAAACCAGATAACCTAATAAGAAAGAAGGGATATACTCCAAAGTGAGTAAATGCTTAGCACATTTTATTCTGCCTGCACAGTTTTGTTTTTGGTATTAAAATATATCTTTTTCTATTTGGTTTTCCTGTTTTTTTCATTAAAATTTGTCACATGTAGTTTGTCAGTAATATGCAAATAAATATGCCAAATAATCAAGAGTAATAGATATAGCCAACAGAAAATAATAAGTAAGTGTTTATGAATTATCAAATCTTTTTTCATTAAGCATACTGTAAGAGGCAGTGAGGGTTAATTATGTTAGAAATTTCTGTGGTCTAAGAGGAAAAATTTACTACTTTGAATAATTATAGGAGTCAATTTTAGTGGCTTAATTTTTTTTTTTTAATTTCACTCTAATGCTGGACCAAGTACTGATAAGAATAGTCATAGTCTCTTAATTTATCTGTTGCATTACAGTTGGGATTTATATGTATATAAATAATCTAAAAACATAAAATTGAAGAGAATTTTTTAAAGAAATCATAGACAATACCTTGTTTCATATTCCAAATACAGACGTTGGCACTAAGCTTTGTACTATTATATATCCTAAAAATAATTGGAGACCCATCTAATAAGGTATGAAGGGAATGAGGGAGCAAAACCATGACAGTATCTACAGGGGAGAGTGGTCCAAGCAGAGGAAATCATTTCAGGCTATATCTATTGAAATTTGCTTTTCTTTTCATTCTTAAAGTGATATTTTGCTTGTAAAACAACTGTAAACCAATAAAAAAATTTTTAAGTGTTATTTTGCAAATCTGTGTACTCTCAAGTTCCTTTTTTTTTAATTTCCAGAAACTTGAGCAGTCAGTATAGATTTAAATTGTAACTTGAATCCTTGACCTACGCCACACGTTCTGTATCTATGAAGAAGCTGAAACTAAGAGTGAAGAAGTCATGTGTAAAATTAAACGAGCACTGAACTAGGATTCAGAAGACCTGAGGGTTTAGTCTAGGTTTCATGTGTGATATGAGACCCTTACACCATCTCTTCTAATTATACTGCTTCCTCTATAAACAGGCTACTTATACTGGCTACTTAGGGCAAGTAAAAGAGATAGAAATTAATAGATATTGTTTGTTTTGAGGTTTTGTGTTTTATGACTCAGAAACTAAATATTTCTTATGTTCAGTCAATTAAATAGAATTCATATTACCTTAAATTAAACCACAATTTTTATTTCATATCAAAGGATTACAAATAAAGCAATCTTTCTAAACCATTTAACAATTTCTGTCTGTCTCTCTTTGTGTCTCTGTCTCTCTCTTTTTTAATTTAACCCTTAAGGTCCTGAAGTAGGAGCATCTCCACAAAGTGGAAGAAAAAGCATGGCAGCTGAAGGAGCCTTGCTACCACAGACACCGCCATCCCCTCGGAACCTGATTCAACATGGACATAGGAAGTGCCATAGCTTGGGTTACAAGTCAGCACTTTTAATTTTATCTTTCAAATTTTTATGTATTTAGTTGGATTTATTTTCTACTTATTTTACTAGTTGGACAGAAAATAGTGTCCTTGCATAGTTTTTATTTGTGTAAAGTAGTCTTTTTCTGATTTAGTAAACTATCTTGTTTGCATAAAGGCATTTATCTCTCCCTTACCTTAACTCGGAAATGAGCTTTTTCCAATAGTGCTTTCACATTTTGGGGAATAAAAATGAACATTATGGGTCGTCATCATAAATAAAATCAGGAAAGCACACACTGTTTCCATTTTAAATTATAACTTATATCATGAGGCATTGCTTGTCTTAACCAAAACAAGTCACCATAAATAAAGCATATAAAAACTGTTCTTTTTATAACAAAATACAAAGAAAGGGAAACTGTCTTTTTGTTTAGCTTTACAAGATTGTTTCCTCAAAATGGACCCCAAGGTTCACCTTTGCCATGATTTTTGTGAAAATTTAATAGACATTTTCCAAAAGTGAATGTGAAAATAATTTTTAATGAACCCAAGCATCAAAATAAAGTATTTTCTGTTATATAGGTAGATATGGCCTGGTTTTCTAAAAAATTTTTCCCTAAACTGTTAGCTTGAGGCTTTCATGGTAAAATCTGTGTGTTCATTAGTATGAGAGTTCAGAAGTAAGTTCAGGATAGCAGGTACATCTTTTATATCCTGAATCTTTATGTAAGAGTATCTTTTATATCCTGAATTAGTAACAGTAATGAAAGATATGAAAAATATTTCTCTTTGTTTCCAGTTTCATTCATAAAATGAACACAGCAGAGTTTAAGAGTGCAACGTTCCCAAATGCAGGGCCAAGACATCTATTAGATGATAGCGTCATGGAGCCCCATGCACCATCTCGAGGCCAAGCTGAAAGCTCTACTCTTTCTAGTGGAATATCAATAGGTGAGAAATAATTCTCTGAGAGAGTTCCAACTTATGTAAAATAAGACTTCTAACAAAACTCAGCTGGAAAAGCATGATTAACCCTACTACAAGTAGAAAAAGTAATTGATAAAAGCTAAGTAGCAAAGTGTGGATATAAGATCATATTACTAGTAGCCGCTAAAATTAATAATTCATGATGGTTTGAAAAGTGCTCGATGTTTTTGACTTCAAAAGGGGAGGCATTCAAGGAATGGTGGGGAAGAAAACAGGCACTGGTTGAATTGGTTACTGCATGTAGTTGGAATGCAGGAATGAGGAAAGGGGCAGATGAGTTATGATTCTCAGGTTTTTTTAGATTAAGCAGCTGGTTAGATGGTGGTGGTGTTACCTAGGCAGAGAACATTATAAGAGCAGCCATTTGTAGGTATTGAGGTATTTGTAAAGGGTGGCTAGGTTTGGGGAATTAAGGATTCCATTTTGGACGTCTTTGGACCATAGTGAGTTGTCAGGTAGGTAATCGAATGTATGAATCTGAAGCTTAAGGAGGTAAAGTCACATCTATAGATACAGGTATAAGAATTAGCATATTTGTAGTATTTTCAAGCCATGAGACCAGATAAGGTCACTAAGGGTGAGGATATAAATAAATAAGAGTAGACATGCTAACATTTGGAGGTGTCATTTTTTTAAAATGGTCAGCCATCAAAGGAAACTACAAATGAGGAACCACTGAAGTAGGGAGAAAAGCAGTGTGGTATCACAAAAGCCCAGTAGAGGAAGGATCTCTGAAGGGAGGGATGTGCTGAACGTATCCATATCAAGTGCACAAAAGAGAAAATAAGAGGAGAACAGGAGTTGATCACTGAATTTGGCAAGATAAAAGTCACTTGGTGACCTTGACTAGATTTGCTTTATAGAATACTGTGGGCAAAGCCCTGGCTGGAGTAGATTGGAGAATGAGAGGTAAGAAAATAGAGATAGCTATTATGAAGAAAACCAGGACTGGAAAAGGACATGAAGTTAAGAAGAATTTGTTTGTTTTTACTTCCTAAACTGTTATTTATTTTCTGAAACTTCTGCTGCTGCTACTGCTAAGTCGCTTCAGTCGTGTCCAACTCTGTGCAACCCCATAGACGGAAGCCCACCAGGCTCCCCGTCCCTGGGATTCTCCAGGCAAGAACACTGGAGTGGGTTGCCATTTCCTTCTCCAGTGCATGAAAGTGAAAAGTGAAAGGGAAGTCGCTCAGTCGTGTCCGACTCTTAGCGATCCCATGGACTGCAGCCTACCAGGCTCCTCCGTCCATGGGATTTTCCAGGCAAGAGTACTGGAATGGGGTGCCATGACCTTCTCCGTCTGAACCTTCTAGCTGAGCATAATTTCTTTGGATAGTTAGGAAATCTCTATACGATGCTATTTTTATTTTAAAAAAGAAATAAAGGAGGAAAATGTCTTCTCTGATTACTGCCAAGGTTGCTCAAGGGCTTAGTCTATTACTCTTAATATGATCATCTCAATATTGATGAACAGTCAGTAGAAAGAAATGTAGTAGTTCATTTTCTTGAACATACTGACTTCTTTTAACCCTTGAGAGTTTCGAACCCTGAAATTGCTTTGGAACTGGAAAGCTTCATTCAGCAGTTTTAGTCCAGTATTTCCCTTTTTATAAATGCAAATGATGACAAAATTTACAGAACAGAAGACAAGTTGGTCACCTGAAATATCTCTTCATTAATACTGTAAATTGCCTATATGCAAATATTAACCTCAATCTGAAAAATAGTACACAGAATAATTTTGCAAAAGAGAGAGGAAGAAGCTTTTTCTAGTTAAAAATGTGTTACAGTTCTGGAATCTAGCATGTTACTTTAAGCAAAAAAAAAAAAAAGTAATTTTAAAAATTATAGCTCTCAATTTAGTATAAAATATTTGCCTTTTCTGTAATAGTTATCGTAAGTATTATAATGATGATTATTCTCTATTTGTGACTTTTACTTTCCATAGATGTTCTTTTGGTTACCACAAGATAGTTATCTAATTATTTCATTCCATTACAGTTAATGTCTTATTTTAGAGAACCGTCTTTTAGGTCAAGAAGGGGCTGATTCAATTTTTGCCTTTGTATTTATTGTTTAATTATTCCAAGGCTAAGTAGGTAAACAGTAAGGATTGTTGTATTCTTGTTTATAAATTAGGAACATTAGACATAAGCATTACTTTCCAGGGTGTTTCCTTTAAAACTTTAACATTCTAAAAAGAAAGTTTATAACCACAGCTGGTAGTTATTAATATACACACACAATTCATAATAACAAAAAGATATTTTCCTTAGCTGTAACTTTTACATACAATATTAATTTATGCCTTGGAGGCTCTGAGAAAGTACCCTGGAAGAATTACCAGTGCTTGGGACTGTGGTCTCTAACATTTTCTAATATGGCATATACGTCCTGGGTAACCCAGAATCCCAGAATAGCCTTGACCAGCTGAAGGAGGCATATCTACTTAAGGTCCGTGCTTCTGGAAGAAACTTTTGTTTTCTACAAATAAGTCATACTGCTGCTGCTGCTGCTAAGTTGCTTCAGTCATGTCCGACTCTGTGCGACCCCAGAGATGGCAGGCCACCAGGCTCCCCCGTCCCTGGGATTCTCCAGGCGAGAACACTGGAGTGGGTTGCCATTTCCTTCTCCAGTGCATGAAAGTGAAAAGTGAAAGTGAAGTCGCTCAGTCATGTCCGACTCTTAGCGACCCCATGACCCCATGGTGGACCCCATGACCCCATGGTGGACCCTATGCAGTCTACCAGGCTCCTCCATCCATGGAATTTTCCAGGCAAGAGTACTGGAGTGGGGTGCCATACTAATTATGCTTAAATTTTCATTCTTTATCACATAATATTCTACACATCAAAAATAACATACAAGCCTCCACTACCAACAGCAGATTACCTCCTGTTTCTTATCTGAGCCATACAACCAGAAAATTATTTCAGTAACTGTAAGTACTTCCAAGGATGGGACATAACTTGTACCATTCTACATGCATGGAAGAAGTGTTAAATCCATCACACATAATGGGTTCCTTGTAGTATTTGAGTTTGAGCCTCTCAAAAGAATCCTGGTTGTAAAAGTCTGATAGATGACTCAATGTGATACACAAAGGACAAATTAATTATTGATTAATTATCTTTAAAATAAATTTTAAATCAACCTAAGCTGTTTGGGACTCTCCAAGTTCTTTCCCCTCCAGTTAAGCTAATTTAAAACTTTCTATTGTAACTGATATTCTGGGTCTCTAAGAGAAAGTTTTTACATTGTTATGGTACTTTTTTTTTTTCTTAAGGATTCCATCCTCTTCTGCCTTGCCTCTAAAGACAAAAGTTGAATTTCATTGAGCTTTTTATCCTTAGGATAGTAATGGGTTTAAAAAAAAAAAAATGCAAAAGGAAGTATACCATGAACCTCTAAGAAATTTGTAATTATATTGGTCTTAAATTATGACAAACCTTACAAGGAAAAATTGTGTGCTTATATGTGAACTTATATGTACTTATTCTCCGATGATAGAAAAAGTGTTTACTAATGTAATAAATTTAAGCCCTAAGTATACATATAAAAATATTTTATGCTGTTTTGTTTCTTTGGGTAGATTTGTCAACTCTGTTCTAATATATTGCAAAATAAATCAAGCACAATGGTGTTAGAATGAAGAATTGATATGTGAATGTTCACCAACAAATAATGTGAATAAGCACAGCTAGAGCATTTATTTTTTTAAAGTAAAGTCTAAACTATAATTATGATGTTTTAAAAAATAAGGTAACTTTTGATTTTAGGGAGCAGTGATGGCTCTGAACTAAGTGAAGAGACCTCATGGCCTGCTTTTGAAAGGTAAGAAAAATTGTCCATTTAAACTGTTTTGAGTTTATTTTGTTTAAATATATGATGTTTCCCAAGTGGTTCATTGGTAAAGAATCCGCCTGCCAATGCTGGAGATGTGGGTTCAATCCCTGGGTTGGGAAAATCCCCTGGAGAGGGATATGGCAACCCACTCCAGTATCCTTGCCTGGGAAATCCCACGGAGAGAGAGCCTGCCGGGCTACCGTCAACGGGCTCTCAGAAGAGGCGGACACAACTTGGGGACTAAACAACAACAGCAAAGTATATGATAATGTGAATTTTAAGACATAATATTTATTACATATAAAAGGACTATTTAGGCTTCCTGCTGGTGGCAGAAATTAAAAGTGAATACTTAAGCCTAGAATTCAGTATTATTTCGTAAAGACATTTTATTTGGTGACTTGACACACATATTTGATTTTTAGTACATTTTAAATTGTAACTTAAACGTAATAATAATCAGGGCTTCCCTGGTGGCCCAGTGGTAAAGAATCTGCCTGCCAATGCAGGATACACAGGTTAGATCTCTGATCCGGAAGGATCCCACATGCCTCAGAGCAACTAAGCCTGTGCATTACAACTACTGAGCCTGTGCTCTGGAGTCTGGTAGCCACAACTACTGAAGCCCACACACGCTAGAACCTAGCGCTCCACAGGCAGAGAAGTCACCACAATGAGAAGCCTGCGTACTGCAACTGGAGAGGTGGCCCCCACTGTCCACAACTAAAGAAAAGCCTGCACAGCAACAAAGACCCAGCAGGCCAAAAATACATTTTTTAAAAAATAAGTAAAATATGAAACAAATGACTTAAAAAAATAATAACCAATCATAGCTTACCTACTTTCATGTACAAAAGTAAAATCTTTTCCTTAAATTCTGGTTTATTTAAGTAATTTTAAGGTATTTAGTGAAATGATCAATTTCATTCTCTGCTAATTTATACATTTTAAATTATACTCTAAATAAGTAGATGAAAGTTTGAATTTAAATTGTTATTAATTAAAAGGTTCCACAAAGCACACAGACACATACTTAAATAATGTAAGTCATATTCTATTCTCTTTTCCTTGATGCTTTAATCTATAAAAGCTGTCATCTGCTTGCAGCAAATATGCTGTGTTGATCTTTCAGTATAAGATTTTTCTAAAAATGTAGGCAAGTAGAACAAATAATTGTTATTTAATAAATATCCATTAGAATTTTGCTGTCTTTGATCATTTTAGTTCTGCCATTGTCATACTAAAATATTTGAACCTTGAGCAAAATAATTGCTCCTTTTGTGTCTATACTAAGCAATAAGTTTCTGAGCAATCAGATTAGGTTGAATTTTGAATGTCATGTTAAAATTGATGAAGTTGAAAACATTTAGTTACCTAACTCCCTTCCAGTCACTTTTTTTTAAATATAGATTTATTTATTTTAATTGTAGGCTAATTACTTTACAATATTGTATTGGTTTTGCCATACATCGACATGAATCCATCACAGGTGTACACGTGTTCCCCATCCTGAACCCCCCTCCCTCCCCTTACCATCCCTCTGGGTCACCCCAGTGCACCAGCCCTGAGCATCCTGTATCATGCATCGAACCTGGACTGGCAATTCATTTTATATATGATATTATACATGTTTCAATGCCATTCTCCCAAATCATCCCACCCTCTCCCTCTCCCACAGAGTCCAAAAGACTGTTCTATACATCTGTATCTCTTTTGCTGTCTTGCTCACTTTGTAATAGAAGCAATTATACTCACTATACCTCTGAAATTGAACTATACATATTTGAATTGGTTAATTTCATGGTGTTATTGGAAAATTAGGTCCCTGGAGAAGGAAATGGCAACCCACTCCAGTACTCTTGCCTGGAAAATCCCATGGACGGAGGAGCCTCGTAGGCTACAGTCCGTGGGGTCACAAAGAGTCGGACATGACTGAGTGACGACACACATTTGTTCTTGAAGCTTCGTGAAGATTCTCACCATGGTGATTAAGACTTTACTTGCATATCCAATATTTCAAAATACTTTTGAGCACTTCTAATTATCATTGTTCTTAAGTTTTATTCTCTTTGTTTTGGGAAATTTTTAACAATTTGTTTTTATATATTATTTCTCTTCCAAGTTTTTATTTCAGTCTCTTTATTTGCGTTTGCCTGAAACAGGAAGATCGCAAGAGTTGCCTCTGGCATTCTGTCTGTACAAATTGTTTTGTTAGTTCTCTCCCTCTAGTAAGAACATGGTATCATCAGAAGTTGATTATAGTGTATTGTATTTAAATAAAAAATATTGATGAACAAAATTGTTTATCATGTGGCATGAGAAGTAATCAAGTAACCAGAATGGTGTTGTGTTAAATAATCTGTTCTTATTCCACCAGGTTACTTAAGGAAGATGGTATTTAAGTGTTAACCTTCACATCCCAAAATAGTATTTTTCTTTTGACAATGTTTTGCTTTGCAGACATTTGCAGCCAAAAATATCTACTGTGCTTTTGCCAAGTTTAAATCAGTGGCTCTTTTGAACACTTTGAAATCAAATCAGTGCTGCCCAGCAAGATTCAAACATGAAATATTAAAAAGTGAATAAAGAATTGGGATTTAAAATACTGTTGTACTTGTGGATAATGAACTTTGAAAATAGACATCAAATATTTTGCCACTTAAATTGCTAAAATAAAACTTTTTGTTTTAAATATCATTTATCAACAGTGCTGCTTTTGGCTTTTTCTAGGCAAAGAAATATCAGTGTTTCTGTGTGTATGTGTTTATTTCCTTTTTTAAGTATCACATGCTATTTTGGATGAAAATTAACTCATACCATTTTTTTTTAATCATTTACTGGCTTTCTCATGTATTTTTTGTAGTTGATGTGAAAATAAAATAAAGCCTCTATTTTTGTTCAGTTTATCTATTTTAGTCGTTTTTTTTTTTAGATTTAATATATAAAAGAAAAGAAAATAAGGTGTTTAGATCCCATTAATTTTAAGTTTTTAGATCACATTGCTTTTAGGTATCTTCATAGGGACATATAATAAAAAATTATTATTCTATAAATCCAGGTACCATATATAAAGTGGAATCTAAGAACTGGAATATAAATAAAAGGATTTCAGGCTTTGTTTGGATATAAATACTTCTTTATTTTAGTAAATTTGTGAAAATGAATGTGTATATAAATACATGGTTTAAACTAAGAAGCAACCTCAAGTATTTATAGTCGATGGTAGAAGAAAATAATAATTTAAAATCTGTGCTTCATGCTTTAAAAAAAAAAAAAGGAGCAATCATATACTATCCTTTTGTAGGATTTAGAAAGCTGTATTACATGAAGAAATTATTATGAAAGCTGTATTACACAAAAATTATTATACTGTTCTAGGTTATTGATTGATGATTATGTAAATAAAAGTAATATATGCAATTTATAATGGAATCCAACAGGAACAGATTATACCATTCTCTCGGCCCGGTGACAAGAGTGGCACGAAATGGCTATCGAAGCCACCTGAAGGCCAGCAGGTACAATCCCCCTGCATTCAGGGGTCACAGAACTCCCCTCTGGTGGTGGTGACTGGCTTTCATAGGTGTGGTCTCACATTACTTCTGTTCTTTCTCAGCTAATTGGTTTCAAAGCTAAATTAAATGCCCATGAAAACTTTCTTTCCAAGATTTAATCTAGAGATAAATTTGAAGTCTTCTTTCTGATCCACAGAGCTAATTGCTAAAATTTGCATCTTTATGTCACATTCTTTAAATAATCCAAATCAGTAGCTTTTTAACTGCACAGGTCTTTCTAACATTGCTGATTATTAGAGGAGCAGTACAAAAACCCACTTGTTTTTCAAAGGCTGCAATCAAAGAATTTACTACAGTTTGTCTTTTTTAAGGATTTTTCAGATTAACTGCAGGTCTGAATTTAAACAAGTCTGTTTTATGAAATAATATTTGTGTATTTAACTCATGTTCATTTGGTTATCTAGTTAATCCTGATCTCCTTCTGCACTACATTAGCTGCTGAAGAAAATAAAGATGGTAGATTGATTGGGGACTGGAGGTTAATGGTAGTGAATAATCAACCAATTCTCATAAGACAATGCAATAGCAAACATTTTAAAGTTAATTTTATGTCAGTTTAATAGTGTCTAATCTCCTTGGATATAAATAGCTCCAGCATGAAATTTCTGGTGGTTTCTAGGTTTTTAAGTCATTGAGAACACCTTAACAATCAAAAAGAGATAAACTGGCAAACTTCAGTTTTCATCACTGTTGTAGAAATTCTGCAGCTCACATCAAATCACTGGAGAATGACAGATATTTTTTTCATCAGTGTATATGTTTTAATTGACTCATAAAAATTGTTCTGTTCTTAACTATAGGACCTTAAATGAGTTGGGAAAAGATATTTAAATGTTTGATTATTCTGTGATGGAAGCAATCTTGAGTTTTAGTTAATCCTTTCTTGCAGAGTTGTTAGGCTTTAATCACTTAGATGCACTGATGACATTAAAATGTCATTAAATTTTATTGCAGTAAGTTTGATTTTTTAATATGTTGTTAATTGCCTTTTTTACTTCTCTCACCTATTTTGGAATTGAGCATGTATTTTCTTTTGCTTTTTTTCCTTTTTTGAGTTTCTGATATTTTTATTTTGCGTTTTATTGCTTAAAAAGACTTTTAACATATAGAGTCCTCACCTTTCCTACCAGAACTTGAGTTTCTTCTGGGGAAAAAAAGGTTTCAGCAGTGCTGCAGTATGACATGTTGAGAAGAAAAGTCTTGAATCCCTAATTTACTCTTTACTAAAGTGAATCACTCTATTCTTTCTGAATTATGCTTGTTCAGATATGCAGTAAAATGCGTTTTTTAACCATCTGCTGACTTTAATAACTGCCTGATTCATTTTGTGACAGCTTGTAAATTTCAGATCAGTAAACCTTTATAATTGTCAGTATCTTCTCATTCTGAATAAAGGAGCAGTCTTAAAATTGAAAATAATTAAATTTTATTTAAATACCTACTTGATAATTACTCAAGTGCTTATATGTTCTTTTCTTTTCACTTTTATAGTTCTGCAGAATCAGAGGATTTGGCAGTACATTTATATCCAGGGGCTGTTACTATTCAAGGTGTTCTCAGGAGAAAAACTTTGTTAAAAGAAGGCAAGAAGCCTACAGTAAGAATTATTTTATATTTTAAAACATGTCTAAAAATAAGCAAATGAATAAGACCCTTAAAAAAATGAAGACAATTGAAATAAAACCAGATATCTAATACCCTTGAAATAATTTAAAATATATTTTTGCCTCACAATGTTATTTAAAGTGTTATTATACCTGCCACATATTAATAGATTTTGGTTAAATTATACACTTCAGGTATTTAAATCAAGATGCTCCTGTACTTCTCTTTGCTCCCTAATATAGTTCTTGGAGAATCTTGAAAGTATATCCTGTTAAGGAGTATTTTTAGAAGGAATAGAAAATAGAGAAAACTCTAAAAAACAGAATTCAGCCAATTTTGTTTTGTCAGTCCTAAGTAGAATGTATCAAGTAGACGTGGTAAGAATATTTGAAATAAAGATTTCAGAAGTGATCAAACTCAAAGCTAAGGTGGTGGGAGTGAAGTGGAGTGTCTCTTCGGCAATGAGGAACAGTGACTGAGAAGCAGGTAGCATTTGAGTTGTATATTCATATGTCTGTCCTCTCCAGGTAGCATCTTGGACAAAATATTGGGCAGCTTTGTGTGGGACGCAGCTTTTCTACTATGCTGCCAAATCTCTGAAGGCTACAGAAAGAAAACATGTAAGTATTCCTGTTCCAAGTCGTTAACATAGTTTCACAGCCTCTATATGGTGGTAAGGAAAGTAGTCCTAATTGGATGCGAGGGTTTGGGGTTTTTTTCCCACTTTCTAACCCAGAAGTTCTTAGACTTTCTTTGTATGAGTATTGTAATGGAGTTATTTTTGTTTAGTAATATGATCCTAAGAAAGGTCTTGGAATAACTTCCATATTCTAAAGTTCCTTTTTTGAATACTGTTTTTTCTTTGCAAATGTTAAAACTGCACCCTGCCATTATCTTATCTTCGTGTCCAAGCCCTCCCAAACCTGGGGTTTTTTGTTCAGAAAAATGGTTGAAAACTGTTGCCTTGGAATGTCATTTCCTGATTTGTAAAGTATGAAAAATTAGGACCAGCATCTGCAGTTCCTTCCACCTCAGTCTCTGATTGAGTGATTTTTCCAACAGTGAAGAGGAATAATAGTTACTAAGGTTACTATGGTCACCTTCTTGTGCTTGAAAGATGCCTCGAAAAACTCTTTTCTTGTAGAATCTTGCTATAAATGTAGAATCTTGCTATAAATCTTCTTTTGCATGCTGTCTGTCTTTGTATGCCAGTGATACACCATTTGAAAGGAAAATAATTTTCTGTTTTGCATTATCTCTTGGAGAGGAATTTATTTCTAAATTGTGTATTTTGAGGGTGGGGGGAATTAAGTGGTTTACCATATTGAGGAAAGGTAAGTAAGCCACTGAGAAAAAAAATTAAGTTCTTTTACTATTTATAAATTATCTAGTGATACTGTGTAATTCAGAAATGCCCCCCTTTTTTTTCTTTTTGGCAATTATCACTTTATGTTTTTATTTTTTTCCAACAATGGCTGTCTCTCAAAAACAATAACACATACATATTGCATGTATTTTAATATCAGGTATTACTTCACCAAATACTTTGACTAAATTTACTAGGATTTGGTGGTTTATTGTTGTTTTGTTTTTTCCTTTTAGTGAGAAAATCCCTAGTTTGAAGTTTGGTTGGATGAGGCCAGTTATAAGTTCAACTTCAAATATTATCATTATACAGAGAAGCTTTTCTTTATTCTCACAGTTTTAGCCCTTTAATCAAACCAGGAATAGAGAAAAATACAGTTTTGGTTTACATAAATGTGGGAAATGCTGTAATAAGATAGCATCACCTGCCTTTCTTTATCAGCTGTACCCATACCCTATTACTCTCCTGAATTTATGTTAATCATTGCCTGGCTTTTCTTTAGAGTTTGCCACTTAGGTTTCCTTAAATGATACATTGCATCATTTTTTAATTGTATCTGGATTGTGCCTAAAAGGCACCAGCCTTTTTGTTCAGTATTATAAATGTCTAGATCTAGTCCCCACATTAAGGTGAAGGGCTGTTTTTTTATATTCTAGTCAAATAGACTAGAATGCCCACATACCTGACAAAGCTACAGTTTAGTTTCACTAGAATGTTTTGCAAAGTAATTGCCTCTGGTTAGTATTCTATACTCAAAGGAGGGGGGAAAATGAGGTTACTATAGCTGAATTATCATCTTCAGATATAGTTAACTGTTCACTTAGCCACTTGGAGAGACTTGGCTAGATTTCACTTAGTTGACTATTACAAGGAAGTAAAATGTATAAATGTTTTTTATTTTTTCCTAACTGTAATTAGAAGCCAAACTAGAGAATTGATAAAATAACTGAGTTTGTCATCTAATACATATGTTAAGTATCTTTTTGTGTTTGGTATAGGTACTTACACAGCTAGTTTGGGTTTATAATTGTATGAAGTGATAAATAATGCATATGAAATGTTTAGATATTAGAGCCTAGTGGGCTGTGAGGGAGCCAGATTGAGTGCCAAGGAAATGGACTGTGTTCCTCATCTTTTCTAGTTTAAACTGTTAAGATTAAAAAAAAGAATTATAATAACAAAGCAGTATGGAGACAAATCCATGTTTATATTTATCCAATTTTAGGATAGAAAAAGGGCACAGAACTAAAAGCAGTGGAGAAAAATGTTTTTAATCATTTTCAAACAAAAGTTAAAATGCAAATTGAAAGAAAATATTGGCTATATATAAGCAGTAGGTGTGGGATTAAAATATATAAACAGAGCATCACCTGTGTGGTGTTCTTGTCAAAAATTTAATCATGAGGACGCAATCAAATCCACATCATGGAACATTGTGTAAGACCACTGGCTTGGATTCTTAAGACCAAAATTTGACAGCTGGAGTAGAAAGAGGGTTAGAAGGAATGTTCTAAATTAAGAGAAACTTTAAGAGTCTTGATAACTAAATGCAGTGTATGTACCTTGGTCTAATCTTGGAGGTAATTCTTTTAAGCTGTAAAGTTCATAATTAGGACAATCAAAGAAATTATAATAATGGACTTTATATGATTATGTCCATTAAATTTCTTAAATGTGAACCATTGTGATTATATAGTAATATCAGTATATTCTTAGAAGATACATGTTGAAATATTTAGGGTTCAATATTATGTCTGATGCTTACATTTAAATGTTCAAAGAGATCAAGCAAATGCAAAATGTAGATATATGGATAATCCTTGTAGCATTCTTTGTAGTTTGAACTTTTCTGTAGCTTGAACTTTTTCAAAATTAAAAGCTGGAGGAGGAAAAAAGTCACTAATAAAAATATATGTGTTCCTATATGTAAATAAATGCAGGAGGAAGAAATATGGAAACCTACACCTGTCTTATTGCTTTGTAAAGTATGAATTTTTTTTTTTTTTTTTTTTGCATATGAGGAAAAGAGCAGACTTGGAAATAGACAAGAGAGGAGTATGACTTCTTAATGTTTTAAAATGAAAGCATTCACTGTAAAACTATTTATAATGAAAGTATATTCATTATAACTTTTAAAAGTTTGCAGATATCTTTGAACCTCTCTGCATCGTAATGAGTGAATAAATACTGTTAGATAAGTTAAAAACAAAGTCTATACCTGAAAAAGAAGTCTGTAACATATATAAAGACCTTCCACAACTCAGTAAGAATAAAACAACAGTGGAAAGATGAAATAGGGAGATAAATAGAAAGTGAATATAAATGGTTAATGTACATGAAAAGGTGATGAACCTCACTAGTTATCAAAAAGGCAGATTAAAGAAGATGCTTTTTTTTTGACCATTAGGCAGAAATTTTAAAGATTGATAATGTAGCATTGGCCATGATGTAGGGAAACAGACTATGACCCAAAGTTGGCAGAAATTTAAATTGGTACTTTTTGTGGTGGACAGTCCTACTCAGCATTTAACTTAATAATAACCAGTGATTCTTTATCTGAAAATCTGTTCTATGAAAATCATTAAGCTAGTGCACAAAGATATCTATAGAAGAATATTCCTGTTATATTTATAGTATCAGCAGTCTGCAAACACTGAAAATACTTATTATTAAGGAAATATGATGGGTAAAAACCACAAGTCAGAGTATAAGTATACCCCCATTTGTATATGAAAACCAACAACAACAAGAAAGTCTTTGGTGTAATGCAGACAGAAAGGTCCAGAGGACTACACCCCAAAGGATGGTAAATTCTGGGAGCAGAATGAGGTTCAGCTGGTGGTCGAGGGCATTTGCACTCTGTGAATGGGCTTATATTGCTTGAGTTTTTATTATTATTACTGGAAAAAAGCAATTTATGCAGAGGTTTTTGGGTCTAAGAAAAGATATTAGAAAATCATGCTGTATGCTTTGATATAAACTATAAAACTGTCAGATAGCTATGTATTGCCAATTTGATTCTTCGTAGCATTGTTGTTGCTAAATCGTGTCCAACTGTTTGGCAACCCCATAGACTGTAGCCCTCCAGGCTCCTCTGTCTATTCCTTCTTCAAGGGATCTTCCTGACCCAAGGATTGAACCATGTCTCCTGCATTGGCAGGCGGATTCTTTACTGCTGAGCCACCAGGGAAACCCTCTTCATCATATTAAAGCTAGTTCCTAATTCCTTTAGCTTTCATTTTTGCTGTAACCATGTTGTTAAAAATAATGTGATATGTTCCTTCTTTTTCCCATTTCTTTAAAATTGTGAAATATATACATGCAGAAGAAGATATATTGTATATGTGTATATTTTAAAGAATAATAAATAAAATAGACATGTATATAACTCCACCCAGCATAAGAAGACAGAGCATTGTCAGAATCATCCAAGTCTTCCCAGATAGCATCTTCTTTCTTATTAGCCATGATAAGGATCTTAGTTCCACAACCAAGATCAGACCCATGACCTCTGCATTGCAAATGCAGAATCTTAACCACTGGATCACCAGGGAAGTCCATACTTTGTGATTTTAATATATATACCCCGGATTATTAATGTTTGAAATAATTTTTTTCATGTTTACTAGCTATTTGTGTTTCTTCTATAAAATGCCTGGATAAATTATTTTGCTTATTGAATAATTTGTTTTCTTACTAATTGGTAAAAATTTCCTTATATATTCTGGATACTTATTAGCAATTGCTGTTGCTGCTGCTAAGTCGCTTCAGTGTCCAACTCTGTGCGACCCCATAGACAGCAGCCCACCAGGCTCCCCCGTCCCTGGGATTCTCCAGGCAAGAACAGTATTACTAATATCTTCTTCCAATTTATTCAGTTTTTTTTTTCACTCTCTTTGTGATCTTTTAGTGAATGGTTCTTAGTTTTAAAGTAGTAAAATTTATCTTTTATGCTTAATACTTCCTGAGTCATATTTTTTAAATCCTTCTCTAACGTGAGTTCATCAAAATGTTCTGTATTTTCTACTAGTAAAGTTTTACAGTTTGCTTTAAAATCATTGACCCACTTGAAGTCAGAGGAGGGTATATGTGAGATGTGTTATGAAATAGGCATTCACTTTTATTTATCTGCCTGGAGAGGTTATTTTCCTGACACCACGTGTTGAACAGTCCGTTCTTACTTGGCTGGTCTGCAGAGCCCATGTTTGTCATTTGAGTTTGCATCAGTATTCACAGATCGCTTTCTAGACTTCCATTGCCCTGTCAGTCTCTCCTTGTCCTAGTAACTCACAGACTCAGTTACTATAGATTTGTAAGTCTTGTTGTGTAGCAAGGCAAGTCCTGCCTAATTCTTCAGGAGCATCTTGGCTGCTTCTGATCCCTTGTCTTACACACAAATTTCAGAATCAGCTTCTCAAGTTCCACATAAAACCCTACTGAATTTTTTATTGAAATGACACTAAATCTGTAGATCAATTAAGGGTGAATTGACATCTTTGCAACACTGAACCTTTTTCTTCATCTCATGGTATTTTTCTGTTGATTTAGGTCTTCTTGAATGTCTTTTGACTGTTATACTTTCTTGTATGTCTTTTGTTACACATATTCCTAGGTACCTTTCTTAGAAGTGACTTTTATAGTTCTAGTGTATAAAATTGCAGATGACTTTTATAGTGATCTTTTCCAAGCATCCTTGCTCATTTTTCTTATTGGTTTGGTGGATTTTCTGAACTGAATGGATAATACTATCTGCAAGTGATGGCAGTTTTATTTCTTCCTCATCCTTATACCTTTTATTTCTTTTTTTGTTATCTTATTATGCTGACTAGGTCTTCCAGTTCAGTATTGGATGAAAGTAGCAATGGTAGGCATCCTTGTCTTGAAACTGACTTTGAAATGTTTTATGCATTTTACCCTTGAGCGTATATTGCAGAATTTTAGTTTGGGTTTTATTTTATTTTGTGTTTTCCTTTCCTGTATACTTTGTTCAGGTTTTGTTTGTTTTTTTTTTTTTAGTTGGTGGGGGGAGGAGGGGGAGTGTCGTTTGTTTCTTTTGTTTGTTTGGTAGGTCCTGTTGAATTCCTTGGGAGGGAATTTCCTAATTCAATAACAGTATCTACCAAACAAACAAAAAAATAAATTCCATTCCAAGTCTACCACAAATATGCATTATATTGTAACAAATGCTTTTATTTTATATCAACTGAGTTGATAATATTTGAGTTGTGGCTCCCGGGCTCCAGAATACAGGCTCAATAGTTGTAGCACACGGGCTTAGTTGCTCCACGGCATGTGGAATCTTCCTGAATCAGGGATCGAACCTGTGTCTCCTGCCTCGACAGGTGGATTCTTTACCACTGAGCCACCAGGGAAGCCTGACAGTTAAACTTTTGATAAAGAGTTGAAGCTGGGAAAGATCTGGAAAGTAGATGATCTGAAGAGGGCATGCCTACATGGAATTTAGTAGTAAGAGGCTGGAGCAGAGCTAACCAGCAGGAAATCTTGTCTCTCCCTAGGAGAAACTGAAAATACACTTTTTAACAATAAGTTTTTACTTAGGATAAGCCATAAATTTTGTGTTTTTATTATTTTTTTTGTCTCTCAGTTTAAATCAACATCAAATAAGAACGTGTCTGTAGTAGGATGGATGGTGATGATGGCTGATGACCCAGAACATCCGGATCTCTTCTTGCTTACTGACTCTGAGAAAGGTGAATCATTGAAATAACTAGGGGTTACTATACAACTTTAGATAACCCAAATTTTAGTTTAACTGGAATACTCAACTGGGGGCATTGCTTATATTGTTTCACCTCTTAGGAAATATTTCTGTCATGTGATGTATACTAATTATGCCAATATTTTTAGATATCAGTATCTATTAATTGCTTCTTTAATAAGCTTATTCCCTTTGCTACATGGGAATAAGCTTGAAGAGCTAATAATCAAGAAAAGAAAGAGGGAATTTGAGAATCTATAAAACACTGTTACTTTAAAATCTCAGATTTACAATATGCAATACCCCTTCATTTATATCTTGAATAAATTGTTATTGTTAAGTTCTGAATGTGGCAAAAGTTTTCCTTTAAATGGTTTGTGTTCCATTAATTAAATTAATTGGTTATTTGACTCAAACCACTTTCCATATAAGTGTAATTTTAATTATAATGCTTTGGTTATAATATGTAGTGGAGAAGGAAATGGCAACCTACTCCAGTATTCTTGCCTGGAGAATCCCAGGGACGGAGGAGCCTGGTGGGCTGCCGTCTGTGGGGTCGCACAGAGTTGGACATGACTGAAGCAACTTAACTGTATAATATGTAGAGACATTTATGAGTAACATTATTGGCTGTTAACCACAGGAGTTTTTAGAATGGATGAGAGAGGCTGGAGGGTGGGCCGTGTAGAATCAGGTCGTGTGTCTCCTTACCCTGCTTGTGTGTGTCGTGGGGACCTCAGTGATCATCAGAACAGATCCTCACATGATTGTAGCTCTTGCTTTATAACATCTGCCAGCCATTGATGAGCACCACAGAGGAAGCCAGAAAGGAAATCGTTTAGCATCTGCCCAGAACCTTCCACTTCAGCAACTCACTACTAAAATGATACTGTATTACCTTTTATTGACTATAAAGTTATATTCTTGACTTCTGTTTCTTTAGAATGTATATCAGCAGATATTCTGCTTTTAGGATATTGTGGTATTTAGAGTAAAAATTTAAGAAAACATGCAGAAAAAATAACAGCAAGATGTCACATTTTGAGGTGAAATAGACTGATTTACAGAGTAAGGTGTTTCTACTCAACATTCTGAATTCAGCCTCCACCCTGCCAATCCCAAAGACATTCATTATTTATAAAAGTACATTTTAAAAGGAGATAATTTTCATAGGATTTAGTTAACAAATTCTTTGTTTTCCTTTGATTCCTTGTGTGTATTAGTCACTCAGTCATGTCCGACTCTCTGCAACAACCCCGTAGACTACAGCCTGCCAGGCTCCTCTGTCCATGAAATTCTCCTGCAAGAATAGTGGAGTGGGTAGCTATTTCCTTCTCCAAGGGAATCGTTGATTCCTTAGTGTACTTGATAGAACTACTTCTGAGTACAAGGTTTTTATGAAATCTATACTGACAGCCTTTTTCAGGAAGAAGAGTAGATAAATGGCCACTGTGGCCAGCTTGTCAGATATGCCTGCTATTTAGGTTGATCTGATGTTTGATCTGGGTTCAACAAGCAAAAAATGTTATTTGAATAATTAAACATATGGTGAAGAGAACTTTTGCTTCTGAATATGAGTAAGTCTTTGTTAAAATCTCAAAGAAAAGCTGAATAAAGCCTACATATAGATCAGATAAGGCTCTTGAATCATTGGATGCAGTTATAAAGGAAAGAGTAGAAATCAGTAAGAACTGGGAAATAAGAACAACTCAGGTCAGTGAGAAGGAGAACTAAGCTTAACTTAGGGCAGCCTATACTACATGAATCCCTTCTTTTCTCAGTTTATTACCTTAATACATATAAATGTATAAAAATACTCCTATCGTGTATCAGTTTATTAGTCAACATAAGGTCTAAATGGTCTTTCCTAGTAACTCAGATGGTAAAGAATCTGCCTACCAATGCAGGAGACCCAGATTTGATCCCTGGATCAAGAAGATCCCCTGGAGAAAGGGAATAGCAACCCACTCCAGTATTCTTACCTGGAGAATTCCATGGACAGAAGAGCCTGGCGGGCTACGGTCCTTGGGGTCACAGAGTCATATGAGACTGAATGACTAACACTTTCACTTTCAAGGTCTAAATATATATGTCACAAATGAAACAAATGAATTTCTAATTTTCTAAAAGAGAAAAAGGTGCTTTCTCAGATTTTTCACATAAACCCTTATTAGACCTAGGAACTTCTCTAATAATTTTGACAAATGTAAGTAAAAACTAAAAGCATAGGTTATATTGATGTTAGCTGATTAATCCTTAATCACATTAAATAGCTAATGTTTAAGTGTTAAACACGTTAGAACATTTTGGCCTATAAAAATTTAGTCTTAGCATCTACTAGTATTTAGGTCATCTAAATAGTGCTGAGAACTGATATTCTGTACTCTCATCCATGCTTACAAATTTAGAGAAGCCAAACAATTGTTTTATTTAGGTACACTTAAAGATCATGTAAGAAAACAAAATACTTCTCTTCCAATTGATGAATAGCAAAGCAGTGACTTTCTGAATAAATTATAGCTTGTGAATGTAGCATATGGAACTCTGTATTGGAAAATCAGGTGATAGAAAAATAAACTGAGACTGAGAACTCTCACCAATTTTTGTTGTTTTCCCCTTGTTTTTAATAATTTTAGGAAATTCGTACAAGTTTCAAGCAGGCAGTAGGATGAATGCAATGCTGTGGTTCAAGCATTTGAGTGCAGCCTGCCAAAGCAACAAACAACAGGTGAGCATTTCTCTTCATCCTCAGAAGAGTCCATAAACTGGGAACGTATTTAAAAGAGCTGGTAAGAAAAGTATGTGGACTGATTTTTGGAATGAAGTAGAAAAACTGTATTGTTTATGTTCTTTTTTTGTTGACCACAGTCAGCAAGACGTGAGGTCCACATTTTAGTGAGGGAGATGGGCAATAAACAAGTGAACAAATAACAGCATTTCAAAAAGTAAAAACTCTATGAAGGCAGCAAAATAGAATTAGGTGATATGGAGGGATGGGAGTAAAGTCAACTTTAAATAAATTAAGAGCGAACAGCAGAGGTGTCCCTAAGGAGATGACAGTGACGTGAATGACAGGAAGGAAGGGCCACGTGAAGATAAGGGAGAGCAGAGTTCTGGTGAAAGGAAGGGAAGTGCAAAGACCCTGAAGGTGAAACAAGCTTTAAGGTGTTCAAAATAGGGAGGTGTAGCCTGTGTCAGAAGAATGGGAATGAGAGGCAAGGAAACGTAGCTTCAGAGGTTAAAAATTTGATGGTACCTTGCCAAAAATTATTCTGATGCATCTCTATTTGTTCTGTTGACAATTTTATGTGGGTTCCTATGCTCGCAGTGAAACCCAAAACGATTTGGACTTTTTCCTTGTTTTTATTTCACTGAAACAAAGATGGCCTAACTCACAGAGGTCTATGATGGGAACTCGGCTGCAAAGAGGATGAATCCATAGTGGTGTGTTCCCCAAATCCTGCTGCTGATTAAAAGCTGAACGATGAATTGGTAGGGCAGACATAAATATAACTGGAGTTAAAAGTTTCTACACTCTTTTTGGCCAGTTTTTAGTTGAAAAGTTTATTGCCTGTAGGTACTGAAATACAGAAGTATATGGTAAATATTATCAGTAGCTAATTTTGAATTATATAATACATTATAGAAGTTTATAAAGTTTATAAATGTGTTTTTTACCATGTGCTATCAGGACCTAAGTTATAACTGCTTTTTTGGTATAGGAAGAAAGTAAGGCTTAAAAATGCTAATAAATGACCTCAACAAGGTCAAACAAATAAAAAAAGTAAAACAAACAAACAAAATTAAAAAATGGTGGGCCTAAGACACAAAGTCTGTCTTCATTCTGTAGATGCATTCTCTTAAATATTGTTGGAATGGGCTTTGTTCTCTTATAATTTTTGTTTTAAAAATAATAAAGCAAAAATTACATCCTTGCCCTTGTCAAATTAGTGTCTGGGACAGGATGAAGGAAACAGACCTTCTTTTGCCTAAACCAAGTTCTTGAGGATTCAGTTGCATGCATACATTTTCTTTAAATGTGGCCTTAAAGTATTGTATCATTTTTTTTAATCTGAAGATTTCAAGATTAATCTAGAGAGTGTATGCATCCCAGCATAGAGATTCAGTTTCTTTTATTGTATTAGTGGATCTTCCTGCTGAAAAAGATAACCAGATGTGTATAAATGGTTTTGTTCTGTTTTTTCAGTTTGTTTGTTGCTATACTTAGAAGAATGAGAGAAGTAGCAAATTTATAAATTGAAGCCATGAAATTTGAAAACTTTTAGTAGAAGACTGTAACTCAAATACATCTTAAACCATCATCAGGCAACTTAGGAGGAAATGAAAATTTTACCGTATTTAAATATGGATTTCTTATAACCAGACCCGAGAATTTATACTTTAAGTACTCGTCCGTTCATACTGTATTTTATTTATAATTCACTTATGATTACATCATCAAATGATTTTTCATTCAGAAGCTGACATGTGTAAGAGATTAATCTTTTTTTTTAGTGTCCTAGGTTTTCAGGAAAAGGTTGTTAAAGAACTGTTAACCTCTTTTTAACTTCCCTGGTGGGCCAGTGGTTAAGACTCCATGCTCCCAGTGCAGGGGACCCGGTTCAAACCCTAGTCAGGGAACCAGATCCCATATGCCTCAGCTAAGCGTCTGCATGCCACAACTAAGAAAAGAGAGGGAGAACTGTTAAACTCTTTTAAAGGACACAGCAATGACTACTGATGCATGAATATCTCTACCAGCACAGCTTTGGTAACTGTTAGTAAAAGTTAAGAGCACTTTTTTTAACATGGCAAAACCCTCTTTAGTCCTTAACTAGATGACCCATCAACTAATTTTTAAAAACAAAATATATTTATATTTCTAAGAATTATTGTTGAATTTTAGATTTGAAATCGAATTAAATTTGATCCAGTCTATTAGCAGCCAACTGTTATATAGCCTATAGATTTTTCAGAGTCACAAAGTGTCAGATTAGAATTTATCTAGTGATGAGTTTTATTCTTTTATACTCATTTCATTGATGATTTCACAAAGAAATTCTTAGTAATGTCTGTTATAAAATTATGCTGATTTTAAAATTTGCATGTAGGAATTCATTGTAATATGTATAATGAGAAAATAAATGATGACAGGTGTGTCTGGAATCTTACACCTACTAAGGCCATACTTACTCTTTCCTCACTCATTCATTTATTCACTCAGCAAATGTCTACTGAGCTCCCCTGTGTTAGACAAGAAAGGTATTGTCTCTGCCCATTTTGCCATCCAGATTTCAATTTACTGGAAAGGGTATTAACTTATCTCAGTGGTTTTTCTCTAAAAATGTTCTAGTATATTTTATCCATTATTCATGAACAATTACAGTACCTTCTATCAAATTCCTTTGGGCTTAGTTAAAATGACAAGGGAAGATAAGAAATAGCACTTTGAAGAACACCTTTCAAATACTATCAGTTTGTAATGCTTATATTTTTTAGGTTCCTACAAACTTGATGACTTTTGAGTAAAAACGTGATAAAGAACAAGGTGAACTGTTACCCTAAGTGAGAGCGAGGACCTGATGAAAGAGTGCCAGCTACAAACCAATCCTGTGCCAGGCAGAGCCCAGAGGCTCCGTCTCAGCCTCTGGAGTCCTGAACCAAAAAAGCACTAATTTCAGGGAACGAAGTGAGATATTCCCAGGGAACACATCAGAGCTGTAAAACAAACTGCCATGGACCATGCTTCTTATCTCTGAACTGACCTGTGGAAACCACTGCCTTAATAGAATGAAAGGAAAACCACCACGAAACACCAAACAGTGCGTGTGAATCTCCTGGCGGTGCTGTGCTTGGAATAGATCGTAGCTAATTTGCATTTCTTTTAACTTTGTACTAATTTTGGAGGGGGGAATCGCCTTTTTTTAGATACACTTTAAAAGGAAAAACATATTTCTTATGGGTGACATCAGGAGCTGGTTTTGAACTGAAGTGTGAAGATGTTTCAGCTTAGTAAGGTTCTACCAGCCACCTCGCCAAATGGTTTGCTTAAGCCTCCATGAGTCAGCGGCCTCAACGCGCTTTCTCACAGCAAGAGTGTAGGAATTAGAAATGTTAATAATGTGAGTTGTTGGGGTTTATTTGGGACTGGGGTGGGGTGGGGGGTTGTTTTGTTTTGGATAGGGGAGATTTTTTTTTTTAAACACTAAACTTCTGAAATTTAGTACTGTATGGGGTACATTATTTCCTGCTGGAGGTATAAAGGCTGAGTGTTCACATGCCAGACACTTTTTTCAAGTGGGCTCCAGAAAACATGGTTGTTTTTAACTGGGTTTAAAGTTTGGCCTTCTATATGAATTCATTGTTGGACCACAGATCTGCTTAGTAGAGAACTGTAATCCCAACCTAAACTTTTCTAAGAAGATTTTACAGTAACTACAGTTTTCAAGTTTAAGTGGATTATCCCTTCTTTCACTCACAGGTGATTTTTGTCATCAAGGGTGATGTATCAATATTTTATTAGGATATTTTCTTTTACAGTGTTAAATGTGCACAATGCCAGTTATTTTTTTATTATTTTCATTATTTTTGTTCAATATGAGATTCAGGATCACATTTGTTTAAAAGAGAATCTACATGTGTTTGTATGCATGTATGTATTTTATTATAAGGGATACAGAATAATTTTCAAAGGGAAAAAGGTGAAAGAGAGGCTGGAAATTTTGAGTATCAAAACTTTCCTTCCTACTTAACTTTCCTTTATCACAAACATTTTTCTCAAAATTTACTAATAGGTCCTTACCATGAAACCATATTTTGTTAATAGTTGATCAAGAGAGTTTTGTGAGAGCTCTGTTATGCAATAATGCATTTAACTTCCAAAATAAATGTTGAGTTTAAAACAAGGAGGAAAAAAAGTTTGAAGGTGAAATGCCTTAGAGTTTTAACCAAAAAAAAAAGGCACTTGAACAGAGGCTGTGTGTTGGATGTTATAAACTCATGAGGCAGCATGAATTTCACCTATGGCCCAGAGTAAGAAGTGCTTTTTGACTGATAACTTCTAATAGATTTCTATTACTTTGGGCCTCACATAAAAACTTTCAGATTGTATTCTAGGGGAATTTTATCCTTTTCCTTTTTAATCATAAGTATTTCATCCTTGAATCCATGAAATTTACATAGAAAATATTGCTTGTTAGAATAATTAACTAAAAGTATATCCATTTGGAAAGTAGAAGAGCTTTCTCAGATTGCTAAATTTTTCAATTTTGTTTTCTGTTTGAAAAGTATATTAAGAGTTCAAATATTTTTCTCACATAGTACAGTTAGAAATACCATTATTTCTGGTTTTGTGGGAAATGACATGAGCTGGAGAGGGCAAGAACATGGCTGAGACCTCCCAGCACAGCCCACTCTGGGCATGGAGAAGACCCCCTCTGCATAACCAGCATAGCAGTATTACTCTGAGACCTTGCACATCTGACTTTTGTTTTAATTTTCTTAACTTGTTTATTTCTCTTCAGAAATAAGTGTTTTTAACAGTGTATGTGCTTTTAAAACACACTGTGGATGAGAACCCTGTGGATTTTGTATTACCTTGTCTGTCTGTCATATAAGCTAAAGTAGATGAAGCGGTAGCTAACCGTATCGCTGAAGATGGGCAGCTGGGAGTCAGAGCCTAACAGCACAGTTTTGCCAAAGAGAGAGAGCTCAAGTGGAAGACGTGTTTGATATTTTCAGCGCTAAACACAAGGCTGCTTGTGCAGAGTGAGAACAGTGTTCAGATTTGGTGACTAGACCACACATAGATTTGTGGCCTCTGACTGACGGAAACTCTGAACTGTGCAGCGGAAGTCACCATTGTTTTCTTGTCTTCAGATTTGTCCATTCAAAATCTTGCTCATTGCTTTTTAAGGCTACTTTAGCATTTGAAGCAAAGAGAATTCCAGTGGGAGAAGTGAATTAAAATAGTGTGGGTGAATTTTTGATCTTATAATTCACCAAATGAGACCTAATAATAATGCAGGCAAAAATAAATACTACAATATTAAATATTTAGGCATCGTGTTAGTGAGAAGATGAAATTTTTCTCCTCTTACTAGGCCTACCCTTAATAAATAAATTTGTAAACTAGCGCCTCACAAGCTTGAAATTTTCACCAATGTTAAGCCCATTTTTTTCTCTCTGAGTCAAGAAAAACTCATTGGAAATTCCATTATAATTTAAATTTAAGCTAGTTTTTGATAAGCATAATGATTGGTATATTATCCAGCCTGGTGCAGCAGTATAATACCAACCAAAATACAATTTGAGGCACATCTCATTTAACTGTTTGAACATGGAAACTTATTTTTCATGCAAAAGTAACCTCTAACGGTTTTTAAAATGCAACTATAAAAATAACTGTATGATGACCTTGAGGAGCTCTGATTTTGGTCTCATGCCCCCTCTGTGTGTGAGTTCTGCTTATTTTTTTCAGAGACATTATTTTTACCATAACCTCCAAACTGTAAAAATTAAAAGAACCAATCAAACACACCTTCCTATTACATTTTCTTCACTGTGTAAATATTATTTGTGTAAACATTACGAAAAGGGATCCAAACAATTTGAGTCTGAGTATTTTTTTTCCTCCCCAGGCATATGCTTCAATGATAAATGTTTTCCTGTGCGGAAAATGCCATATGACTGTTGTGCTACCTTCTGTATGGACTGTTTTGGTATTGTATCTTTCTGTATGTCAGGAACTTAGGGTGTTTGTAGCTGCAGAGTTTCTGTAAGTGGCTTTATTCCTCTTCTAGAAGGTTTATAAAGGAGCCCAATGTGCACTGTTACAGAAGGGAAAAGAGTTTACAGTCTCGAGTGTATACACCTTGTATGTTAGTTGAAACCAGGGCCCGCCAAGAGCAGCCTGGCCTATTGCTCTCTTAGGATTACTAGAATTCACTTGGCCAAATGATTTGAGCAGAAGTCTTTTTTTTTTTTTTAGGTTAAATCTGTAGTTATAGATGACTTTACTGCTAAAAACAAAACTACAGGACTTGGTATTAGTTTAAAAATCAATAATAGTAGATTTAACCCATTAAATATCCACTCTTGATTTCCTTCCTATTTTCTGAGACACGCTCCTTTTCAATGTTCTTTTAAACCACCATATTATCTTTTTTTTGCAAACAAGAGGTACCAGTATTGTTAACAGAGGATAATATCAGTTTTTTCAAAAGTCATCTGCCTCAAAGGCGTTTGGAATAATTGGATCCCTTTTTGAAAAGGAAAATGAATTGGACTGCGTCCTGGTGGACCAGTAGTACTGCTGGAGCATGAATAGGTGATACAAAGCAAGTGTGGCCTTTGAGGCTTTGCTTTTATTTTCTGTCTCTCTTCTTTTATATTACTTCTTTCAGGCATAGTAAATTTATAATTTTACAGCCAGAGTAGTATTCTGTTTTCTTGTAACAAACATTGTTATTTAACACATTGATGATGATAATTTTCTGTGTGAAGTTAACCTTTTTTGGTTTTGCTTCCTTAAAAATGGCTTGTGTCTAAGGTGGCTTGTTTTATTTTTTTTCCCCCGTATTTAGAGGATTCTAACAAAAGAGATCTGTGTGAGCAAACTTTTAGGCTTTCTGAAAGCTATTTCATTACACTGGTATCTCAGTTGTAGTGCGGGGAAAATTTGCTCAGTGCCTTATCAATTTGAAGACCAACTTTAGGGCATCGAGTGTAACAATAATCATTTGTCCTCTTACTCCTTTTATTTCAGGAGTGTGTGCTATTCCTCTCTCCACCAGCTTACTCTTGCTCACAGCAAGTCTAAGAAAATGCGTGCGGATCGCTCTGGGTTATTGTCGCATTCCTCCTTGGCTTTGAGTCTTTTCAGACAAGCTCCTTCCCTGCTCCTCTCCTTCCAGGGGAGAAGATTAAAAATAAACCCTCCAAATCAGCCTTTAGATGAACACGCCTAAGAGCAACTTTGAAGAACATCCATCCAGCTGAGTTTATTTTTATTTTGTGTTGTTGAAATTGTTGTTTTGAGCATAGATTCAATTATCAGTCCTTTCAGAAAATCCTTAAAAGAATACAGTACAGCCAGAAAGATTTGTTTGGGTTCTATAAAAGCTCCTAAAATCCTGAAATGAGAGTTCCTTTGCCCAGAAGTGAAATTTAGTTCAGTACATTCTTACAGTTAAACAGGACTCAGAACAATAAAGCGACTGCTTTATCACCTACTGGCTAGTGTTAACTTGAAGATACTGTCAGGAGAGTGAAAACAACGACAAGGTATAAATTAAAGAGAAGCTGAGAGACTAAGCTAGCTTTCTCAGTGAAAACAAAGTGTGGAAGCATTTTGCTTCTCTGAGATTACTGCAAGATCTGGAGATACTGTTGTTCAACTGAGTCAAAATGCTCTCTTCACATTTTGTAAAGGGCTGGTATGTTCTAGAGGAGGCAAGTAAATTTAGTCTTTAAAGCCAAATGAAGGGATTAACTGGTCCTTGAAGGTTATTAGTAGGATTTAAAGTTTGATTCTAGTCATTTGGACTGCAAAGTGGTGATGGGATTAAAGGAATACATAATGAAAGGAATGCTTTGGGATTGAGCTTTTTTTTTTTTTTTTTTTAATAGACAAGTAGAAAGTTTCATAATTAGCTATGCTTTAGATACCAGGTAACAAATATCAATTTTCCCATTAAGATATCACCTATTAAAACTATTCACAGAAGATAGTCCAATAATTATTGACTTACTAAATCTGACAGAGTAGCTGATTAAAGTCACCAGACTCAAGAGTTTCTATACCTTGATTATCGACAGATCCATTGTTTTACAGCTGACTGAAGTATGAATGTGTGGGGAGGGGGTGGGGAGCTCATTCACAGTGTAATCTAAAGGAGATAAAGGCATCTGTGGGGATGAATATACAATAATGATAATATACAGGAAAACACAGGCCATTTTTACTCTCCTTCATCCCGGTTAACTTGAGGTACTAAAGATGAAGTACTCGTTTGCACTATGACCTCCTGGAGTGACGTGCAGCTTGGTTCCTCTCTCACTTTTGATTTCTGTTTAATATGCAAATGTGAGTGTGAGATCTTAAGTGTGTTTGCATAAGCTAACTTGAATTTAAGTACAGTTTTCTGAAATATTTCTATTGGAATAAATTACTTAAAAATATAGGTTGTGTGGGGATAATTTGTTTCCATGGTTACATTTTTATCATTAACTTTTAAAGAAATGATTTAAGTTGATTTCTTTTTTCCCAGTCTTTCTAGAATAGTTGACTAGGATTTTATTGGTACAAGGAAGCTTCTGTCTGGGTAAACTTCAGTTGCTCTTCTCTATCCCAGAGCAAGGATGTGCAGCATGCTGACAGATGGTGCATTGGGGAAAAGAGGTCAAGGGTATAATATTTCCGACATATCTCTCTCCCCACTCCAAGTATGTTATATGAGCAGTCTCCATAGAGGCCCTCTTTGCTAATATTATATTTCATAAATTCCAAACCATGACACTTTCACTTCTCACCATTTCTGAGAACAGAATCCGCCATCCAACCTAGGGAGCCTTAAATTAGAAGAAGTACCAAAATACATGTGTTGAGTCTCCTGTAAGTTATCAGCTGGGGTGTTTTGCTCTGCCCTTTCTTAGAATTCCATGAGTTTGCTTCTAAGAAGCTTGGGAAACCTCCAGACGGGACTGAATGCCCAGTGTTTGGGCAAACCATAACCCAGTTTTCAACTATTTTCTCACTTTTTTGATGGCTTTTGAAATTTTTCACTGACACTGTGCTAGAACCAAAAGAGAGTGACTGTTCTCTTCTGGGGTGAGCCTGTCCTTGCCTCACACAGCACCTCGTTCTCCGTGTGTGCATGCTGAGCTTCCGGGTTCCCTCCTCGTTTCGTTAGTGGCTGCTCCCTGAGCCAGTACCACATTGCCTTCATCCCTGGATAGCTGTGTAAGTCTTGATGTCTGATGAGGTAATTGCATTGTTCTTCAAATCTGCCTTGGCTCTTTGTGACTTTTTCATCCTCCCTATGCATTCTACAGTGTGTCAGGTTCAGTGAAAACACTGTTAATATTTTTATTGGACTTGCTTTGAATTTGTAGATTAATCTGAGAATTAACAGTTTGAAAAGCTTACTCATCTCATCTATGAATATGAACTGTCTCTCTGTTTTATTTAGGGTTTTTAATGTCCCTCAATAAAGTTTCATAGTTTTCTCCCTCCTAGTTTCATACCTCTTTTATTAGTTTATTCCTAGGTAAACTAGTTTTTGTTTCTGCTATGAGTTATCTGTCTGTAGGAATGCTATTTTTATGTTGACACTTAACATCCAGCAACCTTATTGAAATCCCTTATCTAATTCTAATAGTTTGTCCAGTATGATTCCATTGTCATATTAGCTGCAAATAAGGTAATAGATTGTGAGAAAATATTTGGAGTTTATAAAACAAAGGATTCATATCAAGAATATACATGGATTGGATTTTTTTTGCAAATTAATAAGAAAATGTATTCAGTAGAGAAATGTGCTAAAGGGTATGAATAAACAGTTTATAGAAGGAGGCCTATGTGGCTAATCTATGAAAAGATGTTCAACCTCAGTTAGTAGAGAATTTCAAAGTAAATCATGGAAGAGCTGTCTCATTAAACCTGTCAAACTGGTGAGGCAGTGCCAGAGAGCATCTGGGCAGTATTACAGAGATTGTGTACGTATACAGAGCATAAGAATTCAGAATTCCGGCCCTGGACCGCTTACTAGCTGCGTGATCTTGAGAAAGTGATTTAACCTTCTTCCTCAGTTTCCTCTTCTGTAAAATGATCACAGCGACAAGCCCACCTCAGAGAGTTGTGCGGCTCACCTTAGCTCATGCCTCTAAAGCCCCATGAGCAGAGCCAGCACCAGGAAGAACTGTCAGTGTTAGGAGAGCTGGGATCAGTCACGGAGAGTGGGATGAGAGGTGAAGGGGAGAAGAAGGAAGAGGTATTTGCCTAGTTAAGTCATAGTGAACTGAGAAGTGTCTTATAAACCTTAGTAAACTAAATGAAGAAATAAACCAGGTATATTCATTATAGACAAACTGGCAAGTAGAGAAAAACCTGAAGGACAGCCACCTAAAAAAAGAACCCTACTTTATTATTGTTGATTATTAAGATCCGTATTTCACCCACCTGTTGCTTGTTCAGTGAAGACTTCTGAACACCACCCCCAAATCGCCTAAATCAGAATATGAGGACAGTGCCTGGTGCACACTGAACTTTGAATTCACTTTGGTCTGATTTGCCCATAGCCCAGGCTCAAGTGAAAATAAGTGACTGAATTTGCTTTGTTATTGCCTAATTGTCAAAACCAAGTTGTTCATACAGTTAAGGTTTGGAAACTGTTAGCATCTATATTGAGCTGTTGCAGAAGAAAGACAAGTTGCTGTTTTTATTGACAGAAACTATTCTGAGATTTTAACATGAAAACGGAATCCTTTTCCATTAGGCATGGAAGAAAAACCTGGAGATTCACAGTGAGTTTCTTACTTCTTAAGCAATTATCAGTAAGTACAAACAAGAAGTACAATCAGTGAACCTCTGTTGACCACTGAGTTCTACAGTAGCCATGTTTTATGACCTAGTGCAACCTCAATGATGTGTTAGCAAATCTTAACCACACGAATACAGGATTGGGATTTCTATGTTGAAAGAGATTAAATAACTGTACTTTTGGTTGTGGTCATATCTACCTGGATCTTTGGTATAGACAGCCTACAAAAAAGTTGAGAATATGACCTGATGTAGTTTGAATTGAAACCTTTGATTCTAGCCTAACTTGCTGTGACATAACTAATTATGTTCTATGTCTCATTCTAAATCAAGATAATTCATGAACTTACTTGAGTGACAAATTTTCTGTGATTCCTTAGTTTTACTAAATTAAAATTCCCAGACTCTTAAAGGAAGACTCATTTCTGGTTCCATGTTTCTCCTTTAAGAAGAGGCTTGTATTCGTGTTTCCTCTTTGGTTAAAATCATCCATGGATGCCTTTTGTTCTTTGCGCTTACTTCCAGTAGGAGGGCCTTCTGCTCTAAAGGGACTCTCACAGTGGTCCATCAGACGTGTGATGATAACTTGACATTTTCTGTTGGCATTTCAAGCTCAAGTACCTGCCATCCAAACCGTGAAAAAGGAAAAGGACAGTGACAGAACGTATTAAATGATGGAAGTGTCTTATACCATAGTGAGCTGTGTGTTTTGAAGCAGTAAAGAGAACTTTTCATATAACACCTACAGCCTTGGGAAACCCATCAGTATATACTCATTCCCAAAAGAGGTAATGAGCTTTTCAGCCTAATTTAAATCATAGGAGTGGGTTATCTGTCATAGTGTCTAAAACAGATCATCTCTTTTTTTATACTTCTCAATCGGTTCAATTCAATCGCTCCTGAGCGATTTACAATTTACTCTTTATGACCCCATGGGCTGCACCACGCTAGGCTTCCCTGTCCATCACCAAATCCCGGTGTTTACAAAAAACTCATGTCCATTGAGTCAGTGATAGCATCCAACCATCTCATCCTCTGTCATCCCCTTCTCCTATCACCTTCAAACTTTCCCAGCATCAGGATCTTTTCAAATTAGTCAGCTCTTCACATCAGGTGGCCAAAGTATTGGAGTTTCAGCTTCAGCATCAGTCCTTCCAATGAACACTCAGGACTGATCTCCTTTAGGATGGACTGGTTGGATCTCCTTGCAGTCCAAGGGACTCGCAAGAGTCTTCTCCAACACCACGGTTCAAAAGCATCAATTCTTCGGCACTCAGCTTTCTTTATAGTCCAACTCACACATCCATACATGACTATTGGAAAAGCCATAGCTTGACTAGATGGACCTTTGATGGCAAAGAAATATCTCTGCTTTTTAATTTGCAGTCTAGGTTGGTCATAGTTTTCCTTCCAAGAAGTAAGCGTCTTTTAATTTCATGGCTGCAATCACCATCTACAGTGATTTTGGAACCCTAAAAAATAAAGTCAGCCACTATTTCCACTGCTTCCCCATCTATTTGCCATGAAGTGATGGGACCGGATGCCATGATCTTTGTTTTCTGAATGTTGAGCTTTAAGCCAACTTCTTCCCTCTCCTCTTTCACTTTCATCAAGAGGCTTTTTAGTTCCTCTTCACTTTCTGCCATAAGGGTGGTGTCATCTGCATATCTGAGGTTATTGATATTTCTCCCAGCAATCTTGATTCCAGCTTGTGCTTCTTCCAGCCCAGCATTTCTCATGATGTACTTACTCTGCATGTAAGTTAAATAAGCAGGGTGACAATATACAGCCTTGACGTACTCCTTTTCCTATTTGGAACCAGTCTGTTGTTCCATGTCCAGTTCTAACTGTTGCTTCCTGACCTGCATACAGTTTTCTCAAGAGGCAGGTCAGGTGGTCTGGTATTCCCATCTCTTTCAGAATTTTCCACAGTTTATTATGATCCACCCAGTCAAAGGCTTTGGCATAGTCAATAAAGCAGAAATAGATGTTTTTCTGGAACTCTCTTGCTTTTTCAGTGATCCAGCGGATGTTGGCAATTTGATCTCTGGTTCCTCTGCCTTTTCTAAAACCAGCTTGAACATCTGGAAGTTCACAGATCACGTATTGCTGAAGCCTGGCTTGGAGAATTTTTAGTGTTACTTTACTAGCGTGTGAGATGAGTGCAGTTGTGCAGTAGTTTGAGCATTCTTTGGCATTGCCTTTCTTTGGGTCTCGAATGACAGTTTATCCTCTCATATTAACCTTTTCCCCCCCTTACATATTTTGTCAGTTGTCTCACTTTTGGATGTCTACTCATTTACAGTATGTTGTCTCCCTTCATATTTGTTTAGATCATTGATTCTCAACCTTGGCTGCAGTTCAGAATCATCCAAGGAACTTTTAAAAATTTCAAGGCCTGGGCTACACACCAGACCAACCCCATATGCATGGGAGCAGTCGGGGCAGGGGGCACTAAGCCTCTCAGATGACACAAATGTGAGCCAGGGTTAAAAACCAACATTTAGGTTGTTGGTCTCTAAACACCGCAGAGGCTTTAGGACAGTGGCTTTCAAACATCCAAAGGCATAAGAATCCCCTGGAGGGCTGGTTAAGACTTTAATTGCTGGGTCCCATCCCCCAGAGTTTCTGATTCAGCAGTTTTGGGGTGGGACCTAAAAATGTACATTTCTTACAAGGTTCCAGATGCTGCTGATGCTGCTGGTTTGCAGGCCATACGTTGAGAACCACTGGAAATGAGAAACTAGGTTAGGAGGGGAAGATGAGAGGATCCATCTTTAATGCACACTAGGCTGTGAGTGTGCAACTTCATGCTATGAATGTGGTGGATGGGGTGCTGTCCAGAGTGTGAGCATCTGTGCCAGGTGGTAAGAGGGCACAAAAGGAGAAGACAGCACCCCAAAACTCTGAGGAAGCTCAGGATGAGAGGGAGGAGGCCAAGCTTGTGCCTGGGCAGCCACAGGGTTCCCAGCAGCTGTGGCATGGCAGAGAGGCAAGGACTGAGGACGCTTCACGCATATTTGATCTCTGGCCCATCTCCTGTCCCTGCAGCTCAGTGCTGACCTCTGCAGAACTGGAGCAATAGCAATTTTTGACTGCTTGCAACAAATGGCAACCCACTCCAGTACTCTTGCCTGGAAAATCCTGTGGACGGGAGCCTGGTAGGCTGCAGTCCATGAGGTCGCTAAGAGTCGGACACGACTGAACGACTTCACTTTCACTTTTCACTTTCATGCATTGGAGAAGGAAATCGCAACCCACTCCAGTGTTCTTGCCTGGAGAATCCCAGGGATGAAGGAGCCTGGTGGGCTGCTGTCTATGGGGTTGCACAGAGTTGGACACAACTGAAGCGACTTAGCAGCAGCAGCAACAATATATTTACTCACAAAGCAGTTATTTCAGAACTTCCAGGATACCCTTTTCCTCCCTCTAACAACAAAGTATTTTGAAGCAACAGGAAGAAAACTCTTCTGTATTTGGAAGCCATCAGCAAGGTCATTTGCTCCAATGCGCCATAGTCCCTACCACTCCCAATAGTCTTTTTTTTTTTTGATATTTATTTATTTATTGGATGTGCTGGGTTTTTGTTGCTGTGTGCAGGCTTACTCTAGTTGCAGTGGGCAGGGGCTGCTCTTCGTTGCTGTGTGAGGGCTTCACATGGCAGTGACTTCTCTTTTCTCAGAGCTTGGGCTCTAGGGTGCATGGGTTTCAGTAGTTGTGGTTCAGGAGCTTTAGTTGCCCCTCAGCATGTGTAATCTTTCCAGACCAGGGATCAAACCCATGTCGCTGCATTAGCAGGCGGATTCTTAACCACTGGACCACCAGGGAAGTATCCCCGTAGTCTTTTGACCTATTTTCTCCACTCATCTCTTGAGCAGCCTAAAACAGAAGGTCCCATTTTATGACAAAGAAGGAAGCTGGCCTGGAAGTAAAGCTGTCTCCAAGAACAGAGGGAAAAGATGGAAAGAACCTAGGTCCTTAGTGATTTCCTTGTGCTGCTGAATTAACCCAACCCTGGCAGGGTCCAACTTCTGAACTCCTTACAGATCGTGATCATCTTTTATTTTTAAGACAAGAAAAGAGGGGAAAGAGAGGAGAAAAGAAAGAAGACACAAAAGAATAGAGAAAAGAAAGACGGGATGGAAACAAAAAATGAAGAAGGGGAAAAGGCAGGCCACTTTTAAGACTTCTGTGCGCTGGTAAGGAATGATGGAGCTGCAAAAACATAATAGATTTCTTGCAAGATTTCTGCTTGTGCCCCCACAATTTATTAATTTTTAGAAGTACAACCAGGAGGTATTAACAGTCTCACAATAAGGGAAAGAAACACCTCTTCCTTATGTGGTGTTGTTATTATTAAAGGGAGGATTCAGGTGTTGACACTGGGCGCCCTGGTGGGCCGTGGAGCCCCATCAGCCTCTGCTCTTGCCCACGGCTAGAGTGTCCTGAGCCGTCTCTGTTGGGAGCCAGGTCAGCTGCTGTTCTGCTCAACAGGGAACACTCCGTTCCTCTACTTGGGTAAACCAGACACAGGCCCCTGCTGCTGCTCCAATCAACAGGGAGGCCGGCGACCAAGCAGCTGCCTCCTCGCGGGGTCAGTCCAGTGTCGGCAACAGGCCCTCTGCTCCCTTGGGGCCCTGCTCTCCCTCTGCTGACAGCACCAGCTTCGTCGGAGATGCTGAATTCTCATCAACTGTGAGAGCCAGATTGTTTCCCTCCTTGCTTTTGTTTTGATGTGTCTTAAAATGATTAGGCTTTTACTCTCAAATATTTCCGTTCACCCTTACTGGCTAACGAACGAGGCACCTCACACACCACAGCAGGACAAGGCACGCTACTATGGTATCCAGTAAACAGTGGCTAAACAAAGTCAAAAGTCTTGCTCAAATCAAGTTCTCTTTCGTACTTGTTGTTCTTCCATCTGCCCTGAGCTACGTAATGGCTGTCCAAAAATGTAACCCACTGCACCTCTGTGAGGAGTTCAAGAAAAGAAGCTTCCTGGACCTTTGCCAATGACTTTCTTGCATCGTCTTAATTGTCCATTTGCTAGTTAACAAGTCAGTCTAGAAAGAAGTCTTTCTTCTTTTATTCTTGGAAAGTATGTACTTGGGAATGTCCAATAAAAGCCAGTATGTGCTGAATGCCTGCTCTCTGCCAGGTTCTGGCCAATGAGAGGCTGTCTCTGAGGGCTGCCCGGCTGGGAACATGAGGGCTGAGGAGAGGCCACTCAGGAGTGACCGAGGGCCTGATCAGTGATCACCTGCGTGAGACAGGTGGATGCTCTCACCCTGCGGCTGAGGTCAGACAAGGGCGGTCTCTGGGAAGAAGGGGCACATTTCCCTGTCTGGGGGCAACCAGCTCCCCATCACCAGGTTCCGGCACCTGGACCCCAGAGCCACTTTCAGCAAAGTGACTAAGCACCCGCCTCAGTCCAGCCCCTCTAGTCCTGCCCTGTGTCTCGTCACTGTGTCCCTGCAGACCCCACTCCCAAGTCCCCAGTGTGTTTCATGGAAACGTGTCAATTTGATTCATCACACAATCTCTAATGGCTTGGTTATAATCTTACTCATGTTATACACAATCTCTCAGTATTCCTTATAACAACTCTAGGAGGAAAGGATACTTCTTCCCAGATAACAACAGGAAGAATCAAAGAGGTTAAGGAATTCAGTGAAGTCACCCAGTAAGGGGCGGAGCCAGAACTCAGACTCTGATCAGTCTCATTCTCAACCCGGGTAGACCTTGGCTTTCAGAGCCATAACCTAGCAATTTCCGTGCCCAGAGCTAGCAGCATGAAAGCTCAGCAAATAATGTTGTGATTTATTATGTGACTCAAAGAAAGAACAACCAGCAGCTTCCTGTTTTAGTTATTCTTGCTTATGACAGTTTCTAGCTAAAGAAATTCATGTGCTGTCAACATGCAAATGTAATTTTTTTTGTTTTCCAATGTCTGTGCCAGGCCAGAGCCTCCCTATGGGCCTTGCACGCACTATGCTGAATCTGGTCCCTTGAGTTTACAACCTCACCACAAATACAAAACACTAAAATAATTATCATGAACAATCCTGAATTGCTTAAATGTCACGTGTACATGTTACATCAGAAAAGTTCTGCTCAATCAGAAGGAAAAGCACCATGCTATGGCCTCACAGAGCTTGGAAAGGCTTGGTGGAAGAGAGGAGATTTTTGTGTGGATAGGATTTAGGACCAGAGGAGAATTGAAAGCAAGAACTGGAAGTGTTAACTGACTTGGGTTCTGGTCTCTTATTGTTAAGTTGTTCAGGGGAATCCAGACAAGGACTTCAGGCAAGGCTTTATTGGGAATCAATTACAGCAGGAGGGTGTGAGAACAAGAAACAGTTTCCCTTGCTTGCTCCCTGATGAGGGGTGGTGGGGGGGTGGGGGGTTGATCTGAGCCAGTCTCTTAAATGGGGTGAGCGTAGGGGCCCATTGGAGGTTTGGGCTTCAGGGCTGGCTTAGATGGTCTGCCCATCCGCTTGATGGTGCTGTGATGCAAGCTCAGTCCCCTGCTTTTGCTCCCTGTACCTCAAGAGTGGCAGTTGGGGTTTTGGCCTTTTCTTCGCAGGTCCCAGTCTGTCTCAGAAGTACACAGTTGAGGCTGGGAACAGATCACACTGACAAGACCCAGGGCACAAAGTGGGAAAAGTAGGTTGGAATCCAACGGTCAGGACTTTGCCAGGATGAGGAATTGAGGGTGGAAGCTGAGAGAACAGGCAGGGAGTAGTTAACACTCCAAGGGAGAGAGAACGAGGGCCTGACCAAAGTAGGAGCGTGGGAGGGACAAGATTGAAGGAAGTCTGCTCCTCTGCCCCAGGCACCCAGATACCCTGCTGTCTGGTAACCAGTAGTAACTGGAATGATGAGTGATTGCTCAGTGGCAGGCTATGTTGGTCCCCACTGGCAATACGATACCCTTTCTAGAAAAAAGTAGAACCTCCTGGCACCCTCCATGTTCAATTGCCAATTTCAGTCACCTCCTCCTATCAATTGTACTTAACCTTCCCAGCCTGTTTCGTCATCTATAAAATCAGCATGAAATGGTTCTTCCTTCCTGGGGTTATGAGGTTGAATGAGAGAATGCATGCAAAGTGCAAGGCCAGGCACTAGGCTTATGACTGCTAGTGATGAACCACCAGTATGACAATCTGCTCCCTTGGTCAGCTACAACCTCCTGAGCCATGAGCATGCTTTATGAGGACTTACTGCTGTGGAAAGTGGCTATTGGGCCCTCTCTCTCTCTCTGGAAAGCATTAGACACTGACAAATAGCTGAAGGTGCAATCAAGCAAATTTATATTGTGATATCTTTCAAGTTTCCCGTAAGTTAATTTGGACACAGCATGGCACCCCACTCCAGTACTCTTGCCTGGAAAATCCCATGGACAGAGCAGCCTGGTAGGCTGAAGTCCATGGGGTCGCTAAGAGTCGGACACGACTGAGCAACTTCACTTTTCACTTTCATGCATTGGAGAAGGAAATGGCAAAGCACTCCAGTGTTCTTGCCTGGAGAATCCCAGGGCCGGGGGGTGGGGGGTGGGGGGGGGCGGGGGGGGGCGCCTGGAGGGCCGCCGTCTCTGGGGTCACACAGAGTCGGACACAACTGAAGCAACTTAGCAGCAGCAGCAGCAGCTTTCTAACAAAAAGTTCAGAATTGTTGCATTTTGACAGTCAACTGTCCTGTTCCTTATTTTATACTACTGTCCATACAGGCTCCTCTTATCCCTTTGTGTTTATACCGGAGTGTACCTGAGCTAAACTGTAATGGAGCTCTGGGTGGGAATCTGGGATGCTTTAGACCCACCCATAGAGGTCAAGGCCTGAGAATACTAGAAGGATCTGAGAATACTAGATGGGCCCTTCAGTAAGACTTCACCCATTTCATCCTCCAGGGCACTGTGCCATACATTTGGCATATGTCATGTTATGTAATCCTTAAACCAGTCTCATGAGGTAGGAATTGTTAGTGAAAGTGAAAGTGAAGTCGCTCAGTCGTGTCCGACTCTTAGCGACCCCGTGGACTGCAGCCTACCAGGTTCCTCTGTCCATGGGATTTTCCAGGCAAGAGTACTGGAGTGGGGTGCCATTGCCTTCTCCAGAGGAATTGTTAACATTGTTATAAATGAGGAAATAGAGTCTTGGTTGAAGGGTCTTGCACACACACATCTAGCCAGGACTGCAACAAAGATCCTCTCTCTTGTGTGTCTGGCTGAAGCCCCTTCTTTCCTGCACGTGTTCCTCCCTCAGGTTGTCACTCCAGGCCTCATGGTAAGCCTAGTACAGTTGTTACTATGATTTTAAGTTTAGCATTTTTTGTTGTTGTTACAGGATGCTTAAGAGGTTTATAGTTCCATTATGGTGATTTGCTATAATACTTCTAACTTGTGTATTGTTTTTTAGTCAGTAAGTCATGTCTGACTCTTTGTGACCCCATGGACTGTAACCCACTTGGCTTCTCTGTCCATGTGATTTCCCAGGCAAGAATACTGAGGCAGGTTGTCATTTCCTTCTCCAGGGGATCTTCCCAACCCAGGGATTGAACCTGCGTGTCCTGCATTGGCAGGAGGATTCTTTACCACACAGCTACCTGGGAAGCCCTCTAATTTATATAATTGGGAATAAATGTAAACACTGCAAGCTCTAATCAGCCCCAAATAGCATGTTATTTCATGACAAATAAATAACATGTTGAATGAAAACAAAAGCCATAGGACAGAGTATGGAAAACCATGGTAAAATGGAACTTCTTGCTCATCACTAAAGAAAACAGGCTGACATAGAGAGTCAGTTCAGACAGAAACTAAAGATCAAACAACAGCATTTTAGCTTATTCTTTTTACAGCTGGATTCCAAGGAAGATAAATTCTATTTGAACTTATCTTTTCACATATCTTGCTAATAAAGTCAGTCGATTATTGAGTGTCAGACAAGAAATTTAAAAGACGTATTATATGTATGTATGACTTAGAACATGTAATCGTATATGTATGTGAGATTAATATGGTAAGGGCACTAATGGATAAAATAGCATGCAAGAACAGATAGACAATGTAAGCAGAGAGATGGAAATCCTGAGAGAGAACTCAAAAGAAATTCTAGAAATGAAAAAAACATGGAAATGAAGAATGCCTTTGATGGGCTTATTAGTAGACTGGACACAGCTGAGAAAAGAATATTTGAGCTTGAGGCTATTTCGATAGAAATCTCCAAAACTGAAAAGCAAAGAGAAGAAAAACTTAAGGAAAAAAAAATCCAGAATATCTGGGGTCTCTGGACAACTACAAAAGATATAACTGAGTAACACAAATGCCAGAAGGAGAGGAGAAAAAGGAACAGAAGAAATATTGAAACAAGAACAAAATTTCCCCCAAATGCTAGATACCAAGTCACAGATCCAGGAAGCTCAGAGAACACCAAGCAAGAGGAATGTCTCAGAAAAACTACAGCTGAGCATATATTTTCAAATTATTGGAAAGCAAAGGTAAAGAAAAAATACTGAAAGAAACAGAAGAAAAACACCTTACCTAAGGAGGATCAGAGACAAGAATCAATCTCACTTCTTCACAGAAACCATGCAAGCAAGAAGAGAGTGGAGTTAAACATTAAAAGTTTTGAGAGGGAAAAACTACCAACCTAGAATTCTGTACTCTGAAGAATTATCCTTCAGAAATAACTGAGAAATAGACTTTCTTAGACAAACAAAACTGAGGGAATGTGTTGCCTGCAGACCTGCCTTGGAAGAAAAGTTAAAAGTTCTTTGAAAAGAAGAAAATTGACATAGATCAGAAACTCAGCTCTACATAAAAAATGAAATAGCATCAAAGAAGGAATAATGATAAAACTTTTTATAAAAACTTTTTATTTTCCTTAAGTGATCTAATAGCTTGTTCAAAATAATAATAGGAACAATATTTGATTATGAATGCTTATGTATCTATCATATATACATCTTGAAGTGAAGTCGGTCGCTTGTGTCCGACTCTTTGCAACCCCTATACCAGGCTCCTCAATCCGCGGAATTCTCCAAGCAAGAATACTGGAGTGGGTTGCCATTTCCTTCTCCAGGGGATCTTCCCCACCCAGGGATCAAACCTGGGTCTCCCTCATTATAGGCAGACGCTTTACCATCTAAGCCACCAGGGAAGCCCTTATACATCTTATATATATGTATATACATACATACACATATACCTATGTGTGTGTGTATGTATATATATATATATGTAATATGCTTATATAATAAGTGAAATGAGTGACATCAGTGATACAAGGGACAGGGAGGAATTAGGATTATTTCCTTATTATTAGTCATTCACATGACCCAAGAAATTGTATAGTGTTATTTGAAAATGAGCTTGTATTAATTGTAAATGTGTATTCTGACTCTAGTGCAACCACTAAAAAAAGAAAAGAAAGAAAAGTATAACTGATATCCCAAGAAAGAGAAAATGGAATCATATAAAATGCTCAGTTGAAACTGCAAAAGGCAGAAAAAGTGGAAGACAAATAACCTCAAGGAACATGGGCAACAAATTGAGAACAGTATCAAATAAAATAGATATTAATCCAACCATATCAATAATCCCTTTGAATGTCAGTAGTCTGCATGCACTAATTAAAAGACAAAAATTGCCAAAGTAGATAAAAATACAAGAAACAAACAAGTGGTTGTCTACAAGAAATGCACTAAGTATAAAGACACATGTAGATATACCATTCTAACACTAATCAAAGGAGTGGCTCTTTAATTTGCATCAGAGCAGATTTCAAAGCAAGAAAGTTATCAGGGATAAAGAAGGACACATAATGAACAAGGGGTCACTACTCTAAGAAGACCCAACAATCCTAATGTATACACATTTAACAGCATCAAACTTTATGAAAAGTACTTGTTAAGCAGAAATCAGGGAAAAGGTTTTAAGGGGTGTGTGTCTCAGATTCTGGAAGAGTTTGGAATGCCCTCTCTACCATTCTTTCAACACTCCTGGATAAATACCAATGTGATTATTCTTTAACCCCCTTTTTCTAGGCTCAATACAGGGCTATTCATGTCTACCCATTTAATTCTCTTCACATAACGTGACCTTATTACAATCTAGTTTGTCGTTTCTTTATATAATTCAGTTTTCCAATAAATTTTGAGTTATCTAAACTTATCGGGAGTTTGTGATGGACAGGGAGGCCTGGCGTGCTGCGATTCATGGGGTCGCAAAGAGTTGGACACGACTGAGCGACTGACCTGAACTGAACCTTAATGTAGCAAACCATGAAATCCTCAACAATGCATATGCAAAACCTACCTGAGACAGGTCACATCTGCAAGTGGTTAATCTCAGATGTATTATGAGGGTTCTAGTAGCATTCTTCTTCAATTCCTGACTTCTTCTGACCATGTCCCCAAATTCTGGAGGTGCTCTCTATACTGCCCACAAAGACAGCAAATGTGTGTTAGAATCTGAAAGTGCTAGAAGACTCTGGAGGGAAAGAGGAACTGAATTTATACTGTCCTGAAACAAATTTGGTCATACAGAGGCTGTCTCACATGGTTCTTTTATGTCTGATGCAGCTCAAGTATACAGATAGCTGATCCCCTGGAGTTTGTGGTAACAGAGCTCCTAACAGCTTGACTGGTTTAAATAGCAGTATTTTATTTCTTATAGTTCTTGAGGCTGAGAAGTCCAAGATTAAGGTGCCAACAGATTCTATTTCTAGTGAGAGCTCTGGCTGGCAGACAGTGGGCTTCTTGGAGAGAGAGGGGTGAGCTCTAGTCTCTTCCCATTCTTAAAAAGGCACTAATCCCATCACAGGGGCCTCTCCCTCATGACCTCATCTAAACCTAATTATGTCCCTAAAGCTTCTCCTCCAACTACCATCATATTAGTTAAGATTTCAAACTATAGGGATTTCCCTGGTGGCTCAGAGGGTAAAGCGTCTGTCTACAATGCGGGAGACCCAGGTTCAATCCCTGGGTCGGGAAGATCCCCTGGAGAAGGAAATAGCAGTCCACTCTAGTACTATTGCCTGGAAAATCCCATGGACAGAGGAGCCTGGTAGGCTACAGTCCATGGGGTGGCAAAGAGTCGGATGTACTGAGTGACTTCACTTTCAATTTCTTTCACTTTCAAACTATGAATTTGGGGAGGACACATACATTCAGTCCATAGCAAATACCACTGGGTTCTTTTGTACCAAATATTTTCCATTAAATAGGGAAATGGTAGACAGGTTTTGGGACACATACAGTTGTTTTGGTACAGAGCCCAAATGAATTCTAGAACAGAGAGGTTTGTTTCTAACCAGCTTCTTAAATGAGCTTTAAGTAAAAGGTGAAGGAAATTAATGTACCTAGAGATGTTGTACCATGATTTTGCCAAAGATTGTCCAGGGTCTTTTAAGGCCACAATCAGAGACAAGACTAGACCTTTCCATCCCTCCTCTGCTCTTCTGGACGCCAAAGCACTGCCTTTCTCCAAAAAGAAAAATTAAAAACACAAATTCTCAAGTGGTTTGATAGTAATTCAGACCAACAAATTTTACTTTCCATTAAAAGTCACCAGCTGTCATGTGCTTAGCTTTAAATGGGAATAACTTGCTCTCAAAGAACATTTTTCAGTTGATGTCACTTGTGAGTTTTATTTTCTCCTAATAAAAAATGGATTTGCATTATTGTGGCTTTGGTGACAGGAAACCCCTGCTTGGAGGCCTGACTTGGTGATCCGCCCATGCCCTGAGGAAAGCTAATTGTTTTACCAGCCAACTCAGGACTAACACTGTGGTCAGGAGAGGCCTTTGAGGGGACAGAGGAGAGGGGTGGTGATAATGTTCAGGCTTCTTGCAGGGAGGGTCTCATGGGGCTTCTTCCCTTAAAAAAACAAACCAAAAAAGGCATTAGAAAGATGCTTTTAGAGCAGGGTGTAGGGAGCAAGGGCTTTCCTGATAGCTCAGTTGGTAAAGAATCTGCCTGCAATGCAGGAGACCCCAGTTCGTTTCCTGGGTTGTGAAGATCTGCTGGAGAAGGGACAGGCTACCCACTCCAGTATCCTTGGGCTTCCCTTGTGGCTCCGCTGGTAAAGAATCAGCCTGCAATGCGGGAGACCTGGGTTCAATCCCTGGGTTAGGAAGATCCCCTGGGGAAGGGAAAGGTTACCCACTCCAGTATTGTGGCCTCGAGAATTCAAAAGCAGGGGACTGAGTATGCCCCCTGCACTCAACACCACCAAAGCAGTGGGCAAAACACCAAAGCCACCCCACCCTTCCAGCCTGACCCCTGGACACACTCCTATCCTCACCCCATATAAGGAACAGGCTCGGCCCACCCCCAGTGAGCAAGCAAGCAAGGAAACTTGTTGTTTGTTCTCACTCACCCCTGCTGCAGCAGGATCCCCAATAAAGCATTGCCTGGGTGGGGGGAAGTGCTTTTAGGTATGGGGATTGGAGAGAGGAGCGACTCATTTTAATGTGATTACCAGTTTGAGGGAGGCAGCCCTTCTGATACGTGTGTGCTCAGAGACTGGGACCAAATCTCTGCCACAGCTCATCTCAGAGAAGTGTCACTGTGGCCCCACCACTCTGGGCAACGGCCTAGACATCTCTTTTCTGTTGGCCACTGGAAGAATCTCATCACAAGTCTCAAGAACAAAACAAACCAAATCAAAAAGAGTCTCTGCACTGAAGCTCCTGAAGCCTGAACCCTGTCAAGTGCAGCCACAACTCTGTGGACACTCAGGAGCTGCCCGCTGCAGGGCCCTGTGATGACCATCTGCTCGGCAGGCAGGAGGGTGACACCGAGGACCTGGAGGCACCGTCGACCTAGGTCCTCAGAAGGGCTCTGGGGGCTCTCTCACCTCGCCGGCCCCTGATGTGCACACCCACACACACGAGTATCACACACAGCAACTGTGGGCAAGCTCCCTGTGGAAACAGCAACATCCGAACCTGGGGCCATGACAAGGGCCCTCCCAGCGGAGGAAAAGCTCTCCCCACCCGTCCGCCTCGTCTCAGTGCTCACAGTGAGGACTCAGGGAGTGTCCGAGGATTCCTGAATACTGTTCTTGACGGACACCAAAGCGCTCTCCTCCTCCTCCAAACGTGGAGCTCTGGGGCTACCCCCAGGGAAGACGCCTCTGGCAGCGCCCAGCCCTCCGAGCCACTGGGGCCAGCTCCAGGAACACTGAATTCTGGCCACACTTGCAGCCAAACCTGGTTACTTTAGATTCCCTCTCCCCACTTGTCTTTTCAAGCTGGAGCCAGCCAAGGTATTCGTCATATTTCCAAGCTACCCTGCTGCTTGATTTATGCTCTGACAGGGCAGAAGGGAAGACTCCAGAGTGGGGTGGGGCAGGGGGGTGAAGGCGGGTCTGGGTTGGCAGGGGGTTGAGGGGTACTGAAGGGTCCTGTCATCCTAGGTAGGGGTCACTGAGGGTGTCGCCAGTTTTAGGATCGACTCTGTTCAGTTAGTGCTGAGGCGCACACAGGCTCTGTCTCAGGGGAACAGAGATGATATCCCTCTGTCTCCCTCCCTCTCATGTTGAGGTACGGCCATAAAAGGAGTGAAGCTTCACTTGCCCTCTCACTGGGCTTCACCTAAAAGGGCTTTCAGAAAAATTTCCAGCCTTCTCCTGCGGGACATTGGATGCGGTCTCGTTGGCCAAAGAGAAAACGAGTAACAGATGAAGCTCATACAGATGAAGAGGCCAAAACCGAAATGTTAATCACCTCAAAATATGCACTGCTCCCTCCAAAACCGCTCTTGGCTCGCCTCAGAGGATCTCTGATTGGAGACTTTTCCCCCATGGGGTGGGGGGGTCTGCTGCTGATATTCGGGGTTACATTTGAGGGTCCAAGCTGCAAGAAGATACAGAATTATCATTCAGGGCACTTAACGCGCCCATTGTGGTGATTTGAAATGGCTGGAGTATTGACTGGCCCCTCTTGGTTAAAAGAATCCCACTAGGACGCTCCCATAAAAGCTCAAGATGCTGTCATCCAAGATGAATAAAAATGCCTCTTTTGATTCCACTGCATATGAAAACATGAGATCATTGGAATATATTTAGAGTGAGATTTGGCAGTGTATTCATGTTTACAATTCTTGGACTTGAAACTCTAATGTGAACCGGAGGCTCTCTTTTCCCTCTTCACCTTCTTTTCTTTCTCTAGGAGGGTGAAGGCCTGTTCCAAGAGTTCAGAATCCCTTTCCTTATTAGATTCTGAAGTTAACATTGCTCTGTGATTGATGACATGCTCATTGCCACTGACCAGCTTTAGAGGCCCCATCTTGAGGTGTTAATGTATTAATCGGACCACTGAAGTGACTCCACACCAGGGCGAAGCATCCATTGGGTTTGAGCAGAATATCTAAAAATACAGGCTTTTCCTCAGTTCTTTGAATCATGACTCGGTCTGATTGCATGAGGGAGAAGTCTATGATACCTTATGGTCACTGACTCCTGTTAATACATAGATTTGGGGTTCTTTATGGAGCCTTTAGGAGCAGCATGGAATCAATAAGAAGCTGCCTGTGCTCTGCTGTCTGGTACTATCTCATCTTTAAGGGCTCTTGTTCTCAATACTGGCTACTTGTTAGAATCATCAGGAAGCCTTAAAAAGCACTGATGCCTAGTCCCCAACCCACAGCGACTCTGATTGTATTGATCTAGGGTACAGCTGGGCAACAAAAGTTTTAAAAACAGTAATATACTCTATTTCAAATTTTAAAAAATAATCATTTATCACAGTGGTAAAGAATCTACCTGCCAATACAGGAGACACAAGAGACTCAGGTTCAATCCCTGAGTCGGGAAGATTTCCTGGAGTAGGAAATGACAACCCACTACAATATTCTTGCCTGAAGAACCCCATGGACAGAGGAACCTGCCGGGCTACAGTCCATGGGGTTGCAAAGAGTCAAACAGGACTAAATGACTAAACAATAACAATTAAAATATCAGAAAAAATTGGAAGAATATTCATCAATATGTTGATTATCTCCGAGTGGTAGAATCGAGAGGAAATTTTATTCATTTCTATACTTTTCTATATGACCTGAATTTTTATTGCAACAAAGCAAAATGCAATGAAACAAATTACTGGTATAAAGAAAGGGAACACTATTTCTCACTTGAAAGAAGCTCAAGATACTCAGAACTCTTCATCTTCCACCACAACCTGATGCCCTCCTGCATCCCCAGTTCTGAGAGTGGCACTGGATCTGCACAGCCGCACTTACTCAGTGCTCCTCCCCGCCTCCCATCTTCCCCAGCTCCGCTCACTTCATCTTCATTCATTAAGCATCCTTAATACTTCTGACATTTCTCTGCCTCTGGCCACACAGGCTCCCCATCCTCTGCTACCTTGATGTGGGTCTCCCATGATCTCGCTTCCATGCTGATGGCACTGGCTCCTCAGCAGGCTCTGTCCTGGAGGCTGCAGCGTGGCAGTCCTCCAGGGCACACTGCAGCCACATGTGCCCTATACCCCACGCCTGGTCTCAGCACTCACCTGCTTCAAGCCTTCAATGACATCCTCTATTTCCAGAGCATGCTGCAGTTCCTCACATGGCTTACCAGGCCCTCTGTGACCTGCCCTGCCCTCTCTCAGAGCCCCTGGCCCTGCACCCTTCCCCCCAACCGTGTACACCAGAGACCTCCAAACATCACCTGTGCTTGTACTTCTGTGCTTGGAAGGCCCTTCCCTCCCACACTAACCATTTTCCCCTAGTAAACTCCTACCCCTCAACTTTCTGCTGGGGCCGCCTTCTCCAAGGAGTCTTTGCTTTACTGGATCTCAACACCCAGTCTCTCTCACATCCACCTGTACCTGTGTCTTTAAGTCTAGTGTTGGTTATTTGTGTGTGTGTCCGTCTGTCCATCTCCCACACTGCTCTCTGACCTCCTTGAGGATTAGGACCTCTCACCTTTGTGCCCCAGCACTGCTCACATTGCCCGACAGGTCCCAGGTGTTCAATGTATGAGGTAAGGAGTGGATGGATAATATCGATCCCTTACATTTATACAGCTCTCTGATTTTTCAGAGCATTTCTGTATCTGTTTGGGGGTGGATGTTGTGACTTCAAATTGTCTTCAGAAGTACCACCTGCATCCTCTGCACTCTAATTTATCCTCCAGGCAAGTCTGAAAGAGAGGAACCATTTATTCTTCCTCCTTTTTCTGGTAGTGAAAGTGAGGTACGTGATAATGGAGGGCTGGTGGGGGAGCTGCTGCCCAAGGCCATATGTTTGGCATGTTGAAGACCCAGGAGACAGACTCTCTTCCTGGGTTCTTCGCCCTCACCGCCTTATTTCTTCAGCACTTTGGCTCCACTGGCCTGGCTCCCAAGTCTGCCCTGGGCAATTGCCCACAGAAAAATGGAGATTGTCATTCATTAAAAAAAATTCTGCCTCCCCCATTTTCCAATCATGCTTTCAGAAAGGAAGAGAGGGGAAACCAGGAGAAATGTGGAAACTGAAGCTCTGCTGAGTTTAAGATGAGCTACTCAAGGGTCTGCAGTCTACCACTATCCACCTTCTCTGGAGAGAAAGCAGACTCAGTATGTGTGGATTTCTCCTCAGGAGGAAGTAACACACTCACTAACCCCTTCCACTTTAACCAGGCCTGGGCTGCCAGGCACTCCTTTCCAGAGGGTCGTCAGCGGGAGAAAGAGCAGAGCAACCTGTCTTCTGACTCAGTGGCACGTCCTAAGACTGGACACAGTGACCAAAACCATGACTCATGGCTTTGCCCATCAAGCCAGGGTTGGAAGAATAGCATTAGGAGGGCCTTGTCTCTGGCACACTTGGAGTCATCCTCACTTGATCTTTGCATTAAGTCTGGTCCAGAGAAGGCTCCTGGGCCCCTGTCTACTCAAGCAGGCATTGGAGGAGGTCATCAGGAAGATGTGGGAATCAAAGACCCCTCACCTCTCCCCTGGTCCCTGCACTAGGAGCTGCCCAAGGACACAGCCTTGAAATAGTGAGCTGTTGTTGAGACCATCTGGACAGTATATGTGACTCAACCCAGCTAAGCCCTCTGTATAAACTTTTAAGATTCTGGCAGGGAATGTGCAAAGATCGACTCTTCTTGAAGCTGCCCAAGACAAGCCTTATATGTCAGTCCCCTCATTTATCAAATCTGCCACCTACCAATTTAATCTGCAATGGCCCGCCTCTTTCCTAGTCTTTCCCTGCCCTCTGAGTACTGGGGGTCTGTTTCTGACAACATTCAGGGAAGCACCCAAGGTTTTGAATTAACAGCAGGGCCAAAGGTGCATCTTCACCAGGCCCTTCCCAGGAAAGCGCAGAGGTGGGGGTGGGGGTGGGGAGGTTGTGAAGGTCAGGAGTAGGAGGGTGGGGCAGGGAGGATTGTTGCCCCCACCTCAGATTCTCCTATAAGCTATAGGATGGAGCCCTGGTACAGGCATGTCCCTCCAAGGAGAAGGAAGTCACATAGTGGAGCTCCACCAACTCTTAACAGGCACCTATAGTGTGCTATATACTATGCCAGGAGCCAGTTGAAAGTCACTCAATTGTGTCTGACTCTTTGTGACCCCATGGACTATACAGTCAACGGAATTCTCCAGGCCAGAATACTGGAGTGGGTAGCCTTTCCCTTCTCCAGGGGAGCCAGTTAGGTAGGGATAAATTAGACATGGCTCCACACCAGAAAAACAAGACATGTACACACGTAGGCAAATAACCATGATGCCTGGAAAACGGTGACAGAGAGGCAAACAAGGTGCCATGCGAGTTTAGGGAAGATGATTTCCAGATGGGGAGTCAGCAAAGACTTCCTGGGAGAGAGAGCATTATTTAAGCTGAAACTTGAAGTGAGAGTAAAATTTGGACAAGAAATATTGTTGATTGAGGATAGAGAGAGATGGAATAGTAAAGATAATAAAGGCTTTTCAAGTTGCATTGTCTATGATTGGGCTGCTGCTGCTAAGTCACTTCAGTCGTGTCCGACTTCGTGCTACCCCATAGACGGCAGCCCACCAGGCTCCCCCGTCCCTGGGATTCTCCAGGCAAGAACACTGGAGTGAGTTGCCATTTCCCTCTCCAATGCACGCAAGTGAGAAGTGAGAGTGAAGTCGCTCAGTCGTGTCCAACTTTTAGCGACCCCATGGACTGCAGCCTACCAGGCTCCTCCGTCCATGGGATTTTCCAGGCAAGAGTACTGGAGTGGGGTGCCATTGCCTTCTCCGATGATTGGGCTAAATCACATGAAATTGCGGATATTTTCCTGTTTTACTTACAGTAACATTGATTTCAGATGGCTCAACATAATACTTCCCAGGTGAGGAGAGACAGGAAAACACAGGTTGTAGAGAGGAAACAAGGCAGAAGTCCAGCGTCTGTCAGTAGCTGGCAAACATGCACTTAGTTTCACCTTTTGTCAACGTGTTGATAGAAATATCCTTGGGATGGCTTTTTTTTTTTTTTTTTTTACTTTCTCCAAAAGAGACTGATACTGTGAGGTTTGTCTATTGTCCAAAGACTTGAACTTTAGAATCAGACTGAAATAATGAGTTGCTGGAAAGCAGTGTTGCATCCCCAAGTCTGAAAGATTTTAGTTTAAATCCTGGCTCTACAACTTGTGAGCTATGCTGCCAGTTTCATAACTTTCTGACTCATACTTTTCTCACCTGAAAAATGGTGATAATAATTGTATAGTAGTAACAGTATAGTATTGTAGTAAAAGTAATAGTATTTCCCATAACATCTTATAGAAAAATCCAAACGAACTTTTTGGCCAACCCAATACTTCCCTTCTAGGACTTCCCAGGTTATCCAGTGGCTAAGACTCCTCAGTCCCAATGCTGGCAACCCAGGTTTGATCCCTGGTCAGGGAACTAGATCCCACATGCCACAACTAAGACCTACTACAGCCAAATAAATAAATTGAAAAAAAAAAAGACTTCCCTTCCTCGTAAGATCATGGAATTGAATACATGAGTTGGTGCCTGCATGGCTTAGCATAATAGCTAGCCCTCAGAAAGTGCCCAGCAGCTGTTTGACTGTAACCTATGTCAAGAGGCACCGAGAAGGACACTGTGTCCACAAATCATAAAGGGAATTCCATCCTCAGTCCCTTGGCTTGTTTCAGTGGAGACAGCAAGACGGAGACCTATTTTAGTGCCCACTTTAGTCACAGGAGAAGAGGGAAGGAAGACACAAGGAAACATAGAATACTTCAGTTTCTCAGGCCGAAATAACAAGGGCTTGATGCGATCCTATAAAGCCATTCAGTTGCTTTCAGCCCTCAAGCAAACCTGCTAAGGAATTTCATGTTCCCAGGTCTCCCCTGGCAGGCACCCCTGGCACAGAGATGGGTTGTTTTGAGCAACGGGGTTTCTGCAAGCTACCAAGTCAACCCCCCAGGAGCAGTTCCCAGGAGAGAGCGGTGATGTCAGAACAGCAGGCTGGCTTGGGCACCAGCGGTGCAGGAAAAACAGATGCTGGGCTTTCCAGGGAAGTAATTCTTGGCCACTCAGGGAAATATAAAACCAGAGAGGTGAGGCGGTGAAGGACACATCCTGACCAGAAAGCGCAGGGTCGGGACAGGCTCCTGGGTAGGGCTTCTGGCCCAGCGGGGTGTGAGCTGACTTACCCAGGTTGGTTCCCTGCATTCTAATGTTGGTTTCACTGCATTCTAAGCCATCTCCTGCTGGGCGTGGGGACAAGGTCCCATCAGCACCAGAAGACTGGCTTGTGTATTTTATAATCATCATCAATAAGAATTTTAAAATGAAATTTAGGGTTCTAAAGTAAAGAGTGTTTGTGATGGGGCACTGCTTTGAGAGTAAGAAACTGGAGTGTCAGGGAACATTCTCTGCCAGCCCGCCTGACCCTCCTGCCTGCCCTTCGCCCACATCACTGCTGTCCTCGGTGACCCAGCCTCATCCAGGGGCCAGCAGCCCAGTTTCCTGTTCCTGCAGGTTCCTGAGGCCGGGCTCAGCAGGCATCTTCCCATTTTTCTGTCGATCTTTTACCACCCTTTCCCGCCTTCCTCCCCCGCAAAAAAATGGATGGAGCTGGGGGCAGGAGTGGCTTGTGAACACCCTGAGACAAGGGTCCTCTTCGGGGACCCCTGTAAAAACCCTGAGGGCAGCACTTCTCTCTGCAGCCCTAAACAGTTTCCTCGCGGTTTGAAATTTTCATTCAAGTCACCATTTCCAGTCCTGCTGACAAGTCTTTGGGGTCGGAAAATGGCTCCGGCTGGGAGCAGCAGCTGGGGGAGCAGACGGCCAGGCCTGGCCTGGGCGTTGACTGCTGGGAGCCTTCCCAGAGGCCAGGCGACCATTTCATGCTGAGAGATCGGTTCCTCCCGCCCCCACTGAGAGGGACCACAGGCCAGCACCCTCCTGCCACGCAGAAAGAAGCTCCAGGCCTCCGCGCTCAGGAGGGCGGCTTCTTGATCATTCTCTGCACCGTCAGCAGGCCCTGCTCGAGCTGCCCTTCACCTCACCCCATCCAGGGAGCTCCGGAGAATTTCCCCTCCAGTTTCAAAGACAGCATCTCCCTCCACTCGGCCCCACCGTGACTCAGCTGCTGCAGAGAGGAGTCTTTTCCCCAGGAAATGACGCTGGACTTGAATCTTGAAAATTGAAGCCAGGGTAAGGGGGCAGAATTCGCAGAAAAACAGGGACAGAAATAGTGGTCCATTCGGCACTTCCAGTGTGTGAGCTGAGCCTGGAGAGAGGCCCGGAGCCAGACCGGAAGCGGCCATCTGAGTCAATGCTTAACAAGCAGCTGGGGGAAGAGTTGGACAAGTTGGTGATGTGTAATGTCTGTGCCAATTTCAGTGGCGTAAATACTTCCCTCCATGGCAGATTTCAATCTACCAGTGGTTTGACAACCAACTCACAAGAATTCCTGAAATTTTAACAATTAGTTTGCCAGCTGATAAAGGCCTAGCTCCAACACCGTAGTTTATCACAAGTCGCATATAAACCCTACCCTCCCAAACTCGTTGGCTGCCACAAAATCCCTACAAAGTCCTTAGGTAGAGGGGCAGCATCAGGTAACTCAGTCTCCCTCACCTTCCTGCTGATAGTTGTTCCTTCTCCCTACCCCACAGACACAGGCATTGAGCTCAGTCACTTTTCCTGGAGTTCCACACAAAAAAAATGCTCACTCACATAATGTAGCCAATTTGTGGAAATGGAGAAGGTCTACATCACAGAGATGCTAATTACATCCAAAGAAATATTAAACTGTCCGTTCTTAAATTTTTCCGTAGCCATTTCCACCATCCCGGGTTTGGTCTCCTTCCATAATTCTTTGTCCCTCTGTCTCCAACCTTGACTGACTCCGTCTGCCCTTAACACCACACCACTCACCTCCCCCATCAAATCCTATCACAGAGAGCAATTTGGTCCTGTTTTGCCACCCCTCACCCAGGCCTGCAATGTTCAGTACATATTCAGTCTATCGATGGCTATTTCAACTCCGAAGGGCCTCTGGGAGGAACACTGACTACTCTTTACACCTGATTAATCAATGCCCATTGATTAATCTTATGAAAGTATAGCCATCATCATTCCTCAAACTATCAGAATTCCTTTGAATATTCACACACTACTAACACAGGTAATAAATAAAAAATTCATTGCAAACAATGAGATACCACTACACATCAATCTGAATGGCCAAAATCCAGCACGATGACAGCCCCGAATGCTTGAAGGGTGTGGAGCAATGGGAACTCTCATTCATTGCTGGTGGAAGTATAAAATGGTTCAGCCACTTCAGAAAGCAGTTTGACACTTTCTTACAAAACTAAACATAGTTTTACCACATGATCCAGCAACTGTACTCCTTGGTATTTACCCAAGTGAATTGAAGCTAAACAAAAACCTGCACATGAAAATTTATAGCAGTTTTATTCATAATTGCCAAAACTCAGAGGCAACCAGGATGTCCTTTGTAGGTAAATGGATAAATAAGTTGTGGTACACCCAGATGATGGAATATCATTCAGCACTAAAAGAAAAATAATGAACTATCAAGGTGTGAAAAGACACAGTGGTGGTTTAGTCTCTAAGTCGTGTCTGACTCTTACAACCCCATGGATTGCAGCCCGCCAAGCTTCTCTGTCTGTGGGATTCTCCAGGCAAGATTGCTGGAGTGGGTTGCCATTTCCTTCTCCAGGAGATCTTCCCAACTCAGGAATCGTACCTGGGTCCCCTGCATTGTAGGCAGATTCTTTACCAACTGAGCTACGAGGCTTAAGTGCATGTTACTAAGTGAAAGAAGCCTAGCTGTAAAGGCTACATACTGTATGATTTCAACTAGATGACATTCAGGAAAAGGCAAAATTATAGAGGCAGTGAAAGGGTCAGTGGTTGCCAAGGGCCGGCACAGGGAGAGAGATGAATAGACAGAGCACAGAGGTTTTTTAGGGCAGCAAAGCTACTCTGTGTGGTGACACAATGGTGATGCAGAGCCTTATACATTCGTCCAAACCCATGGAGCACAATCCACCAAGAGTGAACCCTAAGGTAAACAATGGGCTTTGGGTGATGATGCTGTGTCAGGGCCGGTTCACTGATTACTGTGTCTCTACCTGCTGCTCCGGAGGGGGATGTGGACTGTGTGGGAGACTGCATCTGCTTGGGGTACAAGGGGTAAATGGGAATTCTCTATTTCCCACAGTTTTGCTGTGGACCTGAAACTGTCATGAAATTAAATTCTTTTTTTTTTTTTAATTCATTAATTTAGGACTTCTTGGAGGTCCATTGGTTAGGAATCCGCCTGCCAATGCAGGGGACATAGGTTCTGTCCCTCATCTGGGAGGATTCCACAGCCCTCAGGGCAACTAAGTGCTTGCACCACGACTGCTGAAGCCCGTGTGCCCTAGAGCCCGTGCTCTGCAGCAAGGGAAGCCCCACAATGAGAAGAGAAGCCCGAGCACTGCCACTAGAGAGTAGCCCCCACCTGCCTAAACTAGAGGAAGCCTGCACAGCAATGAAGACCCAGGGCAGCCGAAGGTAAAATAAATAAATAAAAATTCATTCATTTAGCACATTGGATTTTCACAAACATTTAACACTGATTGCACACTTAAAGTGATACCTCCAGGCATTTAATTAAATTCACAAATTTAACATAGCAAATGCTCTTTAAAGCTCTCAATGTATTAAATACACAAAATATTACAATCCCAAAGCTGTTTAATACCCTTACATCAAAACCTGTTATAAAAGTACTAATATTGTGGATTTCACTTTGTTTCTTCTCCTGAATTCTGCACCTTCCTGGGGTGCCAGTTTTGACACTTTCCTAGGATTTCAGTGATTTTTACCAAGTACTATTTTTAGCTTTCTAAGGATTTTAACAATTTAACCAGACCACAAGAAAAAGAAAAAGCACCACCTCAAACTGCTGGAGTTGCAAAATCTGGGTGGTTGAACAATTCATTCTAAGTCAGGATGTCAGGCTAGGGGTTGCAAAGGAGACGAAATCAGGTCAGGAAGCTTCCTTTTCATAACTGTTCTTTGTTTCTTCAGTAAGACTTCTTAAGTCCACACCTTTTGGGAAGGTTTTCTTTTTGACGGCATTGAATTTTCCCCCTCGAATGAGATGAATTCTCATCTTGCTTGGCCAGCATTGACCTAGCCCATTGTCCTGTCATCATGATGAATTGACCTGATCTGTTAGCATTATTAAAAATGCACATCTTCTTGCTGGTGTTGTGTTATAATTTATAAAGACCATCTCCAAGTTTCATTCCCTAAGGGAGCAGGCACTGGGTCTGTAGTGTTGGCTCCTCTCTAGGACCCCATGGAACATGGGGTAACCACCTTCACTCAGTTGTCTGTATCACCCCAAAGTGGGGAAACTGCAGCCTGGACAGTGCCTACTTTTTCTTATACAAGTTGGCTAACTCAGTGTTCCCTGCATTTATTCTTTCCTGCTTTCACAGATAGAAACAAAAATATATCTATCCTTGGTAAACAGATATATAATTAATAGAAGAAAGAAAAGACCTGTTTACATGAAATGCCCCACTTACTAAAGTCAATACAAAGCAACATATGCCATTACAGTCACTGCCCTTTTGTTCTCAAACCACTACTCCATATGCTTAGAGACTTTTGAGAATTATCTTGAACCCATTCTTTCTCTGGCTTGACTTGTTTTAATTAATGCCCTAATGACCAAAGCTTGGCCCAGAAGCCCCTTCGTTTGGCTCCTTTGTCTTTACAGCACCGCCCTTGACATTCTTGAAAGCATTCTTGATTTCTGGCAACAACAAGACGTTCCAGACCCATCCTAATTTTTTTCCAGCCTTGATACCTGGAATCAACTGCGTCTGTGGAATCCTCATTCCTGTGAGTAATATCAGAGCTCACAACCTGGGAGCTTGCGGTGCATGTGAGCACCGGGGGGAATGAGGGATGGGGGCAAGAGTGCCACCCTCGTGGTAACAAACAGAAAAATATTTCTTTTTAAGGTAATGTGTTTATATTACTTTCTCTGACTGAACACAACACGCCTTGTAGCTTCTACTTACTTTTCTCACAGTAGGAGTCATCAGTGACCACTAAGCCTTTTTCTGCAGCTCTCAGCTATTCTCCACACCCCTTCCTGCAAGAGAAAGGGAGGTGGACAGAGATTTACTTCCCCACTGATACAGTCGATGCCCCTGCCTCCCTCACCCTTAGGAGGATGCTGCCCTGCACTGACTTGGTTTTCAACTATTTTCTCCATTGTGCATTCCAAGGGAGTGGGGTGGGGCACAAGACTGACTTTGTCTTTTGGATGAATTCCCCTTGTTTTGAGAATGGACAGGATAGAGGTAGGAAGATCACTGAAGAGCCCGTTGTGGCAGATCAGGAAGAGAGCCTTCAACCAAGGAAGCAACAGGAGAAGTAGGGAGGAGGACAGGGAGTTGGGGGTTATTTGTTGTCTGGATAATAGAAGAAAAAAGGGTACAACCCGTGTGTCTGGCTCTAGCCTCTGAGAGTACGGTGGTACCAGTCGCTGAGATAGAGAGATTGAACACCAGAGGTCTGGGGCGAGTTTGACTTTGACCTATTGAGTCCGAGATGTTTCCATTAAGATGGAAACCTCCAACAGTCAGTTTCAGCTGGACATGTGGGTCAGAATTTCTAACATGAACCACAAGCAGAGAAAGCCTCCCAAGCTAAAAGCAGGTGGTTTGGGGCTGTCTGTTGGCAAAGAATGTTCTCTGGGGGCCATACACAGCTTGGGCTGTTTTCTTGGGAAGACTTGGAAACTTGTCTGTTTTTCTAATTTTCATTTTGTCTGAGTCCTTGCCAGGAATCCCTTATGTTTTTACTTAACACCAGAGTTCCAAAACCAAAATAAGCAAACACCCCAAGAGGCTGGGACCCAAAGAAGGGGCCAGCCACCTCTCCCCATTGCTAATCCTAGAGAAAAGGTAAGGGTGATGGAAAACTGGAACCAAGGTGACAGAGGCCTCTGGAGCAAACCCTGGCCATTCCAGAAACTGATCTTCCCATGTTTGCCTAGTAGGTTCTGGAGTCTCTGGAGGAACCACAGAAGTGAGGAATAGAGGCGGCTTTACAGAGAAAGACCTTCTCCCATTGTCTAAGCATCCATTGTGGTGGTGCTTGGAGCATCATGTGGCCTGAGCATCACCTGCCCCGAAGAGTCTGCCTTGGCTGAGACAAGACACTACAGCTTCTTTCCTGACTCTCTGCAGGACTGTGCTCATCTGAGAATGTTGTTTGAGTTGAGACAGCACTAGGCAGCCTGTTTTCACTCAGGCTCTGGGCACGGCAACTTGAATCTCAGCTGTTTGCCTAATCAAGTGTTAGGTTATATTTTCCCCTCTCCTGATTATAGGAAATTGCCACATGTAATCAACACTCTTACCCTCATCACTGTTCTCTACTCTGAGCTGAGAAAGTCAGACCTGGAGAAGGATCACTCCCCAGGCTAACAGCTAGTCCAGGGGCCCTGTCTCCAGCCTCATTTCTCACCTTTCCCCAACACAAACCCAATCAAGTGAGTTCTGTCTCCTCACTGGCCCCCTACTCACTCCACACATTCCCTTCTCATGCCCATCTTCCTGCCTGAGTTTCCACCATCTCCTTGAGCAAGTTAACTTTCCCCCTTTCTTTACCAACTGGGGTCTCACCCACCATTTGGAGCTGAACTTGGCCCCCATTGCATCCAGCCCACTCTGATGGGGACCTCCTCACTTCTTCAGACCAAAGTAGAGTACAGTCCAGACCCGTCCTTCCTACAGCTTCTTACACAGTTGGAGGTACAACATCAACTTTAAAAATGACAACTATGGGAATTCCCTGGTGGTCCAGCGGTTAGGATTCAGGCTTTTACTGCCAGGGACCCAGGTTCAGTTCCTCATTAGACAACTAAGATCCCACAAGCCATGCTGTGCAGCCAAAAGAAATAGATAAATAAAATAAAATGACTACTACAGTTGGGAGGAGTAAGAAATTCCTCTCGGGTGTTTAGAGGAAAACCCCAAGTACACTTAGCCCTTTGCTTTCTTTTTTTTTTTTTAAGAAAGCTTTTTTAAAAATATTATTTTTAAAAATTTATTTCTCTGTGCCAGGTCTTAGTTGCAGCCTGCAGGATCTTTCATTGCAGCATGTGGTGTCTAGCTCCCCAAACTTTTCACAAACATAGGCAAGGGAGAGGGCCGAGTTTTCAGAGCCAGAGACAGTGCAGAAGTCTCAAGATGCCTGAGACCTAGGGAAGATGGCTTCCCTGGTGGCTCATTTGGTAAAGCATTCACCTGCAATGCTGGAGACTAGGGTTTGATCCCCAGGTTGAGAAGATCTCACGGAGAAGGAAATGGTCACCCACTCCAGTATTCTTGTCTGGGAAATCCCATGGACAGAGGAGCCCGGTAGGCTACAGTCTACAGGGCCACAAAGAGCCGACATGATTTAGTAACTAAACCACCACTACTGTGACCTAATGGCCTCTATGATGGTGAATGGGAAGCCAGCTTTGTGAGCTGGGCTGGTGCAGACAAAACTGAGACAAAAGTTGACCTTCCTCCAGTTTCTCTGCCCCCCATTCCACCCAGCCCTTCATATCCCACTGCCACACAACAACACTGGCCTCTGCCCTTCCGAAAGAAATGTATGGACAACGATGTCCATCGTGCGATTATTTATAAAAATGAACATTAATCTTCAACTACTGGGGAACAATTTAACCATGCCTCAGAAATGTGATAGAAGACTCTACCGATGTTAGAATGGATCGGCATGAAGATGAGAGCACGGAAAGATGTCTGTAGGCTACTTCTAAGCAAAATGAGCAGAACACAAAATTGTAAACTCTGTGATTAGAACTAAGTAAAAAAAAAATGTGTATTTCTCTGGCTGAAGGTTAAAAAGATCCATAGACGAACGGTGTAAAAGGAGTAGGATTGTGCCTTGGACTGTTGTCTCTTTAAATTCCTTCAATGTTACTGTAATGTGTTAATAATAAAAATGTCATATAAAGTGAAAGTGCCAGTCCACTGTCCCATTCCAAGTAAGTTCATGACAGGCTGATCCTGGCCTGTGTTTCCCTTCCCCTAGTTATGAATTTGGATCAGAAAGAAGCTTCTTGGGAAGGAGAGGAGCCTCCTGAATTGAAGACGACACTGGGAGGTGAGGTCTTGGATGGGGCAGAATGCAGCAAGGTCTCTGCTGCCCTAGCACCTGGTATGTCTCCTCACAGGGCTGGAGAATTTCAGGGCTCTGCTGACCATAGAGACCACTGCACTTTTCTGGGCTCCTCCCATGGGCGGGGTACCCTGGGGTCAAGAGCCTCCATAGCCACCATGGAGGCTACAGACAGACCAGGCTAAATCCAGGCTATGTTTCAGGCTACAAAGGCAGGAAGAGAGTCCCTGCAGTCCCAGAAGCTGAGGAGGATTTTGACAGATGAAGAAGAGCTTAGATTTGGCTGAAGTGAAATAGATGAGGCCTGTGCTGGGAGGCAGGTGCTCCAGGAGAGAAAGCACGGAGTCTGCAGACTGAGTTTAAATCCCAGCGCCATCATTCACTACCCAGGTGATCTAGAGCAAGCTTTTAACCTCCCCAAGCCTTAGTTTTCTTGTCTGTAAAATGAGCATTAATGATCCGTACAGGATTAATTCTCCTAAGTATTAAGAGAGGCCAAAGAACATGAAAGTACAGTGCCTGCTCATGGGAGGCACTCAGTAATATTGGTTTCCCATGTACACCGCTGCTGCTGCTGCCGCCACTAAATCCCTTCAGTCGTCTCCGACTCTGTGCAACCCCATAGACGGCAGCCCACCAGGCTCCCCCGTCCCTGGGATTCTCCAGGCAAGGGTACTGGAGTGGGTTGCCATTTCCTTCTCCAATGCATGAAAGTGAAAGGTGAAAGTGAAGTCGTTCAGTCGTGTCCGACTCTTTGCAATCCCATGGACTGCAGCCTACCAGGCTCCTCCGTCCATGGGATTTTCCAGGCAAGGGTACTGGAGTGGGTTGCCATCTCCTTCTCCAATGCATGAAAGTGAAAAGTGAAAATGAAGTCGCTCAGTCGTGTCCGACTCCATGTACACTACCACATGTGAAATAGATAGCCAATGGAAATTTGCTGTATGACTCAGGGAACTCAAATCTGGTGCTCTGTGACAGCCTAGAGGGATGGGATAGGATAGGAGGGATTCAAAAGGGAGGAGAATATGTATACCTATGACTGATTCAGGTTGATGTTTGGCAGAAACTAACACAATATTGTAAAGCAATTATCCTTCAATTTAAAATAAATTTTTAAAAATAATATTGGTCTCCAACTTCTGTTATTGGTACAGCTGGAGGGGAACCCAGGGCAGTCTGTCTCCAAACCCATGATGCTCCCACAGAACCACTTGATGAGGACAGAAAGAGTCTGTGAATCGGGGCAAAAGGCATAGAAATGCCAGGCGGTTTCCAGAAGAGTGCAAGGTGAGAGCAGCCCTGATAATAACCCCTCTGGGTAGGGTTCTTTCTTCTAGATTTTTACCCCACACTTGTTTGTGTTTTATCACCACCCTCTGTGTCAGTCTGAGCATTACAAAATCTGTTTCCACTGAGTTGGGCACTCTCTCCAAAGCATTTTGCCCTCAGGTCTGACAGAGTTCAGGGAGAGGAGTGGTGGCCCCACACAAGCTCTCTGATCAAAGTCGAGGGTGATCGTGCAATGTTTTGACCAGCTGTGCCAACTCAGTGCCTAAACTGTGAAATGAATGCCAGAGGGAGTCTCCATGAGTGCCAGCTGCCCTGTATGATAGGAAGGGCATTGGATTAGGACTCGGGACCCTCGAGCAGGGTTCATAGCCTGGCCCCACCCCCACTGTTTATTACATGTCCTCGGGCAGGTACTTTGCCCTTTCTGATTCTGATGAGCTAAATGAGGGCTTTGGGCTTCATCAGAGGGTCTCAGTCCCCTGCACATTACTACCACCTGGAGACCTATCAAACCCAACCAGGCCAGGGACTTCCCTGGCGGCCCAGTGGCTAAGGCTTCCCACTTCCACCGTGCCTCCCTGGCTCTGACGGTAAAGAATCCGCCTGCCAAAGCAGGAGGCCCAGTTTTGATCCCTGGGTCAGGAAGAGCCTCTGGAGGAGGAAATGGCAACCCACTCCAGTATTCTAGTCTGGAAAATCCCATGGACAGAGGAGTCTGGTGGACTACAGTCCACAGGGTCACAAAGAGTTGGATACAACTGAGCAAGTAACACACACACTTCCACTGCAGGGGCACAGGTTCGGTCCCAGGTTGGGGAACTAGGATCCCACATGCAGCACAGCACAGCTGAAATAAATAAATAAAAACTCTTATTCTTTAAAAATTCAAGACATTTAAAACAAAAACAAACAACACCCAACCAAGGCATAGGACTCCCAGGACCCCGGAGAGAGTCTAATTTCATTGGTCTGGGGCAGTCTGGGGCATGGAGATGTTTTTTAAAGTTCCCTAGCCTTTTTTTCAAACTTGGCCACACCTGAGAGTCCCCTGAGGCATTATTTGTTTGTTTGTTTGTTCTTTATTGACAGAGTTGACTTACAATATTGTGATAGTTTCAGGTATACAGCAGAGTGATTCAGTGTTTTTGCAGATTAGATTCCATTATAGATTATTATGAGTATAATTAATTCCCTGTGCTATACCTTATATCCTGTTGCTTATCTATTTTAAATATGGTTTCTTTAAATAGGGTTTCTGCAAACTATTATATAGTTTGTATCTGTTAATCCCATCCCACTGCTCTTCCCTCTCCTTTTTGGTAACCACAAGTTCTGTTTCCTATGTCTCTGAGTCCGTTTCTGTTCTGTATATACATATGTTTTATTTTTTTTAATTCCACATACAACTGATATTATCATGTAGTATTTGCCTTTCTCTTTTTCTTTGACTCATTTCACTAAGCATGATGCTCTCTCGGTCCATCCACATTTCTGGGGCATTTTACGTACTAACTCCTGGGTCCCACCTCCAGCCATTCTGCCATGAGATGAAGCCGGGCATCGCAGTTTTCGAAGCCCCCTCGGGTGATTTGAAGGTGCAGCAAAACACATCTCACCTGGTGGCCTCTCCACAGGAGGCTGGCATCACACTGGCTGGTGATGCTTTCTGGGCTTTGTCAGATTTTCATTCCTCATGAGTCCGGGAGGAAAGAGAACCAGGAGTGACCAGCGAGGCCCAGCCCGGTGGAAGAGCTGAGATCTCTGTGACCGGCAGAGGATCCCTGGCTGAGAGAGGGTACCGGTTGCCTTCTGCCTGCCTGCCCCAGGCAAGGTGAGTGCTGGCTGGACACAGGAGTCCTGGGGCTGTGTGTCTGTGGCCACCATCCCTCCAGCAGCAATTGCAGAAACTCAGGAGAAGGGCACGAGTACCACACGCAACTGATGCTGGAGACTTGGGTCTCCAAACGGGTCATGGTTTGAATACTGGGGGGTCCCAGGTGAGTCCCCTACTCTTTCCACTCCTTCATTTTTTCATACACGTTTTTGGCCATTTACCAAGCACTCCGCTGGGCCCAGCAAAAACAGGTGAATTGGTGTAAGTGATCGCCAAGCAGGAAGGGCAGGGAAGGAGAAAGTTCAGGCAGAGGCCAGGGACTGTAAGTGGTCAGATAAGGACGGCTCGAGGGAGGGAAAGGCCGGGGCCTGATCACGCCTCGGGCGCCATGCTGAGGAGCTCAGGCTTTATCCTGGTGAGTCCCGCTTTCCAGGCACAGGAGCCTCACACCAAGTAGTGTCAGGGTCACAGGACAAACCGTGCTACCCTCTCTGCCTCCAGCTGCTCTCACGAGATGCCTGCTTCAAGGAAATTAGTGCTGGGAGTCCCTGGTCTGTCTCCAGGCCTACCAAGACAGCCCTGAGGTGCCTGTCCCACCCAAGAGTGCCTCTCCCCCAGCCCTTATGAAGGCATCCTCTGTCTAGCACTCCCCAAAGCCCAAGAACGGTCCCCTGGGCACCTGCAGGTGGCTGCCGAGGCTTCTCCAAGAAGACCTCGCCACATGGGCCTCAGCTGCGTGCAGGCCTCTCCTCCCAGGCTGAGAGAGCACTTGGGGAAATCACAGCATCCCTTGTGTCTGTTGACCTTCCTCCTGGGATTCCCCAGAAGTACTCAAAGCCCGCCTCCCCTGCAGACAGCCACTCCAAGCCCTGCCTCTACCCTTCCCTCCCTCAGGATGAGCTCTCCCCTGAGGGGGATCCACAGCCCGTGCTAGCAGTGGGCTAGCAGACCACCCGGCACTCCGAATCCTGGGACCCCCCCCCCCACCCCATGCGCTGCTGGCCACTGGGAGCACTCAAGACAGGAAGGTAAGCCAGAGAGACTTGTGTTTTCCTTTGTAAAAAATATATATATATATGTGTATATATATATATATATATATATATGGGAAATTGAAGATGCTGTTACAATGTTATAAATTATAAGTTGCAATTTTTTTAAGTGAAAAAAAAGATTTCCGCAAGCGAGATAAGGTGGTATCAGCAGCACAGCAACCACCTTCAGCTGTTAGCACTTTGCAGCTTGAAAGTGACTTGGCTGGCCTTTTATCACAAGATTCACCACCAGCCTATGAGACGGGAGTCAAGATTTCCCCCATTTCACAGGTGAGTAAATGGAGGCTCAGAGAGGTTGGGTGATCTGCCCAGGGCTGCACAGCTAGCACAAAGAATGGGAATCTAAACATTTTGGCTCCAACATACTGGCTATATCAAGCTGCTGACAGCCTTTTTAAAACTATGAAGTGTTACACAAATGTCAGGCATTAATAATTATTATCACTTCCACCGTATGGAGCTTGGCTTGAAGCCCCTGCGCAGCCCACACTTCAGCTCTGCCGCGCTGCACACGCTCCTCTTTCCACTCGCCTGTCCCCAGCTGGCCCTCGATGAAAATGCGCCATCAGGAGTGGGTAGAGCTATCTTGAGAGTCTCCTGGCCAAGGCTCCAGGCTCCCAACAAAATGTGAATCCCCGTCTGGTTTTACATAAGTCTTGTACTGTCTGGCTTTGTACTGTCCTGACTCCGAGTGTGTCCAGAAACACTGAGGTCTCGCAGGGTGCCTCCACTGTTCCAAAGGCAATACTCATGTAGTGGGACACACGGAATGGATGAGGGCAGCCTGTCTGATGCGGCGTGAGGCTCGGAGGTGACCGCCCCTGGAGGATGCTCCCGTAGGCATCTCGATGGCTCAGAGCCATTCCAGCTTCTCAGCACAGAGCTTTAATGCTTCCCCCATGGTTAGCTTTTGCTGGAGCCTGAATTCCCTCTTCTAAAGTGTTGGGAGAGATGCAGCAATGTAGAAGACAGGGAGTAGCAAGTGGGGGAAGGTTCTGGGGATTGGGAAAGTCAAATACTCCCTCCGAAACATTTCAGTGTATAAAGGCTGAGAAACATATGGATTGAATTTTCCCAAAGAATACACAAAGAATTTAAAAATTAAAGGGCTAGGGTGGAGGTTGGATTTTTTTTTTTTTTAGATGATTGGCTGTTTTTCCCCCAGAGGATATTTTGGGGAATTTTATTGGCAGCCAAACCACTTACAGCATCCTGAGATATTAACCAGACATGGAGTCATCCAAGTGACCTATCACCCAGCTCGGCAGTTTAGCAAGCTGTCTGTCTCTCCCTGTTTCTGAGCACACATTCCTGCCTGCTCCACACCCAGAGGCTGAAGAGATACAAGATGACTGCAGGTATTTCTACTGCCAGTTGGTACCCTTTGACTGTGGTCTGCAGGGACTGGGGGTCACCCAGTGTGAGCTCCAGAATATTGGCTAATAAAAGTCAGGCGGTTATGATGAATCTGGCCTGAACTTCTCCATGGTTCAGTTTCGTCATCCGACAAATGGGAATAATAAAAGCGCTTCTCTCATACTTAATTACTAAGAATTAAATGGACATGTAAAATGCTTAGTTCTGTGCCTCGCAAACTTTGGCACTCAAAAAAACTGTAATAAAAATAATAGCAATTCTTATTATATGATATGTACATATATATCAATACCTAGAGTGGAGTTCTTCAGGACATTATGAAGGCAACCAAAGGATTCATTAACTATTCATTAGATATTTCTTGAAGGCCTGATGTATCAGTCAAGGTCAGCTAGGTTATTTTGCGATAACAAACATCCCCATTGTCTCAGTGACTCAAAACAACAAGGCATCTTTCTTGCCAACATTAGGTACCTCAGGTTGCAGGGACTCAGCTCCACCCAGCCCTAAGGGGTGTGGGCAGACGTACAGCGTGAAGGCCGCAAGTCACACATTGACTCCGGAACGCCTGTTTTGGAGGCAGCACATGTCACCTTTAATGCACATTTCAAGAGCCAAAACAAATCCAACGGCCATTTCAGGGGAGTGGCGAGAGTGTGGTTCTACTCTGAGCCAGAAGGGGCAGAACAGGAAGAGGCAGCAGAGACAACGAAGGAATCTTATCAACCAGCTGCCCCTCTCGGTGCTTGGGATGTAACAGAACAAAACCCTGCCCTCAGAGAGCTTATCATCCAGTGAAGGGAGAAAAAGAATAGACACAGTAAACTGAGGGCTACAGTTTGTTTCAGGTTTTTTATTTTTATTTATTGGAGCATAGTTGAATCACAACGTTGAGTTAATTTCAGGTGTACAGTATAGTACACCTGTACAGATTCAGCTATTCATGCATGCATGCGTGCTAAGTTATTTCAGTCATGTCCAACTCTTGCGACCCTCTGGACTGTAGCCTGCCAGGCTCTTCTGTCCACGGGATTCTGCAGGCACAAATACTGGAGTGGGTTGCCATTTCCTTCTCCAGGGGATCTTCCCGACCCAAGGACCAAACTTGGGTCTTCTGCGTCTCCTGCATTGCATGTGGATTCTTTACCACTGAGTCACCAGGGAAGCCCTATACATATATTCATTCTTTTTCAGATACTTTTCCAATACAGGTTATTACAGAATATTGAGTAGAGCTTCCTGTGCTATATAGTAGGTCTTTGTTGGTTATTTATTTTATACATAATAGTGTGTATGTTAATCCCAGTTTCCTAATTATACCTCCCCACTCCCTGCCCCATTTTCCCCTTTTGTAACCATAAGTTTGTTTACAAAAACTGTGAGTCTGCTTTTGTTTTGTAAATAAGTTCATTTATATCATTTTTAAAATTAGATTCCACATCTGAATAATATCATGATATTTGTTTTTCTCTGTCTGACTTACTTAGTATGATAATCTCTAGATTCATTCATGCTGCCGCAAATAGCATTATTTCATTATTTTTAATGGCTGAGTAATATCAAAATATTTCAAGCTAGGCTTCAGCAGTATATGAACTGAGAACTTCCAGCTGTACAAGCTAGGTTTTGAAGAGGCAGAAGAACCAGAGATCAAATTGCCAACATTAGTTGGATCGTGGAGAAAGCAAAGGTGTTCCAGGAAAACATCTACATCTTCTTCATTGACTACACATTAAGCACCAACTGTGTACCAAGACGGAGAAGGCAATGGCACCCCACTCCAGTACTCTTGCTTGGAAAATCCCATGGACGGAGGAGCCTGTTAGGCTGCAATCCATGGGGTCCCTAAGAGTTGGAGACGACTGAGTGACTTCACTTTCACTTTTCACTTTCATGCATTGGAGAAGGAAATGGCAGCCCACTCCAGTGTTCTTGCCTGGAGAATCCCAGGGACGGGGGAGCCTAGCGGGCTGCCGTCTATGGGGTCGCACAGAGTCGGATATGACTGAAGTGACATAGCATAGCATAGCATGTACCAAGAAGCATGCTAGTTCATTTCAAGAACTTCTGCTGAATCAGCTACAAACCCATCTATATTAGTCAATCTGTTGTTCAGTCATTAAGTCATGTCTGACTCTTTGTGACCCCATGGATTGCAGCACACCAGGCTTCCTGTCCTTAGTCAACCTAGGCTGTCATAACAAAAGACCATGGTCTGAGTGGCTGAAACAATGGAAATTTTCTTTTCTCACAGTTTCTGTAGACTAGAAGTCCAAGATTAGAGTGCCATCAGAGTCAGATTCTGGCGAGGTTCCTCCTTCTGGCTTGCTGATAGCCCCCTTTCTCATTGTGTCCTCATGCAGTGAAGAGGAAGAGAAAGAGGGTGCTCTGGTGTCTCATCCTCATCTTGCTGCTGCTAAGTCACTTCAGTCGTGTCCGACTCTGTGCGACCCCATAGAGGGCAGCCCACCAGGCCCCCCCCTCCCCTGGGATTCTCCGGGCAAGAACACTGGAGTGGGTTGCCATTTCCTTCTCCAAAGCATGAGAGTGAAAGTGAAGTTGCTCAGTCGTGTCTGACTCTTCACGACCCCACGGACCCCATGGATGGAGGCTCCTCCATCCATGGGATTTTCCAGGCAAGAGTACTGGAGTGGGGTGCCATAGCCTTCTCCACATCCTCATCTTATAAGGGCACTAATCCCATCATGAGGGCCCGGTCCTCATGACCTCACCTAACTATCTCCCAAATTAGATTAATTATCTCTCTTCTGGCACATGGGCTCAGAAGTTGCATCTTGCAAGTTGCAGAGTAATGGCTTGTTAGCTGTGGCACAGGGGTTCAGTTGCCCTGGAGCATGTGGGATCCTCCCAGACAAGGGATAAAACTGGTACCCCTTGTATTGCAAGGTGGACTCTCAACCACTGGACCACCAGGGAAGCTTTGTTTTCTCTTTTGTAATGCCAAACGTGGGGTGTGGAAATCATGGATGACATGGGGCACCCTTGTACTTGTGCCCTAACGTCTCCAAGGGTACCATACAGCCAATGACCTACCATCACATTGATGGTTACAGCTTCAACCTATGAATTTGGCAGGGGGACACAGACATTCAGTCCATAACACCATCTAACCAGGTCATCATCTGCAAGATCATTTTTAATGAGAGTCCTCATTAAGGTCCATGCTTCAATTCAGAGTGTATTATTGCACAGATCCTGCAGTCTGGGGACCACACTAAAAGAAATGAGACCATTTCTTTGCTGAAGGCTTACAAATTGTGTATTTAATAATCTTCTCAAAAGGTTTTGCCAAGTTTCAGATAGGTTGGTATTGGAATCTACCTCTTGTCCCAGTTTTTGAAAATTGGTTTAAAATCTACCCATCTCCTGGCATCTCTTGCCTTTTCCAAGACTCCTCGAAGAGGACCAATCAGAGTTTGGGGATATTCTTTGCAGGTTCTGCCCATGCTCTGGGTGTATCTGAACTAGGTTAAAGGTGCCAGGAACTCCCTTCCTTGTGTAACTGGATAATTTCTTAATAATTTCTCCTTTAAATGTCCTGATCCCAAGATTGGTGAAGGTAGCTGCATCCTTATGTGTTCCTTTCTATGGGAGTTTTGTACAACGAGGTCAACAATAGAAGTACTTACTTGCTTGTCTAGTCCAGAATTGGTTGGAGAGATTATGATAAATACTTTCAATCACAATTGGAAGAGTAGGGGACAGAATTCCCTGAGGCACAAAAAAGAATCATCAATCAAGGTGCGAGGTAGCAGGACTGAGCAGTGAGGAGGAAGTGAGAAGTCCTGGGTGGTTCGCTGCATGGTACCCTTGGAGACGCTAGGGCACAAATACAAAAGTGCCCCGTCTCATCAATGAATCCACACCCTACATGTGGAATTACAACAGAGAAAACCAGGCCTCCCTGGTGGTCCAGTGGTTGAGAGTCCACCTTGCAATGCAAGGGGCACCAGCTTGATCCCTTTTCTGGGAGGATCCCACATGCCCCAGGGCAACTGAACCCCTGTGCCACACGAACAAGCCCTCACTCTGCAACATGCAAGATGCAGCTTCTGAGCCTATGCGCCACAACTACCGAAGCCCGTGCATCCTAGAGCCTGTGCTCTGCAACTAGAGGAAAGCAATGAAGACCCAGTACAGCCAAAAATAAAGAAAGAAATAACTGTTAAACAACAACAACAACAACAACAGAAAACCTTCAAGGGATCACTCTGAGTTCAGACAAGGAGGATATCAGCCACGACCATAATGACCTAGAGTTGTGTGACTTTGAACAAGTTCCTCCACCTCTCTGGGTCTCAGTTTCTTCATCTGTGAAATGGAGGTGTTAGTGTTATTTGTCTCAGGTTTTGTCATGAGGATTAAATGAGTTCCTGTGTGCAAATACTTACCGCGGTGCCTGGGGTCTCCCGCAGACCGCCAGCCATGAGACTGAGCCCCATATGACTGCAGACCCAGTAGACATCACATGGAGAAAAAGCACCTCTCAGGCAGGCCCAGTGAGCCCACAGAATCATGAGATAATACAATGGGCTTTGGTGGCGTTTTTTTTGTTTGAGGAGTGGAGGTTAGTATATTAACTTTTTTTTAACTGGAGTCAAGATATATACTGTGCTGCCCCGGCAGCTGGGTGGTAAAGAATCTGCCTACCAGTGCAGGAGATGAAGTTTCCATCCCTGGATCTGGAAGATCCCCTGGAGAAGGAATGGCAACCCCACTCCAGTATTCTTGCCTGGAGAATCCCATGGACAGAGGAACCTGGTGGGCCACAGTCTGTGGATCACAAAAGAGTCAGACATGACTTAGCGACTAAGCAACAACAACGAAACGTACATTAACAACAACAAAAATATACATTACATACAATTTATCATCTTAACCTTTTTACGTGTACCGGTCGGTGGCGTTAACTGCGTTCACATTGTTGTTCCACCATCACCACCATCCAGCCACAGAATTCTTCTCATCTTCCTAAACTAAAACTCCATCCTCATTAAACACTAACTCGCTATTGCCCCAGCCCTTGGCACCCGCCATTCGACTTTGTGTCTATGAATTCTACTACTCTACGTACCTCATTCGAGTAGAATCACATAGTATTTGTCCCTTTGTGACTAGACTATTTCACCAAGCATAATGTCTTTAAGTATCATCCATGGTATAGCATGGGTGAGAATTTCCTTCCTTTTTAATTTCCTTCCTTTTAAATAATATTCTCTGTATGTATGTGTATACCACATTTCCTTTATCCATTCATCCATGGATGGACACTTGGATTGCTTCTACCTGTAGGATATTACTTAAGAATAATACTGCAAGGAACACGTGTGTACAAATATCTCTTCAAGTTTTCAAAGTTTCAGAGTAGAAACCCAGAAGCAGGATTGCTGTATCATATAGTATAATAATTCTATTTTTCATTGTTTGTGAAACTGCCATAGTGTTTAGCATAGCAGCAGCACCATTTTACACTTCCACCAACAGTGCACAAGCGTTCCAGTTTCTCCACATCCTCACCAACACATACTGTTTTCTGTTTTTCAGGGTTTTGTTTGTTTTGATAGTAGGCATCTCAGTGGCTGTGAGGTGTTGGGTTGGTTTGTTACGCAGCGGTAGGTAACCAAGACATTGCATTTGCAGTCCCGATGCTTCCCTAGCTGCCTAGTTACCGTGGGCTCTAACATGCCACACTGACCTCCCCACACAGTCTGCCATCTATTCTTTCCAATTTTTCTTGCTGCCTGAGAAGTCTAGAGTAGGTGGTCCCTAAAGAGACCATTGGAGAAGCATATTGAGAATTTCCCCCAACACTTTTTTCTGAGGAATTAGACACCCTGCCTCCCTGGACTTACTGTAACATTTTGGCATTGGCTTGCATAGGAAATTCTGAAACTTCAAGGTAGAACTGGGTTTAAGGCCATGGCTGGCCACCCTCATTTACCATTGTAGACACAGATCTCATACCCCTGAAGTCTTGTATATTTCTTCATGTGTTCACATATAAATCTAACTTTTCACTGACTCCCACATGCACATGTTCAGATATAAGGTCAGACCTTTATGACACAATTACAGTGAAGTTCAGCCAAGGTCAATCTGGCTGGCTGCCCTGGAGCCCTCAGCAGACCTGCAGGCTGGAAGAGATGCCAGCCCGGTGGAAATAGAAGGGAAGGTCCTGGGTGCTGGGATCTCTTGAACAGCTTTCATAAGCCCTGTGTTCAGGCCTCTTCCCTGCTGATTAAACCAGAATCTCTGAGTGTGGAACCCAGGAATCCACATTGACTGGTGACTCCTACATATACCAGCCAAGTTTGAAAACCAAAAAATCTTCATCTATCATCAAACATGGGCCTAGAGCAGAGATTTTTTTTAAACTGGGGCCAAGTTCACATGAGATAAAATTAACCATTTAAAGTGTATAATACAGTGGCATTTACTACATCCACCATGTTGTCCAACTACCACATCTGTCCAGCTCATTTTCAGCACCTCAAAAGGAAAACCTGTACACCTCAAGCTAGCATTCCCCGCAGCCCTTGGCAATGGCTAGTCTGCTATTTCTACCCAAGCCGTGTCCTTTACTTGGAGAGCGCTTCTGCACATGTTTACCAGGTGATTTGGAAGATCAGTCAAAGTGCCCAATCTTCAGAGTGGCATGAATCACTCCCTCATCTGATTTCCCATGAAACCTTGTGCACACATTCTGCTATTTGTCTTATTTATTGGAACTTATTCATGGGTTCGTCTTTTCACACTCACATTGGAAATTCCCTTACAGAAGAGTCAGATCTGCACCAGAAATAGTAATAATAACAGAGGCACCACTAAAAATATTTGCCAGCCATCACAGACTTAGAGAAAGAACTTATGGTTGCCAGGGGGGAAGGATTAGGGGTGGGGAGAAGAGTTAGAAAGTTGGGGATTGACATGTACATACTGATATATTTAAAATAGATAATCAACAAGATCCTACTGTATAGCAAAGGGGAAAAAATTATTTACCAACCAAAAAAAAAAAATCTGTTTCTGTGGAACCTAATCTGGATATTTCATATAAATGGAACCATATGATGTGACCTTTTGTTTTCAACTTTTTTCACTTAGCATATGTTTATCATGTTGTAGCATGTATCAGAACTTCATCCCTTCTTATACCTGAATAATATTCCATTGGGTGGGTAGATGACGTTTTGTTTATCCACTCATCAGTGGAAGGATATTTAGGTTGTTTCTGCCTTTTAGCTACTAGGAATAATGTGGCTTTGAACATTCATGCACAAGTTTTTGAGTATCTGTTTTTTATTATTTTGGGGGTCTATATCTAAGATTGGAATTCTTGGATCATATGGTAATTCTATGTTTAACTTTTTGATGATCCACTAAACCATCTTCCACAGCAGCTGCGCTATTTTGTATTCCCACCAACAACCTACGAGGTTTCCAATTTCTTCACATCCTCCTCGTCAACACTTGTTATTTTTCATTTTTCTTTTTTTTATTATTACAGCAACAATAGTAGGTGTGGAGTGGTATCTCATTGTGGCTTTAATTTTCATTTCCCTAATGACTAATGATATTGAGCCTCTTTTCACGTGCTTGTTGACCATTTGTATATCTTTGGAGAAAGGTTTATTCAAGACCCAAATATTTCATATTCCCCAGTCCTCACAACTGAAAGAAAAGGATTGTGCGTGCTTTTAATAGATGAAGAAAAAGAGACTAAGAGAGGTTAGGTTGTCCCAAATCCAACTGGTGATGGAAAGCGAGGTCTACCTGACCCTGAAATTCACACCACACACATGCCCCAAACATCTGAGTGTGTGGATGCTAGTGCCAAGTGAGAAGCTGCAGGGTGTGGAGGAGGGGTGAGCACACAGCACTGGAGCCCCCACGGAGGTCTTCAGGTGGGAAGTGGGGAGAGGGTTCCACATGGATTTGCAGTGGCAGAGAAAGACACAGGGTAAGGGGCAGGGCATACTGAAGGGGACCCCGTGGCCAGGTCTGTGTCTGCAACAAAGAAAGACACGGCTAATGTGTACCACTGTGAGCTACTTGAGTTTCATGCTCTGGGCTCCCTTGGGCCCCAGTAACTCTCAAGCTTGGCCATACTCTGCTCCAGTTCTGGATTCTGGGGTGGACTCAGACAGGCCCAGCTGATTCCAGGGTCACACAACTGGAAGCAGTAAGACCGAGCCCTGCACAAGCCACCAACCGCAGCTGCAGGGAGCCTGGAGGTGGGAGCCGGCATTTCTGTTAAACTTCCAGCTTCATCAGAAACCAGTGCCAGAAAATGGCTTTGCAGCTCTGTGTGTGTGTGTGTGTGTGTGTGTGTGTGTGTGTGTGTGTACACGGACTCCAATATGGGCCCTTTAAGAATCCAACCTCCACCTCTAAGAGGTGCAAATTGAAATTGGGATGAGGGTCCATGAGGTGCGAGGAGTTCCGACAATCTGAGGCTGAGGAGAAATAAGGACCAGAACTGCCCTCAGGCCCTGGCAGGCAGCCTTCAACTCTGGAAATGATGCTGAAATATTTAAGCCTCTCTCTCCTGGGACTTCCTGTTTCCTATTTGGTCTCTGGTTTCCAAGCAACACATGAATACCCTGCCCCAACTCCTGAAACGTTCAGGTCTCCAAGTGTCCCTCTTAACGCTGAAGTGCACATCTGTAATGAGTTTCCGATCTGCGGGGTCTCCCATCCATTCTGCTCTCTCCGGAGGACAATAGTAACCGAAGATGCCTTGTGGTTTGAGTGTGTGTGTGTTTGTGTGTGTTTCCCCCTTTGTAAGTTCCTTCAGTTTAATAAATCCTGCAAAGTCAGTTTGGCTGGATCTGGTGTGGGGGTGAGACAGGAGATTTAGGGTTTGATTTAGTAAAGAATTGAGTCTTGGCAGGAGCCCAGCAGCGCAGGGAGAAGGTGAGGGAATAAGTAAGCAGAGTCGACCAGCTGCTGTGCTGTTGGCTGGAAGGAGAGAGGAGCTGCTTTTGCTTTGGGTGACTCTGATGGGCTTCAGGGGACATGAAGCCCTCTTTTAGACGCATGGAGAACCCGGTTTCTGAGTCCAGAGTGGCTGGCAGGGTTGCAGTATAAAAGTAAGGGCGGTAGAAATTTGGGGAATTGCCTTAGTTTTTGTTTTGAGTACGAGAATACAAGATATATAGTTTTCAAAGTTGAATAGCACCTCAGGGCTTATCACAAAAAACAAGCAAGAGTCCTGAGCCACTTCTATCCCCTTCCAAGCCCCTAACCCCAGGGACAGCCACCTTTATTTCCTATAGCTATTTTTTAATGACCCTCCATATTGAACAGATTATCTCTTAGCTTATTTTTCATTTTAGACATCCTTTATTGCCTTCTACAGAGAAGGCAATGGCACCCCACTCCAGTACTCTTGCCTGGAAAATCCCATGGATGGAGGAGCCTGGTGGGCTGCAGTCCATGGGGTCACTAAGAGTCGGACACGACTGAGTGACTTCACTTTCACTTTTCACTTTCATGCATTGGAGGAGGAAATGGCAACCCACTCCAGTGTTCTTACCTGGAGAATCCCATGGACGGGGGAGCCTGGTGGGCTGCCGTCTATGGGGTCACACAGAGTCAGACACGACTGAAGCGACTTAGCAGCAGCATTGCCTTCTACCAGAAAAGATAAGGATTTATCTCTCTACACATCCCTCCACACACATACACACACTTCTACTCTCTCACCTTACAGTATGTTTTGGTTTTTTGGTTTATTTGTTTTTTTAATTTTTACAACATTGTGTTGGTTTCTGCCGTACAACAAAGCAAATCAGCCATAATTACACAGTAAGATTTATGGCAGTTTTTGAAAATCAGTATTCAATATTTGTATTATTACTAGGTAAATACCCAGCTGAGGCTTCTGGCCGCAGATTATGCTGCTGCTACTAAGTCACTTCAGTTGTGTCCGACTCTGTGCAACCCCTTAGAGTGCAGCCCACCAGGCTCCCCAGTCCCTGAGATTCTCCAGGCAAGAACACTGGCATGGGTTGCCATTTCCTTCTCCAGTGCATGAAAGTGAAAAGTGAAGGTGAAGTCGCTCAGTCGTGTTTGGCCCCAGATTATACTTTCCCATATATACAGCTTCCTCACATCTGCCCCACCCCTACATTGACAACTGCCCCTTTTGTTTGCTTTCTTCTCTATTAACCTATGATTAATTTTCCTGCAAAATGCACTGTGAGCAGACCTCGGACAATGGGCCACTTTTGTGTTTTCTCTGAGACACCAGCCTTGACTCTGACCTGGGCCTGACAGAACACGAGGGGCTGTCAACCAGGGCTTGGCTTCAACCTTACCCTGGAGGTCCCTGTCACCACCCTCCCAATATTCTTATACATCCAATGTTCCCTTTCTTGGCTTCCTCCCTCATTTTGCTGGAACTCCTGCTCTAGTAGCTTCCTGAGACCAGGCTGCCTGGGAGGTACATCGTCTTAAAGCCTACAGGTTTGAAACGCCTTTAGTCTGTCCTTCCGAGATTAAGAGTTTGGCTGGAAATAGAAGCTGTGACTGGAAGGCATTTCTCCCATTATTTTGAATATATCACTTTTTTGTCTGCTGGTTCTCAGTGCTGCTGGTGATGAGAAACCTCATCCCTTTCTCAGTGCTGCTGGCGATGAGAAACCTCATCCCTTTCTCACTACTGATCTTTGCTGTGAGTTTATTCCTCGACTTCATAGGATCCTCTCTTTATTCTGGATGTTCTGATGATTCAAGATTAAGTACCTCAGGTTAGCTCTATTTTCCTTCTTCTTGCTGGTGCCCTGTGGGACCTTTCAAGCTGGTGATTCATGGCCTCAGACCCTGAAAATGTTTCTTGTATTAGTTTATTGATAACATCCTCCTCAATTTCCCCTGTCTCTCCCACTGAAACTTCTCTAGTGTATGATGTTTAACCACCCTGTTTTCCATCTCTCTTTTTGTTCTACTTTCTGAGAGATGTCATGAATTTACATTCTATCCCTCCTGCTGAGTTTATTTTGACTATCATATTTCCAGAAACTATTTCTTATTCTCTGGGTGTATATGCTGTCCTCTCTTTTGTGGACCCTGATCTTTCTGAGGATCATTATAATCATTTAAGTTTTCTTCTGTGCCTTATATTATCTTTATTTCCTTAATTCCTTTCCTGAATTTCTGTTTGTTTTTGTTTGTTTGTTTTGTCTCCATCTTTAAACATTGGGGGTTATCTGGTATGGATAAAAATACATAAGCCAAAAGAGCAAAACATAAATAAGCCTCCCTTTAGAAGCAAAATATAATTATATATATATATATATATATATAAGCTCCCCTCTTAAGGAAAAAAATTAGGTTTTCTTTCAATAAAATACTTTGCTAGGTAAACTCACTAGTGTAAAATTTAAAATCCAAATCAGATTGCATTTTTCTGTACACTATATTTTCTGTTCTTAAGAAGTCCTGACACTCAAGGAATAGAAAATAAGAAAACTTGTGTTAAAACTTTGTTTTCTATTTAAGAAACACATAGAAACACCTCTTATTCTTGAATTAGTCATCAGATTTGTGAAACCTTATTTTGATAATTATGTTATCATAAATTTATGACCACGTGAATACTATTAGTGGTTCAAAATTCATGTAAGCCTTTTTTCATAAAAAGCATGGTTTTCAAAACTCAATGTAAATTCCTAGCAGATAAAGATAATTCTACTTGTTGTCTTACTTCTGCAGTAAAGCAATAGTTATTTTAAATATGCATAGGCATGCCTCACTTTATGGCACTTTGTAGACACTGAGGTTTTTACAAATTGAAGATTTGTGGCAACTCTGCATTTTTCAGTGATAAAGTATTTTTTAATTAAGGTGTGTACATTTTTTTTTTTTAGACATTATGCTATTGCACACTGGATAAACTACAATGTAGTATAACCATAACTATTACATGCACCAGGAAACAAAAAAAACTGGTTTTTTGTACCAAGTGACTTGCTTTATTGTAATATCTGCTTTATTGTGGTCATCTGGAAATTCCCTAGCTCTGAGGTATGCCTGGACAGTGTTTTCTGAGCATTTTTCCTAAAGTTTGAACTTAAGGCAGAGTTTGTGTTTGTTGGTTCCCTGATGATTTTCTCCCACTCTGGTGACCCTGGGCTGCCCGGGGGTGACTGGGTGGTGGGTCTTCTCTGAGTATTGGGACCGGACGTGGGGGCTGCAGGAGCTCTCCACAGAGTGACCAGGTTGAGATCTGCTTATTTTGTTGGGAGGACCCAAATTTCAGTAGCTGTAGGTCTTTTCGCTCAGGCTCATCAGTTTTTCCAGAGAAGAACCCTCCAGTTGCTGGCCTGGAAGTACCTTCAATTGCTGGACTGCTCAGATCAGGGTGGAAAGAGGGCCCTGGTGCCTCAGAGAATAGTGTCGGGCCTTTCGGTCAATTGTCTCGCCTTCAGCGGGTGCCTTTCTCCCCGTCTGCTGGGCTTTGTGACGTGGAAGGTAGTCTGCTGGTCTGTTTCTGTAGTGAGTAAACTCATCACCCATGGGGGTGAGGGCAGGAGAGGTGGGTTCCAACTCTCCCTGTGTGCTCCGCTGCAGTTAGTCTCTTTTTAAAGTTGTTGACATCTCTTATCTTTGTCTTTGAGAGTTTACACATTTTGTATTTTTTTCTTTCTTTCTTTCCTTTTTTTTTTTTTTTTGGTGGCCACACCATAGGCATGCCGGATCTTAGTTCCCTGACCAGGGATTGGACCCATGCCCTCTGAAGTGCAAGCTCTGAGTCTTAACCACTGGACCACCAGGGAAGCCCCGGTATTCCTTGATGAAAGTTCTTAAATAGAGTTTGAGGAGGGAAGAGAGACATACATATGTTTTCAATCCATTTTGTTTAACCCAAAGTTCTCATTTTTCTTTGGGGATGACCAGAGATTGTGCCCATCAGACTCCAGCTCCTTCATGAATGCCTTCCCAACTACTCATTTATTCACTTATCTATTCATTTATTTAACCACTATTTTTTTCAGTGTCCCAGCTTCAGAGCCTAGTGGAACACTCATGTAGACAGACAGAAGCCAGTGTGACAAGGCTCATACTTCACAGATATGGGACTCAAATCTGGGTTTTTGAATCAGACCCAGAGCTCTTTCCATATGAGAATCCAAGTTAAAGAGTCATATATACAGTGCGCTCCGTACTCACATGTTCCACATCTGCAGATTCAACTGACTGCGGCTAAAAAGTTGTGCTTTTTTTTAATTTCCAGAAAGTTCCAAAAAGCAAAACTTGAATTTGCAGTGTTCTGGCAACCCTCTGTATAGCATTTACATTGTATTAACAACTAATATACCTAGCATTTACACTGTATTAGGTATGATAACTAATCCAAAGATGATTTAAAGTACATAGGAGGGGCTTCCCTGGTGGTCTAGTGGTTAAGAATCCGTCTGCCAATGCAGGGGACACGATTTGATCTCTGGTCTGGGGAGATCTCATATGCCACGAAGCAACTAGCCCTGTGTGCCTCAACTACTGAGCCTGTGCGCCCTAGAGCCTGCATGCTCCTCAACAAGGGAAGCCGCCGCAGTGAGAAGCCCGTGCACCGCAACTAGAGAGCAGCCCCTGCTCACCACAACCAGAGAAAGCCTGCACGGCAACAAAGACCCAGCACAGCCTAAATAAATATATAAATAAATCCATCAGGAAAGTACATAGGATATGCATAGTTTATATGCACACATTATACCGCTTTATATAAGGGACTTGATCAAGGGATTTGGGGATCCTGGGGGCCCTGGAACCAATCCCCAGTCCCCAGTAGATACTGAGGAGTGGAGGTGATTGTACTGCCTTCCAAAGCCCTGAGCTGGGCAACACAAAAGAAGCTTTCTTCCCTCTGGAGAAGGCGAGCACTCCGCTCTACAGGGCGGGAGGCAGTGGGGAGCTTGGCGGTCATGAGTACGGAAACAGTGGTTGTAGGTTCATCTGTCATGGGTGCTCTACCAGAGCCAGGTCATTGGACAACCCCCTAGACCCTTTCCAATTCTCAATGCCTTACTTCAGGGCAACCCATCGACCCAGACTTGAATCCTGTGCCCTGAGCTGAGATTTCCGCTTGGAATGACATCTACCAGGAGATACTAGGTGACCCTAGCAGCTCCCCCAGCAGTGTCCTAGCCCATAAAAGTTGATTCTCTCAGTCCCCTGACTTGAAACTGGATCCTCACTAAGACTGGAATACTGTTTCCAAATTCTTGATAGGTATTTAACTTCAGCATTCAGGAAGAAGAAATTGAATTCCTGGGAATTCTTAGAAATTTTCCAAATCATGTTATTCTTGAAATACTTTCAACATTCTTCAAGTTGTTGTTCAGTCACTCAGTCTTGTCTTACTCTTTGCAACCCCATGGACCGCAGCACACCAGGCTTCCCTGTCCTTCATTTTCTATGCTCTTTACTTATTATCATGCATACCTAAAATTTTTTGTTTCATATATAAGAAGTGTTAAGTTCAATGGTATTCATGAAGAATCACTGCCTATATAGGTATTCACGAAGAATCACTGCCTATATAGTGAATATTCAAATACAGGAAAACAAGCGCATGTTTTGGGCTGTGCTGTATTTGGATAATGTAACATTCAGATCTTCTAGCAAGGTAAACAGTGCTACACAAAACTGTGTTAAAATTGCCAATATAGCGGACTTAGTTTTGCTTTCAAAACTTGCTATTTCTTGGAATACTACTCATAGGATTTGAAAAAGGTGTACAAACTATATGTACCTATTTATTTATTTTGTTTGCAACAGTAACTCAAGCGCTAGACAGGGCCACAAACACACATTCATATCATAACAGCTTTAAGCAAGGCAGACTATATAGTGACCACATCTCTCCTATGGCTTCCCATCCCTGTTCCCCAAAACATCGACCTTTGCCATCAACTCAGCGTTATCAGCACTTTCTACTTCTGATTTCGCTAGATGTCAGTGGAATCCTTCACACCAGTCACATCTCTGTGTTGGTTGTTAAGCTTCAATTCTCATGGGAGAAATGTGATACTTTTTCCTGTTTTATGGATTGATTTTTCTCAGGATTCAGGATTTGGAAAAGCATACTAATTTCCCAAGAAATGCCCAGAAGAAATGTCTGCACAGAAACAGTAGGCCGCAGTTATTTTTTGCCTTATTTCTAAAGGAAGCACCTTGTTAAACATAATAATGTCAGATGAGAAATGCAAGGGAAAGGAAGGTGGCAGGTTTGGCCCCAGTTACCCGGTCACTGCCTGTTAGGGGCAGTCCCCTGGGTGCATGGCCTCTCAGGCACAAGCAGCCTTTGTTATTCCCTCAAGGGCCTCCTGGGAGCAGTCAGATCCCCGACCCCATTCTACTCTTCAGATTCAGCATTCATGGGGCAACAACCATGTACTGAGAAGCATGCTAGGTGCAGGGGACATGTAGATGAGTAAAACACAGCTTCTGTCCTCAGGAGATCTGGTCTCCTCTAAAGACTACTCACAGTACAGTCTGGTGGGACCAAGGGGGGCCGTTGCAGTGACCCCAGCCTCTATGTCATCCTGTCATCTGCAAGCTTCACCTCTCACTCTGGGGAGATCCCAGATATGTTTTCCCCCGGTCACAGCTGAAGTTGCAGCATCAACACCTGTGTGTGCTTTTGTCTCTCTGGGGCACCCAACTGGAGAGAAGGTAAGGGTAAGTTGAAAGGATCTGTTTTATTCCCTATGTTTATTGTCTCTACTTGTCAAATCAGTGGAAAGTTTAGAAGGGCCCTATGTTTACTGGAAGGAAGGGCAAGGCCCCAGAGAGGCTGGGGACCCAGGTGTGCTCTGGCTTCCATCTGGGAGGGGAAGAAATTCCCCCACCAGAAGCAACACAAGTTGGGTGGTAGAAAGTGAAGAAGGCAAGCCAATTATTCCTGGAAGAAGGAGGAAGTAGGGAGAGAGTGAGAGGTTCCAGGCAAGGGTGGATTTAACATGAAGCTAATGAAGCACAAGCTTTGGGACACCTCACTGGCAAGAACATGGGAGAGCCTTTAGCAATTGCTTAAAATGTATAAAACTTGAAAAAAGGAGGTATATTAACCATTATCAATTAAGACGATCGTCTTAGACGATTGATATGTATACACTGGGAAAAGTTTCCCTCTTTGAGTTAATTAAAACATCCATCACCTAAAAAAATAAAAACTAGTCTTTTCCCACTTTGACATCTCTTGGTCACACTTGGTTTCATGGTGGATGGTGGGCTATGGGCTGGCTTTGGAATGTTATGGGCATTTTTAGTATCCAAGGGAAAATGAAGCCAAGAGTGCATTGTATATATGCGATTTGCAGTGACTTCCTAGTATAGTTAAATAATTTTTAGCACCTTTTGCTAGTGTAGGAATGGCCTGTAGGCATGTTCCTACTGTCTACTTATGACAAATGACCAAAGGCCATATTACAATATGAATGTGACCTCCGTACCTAGTACCGGAAGTAGGTGGGAAGTGTGAGAGAAACTACGTTCAAAATGTACAGAAATCAGAAGCTAGTTTGTGGAAAAATCCCTCCAGTCATCATAAATCTATAAGACGGAGTTTGATTGTTAGTAGCGCAGTTCGATCCCTGGGTTGGGAAGATCCCCTGGAGGAGGAAATGGCAATGCACTCCAGTATTCCTGCCTGGGAAATCCCATGGACAGAGGAGCCTGGTGGGCTGCAGTCCGTGGGGTCACAAAGAGTCAGACAGACACAACATCCAGTCAAAGTTTTCTTCTGTGGAGATTCTCTCTTGTCACGAATATACTTAATAATGTAGCATATCGCAACTTTAAGCACACCACATGTTTTCCATCTTTGTAGGACTGACAAATAGAATGTATGAATTCCTGAGTTTGTAAGCATAAACCGGTAGCAATATTACATAAACTGCTGATCAGCTGTAGTAAAGAGTGAATTATCTCTCTGTTCTCTCTATAGAAAACGATATTACAAATTGCCGGCAAATGAAGTGCTTGTCAAAGAGTAAGCAGCCAAAACACCTGGAAAAATACTATAGAGGTGTGGTAGGCGGTTAACAAAAAGGTTATTTTTCTGGATTTTGTGATACTTGTGCCATTTGTTGGCTTTTTAAAATTTATAATTTGATGTCATCTGTTTTCTCATCCCAAGTAAATATTTGTTTCTCATTCTAAGGAAAATATCTCATTCTAAGTAAATATTTATAAAATGGGGTTTACAAATATGATTTTGTGTTTGTAATTTTATATTATTTTTCTTAAAATGAGCCCCAAATGGTGAAAGCTTCAGACCCACAAAGTCCAGATCTGGGCCTGGGCCTGGATTTGAGGGTCAGTCTTGGCCTTCAGGTTTCCCTGGGATCTCTAGCTCACTCCTCCCCCAAGGTCTCCATCCCAGCCTTCATCTCCTAGGCCGTGGGAAGTGAAAAGTCTGACTCTTTGGGACCCCATGGACTATACAGTCCATGAAATTCTCCAGGCCAGAATAGCCTTTCCCTCCTCCAGGGATCTTCCCAACCCAGGGATCGAACCCAGGTCTCCCGCATTGCAGGCAGATTCTTTACCATCTGAGCCACAAGGGAAGCCCAAGAATGCTGGAATGGGTAGCCTATCCCTTCTCCAATGGATATTTCTGACCCAGGAATCAAACCGGGGTCTCCTGCATTGCAGGCGGATTCTTTACCAATTTGAGGCCGAGGAACCCCTTATCCTCCGGGAGCAGCAGGGTCTGCCAGCCAGTGAGACCTGTCTTATGCCGTATTAGGACAGCCTCTGGGGACTTTCCTTCAGAAAGCCCCCTCTGGCAGGGTGGTTGGCCGTTGTGCGAGCACACGCCATGCCCCTGGGGTAGAGTGAGCCCCACCCCCGGGCCTCGTGGCCTGGCCGGAGGCCCCACCACCAGCACTACCCGAGACTAGGAGTCCTGCAGTTGTTAAATAAGGCCCAGCAGAGGCGGGCTGGCTGCCACAGACCAGAACCCCCACGTTCCTAAGGGGCAATGACACTCCCTCTTCCTAAACTTGCATACTTCAGGCTTTTCTCTTTTTCTGGCATGTCTTCCTGCCCACCCCATGGTGCCCGAGTGAGTGCCCACTATTTTTAAATGAGTCTGAGAGCATGGAGCCAGCCTGCGCAGGGCATCTGGGCAGAGCCCCGTGGCCCCTGTCAGTGCAACAGCGTGCCTGTTGTCTTCTTCCTCACCCGGACCATCGGGTTCCCCCAGCCACTCTGCTCCAAGCCGTCGGGGAGTTTTCTGTTTTTCACAATTAGCCAGAACTCTCTGCAGAAAGATGAGACAGAGAGCTGCGGGGTCCAGGGCGGTCCCCACCCAGCTGTGCCGATCCAGGCATGAAAGGACACTGACCCCGTGTGGCCACTTGTGGACGTGCAGCACCAGGAGGGAAAAGAAAGGCAGAGAGGCACTTGTGAGGTCTTTCGGTCCTTTGACCTCAGGAAATGACCCTTCCAAGGCCCTCCCGCATCAGCTGAGCTTGGTCCCTACTCATGGCACAGGACCCCTGCTCAGAGCCAGCTGTTCATCCCTAATGACACGTCCCCATCCCGCACTCAACTCTGTGTTAATATCGGGCTGTAGCTTCACAGGACATTTGAGTTCAGTGTGGGCAAGAGAGGTGCCATGGAGGGGTGGGCATGGGCCACTCAGAAAGGGTTTTGACAGATGGAGGGGAGGAGAGTTCTGTTCGCCACCCTCAGGTCCCCAAAGCCCAGACCACAATGTCCAAAGCATAGTGGCTTACTTAGTGAGGAATCTGCAAACGCCCGCACACCTGCACTCCAGGTGAGGGAACTGGCCTGAGCCCAGGCAGGCAGGTGGGGCGCAGATATAGAGGGCTGGCCAGGGGAGCTGCCTCTCAGCAAAGGTTCCAGGATAGGTGGGGCACTGAACTGACTTCTCTAGAAGCTGAGTCTCCAGCCCCAGTTCTGTGCTCTTTCCCTGACCATAGGGCTCTCTGAAAGTGAAGAGGCCTGAGGGCCACCCTCTGGGCTAGGGGAGGAGTGGGTGTAGAGCTAGGCAGTTGTAGCATTCTGATGCTATTTGAATTCTGAACATATCAAAATCAGGCTCTGTTTCTAAATATTCACTCTTCATTTGATGCTGTGATCAAGGTCCTATGAAAAGAAAGTGTCATGCTTGGGAGAGATGAGGAAAGAGGTTCAGAAAAGTCAAATAGCTGTGTCTCGAGTCAAGACCACTCTGTAAGAAGCCAAGCAGGGGGTTGAAAACTATAATGAATATACAATATAGGCAGGGCTGTTGGGCTCCAGAATCCATGCCCAGCTGCTGCCCCCTGTAGCTTCTAAGGAACAAAAGCCTGACTGGTTTTCGGAGCTCCCTCCTCCCCAACCTCAGTCCACTCTCCCCTTGCAGTAGAGTTATCGCCTCACAGTCAGATCTGATCACCTTGCTCCCTGCTCAACATTGTCAGCAGTTCTCCTTTGGTGTCAGGGTGAAAGCTCCAGCCTTTGCCTCAACTTCAGAGGCCTTCCTAACCTTTCCCCTTGCTCCAACCACATAGTTCCCCTCTAATTTCCAGCTGCACTGAGCCTTAGGCAGTCCCCTAACCCACTACCTCTCAGACCTGATGTGCAAATGAATCCCCTGGGGACTTTGATAAACTGCAGATTCTGATTCCCTAGATCTGGGGTGGGGCTCTGGATTCTGAACTTCTAACAAACTTCCAAGTGATGCCAATTCTGCTGGTCCACAGACTACGGGTGAGTGTCAAAGTAGTAAACATGTCATATTCCCTTCAACTTTCACCCCTGCACAAACTATTCCTTTCGTCTGAAACATTTTCCCCTTCCTATCTTCTTCCTCCTACTCTATCACTTTTGTTGTTGTTGTTCTGTCGTTAAGACACCCCATGGACTGCAGCAAGTCAGGCTTCGCTGTCCTCAACTCTCTCCTCGAGTTTGCTCAAATTCATGTCCATTGAGTCAGTGATGTTTTCTAAGCATCGGATCCTCTGCCACCTGCCTCTCTTTTTGCCTTCAATCTTTCCCAGCATCAGGGTCTTTTCCAATGAAATGGCTCTTCGTATCAGGTTGCCAAAGTACTGGAGCTTCAGCTTCAGCATTCAGTCCTTCCAATGAATATTCAGGGTTGCTTTCCTTTAGGATTGACTGGTTTGATCTCCTGCTAATCCTACTCCTCCGTACATCAGGTTAGATGCCACTGTCTCTAGGAAGCTTTCCTGCTGACTTTGAGGCTAGTTAGGGCATGCCTCATCTGATAGAGCTGCAAACAGATAACTGAAATGGGATCTGGGGTTGGTTTTTAAAAATACTCAAGAAAAAAAGTGGGATCAGGAGATAGATGAAATAAGGATGACAGAATATTGATCCCTGTTGAAGCTGGGTGATGGATACTTGAGGGTTCATTGTGCTCTCAACATTTGTACATGTTTGGAAGTTTCCCCCCAAAAAAACTGTTTAAAGAAAACCAAAGCCTAGGTTAGGAGCCTCTCGCATGTGCCTCCTTAGCTTGTGCCCCTGCCTGTCCCCAACCCCCCTCTAGCATTGACCCCACTGCACTGTGAGTTGCAAATTTTGGGGGCCAAGATTATACTGTGTTTTGTTCGCTTTTGTACCCTGGCCCTTGGCACAGTCATCAACACAGAGTAAATACTCGACATATTTTTGTTAAATGATTGAAAGAAAATCCTGCCAAGGTGACAGAAAGCAAATTGTGGAAAACACATGTTGAAACAAAACCATGCACTATTGTTCTGCCTTATGTAGAGCTGGTTTGTGTCCGCTCCTGGAATCCTCTGTGAAGTCCAGTGTGTCTTGGGAGAGTCAATTTAAATGGTGAAGCAGAAAGAAAATTTAGACCCAGGACCTCTTTAGTGTATAAGGGAGAAGAGTAAATATGATATGATTCAAAGCTGTTGAAACAGAAATAACATAGATTCATTCATTCAGTTACCAAATATTTGTTCAGTGTCTGAGCGTAAAATTTGTCTGTCATGTTAGAGACACCTCTTCTCCAGAGTAGCTATTTGCATGAGCTTATATGAATAGAAGTTTTTTTAAAAAATAAAAACTCAACTGAGTACATTTTAAACATCTCATTGGCTTTATTCAATGATTCATGAACCAGACAGTATCCATTCTAGCAGATAGAAAGGAACTCAAAGGGGTTTACCAAATGAAAGAGTTTTATAGGAGAAGGGAACAGGAAAAACAAAGTAATACTAGATTAAAAAAAAAAAGTGAGTTAGTTATTGCAAAGTTAGTTATTTCCTTTAGTGAAAGGCAGGATCTATCAGGCAGATTACCTAACTAATGCTAATTAGGCCTGCTTGACTGGCTTAAGATTCCATTTCCAGGAGAGCCGAAACCATAATAATGTCTCAGTTTGGTGACGTAGGCTTAGAATAAGGAACGCCATTTTGGGCCTGTTGTCTTGTTTTTAACAGAAGCTTGTGTTTGTTGGCCAAATGAAAGAGGCAGAAGGGTTTTTTTTTTGGCATGGGGAGGGGTATTGTTTCGGTTTGTGAAGGGGAACCTGAAGAGAAGGAAGAGAGACTGGAACAAAGATGGGATGATGAGGCCTCTGGGTCCCATCCCAGAGGAACTAAAAACAGTAAGTTAGGGCTAGAGGTTAAAGAGCAGTCTTTGGAGGATCCTAGGCATCAACACAAGCCAATAAACCACTTCTAGACTCCATTTCCTACACCCATCTGCTTGAACCCAGTGCAGCTTTTACGCTCAGATTGCATGGTGGCCAGGAGCATTGGTGGTGGGGAGAGAGAGCATCATCTCAGTTTTCTGTCTTGAAGAATGAGGTGAATGGTGATGCCTTTCAAAGGCATGAGAAATATGGTGGGAAAATCAAGACAGAAGGAAACGCAGTGAGTTCACCTGTGGAGACTCTTCACTAGGGGATCCCCTTTAATGTGTAAGAGATAGGCTTGTGCAAACCAAAAGAAGGGGCCACCTGGTTCCCCCAACTGGAAACAAGCTTCCAGGACTCATTACCCTATGAGGCAGGATCAGAGGCTGGAGTTACAGACAGAATCACAAAAGACAGGTGGACGCAAGAGTCAGGAGAGACAGAGCATAGGGGAACTACCACGCATCACGGCAAGTTCAAAACTTCTGTAACTAAGAAAGGCAAAGGGTTCTTTTTAATTTTTTTTTGTATTTATTATTTTTGGCTGCACTGGGTGTCTTCTGTGCTGCACGTGGGCTTTCTCTAGTTGCGGCAAGTGGGGGCTTCTCCCTAGTTGTAGCATGCAGGCTTCTCACTGCAGTGGATTCTCTTGTGGCAGAACATGGGCTCTAGGGTGTGCAGGCTTCAGTAGTTGTTGCACACGGGCTTAATTGCTCCCCGGGATGTGGAATCTTCCCAGACCAGGGATGGAACCCTTGTGCCCTGCATTGGCAGGTGGATTCTTAGCCACTGGACCACTAGAGAAGCCCCACGATGGAGTCCCTTGACAGTGGCAGAACTTGGGCATGTATAAACTCATGTGCAGAGGTTGGCCGACTTCCACTAAACCATACAGTCTGGGGACAGACCCAACATCTTGTTCATTTCTATACCACTAGCCCTAGAACAATGTCTAGCTCAAAGTAGGTGCTGAACCAATGTTTAAAAAAATCAATGAACTAAATGAATGTTCTTGGAATGGTGTTGATTTTTGCTCTGCCCCCAGGCTGGAACAATTAATCTAGCTCACTCACACTCCATTTTGTTATTCTTATCTCAGTTACTGTGTTTACACAGCATTTTATAACTCCCCTGTCCTCCCAACTTCAGGGAAATTGAAGCTTCGATAATGAGGGAAATTTTCACTTAATTGTTTTCTGTGGGAAGTCAACCTCAGCTAACATCTGGTGGCCTCCAGGACATCCTCATGCTGAAGGGATTTTATATTTTCCTTCAGCCTGCTGGATCCAGACCTTAGAGAAACAAACCTCCCTGTCTTTCCATTAAGAGGAAGTTTAGTCTCATCTAGACTCTGCTTAAGGCCTGATTTTAGATGAGCAGAGCAGACTTTAGCAAAATAAGCAGAACAGAGAGAGAATTCGATGTTTGGGTTAGGCTATTTTCTTTTTCTTTTTTTTTAAGGAAATAAGTCTTTATATAGATATATAATTTTACTTACTTATGTATTGACTCTGCTGGGTCTTTGTTGCTATGTGGGCTTTTCTTCAGTTGTAGCAAGCAAGGGCTACTCTCCAGTTGCAGAGTGTGGGCTTCACTGTGGTGGCTTCTCTTATTGCCAAGCACAGGCTCTAGGCTCACAGACTTCAGTAGTTACAGCTCCCAGGCTCTTGAGCACAGGTTCAGTAGTTGTGGTGCATGGGCATAGTTGGGCTTCCCAGGTGGCTCAGTGGTAAAGACTTCATCTGCCAAGCAGAAGATGAGGGTTCAATTCCTGGGTTGGGAAGTTCCCCTGGAGAAGAAAATGGCAACCCACGCCAGTAGTCTTGCCTGGGAAATCCTATGGACAGAGGAGCCTGGTGGGTTACAGTCTACGGGGTCGCAAAGAGTCGGACACGACTTAGCGACTAAACAACAACAACAGTAGTTACTTTCAAGAAAGACAAACAAGGCAACAATTGGGAGAGGGTAGGTAGGGCTCCTGGGATGCTAGAAATATTCTATTTCTTGACCTAGGTGGCTGTTAGATGGATGTATTCACTTCATGATTATTCATTTATCTGTTAGCTTATGATTTTTAAAGTTTAATATAAACATCAGTTCAATTCAGTTCAGTCGCTCAGTCGTGTCCGACTCTTTGCAACCCCATGAATTGCAGCACGCCAGGCCTCCCTGTCCATCACCAACTCCCAGAGTTCACCCAAATTCATGTGCATCGAGTTGGTGATGCCATCCAGCCATCCCATCCTCTGTCGTCCCCTTCTCCTCCTGACCCCAATCCCTCCAAGCATCAGGGTCTCTTCCAATGAGTCAACTCTTCGCATGAGGTGACCAAAGTATTGGAGTTTCAGCCTCAGCATCAGTCCTTCCAACGAACACCCAGGACTGGTCTCCTTTAGGATGGGCTGGTTGGATCTCGTTGCAGTCCAAGAGACTCACAAGAGTCTTCTCCAACACCACAGTTCAAAAGCATCAATTCTTCGGTGCTCAGCTTTCTTCACAGTCCAACTCTCGCATCCATACATGACCACTGGAAAAACCATAGCCTTGACTAGATGGACCTTTGTTGGCAAAGTAATATCTCTGCCTTTTAATATGCTATCTAGGTCGGTTATAACTTTCCTTCCAAGGATTAAGTGTCTTTTAATTTCATGGCTTCAATCACCATCCACAGTGATTTTGGAGCCCAAAAAAACAGTCTGACACTGTTTCCACTGTTTCCCCATCTATTTCCCATGAAGTGATGGGACCAGATGCCATGATCTTTGTTTTCTGAATGTTGAGCTTTAAGCCAAGTTTTTCACTCTCCTCTTTCACTTTCATCAAGAGGCTTTTTAGTTGCTCTTCACTTTCTGCCATAAGGGTGGTGTCATCTGCATATCTGAGGTTATTGATATTTCTCCCGGCAATCTTGATTCCAGCATGTGCTTCCTCCAGCCCAGCATTTCTCATGATGTACTCTGCATATAAGTTAAATAAGCAGGGTGACAATATGTAGCCTTGACATACTCCTTTTCCTATTGGGAACCAGTCTGTTGTTCCATGTCCAGTTTTAACTGTTGCTTCCTGACCTGCATATAGGTTTCTCAAAAGGCAGGTCAGGTGGTCTGGTATTCCCATCTCTTTCAGAATTTTCCACAGTTTATTGTGATCCACACAGTCAAAGGCTTTGGCATAGTCAGTAAAGCAGAAATAGATGTTTTTCTGGAACTCTCTTGCTTTTTCGATGATCCAGCGGATGTCGGCAATTTGATCTCTGTTCCTCTGCCTTTTCTAAAACCAGCTTGAACATCTGGAAGTTCACAGTTCACATATTGCTGAAGCCTGGCTTGGAGAATTTTGAGCATTACTTTACTAGCGTGTGAGATGAGTGCAGTTGTGCGGTAGTTTGAGCATTCTTTGGCATTGCCTTTCTTTGGGATTGGAATGAAAACTGACCTTTTCCAGTCCTGTGGCCACTGCTGAGTTTTCCAAATTTGCTGGCATATTGAGGGCAGCACTTTCACAGCATCATCTTTCAGGATTTGAAATAGCTCCACTGGAATTCCATTACCTCCACTAACTTTGTTCGTAGTGATGCTTTCTAAGGCCCACTTGACTTCACATTCCAGGATGTCTGGCTCTAGGTGAGTGATCACACCATCGTGATTATCTGGGTCATGAAGATCTTTTTTGTACAGTTCTGTGTATTCTTGCTTCCTCTTCTTAATATCTTCTGCTTCTGTTAGGTCCATACCATTTCTGTCCTTTATCGAGCCCATCTTTGCATGAAATGTTCCCTTGGTATCTCTAATTTTCTTGAAGAGATCTCTAGTCTTTCCCATTCTGTTGTTTTCCTCTATTTATTTGCATTGATCACTGAGGAAGGCCTTCTTATCTCTTCTTGGCTATTCTTTGGAGTTCTGCATTCAGATGCTTATATCTTTCCTTTTCTCCTTTGCTTTTCACTTCTCTTCTTTACATAGCTATTTGTAAGGCCTCCCCAGACAGCCATTTTGCTTTTTTGCATTTCTTTTCCATGGGGATGGTCTTGATCCCTGTCTCCTGTACAATATTTCACTTCAATTAAAAAAATTGTTTTACTGATTAGATTATACCCCAAAGAAGAGTGATGTAGATATAACTTACACAGTCAGATCTGGCCACTCAACCCAGGGGTGTGGGCAGTGAAGCCCTCCTGCTGTCCTGTAGGCCCCCAAGACACACTGCCGGGGGACCCAGGTGACACCTCCCTTGGGGTGTCTCCCCGCGATAGAGGAGCACTGCCCAGCACCCTGTGTCACTCTACCCCCCAGAAAGGCCCTCACTCCATCAAGGCCCAGCTGGGTGTGCAGAGCCGTCAACACTGTGATCCAGCAGGGAAGGCCAATCCTTCCCCAGGCCTCCCAGTATTTACCAAAGGGGCTTGTGAGAAAGACCAGGCATGGGACAGGGGCTTTCAAGATCTTTGAGGTCAGTGGGCCAACTACACAGAACCGCCCCAGGCTGTGCAAGAGCTCAGAGGAGACAGCTCAACTCTTCCCTCTTCCCACTCACAGCACAAAAAGCATCTTTGTCCCAGGGCCGATGTCAGTTCTCTCTCTGATTTGATCACTGGCTAAGTTTAGATCCTTCCCACAACCTCCATTCTCTTGCAAAGAAAGAATAACAAGATAACTCAGTCCTAAAAATGGACAAGGGACGTACCTGGGGGTCCAGTGGTGAAGACTTCAAGCTTCCAATGCAAGGCGCATTGATTTGATCCCTGGTCAGGGAACCAAGATCCCACATGCCTTGAGACGTGGCCAAAAAAATATCTTTTAAAAAAAGGACAAAACATTTAAACAGGCTCCTCACATAAGAGATATACAAATGGCCAAGAAATATATAAAATGATGCTCAATATCATTAGTCATTGGAGAAATGAAAATTAAAACCACAATGAGATAAGACTTACATCAGAATTGTTACAATGACAAGACCTGATAATACTGTCAGGGAACAGGGCGAGTGTCTGTCTACCTTGCTGCTGGGACTGTAAACTGGCCTCCCTCTTGGAAAACTGTTCAGCACTTTCTACTAATGCTAAATGAACCCAGTAATTCTCTCCTGGGTGTGTACCCAACAGAAATGAGTGCTTGTGGCCACCCCAAACATACAGAAACACACAGGAATCTTCAGAGCAGCTTTGTCCCTAACAGCCATGATACTGGATCCAACCCAAATATTTGTCACAGGAGAGTGAATATTGGGACTTTCCTGGCAGTCCACTGGTTGGGACTCCATGCTTCTACTGCAGGGGGCCCAGGTTGGATCTCTAGTGGAGGAACTGGGATTCCCGAATGCCAAAAGGAGGAGCCAAAAAAAAAATTATTTTTAAAAAGAGGAGAGTGAATATTGAGGCATAGTCATTTACCACAACACTACTCAGCAAATGCAAAAAAGACCAAAATGCTACTGGATGGACTTCACATGACGCTGAGCAAAAAGAAGACAGACACAAGATTACATACTGTATGATTCCATATAAATGCAGCTCTAAAACAGGCAACACTAATCTATGGTGCTAGAACTCAGGATAGCAATTCCACTGCTGGATTGTCGGGTGTTTACTGGGAAGAAGTGCCGGGACCACCCATGTCTTGGTACAGGTGGTAGTTACATGGGAATACATACAAATGAAAGTCCATCTAGTGTTATACATTCTTCAGTTCAGATGACATATAAGCTCTACTTCAATAAAAATTTAAAAGAAAGATGAAACAAAAAAAGGAAGGGAAAAATGAATGAAAGAGCTACAACAAAACTCTCTCATAGGCAAAATGGTACAGTCACCCTGGAAAATGGGCAATTTCTTAAGAAGTTAGACTTTCACCTCCCTGGGAGCCAACAATCCACATTTGGGTATTTATCCTAGAGAAATGAAAATGTATTTCACACAAATACCTGTATATAAATGTTTATACCAGCATTATTGATAAGAGCCCCAAACTGGAAATAAATCAATGCCTTTCAATAGCCAGTGGATAAACTGTCACACATATGCATGGAAAACTACTGGGCGATGAAAATGAAAAGATTATGATGTTTGTGTCAGCATAGATGGATCTCACATACATTGTGCTAAGTGAAAACTCAATCTCAAGAAGGTACATAGTGTATGATTCTATTTCTATGACAGTCTGGACAAGACAAAAATATAAGAACAGAGAACAAAGCAGCAGTAGCTAGGGTTTGGAGATGGAGGAAAGGTCTGAATACAAAAGAGGCAGCACAAGAGAAATCTTTGGGAGGTTGGAATTGTTCGATATCCTATCTGAGACCACAAGAATCTGTAGGTGTGTAAAAAGGCATACATTATACACCCTAAAAGTGACTTTTACTCTACGCAAATTAAAAATAATTTAGTAAAAGCAAAAAACCATACAGTTGCGATCATTTCACATGCTAGCAAGTTTACGGTCAAATTCCTTCAAGCGAGGCTTCAGCAGTACGTGAACCAAGAACTTCCAGATGTACAAGCTAATTTGCAAGAGGCAGAGGAATCAGAGAACAAACTGTCAACATTCATTGGATCATGGAGAAAGCAAGGAAATTCCAGAAAAACATCTACTTCTGCCTCATTGACTATGCCAAAGTCTTGATTGTGTGGATCACAAAAAAACTAGAAAATTCTTAAAGAGATGGGAGTACAAGGCTACCTTACCTGTTTCCTGAGAAACCTTTATTTGGGCCAAGAAGTAACAGTTAGAACCGGACATGGAACAGCAGACTGGTTCCAAATCGAGAAAGGAGTATGACAAGGCTATATATCGTCATCCTGCTTATTTAACTTACATACAGAGTACATTATATGAAATGCCAGGCTGGATGAATCACACGCTGGAATCAAGATTTCCAGGAGAAATATCAACAACCTCAGATATGCAGATGATACCACTCTAATGCAGAAAGTAAAAAGAAACTAAAGAGGCTTTTGATGAGGGTGAAAGAGAAGAGTGAAAAAGCTGGCTTAAAACTCAATATTAAAAACCTAAGAGCATGACATGTGGTTCCATCACTTCATGGCAAATAGAAGGGGGAAAAGTGGAAGCAGTGACAGATTTTATCTTCCTGGGCTCCAAAATAACTGTGCATGTGACTATAGCCGTGAAATTAAAAGATGCTTGCTCCTAGGAAGGAAAGCGTTGACAAATCTAGACAGCACATTAAAAAGCAGAGACAAAAATAAAATAAAAAGCAGAGACATCATTTTGCTGACAAAGGTCCGTCCAGTCAAAGCTCTGGGTTTTCCAGTTATCATGTATCAATGTGAGAGTTGGACCAAAGAGAGGGCTGAACACATGAGAATTGATGCTTCTGAATTGTGGTGCTGGAGAACCTTTGGACTGCAAGATCAAATCAGTGAATCCTGAAGGAAATCAACCCTGAATATTCATTGGAAGGATTGATGCTGAAGCTGAAGCTCCAGTACTTTGGCCACCTAATGCGAAGAGCTGACTCATTGAAAAAAAGACCCTGATGCTGGGAAAGATTGAAGACAAAAAGAAAAGGGGTCCACAGAGGATGAAATGGTTAGATAGGATCACCGACTCAATGGACATGAATCTGAGCAAACTCCAGGAGATAGTGGAGGACGGAGGAGCCTGGTGAGCTGCAGTCCATGATATTGCAAAGAGTGGGACATGACTTAGCAACTGAACAACAAAAGCAAAAGACAAGGGAGTTCCCTGGTGGCCTAGTGGTTAATATTCCATACTTCACTGCTTTGGCTCGGGTTCAGTCCCTTGGCAGGGAACTGAGATCCTGCAAGCCATGTGGTGTGGCCAAAATATAAATAAGTAAATAACATTTTTTTAATAATAAAAAAGGATAAAATTATATCTAAAAAAAAAATAAAAAACAAACGGGGGCTTCCCTGGTGGCTCAGTGGTAAAGAATCTGCCTGCTATTGAAGGAGACAGGGGTGTGATCTCTGATTCAGGAGATTCCCACATGCCACAGAGCAACTAAGTCTGTGTGCCACAACTACTAAGCCTGTGTTTTAGAGCCTGGGAGCTGCAACTGCTGAAGCCCTAGAGCCCGTACTCCACAAGAGAGGCCACCACCACGAGAAGCTCACACGCCACAATTAGAGAGCAGCTGCCGCTCACTGCATCTAGAGAAAACCATGTGCAGCAATAAAGACCTAACGCAGCCATAAGTAAATAAATCAATTACAAAAAATAAAACAAAGATCCAAAATAAAACTCTACCCTCTCTTCACCGATCCTGGCCTTCACTCCTCTGAGCCCAAGCTGGAGGGGCAGGTGGCAGAGACCTCAAGGACTAGGGCAGGGCCTGGCTCAGAGCAGAAATTCATAAGCTTAATTTTCTATCTGACCGTTCACATGGCTTTGGAATCATCACCGTCCTGTGGATGCCATCAGCTCACTGTAATCCTCAGAACTCACCACTCAGAGACAGCTGAGTGGCCCACATGACTCCCCAAGGAAGAATTTGTTCTCTGAGGTCATGGCCAATGCAGAGTCCCTTTGGGGGCACAGAGGGAAACTTATTACCCAACAGACCCATCTTGCCCATAACTTGGGACTCCTCCCAGCTGGTGGGTCTGGGGTGTGAGCTATTATGCACGTGGGGAGAACTGCAGGTCAGTTGGCCTTGGTTACTGAGAGTGCCTACCGTTGCCCGGTGCCTACCGTGTCCCCTCGCTCCACGGTGCGTGTACTCATGGTGGTGGTTCTGCCTACAGTTCTTTCTTCCCAACCCTAGACCTTACGCCTATCCTCCTGGACTGCTCAGGACCCTGCTTAAATGTCACCCTCCCTCTCCCAACAGAGGCAGAGTCTAGCACTTGCATACGCAAGTCCTGTTGATTCTTCCCCTAAGCACCCACCAATGGCCTTCTGCCTTCCACCAGCACCATCCTGGCCTCGATTCAGACCTTCTGACCCAGACCCTTGTGAGGATGAACTGGCCTCCAGGCCACCTTCTCTGCTTTGACCTCAGACTGCTCCAATTCTCCCTTAAACCTTAAAACCTCCGTTGGTTCCCCGCCATGCGGTGGGCACATGAGAACCTGCCTGGCTAGACCCCTGCCACTTTTTCCACGCCCACGTCCTTCCCAGACACATCCCCTACACGCCCATAAGATCTGGCCACCTTCTCTCCTGCTCCTTTCCATTCCTGCTCCCCCTGCTCCCCCTGCCTGTAATGTCCTTCCTACTCCTCTATTTAGTAAAGACCTACTCCAGTGCCACCTCCTGGGCACCATGCCTTCTTTCCACCTCACCAGGCACACTCATCCATTCAACAAGTATTTCCTGAACACCTACTTGCTGGAAATCAGAACGGTGTGTGGGACGGTTGAGGAGCTGCCCTGGGGGAGCTCCCACTGGCCTGGGTGAGACAATGACAGAGACACCCACGTGCACTGTAATTTCAGAGTCTCAAAGGTGCAGGTCCCAGTGGCCTCGCTGAGGACGTGCCACATAGGCAGCAACGTGAAAGAAACCCTCCCTCTGCATTTCTGAGCACTTTGCCTTCTTTATGGAGTCTCCTATCTGCTGCCTGACTTAGAGATCAGAATAGCGTGTGTGAAACACACGCTAAAAAATTGTGCTTTGTTTCTCTGAAATTTCAGTTTAGCTGGCTGACCTGTGTTGAATCAGACAAGCCTACTCCTAAGGTCTCCCTGCCCCATGAGATCCGAGAATGGGAACTCTCATACCTTCAGGGCCCAGCACTGTGGCTGGCTTGTATTAATAGTAGACACTCAACAGTGAAAGATCCAGCAGCAGCACTCATGACCCTCGATGGCCTATTTACCTTACATAGAGAGTTTCCTGGACGCAGTCACCTCCTCCGCGGTGGGGGCGATGCTGGATACTGTCCTCTGTGCCTAGTGCAAGGGCCTGGCTAGATGCAGCCCAGGGGACCTGGGAGCCTTTAGCTGCCCTCCTACCATCTCCACCCATGGCTCCTTTCCTCTCCTTGCATAATAACAAAATAAGAAAAACATTTTAAAATGTGGTGAAATATGGAATGTGGAACACCGACATTTTCTCAATCTTATGTTCATGAATAAAAGCATCTTTGTAACACATATATGTGGAATCTAGAAAAGAGGTACTGATGAACCTATTTGCAGGGAAGGAATAAAGATGCAGATGTGGAGAATGAACACGTGGACACAGGGAGGAGGCGAGGGGAGAGTAGTGCTGATATATATACACCACTCTGTGAAATAGCTAGCTAGTGGGAAGCTGCTATATAACGGGGACCCCGGCCCAGTGCTCTGTGATGACCCAGAGAGGTGGGAAGGGGGAGTGGGCGGGAGGCTCAAGAGGGAGTGGATATATGTATACAAATAGCTGATTCATCTTGCTGTACAGCAGAAACTAACGCAACAATGGAAAGCAATTACACACCAATAAGTAAGGAAAAGCATGTTTGGAAAACTTTGCCATATGTATGGGGCTTCCCATATGTATTGATGTGCAGTGTACAATCTAAGAAGAAACTGTTCTGTCCAGTTCCCTTACTACCCACCTCCAACCAGACAGGCTTCCTTAAGCCTCTCTTCTATTGAAACTGTGGAGCTGGCCCATGTAGCTGGCGGATAGGAGTTTGTTATCTGAGCAAGGGGCATGAAAAGGCAGTCTTGTGATTCTGGCTATATGTGTCTGTCTCCCCAACGGACTGGCACTCTATATTGTTCCCAGGGCCCTGCACGTGGATGAAGCTCAGGAAACGCAGGTTGGAAGGAAGCCTGACTGTGGAGACCAACGGTCGGACCTGACAGTAAAGCCCTTCCTTACCCCAGCCAGCTTCCAAAGCAAAGAGGAAAGAGCAGAGCAGGCTGCTTCGGAAGCAGACCCCATGTCGCCCCCTGGAGGTCAGCGATGCCATCAAGGTTCAGCCTACACCATGAACGGTTCACAAGCAGAAGCCCAGGACGACTGTGGTCTGACTGCCCAGCAAGTTCTATGAATAAGCCCAGTCTTCGCTCACAGTTCATGAAAGGAACACTGTCCCAGAGCAGCCTCAGCCCCTGTGGGTTTCAGCTCAGAAGGAGAATGTTGTTGCTTGAGCCTCTTTCGAGTTTTAAAAAGGACAAGGAAAGGCACTGTGTACAGTGTTTTACTTCGGGCCTTTTTTTTTCATTACTCCAAACTGCTGGATGTTGAAAACCTTGCATTTACTTGTGAATTGCCTGTCTGTGTTTATATATGGAGGAGGGTAAAGATTGGAAGAGTCAAAATTACTTTTATTTTTCCTTGTAAGTTTCTCCACAACTTAGCTTTTCATCGAGCATCCCGTATTTATTTCTGTGTAATTATGTCATTATTTGGTGCATTTTATAACCAGAGATGCTAAAAATTGTTCTATCCCACCCTTCCGTGCTGAAGTCAGATGAGCCACAGTGGCGGCACAGAATCCAGACCCACCCAGCAGTTAGACAGGGCCTCACTTACCCATGGAAAACAGTCCTGGATGAGCACACCAATTTATCCAGGAGAATAAGCACAGAAACACTGAAGATAATAGGGTCAAATACTAACTCAAAGACAGAAATTTAATTAGGACCACACGATTTACTTGTATGTAAGATGTTTCATATATCAAAGGCAAATTAGGAGTTAAATGGGAGAAGGAAAAACTGAAGACAAGTTGGAAATAAAGAACAGCTTGTCATGTTCTTGCCCTTTTCTTGGTCAAGCTGTTGATTAGCAGGCAGCTAGCTAAGAGGGTCACTTCACAGCAAATAGATGGGGAAAAAATCGAAACAGTGACGGACTTTATTTTCTTGGGCCCCAAAATCACTGCAGATGGTGACTGCAGCCATGAAATTAAAAGATGCTTGCTCCTTGGAAGAAAAGCTATGACCAACCTAGACAGCATATTAAAAAGCAGAGACATTACTTGGCCAACAAAGGTCCATCTAGTTTAGGCTATGGCTTTTCCAGTAGTCATGTATGGATGTGAGAATTGGACCATAAAGAAACCTGATTGCCAAAGAATTGATGCTTTTGAACTGTGGTGTTGGAGAAGACTCTTGAGACTCCCTTGGACTGCAAGGAGATAAAACCAGTCAATCCTAAAGGAAATCAGTCCCCTGAATATTCATTGAAAGCACTGATGCTGAAGCTGAAGCTCCAATACTTTGGCCACCTAATGTGAAGAACTGACTCACTGGAAAAGACCTTGATGCTGGGAAAGAATGAAGGCAGGAGGGGAAGGGGATGACAGAGGATAAAATGGTTGGATGGCATCACCAACTCGATGGACATGAGTTTGAGTAAGCTCTGGGAGTTAGTGGTGGACAGGGAAGCCTGGTGTGCTGCAGTCCATGGTGTTTCAAAGAGTAGGACATGACTGAGCAACTGGATTGAACTGAGCTAAGAGGGTGGCTCAGCAGTAAAAAATCCGCCTGCAAAGCAGGAGATGTGATTTCAATCCCTGGGTTAGGAAAATCCCCTGGAGAAGGAAATAAAAATGGCAACTCACTCCAGTATTCTTGCCTGGGAAATCCCATGGACAGAGGAGCCTGGCGGGCTAGAGTCCATGAGGTCACAAAAGAGTCAGACATGACCTAGTGACTAAACAATAAGAACAACAAGCCAAGAGAGTGGTCCGGATGTTCTGTCCTTGGCAGTGGGATGGGTGATCAAAGAAGACAATTCCAGTCATTTATGAGTTCTCCGGAGCCCCTGGGAATATAACTGTGCTGTGAACACAACAAACTGTCTCTGGGTTAGGACTGCCGGGGTGCTGGGTGAGCACCCCCATCTCTGTTATGCAGGTCTGCACCACAAGCCTTGTGCACATTTCTCAGGAGCAAACAAATGCAAACAACCTAAATGTCCATCACAGGGAAACCCGCTAAATAAATTACAGCATACCATCAGCAGAGGATACAAAAGACATTTTAAAATGTTTTAGTACTTTAAGAAAATTTAATAAAGGAATATATATTAGTATGAAAAGTCGTTCATGATATACCTTAAGTTAAAAATAAAAAGTGGATTTCAAAGGAATATATACAGGGGCTTCTGGGTAAAGACGGCAGAATAAACACATGTATATGCTATTTTGGCTCCTCTCCAAACCCTGCTAAAACAACAATCAAAGGCTTTTTTTTTCCTAAATGAAGTAAGCTCTTTACTAGAAACTTAGCAATAACATGAATAAGTAAAAATCTCTAAAAAGGATAACACATAAATGAAAATTTGCTTTAAAATAAGACTAAACCTGGTTCGGTAACTGGGACCTCAAAAGGTATTTTAAGAGGCATACACTTGCAAAGATAGGGAAGAAAAAATCAAATGACAAAATTTGGAAGAACGTGGATGAGTGATCCCCCCTTGGGAGTCCAGGGAGATTCCCAAGCTGATGTTGAAGGAGACCAAGTAAAAAGTCTGTGTAGGAGTGAATCAGAAGGCTCCAAGGAGACTGCTTAAAGACGGTGAAACTGTTGAAATGACAAATATGTCTGTGCTTACAGAGAGGAGATAGAGGCAACTGGCAGAGGTTTTTGGACTGAAATAATAATAAGGACAACTAAACAAATAAAAAGTCATTAACCTTTAAAAAAAAAAAAAGGGGGGGGAGGGTGTGGGTAATCAGAAAAGCTCTATATCCACCAGGGTCCAGTCAGGAAATAGAAACACACAGTAATTTGAAAGACTTATTAACTATAGAAATGGGTTGCACTAAGGAAGGACCGGCCAGTAGAAAGTGAACTCTGTAAAATACAAAAATAGCAGACACAAGGCAGCCACCACCCTCTCCGGCTGAGATAAAGAACCAAGGAAGCAGGGACTTGCTTGAATGCCACCCCGACTCCCACCACTCCCCTGCCAGGGTGCTAGAAAAAAGACATTTATGGAAAAGGGTCTCACTGGAGACACCAGAAGGGGTACTTGCGGAAGCCCCTGGCTGCTATGCACTGCCTGAGCCTGGCCATCTGCCAGGGGCACATTAGAACAGAGAAGGAAAGCCCCCTCCTCCTTGCAGTGTCTCTCTGGCGCCCTCTACTGACAGGGCTTCACATGGTGCCGCCGCCCATTAAAGGAAAAATATTTAAAAGGTGAAATATGATTTTCAGAGCAGGCAATGAAGGGTAGGTTGGAGCTGAGGAGCCATAAATTGATAACTGGCACAAAGGTCTTTTTTAATATTATTGTGAGAAAAAATGAGATAATATCTGAGATGCCTTTAGCACGGGGCTTGGCGGACAAAATGAGCTCTCAGTAACGGCAGTTACTCTACTGAGTGATTAGTTGGCTGTTAGCAAAGAATCCTCTCCTTGTATTCTTGGATAGCGAAGTGGATTATCAAAGAAAACAATTACAGTTGTTTTTAGACTATCCAAGAGACCTCAGGAGGTATATGTGGCAATATATGAGGATACACTGGAGTAGGGAGATACTCAGATGAGAGAATCCATTAGCAGAGTATTGCAATAGTCTAGAAAAGAAATAAGGAGGGTCTGAGTGGGTGGTATCACTCCCTAAATAAACAATAAGGCCCTGCTCCAGCTGGCCTCAGCCAGGGCAGTGGGTGACCCACCAGGTCAGAAAGTGGTTGGCCTTTAAGGAAAGATGCCTTTCAGAGAAAAGCACAGAATCTACCCTTGTCGAGTGCCTTAGTTGGAAAGTTCTGGGCTGCATATAACAGAGAGTCTGACTGGTCACTGCTTAGATACTCTTAGTTGGAAGCAGACAGTTCAGGTCAGGTCAATTCAGTGGCTCAGAAAGGTTCCCGGTGGCAAGAAAGCGCAGCTTCCGCCATTCACGCACTGCTGGTGTGCGTTTAAATTGATACCACCCCTTTGGAAAGCCGGCACTAAGTCTGACGTAAGCATACCTGATAACCTAGTGGGTCCTCTCCTAGGTAATCCAAGCGTCCTTCTTGACAGAAGAATGCTTATGGCAGCATTACTTATAACAGTCAAAATCTGGAAACCATCCCCACGTCTACCAAGAGTAAAAATGGATAAATAAATGTTAACATATTCTCGCAATGGAATTCTATTCAGCAGTGAGAGGGAAAGACCTGTAACCACACACAACAAGGATGAATCTCACAAACTGTTAAATGAAGTACACCAGACACAGAAGAATACCGTACATTCAAAAAAGGACTTATCTGGGGAAAGGAATGGCAACCCACTCCAATATTCTTGCCTGGGAAATCCCATGGACAGAGGTACCTGGCAGGCTATACAGTCCATGGTGTCGCAAAAAGTCTGACACAACTGAGCGACTAAGCATGTTCCAGTGTCATAGCCTGGAACGGAATGCAACCAGGGCTTTGGGTTTCCAAGAGACAAAGTCATATTAGCTTAAAGGAAGAACTTATCCCAGAGAAAGCATACAGCATACCAGTTCATAGAATTTAAGAAGGTACAGGTTGCTAATTCTGATGCCCTGAAAATATTTCAGACTTCATGGCTGGTTCTGTGAGTGGCTGAAATGCTTTAATATTTTGATTGCATCTGGTGGATTTCTGATGAGTCATAAATGCAAACCACACCATTTTATATAAACATTAAATCCAGAGCAGTGAAAAAAGGACCTATCAGTCAGGATCCAATCAGGTTCCATCTACACAAGGCACAAAAGTAGGTAAACTTGTCTATGATGTTAGAGATCAGGATAGTGTCTAACTTTGTGGGAGGTAGTGATTAGAAAATGCTGGTTAAACAGGTATGTTCAGTGTGTGAACTTTCATGGAGCTATATGCCTATAATCTTCTATATATATGATATCTTTAGGACTTTAAAAATAGGGGAGACAAGCATCTGGCACTTTCTATGCTTCCTTTCTGCCTTCTTCAGATGGTTGACCCCGTTTTTAGGCTTCTACCCTCATGGTTATAAAGTTGCTGCCAGGTTGCATACTAACCTCTTCAGAGAGACACCTCCCAAGGTAGGAAGTTGGGCATTTCTCCTTGTCATTCTCCTTTTAGTAAGGAGGATGATCTCTAGGAACCCTCCAGGTAATTTCTCTTCGGGTCCCATCACTTGGGATTGGTCATATGTCCCTGTTGTAGCAGCACGGGAAGCTGGGGAAACAACTTTGGGCACGTCCAGCCCCTATGAGAGGCTGAAAGCAGAGGGAAGCGTGAAAGAATGACTACAGAATGGGAAGCCAGTAGTGTCCACCCCGTACAGTAAGAGTCACACATGCAGGTGAAAGACACCACTAGCCAGATCCAGAGAGCCATAGCTCCTTTCTGGTAGGGAGGACCAGGCAAGGTGAGAAGGTGGTCCTAGTTAATCAGACAGCTCCATCCATTGGGTTCCAGGAGGGCGAATGGTGTTGAAATCCAATCTCTACTTCCGATTCTGCTCTAACCAGTTGTGTCACTGTGGGCAACTTACTGCAACTCCAGACCTGATTCTACATCAGTAACGTGAGGAGACTGGACCAAATCTAAAGTCAGTACATCCTTGCATGAAACTTCATTACTTCAAGGTCCCTGAAAAGACATTGAGCTGCTCTGTTGCTGACATTGGATAATGTTGCCCAACTGTTATTATGAAAGCTTTTCCCTTTTGAGGTTGGTTTGCTTCCTTCTGTAAACACTTTTTTGAAGCAACATTCTCAAAGCAGTTCTCCATTCTTCTGACATCCTCTTTCCTCCCTTCTTCTTCCTCTTCTTCCCTCTCCTTCCCTCTCTCTCTCCCTCTCCTCCCCTCCCACCTGTCTGACCTAACCAGGGAGTAATCCATCTGCACTACCCTCCCAACATAGGATGATTACCAAGAAGATACTAAGAAGGGCCACCCACAATCAAATTTTTTATATGGAACCCATCCTTTCCTAGAGCTTTCCTCATGGCTCATACAGTAAAGAATCTGCGTGCAGTGCAGAAGACCTGGGTTTGATTCCAGGGTTAGGAAGATCCCCTGGAGAAGGAAATGGCAACCCACTCCAGTATTCATGCCTGGAGAATCCCATGGACAGAGGAACCTGGCTGACTACAGTCCATGGGGTTGCAAAGAGTTGGACATGACTGAGTGACTAACACGCAAGGAAATGCAATATGTTCCTGCTGCTGCTGCTGCTAAGTCGCTTCAGTCGTGTCCGACTCTGTGTGACCCCATGTGAACTACACTGTTATAAATTAAGATAGTAATTGTAATCACCAGGGAAATCACAAAGAAAATGACTGAAAAATATATAGTAAAAGAAATAAGGGAATTAAAAAATGGTATGTACGGCCTCCTACCAGGCTCCTCTGTCCCTGGGATTCTCCAGGCAAGAACACTGGAGTAGGTTGCCATTTCCTTCTCCTAGAGCTAAACAAATGGAATTGCCTTAGAATAACTTAACTGTCTTTCCTAAACATGTATACAAACATAATTAATGACAATGTGAGTTTAGTTCAACCTATGCATCCTTATTCAGTGATCTTGTAAAAGTTTTATAGTCTCAGTACATATTCAATGTTCCATTAGCTTTATTTTCAGTCAACATGTATTTATTGAGCAACTACTGTGTACCAGACACTCTACCAGTTTCTATAGAGTAAGACATAGCCCATATCCTCAAAGAGTTTTCAGTCAGTATGAGAAATAGATAATTTCAATATCAAAAGAAGAAAGTAATAATTATAAATATGTACAGATCGACACACACAATGCATAAAGATTTAGCTTATATAACAAAAGAGCACAGAGGAAAGGAGAAGCTATATAGATGCAAAGCTCCATGTACTATATTAAAGTTGGCATTAATTTGAACTACAGTGTTCTAAATTAAGATAGTAATTGTAATCACCAGGGAAATCACAAAGAAAATGACTCAAAAATATATAGTAAAAGAAACAAGGGAATTAAAAAATGGTATGCTAGAAAACCTAGAAAGCATATTAAAAAGCAGAGACATTACTTTGCCAACAAAGGTCCATCTAGTCAAGGCTATGGTTTTTCCAGTGGTCATGTATGGGTGTGACAGTTGGACTGTGAAGAAATCCAAGCGCCAAAGAATTGATGCTTTTGAACTGTGGTGTTGGAGAAGACTCTTGAGAGTCCCTTGGACTGCAAGGAGATCCAACCAGTCCATTCTGAAGGAGCTCAGCCCTGGGTGTTCTTTGGAAGGAATGATGCTAAAGCTGAAACTCCAGTACTTTGGCTACCTCATGCAGAGTTGATTCATTGGTAAAGACTTTGATGCTGGGAGGGATTGGGGGCAGAAGGAGAAGGGGATGACAGAGGATGAGATGGCTGGATGGCATCACCGACTCGATGGACGTGAGTTTGAGTGAACTCCGGGAGCTGGTGATGGACAGGGAGGCCTGGCATGCTGCAATTCATGGGGTTGCAAAGAGTCGGACACGACTGAGCGACTGAACTGAACTGAACTGAAAACTGAAATATATTTTTAGAATAAAAGAGAAAATGGCACATATTAGTTTCAGGGTGATGAAAATATTCTAAAATTAGATTATATAATGGTTGCTCAACTCTGTAACTGTAACAAAAACCATTGCACGCTTTGTACAGGTGAGTTTTATGGTATGTAACTTATAGCTCAATAAAGTTGCTCTTTAATAAAAACTGTAATACTAGTATGGAAAGAAAATAACCAAAAACAGTTAATATGCATTCTGAATTTCTAGACAATGAAGGTGTGTGTGTGTGTGTGTGTGTGTGTGTGTGTGTGGTGCTGTCCCTGGGACTTGAGTGGGTCTGGGCATGACACAGGTGCCACAGGACAGGTTAAATGAGCAGTCGCGATGCTGTAAGCAAAGGGTGGGCTAGGAATAGTAGTGCAAAGCTGGTGGCAAAATGAGACTCAGTACTTTGTACCTATCTTGTCGTATGGTTGTACTAATGTCTGCCCAGTTGGGAAAAAAATGCAGAAGCAGCGTCCACAGACAGCCCTATGCAGGGAACAAACCTACCCTGGAGGCAGCAAGGCAGAGCTTGCATGCTCCTTCGTTCACTCACCCTTCCACCACCTCCTCCCAGGCTCCAAGCACTCTGGACCAGAGTGAGCTCTCTCCGACTGCTCCCTTCAAATTTCTTGGTTCAGAAGTGACTTAATAAGTTTCAGTAAGATCCATCACAGTGGGTGTATGCTCTGCAAAGAAGGAGTGTGTGTTCATGTGTACAGGCGCCTTGAGACAGTATTCCCCTTATACCCTGGGACTGCTGAACGGTTATTGGAGTCCTAGGGCTTGACAAATTGTCAGAGACTTGGAAATTCTAAAAGAGTTGAAGGAAAACGCTTACAATGATGAAAGGGCCAAGAAAGAAACCTCCGGTGCTCCCAATCCTCCACGTCTGCAGGACTTGCTCTCCTAAAACTCTTTCAAATGTTGAGGAGCTACCATGTGCTGTGTGCTATGGGAGATACAGATGTGAATAAAACACGGTCTTCAGCTTCAAAGGGTTTACGTGTCAGGGGAAGAGGTCAGACATATCCCCCAAAGACATCAATAATACAAACCATACCACAGGAGAGGTACTGAGACTCAGAAGCCCAGGAAAACATGCACAGTTAGAAAAATCATGAAAGTCTTCCTGAGTAAGCAGCATCTAAGAGATAAGTAACATTTTCAGGGATGAAGATGGAGGAGGGGTGGGCATCCTGCAGGAAGTGCACTGCCCTAGGCTGGAGGGGGACAGCCCCACCCCCGCTCTGATTTCAACCCAATCTCACTTGAACACATCAGTGCAGAGATGCTACCCTGTGTGAGGCAGAACCACAGATGGAAATAAAGATGAAATAAAGACAGTCTGTGTCTTTAAAAGCCTTGCGGTTGGGACAGGGACTAGAGAGGCAAAGGGGGTGGTTACACAAAGATACCTAGAACCACAAGATACCACGTGAGTTGTGAAAGAAGCATCATAGAAACCTTGGCAAAGCACTCAGACCTAACTAAGAGGGCTCCGCCTGACCTTCTGTTCTGTTTCTCCGTACTGGACTGTAAGCTTCTCAAGGATGAGGACCTGGACTTCTTGGTCCTTGCATGGCCTGGGTATAGTTCAGTGTCAGGCACTTGGTAGACATTTGTTGAAGGAGGGAGGAAGGAAGAAAAGGGTGGTGGGGGGGAGGATGCAGGAGGAAAGGAAGGGAGGAAGGAACAAACAATTCTCCCAATGGTGAATCATCTCCTGAGTATGTCTGTCTTTAAATTCACATAGCACTGCCTACCTTCGGTTCTTATTGTCCCTTTCTTCTCCCACTTGTATTTTGCTCACCTCAATCCTCCTTCCCTGACAATACCAGCCCACACTATCTTCCTGGGCCTTGATTCTTGCAGTGATCACGGAGCCTGTGCTGCATAATTTAAGTACTCCGCATTCCTTGCCGCTGCTTCCTGTGTGCTAGTTGTGTAAACTCTTTGAAGGCAGAGTCCTCTTCTTAAATGACTGCATCCCTCACAGTACTAGAACATATTGACTGTTGATTGGCTGGGCAATAAGGCCCATTACAGGAGGAGGGCAGAAACACAACCTGGGGTGCTGGTGCTATACATGCATGCACAAAGAGCCTGGATGATAGGGCCTGGTAGAGAGAAAACTGGGGGACGGAACAGTTGTACCTTTAACACAGAGGCCCCAAACCCCAGACAGAAGAGGAGAAAGTGTGTATGTCCTACAGCAAGGCGGGGTGGATGGAAGGATTTGATAGATGTGAAATTAAGCCCTGGAGTGGGTTGCCTGGAGAAGTTACAAACCCTTCTCTCTGAAGTCCCTAAAGACACTAGGGAACTAAGACTGCTGGATGCACCGAGCTTCTCCCAAGTACCAGTTGGACAGTCCATCCTTGCTGTCTTTATCAGCATTACAGGTAAGAAAGAGTCCTTTGGGGACAAAGTTTCTTAGAGGAAATGTTGATTTGCCCTTTGCTTTATGATCTCCTGATATAATGAACAAGGTTCAGGAGGATTAACTGACTGCAGACAGACCAATGTTCCTGTGTAGAGAAATCAGGTAGACTTTCATTACTACCCAGCTCATTTCTATGGTCAGAAAATGACCTCCAAACATTTTCAAATACATCCAGTACAAGGTTGATACAACTCCTCCAGCATTTGACCGCATACGCCTTCTTGCACTGATTTCATGCTTTCTGCCAAGGGGCTTCCTCTGTAGCTAGATTGTCTGGGACAGGTATAAAGACCAATTTTTCCTCTAAGATCTCCCAATACTAAGTGCTTAATAAATATACACATGAATAATAACATTACACAATAACCTGCAAGTCCTCTCCCCACACATTTCCTTATGTAATTCTCACAACAACCCTGTGAAGTAGGTCCCATGATTAACTCCCATTTTCCAGATAAAGAAATCAATATTCTGGAAGATCAAGTGGCATGCCCAATATCACACCGCCAGTAAGGAGTTCTTTCCCTTGCTTAAATGAACTCTAAAATCGGAAGAAGAAAAGTTATGACCAACCTAGACAGCATATTAAAAAGCAGAGATGTTACTTTGCAAACAAAAGTCTGTCTAGTCAAAGCTATGGTTTTTCCAGTAGTCATGTATGGATGTGAGAGTTGGACGATAAAGAAAGCTGAGTGCCAAAGAATTGATGCTTTTTAACTGTGATGTTGGAGAAGACTCTTGAGGGTCCCTTGGACAGCAAGGAGATCCAACCAGTCCATCTTAGAGGAAATCAGTCCTGAATATTCGTTAGAAGGACTGATGCTGAAGCTGAAACTCCAATACTTCAACCACCTGATGCGAAGAACTGACTAATTTGAAAAGACCCTGATGCTGGGAAAGATTGAAGGCAGGAGGAGAAGGGGACGACAGGATGAAATGGTTGGATGGTATCACTGACTCGATGGACATGAGTTTGAGTAAACTCCAGGATTTGGTGATGGACAGGGAAGCCTAGCGTGCTACAGTCCGTGGGGTAGCAAAGAGTCGGACACTGCCTAAGCAACTGAACTGAACTGAAAGCCCGAAGAGTCAGCCCCATCTCTCCCATCACACACCTTTTCACATGGATCAGTATGCACTACAGTATTTCAGGGATGGGAACACTGAAGTCCAAGGTTAGTATATGATGAATAAATGAATAGATATATTATACAGTGGATACACTGTATGGAGTCAGTGGAAAGGAGACAATTTAAGAAAAGGAAGAATCTTTAGTTCAGACTATTTACAAGGAGGGAGTTCCCTGACAGTACAGTGGTTAAGACTTGGTGCTTTTAATCTCACAAGCCGGGCAGCAAGGTCAAAACATAACAAAATTATATATAGGGAGTCTACTGAGTGTCAGGCATTGGAAACCCAGGCACAACTGCCCTGCCCTCATGGGCCTTACAGTCCTTTGCAAAAGACAGACGTTCAGAAACTATTACAGCAAACTAGTCACACTTTTTGTTAAATGCTGCAAAATGTTAGCGAGGAGCTCTGGTCTGGTCCAAAGGAAGAGCTCTCATGATAGGAAGGTTGACGTCTTTTGGGCGAGAGGTTACTTTTGTACAGGCAGAAGTAGTGAAGTGGAGGCAAATTGAGTAAAAGGAGGAGGGAAACTGTTTCTCACAAATAGAACTTAGGGACCGCGATTTCCAGTCCCGCTGCCTGGCTGCCTATCTGCTTTACGAAAACCAGGAAAGAGAAAGCGAAGGCTAGTGAGAGGTCAATTTATGTAAGCGGGGTGGGGCGGCAGGGAGAAGCAGGAGAGGCCTGAGTCGGCATCGAGAGAGTTAAGATGGGCCGGCCGGGACGCAAAGGGTTAAGCAGGGCGGTCCGGAGTAGGTCCAGTAGACCCGCCCACCGGGGCGGGGGGGGCGGGACCTCGCGGAAGAAGCCCTTGGATTGGCCGCAGGGAAGGCGTTAGGCTAGGACGGTACCAACAGTCGCGAGCCGCGGAGGCGGGGGGTGGGTGTGGGACCGCCGGCTCAGCGCCGGGAGAGGTGGCCGGGGAATGGCCGGGCCAGGGGTGGGCGGGAGCCGCAGTAGCGGCGGCTGGGGGCGGTGAGTGCGGCGTGGGGCTGCCCCTCCCCGGAGGCGGCGGGGGCGGCCGTGGCCGCGCCGCACCGCACCGCGCGGGCGGCCATGGAGCGAGCCTAGGGCCCTGCAGGTGAGCGGCGTGGGGGCGGGGGAGGGCGCGCGACCCCCGCCCCTGGCGAGGCGAGGCGAGGCGGGAAAGTGCGGGCCGGCCCGCGGGCGGGGCGCGGTGCGTGGCGCTCGCCGGGCGGGGGCCGTCTGAGGGCGGGGCGCCTCCCTGAGGGGCTGGGCACCGGTGCCCTGAGCGGTCCCCGAGCGGTGGCTGCCTTAGAGACCGGCCCGGGACGGGCGCTCCGCCTCGTTGGCCCTGAGCGGGCTCCCGCCGGTCGTAAAAGCGGCTGAAGAGACGCGGCCGAGGCCGCCGCCTCCTCGGCCCGCCTGAGGCGCGGGCCTTACCTGGGGGCGCCTCGGGCAGCCGGGGGTCTGTTGAGTTGACCCACCCTTGCGCCCGGACGCCGTCCCCAGAGCCGACTGGCCCCGGTGCCGCCCTCGTGTCCCGCCGAGCGCCCGTTGCGGCGGCCGGGGGTGGGGGGATCGCGCGCCTGCGGGCCCACCTCGTGGCCGTGAGGCGCGAGTGACCTCCAGGCCCGAGCGGCAGGCAGGGTAACCGTGCCTAGGGATCCGCGGTCCCCTCGGGGTCGTGCACCCCGCGCTCGCAGTAGGGCACAACTTAAGGAAATGATACGGTTGTGCAAAGTGGGTTGCGCTTGAGATTTCATTTCCGGGTGCTGTAGCCCCCGCAATTAAAAGAGAACCGAAACGTTGCCATTGATCAACGTGAGCAGTTGTCAAGTTGCGTCCTTGATTGTTGGATCTGATAAGAGTTTCATTCTAATCAGGCTTCTGTTACCTGCATGTCTCCCGGATAGGACGAGAAACGGTAGAGGATGTTGGAGGGAAAGTGGAGGGGACAAGACATGATTGGTCATTAAGGATTTATTAGCCCTTGAAACGGCCATATCGTCGGTTGGAGGAGTGAGGATTTATAATTCTGGGAAATGAGAAAAGCTTGATACAGCGACTTGAGTCTGGGGCCAAGTGTCAGTATCATCCCCACCCTGCCAAGGTTTGATTTCTCACCTTGAAAAGAAGGAATAGGAATGAAGGATCTTTTAGCTTTCAAATGGCAGGACTTTATGTAAAACTGTAGCTATGATTACTGTTTACTAACAATTGCTATCCTCCTTGTGTTGTAAATTAATGCATAAATTTCATTGGGGTTATTTTAAATTGGGCTGGAGACCTCAGTGTAGTACAGTCCTTGAATTTATGCAGGACTCTTGAGCCAAGCCTTAAAGCACTTCTGCATATATTGTTATTTATCATCAAAACATACCCTTGAGAATCTGAGATACAGATGTTAAAGATGCTAAATTATTTGCCTAGCCTTCAGTTCAGTTCAGTCGCTCAGTCGTCTCCGACCCTTTGCGACCCCATGAATTGCAGCACGCCAGGCCTCCCTGTCCATCACCAACTCCCGGAGTTCACTCAGACTCACGTCCATCCAGTTGGTGAAGCCATCCAGCCATCTCATCCTTTGTGTGAGCCAGTCTAAGGTCGATTTATGTTAAATGAATAACTTTTGAAGTTTGTGAAGATGATGGACTTTGGCCCCTAGAACCATTCAGTGCAGTCAGTCAACTGGAGGTCCTTCCACCTTTGAAAGTGCTTGTCAAAAGAGAATTAAGAGGCACAGACAAGCAATTCAGTTTCTGCCTCACATTAAAGTGCAGTGATAGAAATGGCGGTAGAAGATGATCAGGAAATCTTGGAGCTTTCAGCTTTTTTTCAGTTTGGTAAAAATGTGACATTGGTTTGTCCTGTTTCTCTGGAACTAGTTAGGAAAATAGCCATAATTTAGTTAAAGAATGAAAATTGGAAAACATTCCCAGGTACTTTGAAATAGGAAACAAACAGATCACTGTTTCTATCATGTACTCCTTAATGTCACAGAGTTACTTTATGCTGAGTTGATAATTTCTTGACTTTTAGTCCATTCTCTTGATTTCTATTTGTAGACTCCAGTTCTTTCACACAGCGTTAAAGCTTCTGCTTTTTATCTTTTCTGAATTTTGAATTTCTAAATGAAATTTTCTGTTTCTTCTACTTGCAGGGCAGTCTTCAGCTTCCTTCACTTTGTGTGACCATCATTTTAATGGCATAAACCCTGAAGCCAGATGCTTCAACTCTTGAATTGATAACTTAAAAATAGCAGCCACAGTGGTGGTCTCTTGGTGATTGCTACAATCTCTTTATAGAATTAAGAGGCTGCTCTTTATTCTCTGGCCACAGTTGGAAACAGTAAAAAGGAGACTGTCTTTTGAAGCTGATGTCAGGCCACTTTGGGACTAAGTGCCAGGTAGTCTGGGGCTGAGAAGCATGGTTACAATGTGTTTAGTTGCTAAGTCATGTCTGACTCTTCTGCAGCTCCTTGGACTGTAGCTTGCCAGGCTCCTCTGTCCATGGGATTTTCCAGGCAAAAGTACTGTTGAGTGAGTTGCTGTTTCCTTCTCCAGGGAATCTTCCCGACCCAGGGATTGAACCTTTGTCTTCTGCTTTGGTGGGTGGATTCTTTACCACTGATCCATCTGGGTGGAAGCACAGTTATAATGAGGAACTGCAGTTTAGTGTTGTAGCGATAATGACTGATGTGCTTTGTTTTTTGTACCTAACAGTGTATAGTGCATAGTAGGTGTGGAGTAAATATTTGGTGGTTGAATGAATGAATGGAAAACAGTATGAGGGAGGAGGACACATCCTTGTGCGGATATTAAATTGTTTAGTTCCTCTTTACAAGGGGAAAAAAAAAAGCCAAGAAAATTGTTAGATTCATGTTGAAAGTAGTTCAGTTGAGATGGGTATCTGTAAAGGGTGTTACTTGCTGGAGCTGCCCTGAGATCTGATTGTGTGATTGGGTGGTGTTCTCGCCACCAGCAGCCTGGGTACAGCTTCATAGACTTGATCCTGCAGCCTGCTCTGACTCAGCTCACTAGCAGTTGGTCTGGTAGATACTATTTTTGCACTAGTGAAAGAACTCGAGCTCTTGGTGTTGACCATGCCAGTATCACTGACCCTGACTGTCCATCTTCTGGTCCTTCGTATTGGGGATGGGAGAGGGGATTTATCCTTACCTGAAGTGCTTGTCATCCCACACCTGTAAATCTCTCCCTCTTTTCCTTTCTTAAACTGCCTCTGTAATCCTCAAGGACTGAGGAATTCATTGGCACAGACCTCGGGTACTAAACAGAAGACCTTACTTTGCAACTGAAACCAGCTTTTGACCAACTTGTAACGTCAACTTGACTTACTAGAGCCATCTAGGAGAGAATGTAATACAAAGCTCTCACTTGTGATTTTGTTCATATCCAGAATCAGGAGAGGGAAGGCCCAGCTCTGGACATGGTCAGTCTAGGGGGTGTATCTGTCATACTAGTATGAGATATGAAATGAAGGCTGATGCAGAAAAGAGACACTGAGCTTTGGTGTGTGTGTTTGGGAGTCTACTTTCTGGCAAGGTGACTACCCTGTGGAGGGGATGGTGTTAATTTGGGTACATTTTGAAAGGAGGTCAAGGAATATGAAATTATGAATGTGGAACAAATCCAAGTACAGGGTGAGGCAGTGAAGTCTATCATTTCATCATTCTTTGCTCTGAAATGCTGACTTTCTGCTTTATGTATCTATACCAGCATGGGAATATGATATTACCAGCATGGGAATAGGATATTGTGTGCAAAAATCCTTTTTTGGCTATACTTTTTGTGCAGAATTTTTTACAATGTATTTTATGTTTCCTTTGCTTTTTAAACAATGTAGTTTAACCTTTGTTGATTTGAGATTATGGTTACAGACAGTAATCCTGCAGGGCTCGGAGGTGATTGACATATGTAGGTTGTTGGCCCCTTCCACTGTTTGAATTCTTTAATTTGCTTTCAGTAGTCAGTCTGTCTCTTCTTTCAGAGGTGAAAAAGCTATGCTTTTGCTGCTGTTAGTGTCCCTGCTGCCCTTTTAAAAATTTTTTGCAGCTTCTAATCTGTGGAGGAGCAACCCAGATAACTCTGCTTCCTGAAATTGAATGTAAAACAGCTAAATAAGCTTAGTGAGGGTCTGCCTGGCTTTTCTTTGTTAGTGGATGAACTTTGTGACCATTATTTTGGCTGCCCAAAGACCTTTCGTTCTCTTGTTTCTTATCGTTGCTTTAGATAGTGAATTTGCACTCTATACAGGTGCGTTTATGTCCCTGTAGTTCTTTCTGTATAAAAAAGAAAGTGATATGGAAATATCAGTGTTGGTTCTCATTTCAGAAAATATTGCCAGTAACACTTGAAAGCTTGGTTCCAGCCCTGTCGTGTATCGTTCTTGGACAATGTCTTGGACCATCTCCAATCTTCCTCTTAGCATTTCCAAATCATCTTTACTCCTAGTCCCAACCAACACCAGACACCAGCTTGGCAATATCAATGGCCATGAAAGGTGGAAGCAAGGTATATAGAAGGCAGCAGTTTAAAATTGAGTGTATAAAATTGGTATTAATATTTGATATTTCAACATTTTTACTGTATATTTGAATTCATTACAGGACTTAGTTTCCCTATATTGATTAAAAAAAGAGATCACCTTTAAACCAAAGAGCTGAAGAAATGCTTAAAACCATAAAGGTGTTTGCCTTCCTCACTCTTCACTCCTTTTATTCAGTAAGTGTTTATCTCATGTGTCCTGAACTGTACTAGCTTACTTCTAACTACAAAGAAAGTAAAATATCCCCTGTCCTTGAGGAACTCACAGTAGGGTAGAGGAGACAGGCTGCCAAAAAATATATGCGTGTATGTATGTGTGCACGTGTATTTATATTCATATATAGCAAGGGATCATGCCGGGAGCCATTCAGCCATAATTCAGCACAGACCTGCTTGGGCTTCCTATTTCTAAAGTGATCTGTAGCCTGTCAGCTTGACTGGCCCTAGAACATATGGTTAAAAGTGTGAGGTGTTTCTGTTGAATAAAGTTTACATACTTTTTCATATGTTCAACTTTTTACTGTTGAATGAAGTTTACATACCTTTTCAAGAATAGTAAAGATGAAAACATGAAATTTGAAGTAATTTTTTTTATTATTTGAAATTCTGTATTTCTACAGTATATAGTAATCACATTCTATATAGCCTTAAATGATTGTTAGATCTGATAATTGAGCAGTGAAATACCTAGAACTTAGGAAGGTTCATTATACTTGGCTCATTTGAAACAATGCAAATTCTTAGGCATTTCCACAAAGTTTCTAGATCAGTGAACATTGCCTGTGTTGGTTTTTTAGAGCAAATCTCACTAGCAATATGAGCTGAAAATTTTTTCTTCTCACTTTTCAAGAAAAATCATTAGAGGATTCCCCTGAATCAAGATTTAAATGGGACAGGTTGCAGGAATTGAATTTTTTTCAATGAGGGAGGAAACACTCTGTTGCCTGTTTCATTTTTACTCTCACACCCAGGAAGAAAGGCTGTCCTATGCTTCATTAATGTCTGGTGATCATTTTCTTCCTTCACAGGGAACTGTTAGAGGTTTTCACATAACACAAGTTTATATATGTGAATAAATATTTAAGTGGAAGTGAAAACAGTGAGGAATATATAACACTTGAACCGACTTGGACTGTGTAGAAGTTCGATTTTCTATACCCATAACTTAAGTTACTCCAGGGCTCATCTTAAAAGCTTTATTGTTCAGTCTCTTAGTCCTGTCTGACTCTTTGTAACTCCATGGACTGCAGCACGCCAGGCTTCCCAGTCTACCACCAACTCCCAGAACTTGCTCAAACTCATGTCCATTGAGTTGGTGATGCTATCTAACCATCTCAACCTCTTCCACCCTTTTCTATTGCCCTCAGTCTTTCCCAGCCTCAGGGTCTTTTCTAGTGAGTCAGCTCTTCGCATCAGGTGGTCAAAGTATTTGAGCTTCAACATCAGTCCTTCCAATGAATGTTCAGGGGTGATTTTCTTTATGATTGACTGGTTTGATCTCCTTGCTGTCCAAGGGACTCTCAAGAGTCTTTTCCAGCACCACAGTTCGAAAGCATCAATTCTTTACTGCTCAGCCTTCTTTATGGTCCAACTCTCACAGCCATGCTGCCGCTGCTGCTGCGTCGCTTCAGTCGTGTCCGACTCTGTGCGACCCCATAGACGGAAGCCCACCAGGCTCCGCCATCCCTGGGATTCTCCAGGCAAGAACACTGGAGTGGGTTGCCATTTTCTTCTCCAGTGCATGAAAGTGAAAAGTGAAAGTGAAGTTGCTCAGTCGTGTCTGACTCTTCGTGACCCCATGGACTGCAGCCTACCAGGCTTCTCCGTCCATGGGATTTTCCAGGCAAGAGTACTGGAGTGGGGTGCCATTGCCTTCTCCACTCACAGCCATACATGACTAGAAAAACCGTAGCTTTGACTGTACGGACCTTTGTCAGCAAAGTGATATCTCTACTTTTTAATGTGCTGTCTAGGTTTGTCGTAGCTTTCCTTCCAAGGAGCAGGTGTGTTTTAATTTCATGGCTGCTCTAGGACATGCAAAGCTGTCCCCTTTAAAACACAGATTTAATCTTCCAAACTGAAGAGCGTTGTGAAGGGCATTCTATTCAGCCATTTTCACGAAATAGAAAAAGTTCATGCTTCCCATCTGTTTCACTTATGTTGAATGTGGGAGAATTGAACTTTGTAGACAAGAGAAAAACATTGGCCTAAGGCTGGCCAGATTAGTGATGTAACCTCCTAGTCCTCTGCTTCACCTGGCATCCACTCTGACGATACCTACTTGCTTACAGTCATACCTACTCCTCAAATTTAGGGAAGTCTTCGGTTCAGAAATATAAGGTTACTAGAACTGTCGGTAATGCAACATACGTATTCAGCCCCAACTGTGTAAACCCAGGAGACGGCATAAACCAATGAGGGTTGTTTTCTTTGCATTCTTTCTTCTCAGGGAGTTATCTTTGGGTTTTTGGTATGGTGATAATGACCAACAAGCAACTACTGTGGGTTGTCCAAGCACTCGTTTTAGCACAACACACCTGGTAGTACCATTCATTTTTAACAATTCTGTGAGTCAGGTAATAGTGTTTGTATTTCATTTTTCATTTAAGGAAATGGAGGCCCAGGGAGGTTAGCAGAAAGAAGGTGAATTAAGAACCAATTTAAGTGCAAAGGAAAACTATATGTAGATACTGATTAATGATATTATTTGTTGCTAGGTTTTGTTTTAATTAAAGACTCCCAATTGAAGATGAAAAAGAATAATATTATGCTGCTGTAGGCGGTGGTGGCAGCACAGGAGTGGGCTGGTTTTCTGAGGATATAGAGATTTATTTAAGTAGTGAACACTTGATACCACTTAGTATTGGAGGGTTTGACTTCTTAAGCTAGAGGCTCACGATGCTAAGCAGAAAGATTTCTGAATGCCCTTTATTTTACTTATAAGAATTGTCACTAACCATCAGGAGAGACTGCATTTATTTCTAGGAGGCAGCTAATAATAATGTAGCAAAGTGCTCTAAGGTCACTACCAATTGAAAAAAAACAAAAGGGCAGTATATCAGACTCGTCCCAAGGTGAAAATATGCATTTTTATTTTATTTTGGTACTAAAGGGTTATAATTTTTGCTATTATTTATGCTCTGACCGAAATTTGAAGGTTAGAATTTATAACCTGGGTGTGTATAGTTCTGTGAGTGTGTGGGGTTAGCCTTAATTGCTCTAAAGTGTATAAATGGACTTTAGTAAATGATCCATTTGAGATGCTATTTTTTTCTTTTGTTACCTTTAAGAGACTTTATTAATCCAACTTTTATTTGTACTTAAATGGTTAATTAATATATCCCAGATGGTTGATATGGACAGAGTAGACATGAAAATGTTAGGTTTACAAATTACACTCAAATTAGTGGCTTAAGACTAAATGATTTATTTCTCCTATAGGCAGATCAGCTGGGCCCAGCTGATTGATTCTTCTCACACATGATATTGGCTGGAGTCACATGGCTGGCTGCATTTAGGTGAGACCTCAGCTGGAACTGGAATGCCCTAAATGGCTTCACTTATGTATCTGGCTCTCAGCTGGGGTGGCCAGAAGAACTAGGGGCTGACCAGGCCTCTCATCATTCAGTAGTCTAGCCTGACTGCTTTACATAGTAGCTTGGTCCCAAATGGAAGCTGCTAGGTCTCTTAAGACACCTAGCACTCAGCGACTTCCACAGCATTCTGTGATCAAAGCAAGTTACAAAGCCAATCCATATTCTAGGGAAGGAGAAATAGATTCCACTTCTTGATGGGAAGAATTGTTGGTTTCTGTCTTTGTAGACAGCCACCCAAAAACTCATAATTAAATTCAGGTCTTACCTGTTATGCTTACCAAACCTTCAGAGGTTTGCTGAAACCAGCAATGACCAAAGAAGTTTATGAAATTGTCCTTGAGATTTCCACTCAGGATGAAGGGCAAGGAGATTGTGTGAGTAAATATGATAATATGCTAGTTACATAATAAATCCTACCCCCTTCAGCATCTTTGTTAATCGCCCTCTGCGTGAAATGTTCATATTGAATGTTTTCCTTCTGGTACCTGACACTCACAAAATGTCTTGCACTCCCTTCATGTGGTAAGAACTTATTTGACCATTGAATTGAAAACACAAAAAACAAGGCTTACTGAAGCCTTTGTTTTTAGTTGCTTTGAACAGAAGTTGGGATTTCTTCTCTGTGACCTCAGGTGAAGTAGTGTGAGGTCTCCTGATTAAAGGGAGATTCAAGGTGGCACAGCTGCTAATGAGGTTTGGAACCTTGCTGGTGGCTTGTGGGAGCCACTGGTAAGGAAGTAAGTGTTGGAGCCAGGTCTTTTACATACATTGAATTTTATCACACACTGGCTTACAGAACTTTGCACCAGTGTGTATTTCTGTATATGCTCTTCCAGACATCAGTCAGATTCTTGAACAGAGGGATCTAGTCTTTATATTTATACTGTGACTTCACTTTTTTCTGTAAAACCTCTATTTCCTCTCCCAAAACAATTTACAATGTAGTCATAAGTTTATTCTTACAAAACACTTACTGTATATGTGGGAGTGTGTGTGTGTGTATGTGTGTAAGAAAGAAGAATGACATATCAGCTTCCATATCAAGCCTCATTTCACTGATAGAGCCTAGAGTGAAACCAGGGTTCAATGTGAAGATTTCTTATAAACGTCTTTCTTCCACAACTCCAGTCTGGGAATTTATGCCAGCTTTTAGTGTGAAGACCGCCATTAGCCCTGCCTTTTTTATATTGAACACTTTTTGTGTTATATTACTACCTTGAGTCTATTTGTTCTTTGAGGTAGGCTCTGTTCTGCATAACAGAAACATTAAAATAAATGACCATAATATAACTGGACAGTGTTACACTGTTGGAGGCATTTATATGAGGCAGTGCAGGCATAAAATAGAGCAGACAGACTCCTGAGAATGCAAGAGAAGTTTTCATGAATAATTTGGAATATACCCAGTGATGTTGCTTTCATTTCCTTAATATCTGAAATGGGGGATCCTCTTAGAAACCCGGTTTGCAGACGATATAGTATGCTGCCGTTTTAAAGAAGATAATACAGTATGGAAGCTCTGTCTTGGATACTCTCCCCTCTGAAGGATATAGGAGAGGAAGGGATCACTGTAAAGAGTAAAGGAGTCTACATCATTGGAGGAAGGAATCATTCTATATTGTGTATCTAATACCTTATCCTGGAAAGGAGTCTTGCAGACTCACAGGCTTTTTGTATAAATTCCACTAAAAACTCTATATTGTCAATTTCTTGAATATCTTTGTGCTTGCCCTGTAGGCTGAAGGAGTAGCAGCTTTCCAACTAAAAGAAAACCTCTTTCTGAGCTGTCAATATTTACTCAGAAAACGACTATCCTCCGAAACTACCAACTAAATTGAATAGTGTCAGTAGAGAAGTATATTGCCTAAAAATGGGTAGTTGATTAAAGATAGCCAAGTTCAGGTGCCAGGTGATACACACTCATTTGATACCAAATACAGTACCAAAGGAAATTAACAGCAGAGTCTCGAGATACTTGCAAAGCCTCATTTGCAGTGGTTTATTCGGTTTAAGGGAAAAAAGGCATCTGCCCTTACTATGCTACGTACTGTAGGGAGTGCAAAAGTAGCTAAGATCAGTAAGGAGTCAGAATTCTGAGAGGGGAATTAAGAACAATCTACAAGAAGACACTGGATATGGCAGAATGTAGTTAAGTACTGGCCCAAAGACAAGAGAGGTTACTGTAGTAAGGAGGGGCCTGAAATGGCTTTGAAGATGGCCCTTGAAAGCTAGATTAGGCTTAAAGAGGAGAAGATGGGAAGAAAAGATGAGAGCAAGAGAAATTTTGAGAGCGCTCCAGTGAGCAATGACACGTAGGGGACCGTCTTCACACTGTTTTGGCGGAAGCTGACGAGGAGGGAAGAGAGTGAGAGTGGTGCCTAGCAACATAGATTGGGCGACGCCATCATTGCTTTGCTAAGGGATTTATGGAACTCACAAATGGTGTGTGATTAGAAAAAGGATTTTGCTACATTATTCTGGATTGGAAGACCTGCAGGTCCAACAGGCTGTTCTTTCAGGGATTCAATAAAAGGTGCCCTCACTAAATGCAGTCAGTGGCTCTGGACATGCCAGGCAGTTGTTGAGAGCAGGGCCAAATTGCAGTCTTACTTGTTCTACCAGGATGTGGTGACTAATCACAAACGCGAAAACTTGTTCAGCCCCTTCAAACCTACCCTCACAGCTAACCTGCAGAGGTAAATAGTGAGGTGAGGTAGCAGTTGAACCCTTCAGTCACTTAATAGGAATTTCTTAGTTGAGTAGATGAAGTATTTGCAGCCCTGAACTGATGAGTGCGTTCTTCTGTGGCCCATCAAAAGGTAATGAGATTTCAGAACTTAAAAGCACACAGGCTCAGTTTGTTTTGTCTGAATTTTGGAACTACTCGAACTTCTCATTGCATTGGTGATTTAAAAAAAAAACAAAACCCCTCCCTGTCCCCAACCTTTGTGCTAAACATTTAGATATGATATGTGTATATAACATGAGGGAGGAATTTCTTCATTCTAAGTGAAATGAGCAGCATCATTAGAATCTCGTGTTAACTGGACTTTAGTCCTGAGGAGGGTTTTGTAGGACATGAAAGGCTGTTCAGCTGACCCCTTTATGCCAGAATAGCACCTCAGCTGGAGGCTGTTGCAGCTGGAGGGGCTAAGGAAAAGACTGCCGACACAGTGAGATTTCCACATTACATTTTACCACTGCAGCCAGAGATCTGTACTGTTGAACAGATAACTGAAGAATTTGTGTGGTTTGGGTCATGTTAGGACTAGCAAAAATCTCTGAAATCTGTTCTACTAGCCTTGCTGTTACCAGTAATCATAGGGAACTATTTTACTGAGTTTTACACCAAATTTGATACCATCACAATTACATTTTGGATACACTTGAATTGCCTGTGTTTCAGCTAATAGTGTTATGTACTCCCTGGGAGATGATGATGCAACGGAACAGGTGGCTGGAGATAATTAGAATTTGAATTTGACTCTCACTTTGCCATCTTCCTGAAAACGAAACGGGAGTGGTTAATCACCAAGAATAAACTGCATGTCAGCAAGCTCTCAGCAAGGCGCTGCCCTTAGAACACACTGCTGCTCTAGTAGACTATTTGGGGATGTGTTTCCAGCTGTTAATAGGGGAGCAGTCTCCGGTTTGGCTGGGAGTGGCTCAGCCTGAATTGTTTTCCCCATCTTTTGTATTGGTTTTATTTCTTCAATTAATAGTTTGAGTTGTTAAATGAATTGGAGAGTGAAGCAACACCCTGTTATCTTCTTGTCATCTTTGGCTTAGCCCAGCGCGGTGCTGCCTGTAGGCATACAGCAGAGCAAGCTTGTGCATGTTTTTAAAGGGCCCTTTGGAGTGGAAAGAGCCTGTCAGCATGCAAATGAGATTGAATTTTATGTTCTTGACACCTTGGCAAAAAAATCTTGTATTTGGAATCTTTCAGCTTGATAACTGGCCAGTGTGGTGGGCTCCCCACAGGAAGCACTTCTTTAGGTCTGTAGCATAAGTATCTTTGTTACGTGCCTGACCAGTCCAGATTTAGTCATGTTGCTATAGTACCAGGTTTCATTAATTTTCTGGTCATGTTCTCCTAATAGCCAGATGGTATAGGGATATGTTTTTCCTTTGCTTAATTTATCCAGATTTGATTATCCATATTTTACAGGATTTTTAATTTTGAAAAATAATTAGAAGACTGATAAGTAGAGATTCATGTCTGGGTGTTGTATTTCAGTATGTGAGCAGCAGATATGACATGTTTAGGCTTGCTGGGTATTTGAATTCAAAGAGGGAGTTATTACTCTCCTCTGTACCCTCTTTGGTGGAGAAGGAAATGGCAACCCACTCCAGTATTCTTGCCTGGAGAATCCCAGAGACAGAGGAGCCTGGTGGGGGGCTGTCTATGGGGTCACACAGAGTCGGACACGACTGAAGCGACTTAGCAGCAGCAGTAACAGTACCCTCTTTTTGGCATTTTTTAAGAGTTCTTGTCTTATAATATGTCGTAATACTTGTACTTGGAGACAGTAACTGGAAAGTTGCCAAATACTGGTGGTTTTGGATAATCAAAAGTCATTTATGGGTTTTGAAGGGTAAAATGAAAGTTAAGGAGTTATGCATATCTTAGTGTTTAACTTTTTTGTGCTTTTTCTCATTGTTTTGGTTTCTAAGAATTGGTGGCCATCCAAATGGCTCCAGAATGGCTCTGTACCCTATTAAAACAGGAGTATTTGCTTTTAAATTTTCAGTGTACCTGGTTCTTAACTGTTACATCCTTCCTTGGACCAGTTCATTCTAAATTATTGGATCTTCTCAGACATAGGATTAGTCCAGCTGAAAGAGTGAGCAATCTATTTGAGGCTTGTGAAAGATTCAGGAGTGGAAGGACAGAATTTCTGAATGAACTGTGCTTTATACTTGGGCTTGCAGGAATTGTGGGAGGCACCTCAGTGAAGAGATGGACCAGTGTGTATAATCATGGAGTCTCCTTGCTGACCATCACCACCTGCTCTCCTTGATAAGTGAGAGTGGTCGGGGAGAAGGAAAAGAGGTCAACATGAAGCTAAAGCAGCGAGTCGTGCTGTTAGCAATTCTCCTTGTCATCTTTATCTTCACCAAAGTTTTCCTGATTGACAACTTAGATACATCAGCTGCCAACCGGGAGGACCAGAGGGCCTTTCACCGAATGATGGCAGGCTTGCGGGTGGAGCTGGTGCCCAAGCTGGACCACACCTTGCAGTCTCCCTGGGAGATTGCAGCCCAGTGGGTGGTTCCCCGGGAAGTGTACCCTGAAGAGACACCAGAGCTGGGAGCAATCTTGCATGCCATGGCCACCAAGAAAATCATTAAAGCTGATGTGGGTTATAAAGGGACACAACTGAAAGCCTTACTGATACTTGAAGGAGGACAGAAAGTTGTCTTCAAACCTAAGCGGTAAGTCTTCATCTTGGAAGTTATCTGTGCTGTTTGGTTCTAACCTGGAATTTGTTTGAGTGCTCATCTCCCTCTCCTACTATTCTCTTCAGTAAAATGGGAGGCAGAGACTCGAAGGTCTCTGAAGTCTTTTCTAGCCCTTAATGTTCCATGTTTCTTTGAGTAAGGGAAACTTGCAGGAATATGTTTTGGTACCAAATTAGATTGAACACTTTACAGTGAAAGCTGTCCTTGATTTCTAAATTTATCAAGTACTATGTGCCAGATGTTAGAGGTACAAAATGAATTTTTTAGGAAATAAGCAACTTGTCACCATAAGTGTACAGTTAAAGACCAGATAACCATGTGTCAGAAATGCTGTGGAGTAGGAGTTACCCAGAGTTGGAGTGAGTTTTGGATGAGTAACTTAAGTCCTTTTTAGTGCTAAAGCTAAGATTCTTTCACTTGAGCTTTGGTTTTGTTTTAATTAATAGACTTTATTTTATTTTACTTTATTTTAGTAATTTTAGGTTTGCAGAAAAATCGAGGGGGAAGTATAGAGCGTTCCTATGTATGTCCTTCCTCCTCCTCCCCAGTCTCTTCTATAATTAACGTCTTCCATCAAATTAGTACCTTTGTTACAGTTGATGAGCCAATATGAATTTATTAACTAAAGTCCATAGTTAAAGTTTACTCTTTGTGCTGTATATTCTGTAAGTTTTAATAAACTTATAATGACAAGTATTCACCGTTACACCATCATAAAGGACAGCTTCCCTGACCTCTGAGTCCCCTGTGTTCTATCTATTCATTCTTCCCTTCCTCCCCCTGAGTCCCTGGCAACCACTAATCTCTTTAGTGTCTCCATGGTTTGCCTTTTCTAGAAGGTCATATAGCTGGAGTGATACCTTTTGTAACGTTTTCAGATTGGCTTCTCTCCATGTTTTTTAAGGTTCCTTTGTGTCTTTTTGTGGCTTGATGGCTCTTTTTTTTTTTTCCCTGAATAATATTCCATTGTGTAGATGTACCACAGTTTGTTTATTCATTCACCTACTGAAAGCTATCTTGATTGCTTCCAAGTTTTGGCAGTTGTGAGTAAAGCTTCTATAAACATTCATGTGCAGGTTTTTGTGTAGATAAGTTTTTAGCTCATTTGGGTAAATACCAAGGAGCATAGTTGCTGGACTATATGGTGAGAATATGTTTAATTTTGTAATAAACTACCAATCTGTCCTCCAAAGTGGTGGTTCCATTTTACATTCCCATCAGCTATGAGTGAGAGTTCTTGTTATTCCACATCCTCGTTAACGTTTGGTGTTGTCTGTGTTTTGGATTTTGGTCATTCTAATGTGTGTGTAGTAATACCTTGTTTCTTTTGCCTGTTTTAAGCAGAGAACTGAGCCATTTTAGTTGCCTCAGTCCAAATTTGAACTGGAGAAAGAGCTAGTTCATATACTATTAGACAGTAATCTCTTTGGACTTCTCTAAGGATCTACAGAGAGAATTTGTGTGGCAATTCTATAGTATAATTATTTTTTAAGTTTTCTGTGTGTATATGAATTTGAAATAGGTTAACGTGATGGTAATCTATATTCTTTTGACAGGAATTAGTTACCAGTGCATTTTCTCAAAATTTGTAAGGTCTGAAATTATCTATGGACTAAACATTTTTTTCATTCCTCAGTGGAGCTTTGGAGAGAATTATAACACATAACATGGGGTCTCTTGCTGGAGTGGGAGAAGAAACATGGGGTGATGATGTGCAGAAACTTACTGTGATCGGAGTAGTTGGCTCAGCTCTCTTCATGACCCAAATATCAGTAGATAATAGGCAGCCAGAGAGCTAGTATATTGGGATTCCAGAAATGGAAGGGATCTGCATTCGCCTGGAACTGGGAGGTATGGTGTGTGGAAGATGTGGAAATCAGGTAATGTGGGAAAAGCATGGTCACGTGGACCTTGAATCTAATTTCTGTTGCATGCAGACTGTTTGCCAGGTGTTACACTAAGTACTTTTTGTATGTTAATGCTTTTAGCCTTCATCACAACCATGGACAGTTATGGCGCTTATTTCCAGAACCAGAAACTGAGACATGGAAAGAGTAACTTGACAGGGTCAGCCTGCAGTAACTAATGGAGCTGGCATTTGGATCCGTCAGAGTGTGAGCAGCTGGTGTTCTGCCACACACATGCGAGCCTCTCACATTTGTTTGTCTTCCTGTAAGAGAGATGACATGGATCATCCATTTTCAAAAATTTGCTAGCTTCCTTTTGAAATGTGATCCTTGACCTCTTGATTTGTAGCCTGAGCCATCAGCAGCATAAGCAGACTGATAGAAAGAAAGCAAACTAAAAACAAGAATTAAGTTTGTGTAAAGAGATGAATTGCAGGCAGTTTGTGTTTAAATAAAAGGATACCCTGTTCATACCCACTGTTTATACACTGGGGAATTAAAGGTGAGATGGGGCAGCAGGAAGTGTTAGAAGGCAGATATTACTGACGGTGTGCAACGTTAGTGTTAGTTCAGGCGCTTTGCAGATAGGTCTGCAGTGTTCAGACAAGTTGTAATATAAATGGAGGGTGGAAGAGGCCAGACTGGTGAGAAGGGGAAGTGGCAGCAGATAAATGCATAAGCTAACGTTAGTCACTGATGCTTCATCTCGTATCTCTTACTACCACTGCAGTCTTCCCATTACTTTCCTCTTCCAGACCATCCTGAAAACTACTTTCATTCTTCTGCCAAATACCCATATCATCACTGTGCTCCCCAGCTTTAAAACATCCAGGAATTCCCATTATTCACCAGACAAAACCCAGCCTCCGCAGCCTAATGGCCAAGCCTCTTACAGCCTGGCCCTTCTCTCTATACTCAGCTCTTTATTCTTGTCAAGGCAGCCCCTTCATCCCCCATCATCTCCCAAATAGCCCTTGTCTATGCCCGGCTCCAGGGATGTTCCTCCCCAACCCCCTGCAAGCTGTCGAGGCCCCTGCAGTGGGTGGCAGCACCCTGCTCACTGCACATGCTGAGCTGGGCTGATGATACCTGCACTCTTGCAGGCTGGGGAACGTGGGTTCACATTTAAGTGCTTGTAGAAATTGCTCCAGTCCGAAAACACCCAGCAAATTGCTATTCTGACCCCAGGGGCCTCTGAGACTATTTAGTCCTAGTGTAAGTGCAAATTAATGTCCTTGTCACATTCTGATGTCCTTCACCAGGAGGATAGGAGTGATTTATCGGCAGTTACTGTATGAATTTCGTTGTTCTGCCAGTGACTTTAGATGGATCGCTCTGTTGAGAGGAGGATCTAAGTCCTTCCTGCTGAGTTGAGACGTGCACCTTTCTTTAACAGCCACTTGTGGTTCAGCATTTCTGGAGCCTGGTTGTCCATGTCCTCCTGTCAGAGATGGAAGATTTGTATAGTGCATGAAATATACAGGAATACAGTCCTGCCTTTATTTGCACATTTTGCCTTACATTATTATAAAAGTAATTTTGTTTTTTAATGTAGCTGTATCTTTTCTGGAAGTACATTGATTTTCATAGACAAAAACTACAGTTATGGTGGGAAAAGAACAAGCTGGCAAGGGCCCAGAGCTTGGGAGAAGTGAAGGATCATAGGAAGTGTTGAGAGGGACCTTGGTGATCAACTAGTCTAACTACTCATTTTACTTCTGGGAAAATGGAAATCCAGGGTTCTGACTTTCATGTTTCACAAAAACCAAAACATGAACTAAGGATTCAGACCTTTGGACTCCAGTGCAGTTCTTTCATTTGGTTCCTCTTCCTTTCCCATTTCCTTCCCTTCCTGTTTCTCCAGCCCACTCCCAAAGTTTCTGAATTTTTCTAGGGTTTTACATTTCATTCTGTGCAGACTTGCCATGTTCTGGAAAGTTCTCTAACATTTCACTGAAAGGAGTGGACTGCATATCACCACAGTCTTCCGTGGATCTGCTGGAGTCCTGAGAAATAAAGTATTCCAGGCCTGTCACCTGCAGCTGTAGTGGAGAGAGAAATGCTTGAATAGTGTCAGCTTTCGCTGCAGTCCTATTTAAAAACTGAGACTTTTCATTTGGAGGTAGCAGGTGTAATCCTAGGCAGCCTAAATGATGCTTTGACACCAGAAACAAAAAACACATATGAGTATATTGACCAGGCTAAGAAAAAACTGGTGTCCAGCCAGGTGTTGAGGCATGTCTGTCTCCTCACATAAATGTTTCATTGCTTTGACTTGAAAATGTGTTTTATGAACGTGGTTTCACTTTATATCCTGTGGTCATTTATGTTGAAGGTCGCTGCCTTGTCTAGTACTGTTTCCCACTCCCCATGGCCATTTCAGCATTGGAGACCCAAGTGACCTTAGTGGAGTGGCTCCTCTTCACATCATTCTCAACTTAACTTCTGTCTTGTAAAGCCTACTAGGTCTCCTTTTGATTCAGGAAATGCAAGTGAACAGTAGAAGTCATAGATGAATTGTGTTCAGTTCTTCCCATTAGCAAGTTTAAGTTGTATCTCTTTGTATAATTAGTAGAAAGAAATATGCCAGTTTTCATTATCCTTCATTTATGTCATGCATGTGATGTAAATCATCGGAGTGGAGTTTGAGATGAAAGACATCTTTGTTGTTGTTTAGTCGTTAAATCATGGCTGACTCTTTGCAACCCCATGGACTGCAGTGTGCCAGGCTCCCCTGTTCTTCACCGTCTCCTGGAGTTTGCTCAAATTCATGTCCATTGAGTCGGTGATGCTATCCAATCATCTCATCCTCTGTCGCCCCCTTCTCCTCCTGCCCTTAATCTTTCCCAGCATCAGGGTCTTTTCCAATGAGTCAGCTCTTTGCAAAGACATCTTAGAACTTGCTTTTTGGTCCAGCCCCTAATATTATCAATAAGAAATCTAAGACCCACAGAAAAGAAGGGTTTTACTCAAGGTTACCCAGGCAGGTAATGACAGAGCTTTACCTAACTCTCACTGCAGTCCAGTATTCCTTCCACTGCATCATCATAAACTTAAAAAGAGAATAGTTATTCAGATAACTTTAAAAAATTTTTCCTTTTCCTACTTATTTAACAAAACCTGAAGCATATCAGGACCATTGTTTTCCCCAAGAAATTTAAACTTCTCTAATAAGCCTTACCATAGCCATTCTGGTAAGCAAGACCTTTTAATTACATATTTGTCTTCATTATTTCAGTTTAGTCTAATAGACAATTCAGTAGACATTTTTTAAGCACCAACTATAGACTTAGCACTGTGCTGAAGATGCAAAGAGTTCAGAAAAGTACCTTCTGGTTTTACTTAAGCTACGTTAAAAGTCTTCAGGAGGGGTGGAAATAACATCTGTGTTTTATTCATAGAATGGTTGCAAAGGTAGATGTATAATTCTAGTTTTCTTCTCCACTTCATCTTCACATCATCTACTGGTGACCCATGCTAACCCATGACTGTTCTCAGGGTTGACAGAGGTTACTAGAGTGAATCAGGTTGCAGAGTTTCTGTTCTGCCTCTTGTACTGTCACCTCTGGTACTGATGTAATTCATGTCTACATTTGTGCTTCCCATTCGCTCTGCAGGTATAACCGGGACTATGTGGTAGAAGGGGAACCATATGCTGGTTATGATAGACACAATGCAGAGGTAGCAGCCTTTCATTTGGACAGGTATGTGCAATCACAGTGGGTTACATTCATTTTATTTCCTTTTAAAAATATCTTGGAGAGGACTTGTGGACTCCTTTCAAAGGAGTATAATTTTTAAAAAAAAGTGTAATAACTTTGACTTGTTAACTTACATTAGATAACTGATTGCTTCCACTAAATTTGTATGAGTGCCTCATTACTTGGGTAAATAAAATGGCAAAAAGAAAACCAAAGTTTGACTTCAAATCCCTAAATTGAACTGGTCATTAATTGGGCCTGGCAGTCCTGGTTTTTGTTTTGTTTTGATTTTGTTTTTAAGTAATACTCATTTATCCTCATATGCTGGAAACATAACATGACATATATGTAAATATTATTTTCCTTCATACAAAATATGCACAGCTGCAATAACCAGGATAAATGTGAATTCTAAATGTGTAAGTTAATGAGGAAAACTAATACTTTTTAAGCCGGTTATTAGTCAGGATTCTTGTAACTGAATTGTCTAGTGTCCCAGTTGTTCCTTTTGATCAGATCTTTAATCAGGGCGTGTTGATAGACTTTAAAAGAAATTATTCACTATATTTTTTTAATGAATCTATAAGGAAACTAGAAGAAAATAAAGATGAATTTTTGTCTTTTTTCAGGATTAGGGAGGATTTTATAGGCATAAAAGCAATAATTTAAAAATCACAAAGAGGGACTTTGCTCATGGTCCAGTGGTTGACTCTGTGCTTCCATTTCAGGAGGGCATGGGTTTGATCCCTGTTCAGGGAACTAGGATCCCGCATACTGCAGCCAATAAATAGATTAAATTTTTAAAAACTCAGTAGATTCAACTAAAAAAAGAATTTAACTCATATGTCAAAAAACATAAAAATTTAAAAGCAAACTAACTTGGGAGGAAAATACCTGAATCCAATATATAATCTAAACATTGATAGCCTTAATATATAAGTTTATAAAATCTTATATATACTCTAAAACACTAGTAGAAATGGTTTAAGAACACAGTTGGCTGAATTGAAATTACTGATTGCTAATAAATATGACAGAGGGAATTCATATTCACCAGTAAAAAAAAAAAAATCCAGATAATTCCCTGATTGTCCATCGGTTAGGACGCCACTCTTGGAAGGGTCAGGTTTAGTCCCTGGTTGGGAAACTAAGATTCCACAAGCCACAGAGCGCGACCAAAAAAAAATCCAGTGAAATAATGGGATACTGTTTTCTCCTACTGAAAGTGACAAAGATTAGAAAAAAGATAGTACTCTATTGGCAGGAATAGATTGGCATCTGTGCTGCTTGTGTCATTGTTAATTGGTTCCGTCTTTAAGAACTCTGGCACCATGTATCCAGAATCTTCATGTTCATACCCTTTGAATGAACAGCTACCTTTTTATGCAAACATCTAAGACATTTCTCAGAAGATATTTCTAAAAAGTACTCTAGAGAATCAGAAATTCAAAGATACATATAGCAAGATCTTAGCTAGTAGCATTTTCAGTACTGAAAATCTGAAAGCAACCTAAACATCTAATGACAGGGAAAATTAAATGAATGTTCATTCATAACACCATGAATTTTCACTGCCCCTATTAAGACCTAGTGGGAAAGAGTTGGATAAATCCTACTCATCACTTAACTGCACATTAGAATCAGTCTTTGCAAAACCTGATTTGTTTCCTTGTTTTCTTCATCCCTAATCCCTTTCCTGTTTCTCTGTTAATGGACACCAGCAGTGCCTGAAGATCTTTTTCCTATAACCATACCGATATTTCATATTATCCAACATACTAATTTCTGTTAATCTGATATATGTAAAGTGGTATCTCATTTTTCCTTTATATTCCCCCAGTTATTGGCAGAGATACCTCCTCATCTTTTCACAGCACAGCACCTATTTGTTAACTTGTAGTGAAGTATTCTTTGTACAGAAATTACTATTTTGGATATTAATTAAATAAATAATGTTTCAATTTATGACCTGTGCTTTGGGGTCTTATATTTAAAAGCCCTTCCCTCCCTCAAAGTCTGAAAGCTATTCTCTGACCAGCCCCCTATCCCTTTTGTTAACTGCCCCAGCCAGGCTCAAGTGCCACTGAGTACGGCTTCCCAACACTAAATGGATGCTCTTCTTTGGTCTGACAGTGGTCAGTGGGGAGAAAAGGTACTTCCCCACTTTCTTTCCTACCCCTTGCTCCTTACACTTTTCTGCTCTGGGTTGCTATTTCTCCATTACATTAGGATTTAACCCCCTCCTCTGGCCTCAGAAGTTTCTCTCAATTTTTATGTTATTTCGATCGATCTGTTGATCTCCTTACATTTGTGGCTTTTTTAAGAATGAGTTTAGGATAAAGAATCAGTCAGCAGCCCTGAACAATGGATTATTTATTGCACAGTCATTTGTAATTGTAGAAACCTTAAGGCAACTTTCTAAGAGAGTCAGAAAAGGCTCATGATGCAATGATGAGTGAAAAGCAGGAGGCAAAATTGCATATAGTATAATTTCAACTATGCATATACACACAAGAGTGAGTGTATGTCTATATATACATGTCTGAAAAATATGGTTGAATGCCAGATTGTCACTAGTTTTTTCTGGATTGTGGAATTATGGATGATTTTAATTTTCTTCCATAAATTTTCTGTGTATTCTGAATTCTGCCCCTCCAACTTTTCTTCAGGGAGTGTGTATTTTTTTAGCAAGAAAATTTCCTTTTTTAAAAAAATGATGGTGCTCCACCAAGGCTGCACTTGAGACCATTAGAAGTATCTTAAAATGTATCTGTATTTAAGTTGTCCAATGAGTTTATCCTTTTAGGTTAATTTGTGTAGTTTTCTATCAGTATTCTGTTTTATGCAAAGATTTTAAACCATGTGTGGGTTTAGGCCCAATCTTTTTTTTAATGCTTTGTTAAGTTTATTTTAAAATCTTATTATGAAAAATTTCTAACAAACATAGAGAGAACATTATAATGAACCCATAGACCCACTCCTTAGGTTTAACAGTTGCTCACAATGTGCCAGATTTGTCTTCAATAATTACATCTCAATCTTAAATTCATAAATATATGTACCTCTGAAAAATATTTACCAGTAATCAATAGTATCTTTTGGAGAAGGGCATGGCAACCCATTCTAGTATTCTTGCCTGGAGAATCCCCATAGACAGAGGAGCCTGATGGGCTACAGTCCATGGGGTTGCAAAGAGTGGGACACGACTGAACGACTAACACACACAACAGTACCTTTACACACCTAATAACATGATTAACTGTGATTTTTAAGATTTCTGTTTAGGGAATTCCCTAATAAGGGAGCTAAGATCCTATAAGCTGCTCAACTTGGCCAAAAAGAAAAAACCCTACTGTTTAAAATAGGATCACCATAGATACACAACAAGCAACAAAGATTTACTGTATAGCACAGGGAACTATAGTCAATATCTTGTAATAACCTATAATGGAAAATAATATGAAAACTAATATATGCATACTCTGGTTTAGTTGCTAAGTAGTGTCCGACTCTTGCAACCCTGTGGGCTGTAGCCTGCCAGGCTCCTCTGTCCATGGGATTTCCCAGGCAAGAATTCTAGAGTGGGTTGCCATTTCCATCTCCAAATATATGCATATATGTATAACTAAATCACCTTGCTGTGCATCTGAAACTTTGTAAACCAAATATACTTCAATAAAATATATATATTAAAAAATTTTTAATAAATAAAAATAAAATATATCCCCAAAGATTTTTCTCTTCTGTTCAACCTTCCAAACCAGGATTCTAGGTTTCCGCCGAGCTCCCTTGGTGGTTGGCAGATTTGTTAATCTGCGGACAGAGATCAAGCCTGTTGCCACGGAGCAGCTCTTGAGCACCTTCCTAACCGTAGGTAAGAAGGTTATAGAGGACATTTAGATAAGGCATTAGTTAATAAATGGGGCATCATAGAGCAAGCTTGTTCATGACTTTTAGGAATTGAAGAACTCAAGGGAATGCAAAAGCAAATCAGGCAACTTGTTCTCCGGTTACTGGGGGAAATAGATCTAAAGGTAGATGGCAGGAAATGGAAAGTTTTCCCTAATGTGCACTTTGTGTATGAAGTTGGAAGTGAGATCATTTATGCTAGTGTGGTTAGGGAATAATTTTATTTCCTTCTGCTTGATCTTAAATCTCAAACTCAAATTTTGGCCTAAATCAATTATTGTCTGTATATCATTGCCTTGATGGTTTCTTTCATGCCCCTGTACTTTTCTGGAAACTGTGTCCTGCTTCCTGAAAATTGAGCAGACCTTAAGGCAGCTCTGTAAGAGGGTCAGAAATTCCCTTGTAGGTTGTACTTGGGCCTGGAAGATCACCACTGCTACCTCCTACTCTGCAAAGGTCAGCCTGTAACTCACTGTGTGTGGCACTGACTGCCACCCTCTGGCCTCTGTTCTCCACTGTCATGCCCTGAGTTGAGGGGTCTGCGTAGAACTCTCACTCCTGTTCTCCTTGCAGACACAGTGCGGATAGGAGGAATTCAGAGGTGCTGTGGTCTCCTGTCTGAGCCTCCTCATGGTGACATTTTCAATAACACAGTGCTCTGCATTGATATGACTGTTGAAATAGACATTGCAAGATGAACTTCACCTTGCTTTGCTAGAGTGAATGTATTTACATTTATAATGAGATGAAACTGAATATTTAAAGCACTTGTGACAGATTCATCATTCAGAATTTACACTTGCAGGCTACGGCTCTGCTCTTCTTACAAATAACCAGAAGCATACAGTGTCACTGATTTGTTTCGTATATTTTCTAATCACTTTTGCTTGCCCAACTTTATGCTCAGGCAAACATGCATTCCTGATGGATGAGAGGAGATCAAGAATAGGCCCACTATCTAGAGACTAATGGAGGTTAACTCTCATATACCAACTGCTCAAGGTTTGGGGAGAAGGGAGAGGCCCGACAAAGGAGTGCAGAGGAGGTTATTCACACTTCAACTGAGTGTTGAAGAATCTGTGCATGCTACCAGGCAGTGGAGAGGGATGGGCCTTGGACAGAATAGCAAGAAGTAAATAGAGACAAGGGCACACAGACCTGAAGTACACAGAACCATGTGTTTAGGGACGAGCTTCTGGATACACCCTGCAGCACAGGGCAGCGTCTTAGTGCGGCTGCTGTAACAAGATATCATGGACTGTGTGGCTTAAAGAATAGGGATTTATTGTTTTCATGGTTCTGGATGTTGGAAGTCCAAGAGCAGGGTGCCCGTAAGGTTGGGATCTGGTGAGAGCCCTCTTTGTGATTCACAGGCAGCAATCTTCTTTTTATATCCTTACGTGACAGAGATAGAATGAAAGAGAAATAAGCTCTCTCATGTCTCTTCTTATTGAATATTAAAGGCACTAATTCCAACATGATGCCCCCTCCCAAAAATTCCAGCTCCTAGTACCACCGTACTGGGGCTTCATTATGTGAATTCTAGGATGGACATTAGCTTTCACTCCATAGCAGGCCATTCGAGGGATTCACTGGAGACAGGTTTTTAAATGATAATGACCTTGCTGCTCCTGCTGCTAAGTCGCTTCAGTTGTGTCCAACTCTGTGCGACCCCATAGACGGCAGCCCACCAGGCTTCCCCGTCCCTGGGATTCTCCAGGCAAGAACACTGGAGTGGGTTGCCATTTCTTTCTCCAATGCGTGAAAGTGAAAAGTGAAAGTGAAGTCGCTCAGTCATGTCCGACCCTAGCGACCCCATGGACTGCAGCCTACAGGCTCCTCCATCCATGGGATTTTCTAGGCAAGAGTACTGGAGTGGGGCGCCATTGCCTTCTCCGAATAATGACCTTCGCGCAGTATAACTAAATTTGGGGCACCTGTGCAGCTTGACAGAGCACTTTCACACAGTTACCTTATTTAATCCTCTTGACAAAGAGTGCAATAAATAGGGGAGATTTATCCACATTTCACACATGAAAAAGAAGTCTAAAAAAATTAAAAGACTTTCTCCAAGTCACAGATCTACTAACTGTTAGCCAGGATTCAAACCCAGATTTTAAGACTCTAAAATATTTGATCTGCTTATATTTTTATATTCATTCATTTATTCATTGAACAAAATTTGGTTTCACTTCTGTGTGGCAGACTCCAAACCAGGTGTTGAATATACAAAAATGAACGACACCTTCCTGCGTTCAGGAGCTTTGTCTAAAGGAGGAGGAGCCAGACATATACAGAGAGCCTATGGGACTGTGGAAGGGCAGAGGAGAGGGTCTAGAAGTCAGGGACGGTGACAGTTTTAACCAGGTTAATGAGAGAGTAGCGGTCCTGCAGGAAGGTGCAGTGGAAAAGAACACTCCAGGTTTGGAAAAGAACTCTTATTAAGGTTTTTTGTGCAAGCGATTCCTTTGGTAGCCTAAAGAAGCTTTTCTGTCCTTTCTTAAATACATAAAATACACAGATTTATAAGTAAAACCAACAATATTGAAGTATATATTTTTGACTTAAAATTACAAAAAGCAACTTTGTGATAGAGTAACATGTGCTTTGTTATTTTACACATTAAATAACAAGATTTAGAGTGACCTAGTAACTACCCATGATTTCAGACCATAAATATAACTGATAGTTTGCAGGATCTGCAACAATGCTAATAGATATGAAAATCTGTGATTTCTTCTGGTGGAAAAAAATCACAGCTGATGCTAATACTATGGTTTGCGCCTACCATCATACTTGAAGGAAATGCTAAGTTTTAGGTAGAAATTAATGAAAAGGAAAATGTGATTTTGTTTCCATCCAGTTCACAGGCTCTCTGAGTTAACCTTGTTGCAGGCAGAAGGCAGAGCAGAGACAACAGTGACAAGAAATGAGAGAGGGACATTGAAAGCTCAGGAAACTGCATAGTTCAGCTGAAATAAAGCCTTTCTCCATAGGCATTGGGAGGCCACTGAAAGAGTTTGAATATGAAAAGGTGAGATTTGAGTTTTAGAAAACTAATTGTAGCCACACTGTGGTGGATGAGTTGGCAAGAGGCAAGATGAGATGAGAGCCTTTGAAGGCTGTTGTAGATTCACATGCAGTGAGTCAACTAAAGCAGGGACCAGGTATGGAATGATTAAGGAGATACTCAAGAATTAGGATCTGGGCTTCCCTGGTGGCTCAGCTGGTAAAGAATCCGCCTGCAATGCAAGAGAGCCTGGGTCAATTCCTGGGTCGGGAAGATCCCCTCGAGAAGGGTTAGGCTACCGACTCCAGTATTCTTGGGCTTCCCTGGTGGCTCAGCTGGTAAAGAGTCCACCTGCAATGCAGGGGATCTGGGTTCTATCCCTGGGTTGGGAAAATCCCCTGAGAAGGGAACAGCTACCCACTCGAGTATTCTTGCCTGGAGAATTCCATGGACAGAGGAGCCTGGCAGGGTACACAGTTCATGGGATCTCAAAGAGTTGGACACGACTGAGCAACTTTCACTTCACTTTAAGAATTAGAATGGAAAGAATTTGGTAAATGTTTGAGCTAAGTGCGACAAGTGAGAGAAGAAAAAATTTTAAGAATGACTCTAAGATTTTGGGGTTGGATGACTAGATACAGAAAGCAACAGACTTAGGGAGATAGAGCAAAGGAAGATAATGAATGTAATTTGGGGTATTTTGTTTCTTTGTATAAAATAATAAGAAATAGATATACTGGCTTCTTTCCCCAGTTCCTGATACATGGCTCCTGAATCCCTTATTAATTCCTACCTCAGGACACTAGGAGCATACCTTATTCTATTGAGATGATTCTGGGTGGGTCCTGGATGCCTCCTGGATGGAAGCTGTGAGCGATCAGGCCATAATTCGAAGCTTGGCGTTTTCAGGACTGTACCCTTGCACTTTCTCCAGAGAGGGGGCGAAGGGTGGAAAATAACTGATCGTGGCTGGAGTTAGTAATTGATCATGTCCAGGTAAGGAAGTCTCTATAAAAATCCAGTAGTACAGGGTTTGGGGTATTTTACCGGTTGGTGAACCAGAAGTTTCTATGTGCCCTTATGACAGGCCCCAAACAAGAACAGAAGCTTCTTTGTTCAGGACTTCCCCCTGTGTATCTCTTCATCTGGCTGCTGCTTGCTCTCCATTGTAATAAGCCAGTAAGAATCTAGGAAGTAAACTGGTTTCTTGAGACCTAGGAGCTGTCCTAGCAAAAACTTTTTTAATTGAGGCATAATTGACATACAACATTATGTTAGTTTCAGATGTACAGCATAATTATTCAGTATTTGTATATTTTGTGAAATGATTGCCACAATAAGTCTAGTTAACAAACATCACCATATATAGGTACAGAATTTTTTGTGTTTCTTGTGAGGAGAACTTTTGAGATCTGCTCACTTAGCAACTTTTCAAATATGCAGTACAGTATTGTTTACTATAATCACCATGCTGTATATTACATCCTGATGACTTATTTATTTTATAACTGGAAGTTTGTACCTTTTGATGTCCTTCACTCACTTCTCCCACCCCCACCCTCAGCTTCTGGCAACCATCCATCTGTTCTCAACTATCCATGAGCTTGTTTTTTTTTGTTTTGTTTTGTTTTAGATTCTGTAAGTGAGATCATACAGGATTTATTTTTCTCTTGTCTTATTTCACTTGGCGTAATGCCCTCAAGGGCCATCATTGTTGTTGCAAATGGCAAGATTTTATTCTTTTTTTTATGGCTTAATAATATTCCATTACACACACACATACATATACCACATTTCTTTTCTTTATCCATTCATATGTTGATGAGTACTTAGGCTGTTTCCATATCTTGGTGGTGGTGGTGGTTTAGTTGCTAAGTCGTGTCCAACTCTTGAGACCCCATGGACTGTGTAGCCCACCATGCTCCTCTGTCCATGGGATTCTGCAGGCAAGAATACTGGAGTGGGTTACCATTTCCTTCTCCAGGGCTTCCATATCTTCGATTCAGTTCAGTTGCTCAGTCACGTCCTACTCTTTGCGACCCCATGAATCGCAGCACACCAGCCTCCCTGTCCATCACCAACTACCGGAGTTTACCCAAACTCACGTCCATCGAGTCGGTGATGCCATCCAGCCATCTCATCCTCTGTCGTCCCCTTTTCCTCCTGCCCCCAATCCCTCCCAGCATCAGGGTCTTTTCTAGTGAGTCAACTCTTCGCATGAGGTGACCAAAATATTGGAGTTTCAACTTCAGCATCAGTCCTTCCAATGAACACGCAGGACTGGTCTCCTTTAGAATGGACTGGTTGGATCTCCTTGCAGTCCAAGGGACTCTCAAGAGTCTTCTCCAACACCACAGTTCAAAAGCATCAATTCTTCGGCGCTCAGCCTTCTTCAAAGTCCAACTCTCACATCCATACATGACCACAGGAAAAACCATAGCCTTGACTAGACGGACCTTTGTTGGCAAAGTAATGTCTCTGCTTTTGAATATGCTATCTAGGTTAGTCATAACTTTCCTTCCAAGGAGTAAGTGTCTTTTAATTTCATGGCTGAAGTCACCATCTGCAGTGATTTTGGAGCCCAAGAAAATAAAGTCTGACACTGTTTCCACTGTTTCCCCATCTATTTCCCATGAAGTGATGGGACCAGATGCTGATCTTACTTTTCTGAATGTTGAGCTTTAAGCCAACTTTTTCACTCTCCTCTTTCACTTTCATCAAGAGGCTTTTGGTTCCTCTTCACTTTCTGTCATAAGGGTGGTGTCATCTGCATATCTGAGGTTATTGATATTTCTCCCGGCAATCTTGATTCCAGCTTGTGCTTCTTCCAGCCCTGCATTTGTCATGATGTACTCTGCATATAAGTTAAATAAGCAGGGTGACAATATACAGCCTTGACGTACTCCTTTTCCTACTTGGAACCAGTCTGTTGTTCCATGTCCAGTTCTAACTGTTGCTTCCTGACCTGCAGTAGGTTTCTCAAGAGGCAGGTCAGGTGGTCTGGTATTCCCATCTCTTGAAGAATTGTCCACAGTTTATTGTGATCCACACAGTCAAAGGCTTTGGCATAGTCAATAAAGCAGAAATAGATGTTTTTCTGGAACTCTCTTGCTTTTTCCATATCTTAGGTATTATAAATAATGCTGCAGATAGTTCTTTGAATGAGTGTTTTCATTCTCTTCAGATACTAAGTACCTAGATGTAGAATTGCTGGATCATATGGTAGTTCTATTAATTATTAATTTTTTGAGGAACCTCCATACTGTTTTCCATAGTAGTTGTACCAGTTTACATTCCCACCAGTGATGCACAAAGGTTTTCTCTACAGCCTTACCAACACTAGTTATTTCTGGTCTCTTTAATGATAGCCATTCTAACGGGTATGAGTTGGTATCTCATTGTGGTTTTTGTTTTTGTTTCCCTCATGATTAATAATGTTGAGCATCTTTTCATGTCTCTGTTGGCCACTTGTTTGTCTTCTTTGGAAAAATGTCTATTCAGAGCTTCTCCTCCTTTTTTCGTTGGATTATTTTTTGCTGTTGAATTATAACCCCTAGTCAGATACATGATTTGCAAATATTTTCTCCCATTCAGTAGGTTGCCTGTTTTGTTGATGGTTTCCTTTGCTGTACAGAAGCTTTTTGGTTTGATGTAGTCCACTTGTTTATTTTTACTTTCGTTGCCTTTGCTTTTGGTGTGAAATCGAAAAAATAATTGCCAAGACCAGTGTCAAGGAGCTTACCACTTATGTTTTCTTCTAGGAGTTTTATGGCTTCAGGTCTTAAGTTCAAGTCTTTAATCCATCTGGAGTTAATTTTAGTGTATGTTATAAAATAGTTGTCCAGTTTCATTCTTTTGCATCTGGCTTTCCAGTTTTCCCAACACCATTTATTGAAGAGACTGTCTTCTCCCCATTATATATTCTTTACCCTAGCAAATTAAACCCTAACAGGCTAATAGGAACCCCTGATTTATAGCCAGTTGGTAAGAAGCACAGGTGACAACCTAGACTTGTGATTGTCATCTGAAGTGGAAGGCTTATGGAACTGAGCCCTTAACCTGTGGAGTCTGATGCTACCTCTGGGTAGATAATGTTAAAATTAACTTGTGACCTCACCAGTGTCCAGGAATTGCTTGGTGGTGGGGGAAAACCCACACTCACTGATATTGGGTGCAGAATCTTACCTTGACAGGAATATCCAGGAGTAAATGTTAACTAATCATTTAGAATCTAAAGTCTGCAGCTTAGGAAAGAAGTGTAGCTGGAAGTACAGATTTTACCATCATAAGTGGTAGTTCATCCCAGGAGAGCATGGAGATTAAGGTCATCAGAAAACTAGTTTTTTAAAATTGGTGCATCCACGAATAATGAAAGATTGAGAACCTCAGGTTCATGGCCATAAAACCAGAATGTTGAAATCTGGAAAGGTATTATTCATAATAAATAGCTGGCATTGACTGGTCTCTGACAGTGTGTCAGGCACTGTGCTGAGCACTACTGAAGATGATCTCACTCGCTCACAACCCAGCGGTGGGTTGAAGACTATTATCTCCATTTTATTGAGGAAGCTTAGAGAAGTCAAATTACATGCATAATGTCTTGCAGTCTAATGACTGTTTATAGTCTATATTTTGATCCTGCAAACCTGAGATCACACTCTTAGCCTGTACACCTGACTTCATTCAGTTATAAAGGGTCTTATTTACCAAGCTCAGGAGTTTGGATTTCATCACATAGATAGCAAGTTTCCTACACCAAGCAATGTTTTGTTTTCTTTTGTGTTTTTTTATCAATAATATATTCCCACAACTCACAATTTTTTAAAAATACCAAAGGAGTACAATGAAAAAACTTTCATCCAACCATTCCTTCTCCCTATTCCCAGTGGCAATCTCTATTAGTAATTTCTTTTTATGTCCTTTTTGTATGAAATATGAATATATATTTTTATCTAACTCTACCATTTTATACAATATGTATCACATTGTACATGCTTCTGCATCTTATTCTTTTATGTAATACATCTTGGAAATCTTTCTATTATCTCATATAAAGAGCTTTTTCATTCTTTTTTTGTTTTACCAGTTACAATGTGCTCCATTGCATTGATGTACCATAGTTCATTTAACCAGTCCCTTGTTGGACCTAAAAGTTACGATATTTTGTTTTTACAACCAGTGTTGCCCAGAATTACCTTGTACATATTTCATGCATGATCAACTATATCTGGAAGTAGAAGTGCTGGTCAAAGGCACATATATTTTTACATAGATGTTTAACCAGTTTACCTTCTCAGCAGTGATGCATGAGAATGCCTCTCCCCTAGCTTCACCAACAACATATTACCAAACTGCGGGTTTTGTTTGTTTCACATGTAGCATCTTTTTATTTGTTTAAGGGCCATTTGTATTTTCTTTATCTTTGCATATCCTCAGTCATTTTTAACTCTGTCATTGGTCCTCGTGATTTATAAGAGTTCATACTTAGGAAGGATAATAGCTCTTTGTGATATGAGATGTAAATATTTTCCCCAATTCTTTAATTTCTTTTGACTTTGCTTAGTTTTTTTTTTTTTTTTTTGATTTATAGAATTTTTTAAATTTGTTTTTTAATTGAAGGATAATTGCTTTACAGATGCTTTATAGAAATTTTTTGTTTTCAATGTATCAATCCATCTTTTCTGATAGATTTTCTGATTTTGAATCATAGTTACGCCGTGCTCACTCCAACATTATGGAAGAATTTTTTTTTTTAGTACTTCTGTAGTTTTATTTTTCACATTAAGGTTTTGATATTGTTGGAGCTATAATGAAGTATGGCTCCACTGTTGTTATTTTTTCCCCTAGATGGCTATCAGTTGCCCCAGTAGCATTTATTAAAGACTCTCTTGTTTTTCCCCTGTAATATATTTTCTTCAGCTTATTTAGCTTTAGTTTCTAGACTTTCTGTTCTGTTCCATCGGACATTATATCTGTTCTTCAGCTGGTCTATGTTTTAATTATGAGACATTATCTATGTTTTGATATCTGATAAATCTAGTCCCTTCTCTTTGCAGTTATTTTAACAGTTTTCTAACAGTTCTTATTTATATTTTTTCTTGCGACCTTTAAAATTGTCATATATAGTTACCCCATAAAAGACCCATTGGTATTTTTGATGGATCAAATTAAACTTTTAAGTTTATATTATAATTTTAAACATTATAAGGATGGTGTTTCTTTCAATTAGTGTTCAAATCTCTTTTTATCTGGCAGAGTTTTTGAAGTAATCGAGAGTGATAGAGTCAACTTTAGGGGAGGGGAGTGTATAGTGGATTAGTTTCTATTTAGCGTGTACTAGGCCAGAGGGTGGAAATACTAATAAGTTTGTCTCTTCAAGGACCCCTATACATGTTTATTTTTAACAACATAAACAGTTGTTAAAATAGTATGTAAGGTTTTATAGGTATAGGAAATTAGCTCATTTAATGATTATATTTCATAGAGGTGGAGGGCAAAGAAAACATTACCTACCTTAAGTTTTTATTTTGAAATAATTCTTTGTTTACATAAAAGTTGCAGAAAATGATCTGGAGTCCGCCCCCAGATTCCCAATTGTTAATACTTCTGAATCGGTTGAGAACAGGTTGCAGACATGAATATCCATTACTGCATTATATGCTCCCTTAAGACTTGAGTGAGTATATCACAACTTCCAGGGCACTCCTGTACACAACATCATTCAACCATCAAAATCAAGAGATTAACACTGATCCAATATCACTAATCACATAGACCCTATTCAGATTTTGCCATGTGTCTGTGTAATGGCCTGTGTACATCCAGGATTTAATCTAGGATATTGTATTCAGTTGCATTCAGTTACTATGTCTTTTTTAGCCTCCATCAGGCTGAAACAGTTTCTCACTCTTCTTGTTTTTCAAGACCTTGAAGTTTTTGAAGAGTGCAGGCTGGTTACTTTCTGGAACATCTCTGATGTTCATGTTTCATTATGATTTAAAGACTTTAGTGAAAATGCCAACAAAGTGCTATTGTTCACTTCTCGGTGCATAGTATCAGGAGGCACATGATGTTGGTCCCATTACCTGTGATGTTAACTCATCACTTGATTAAGGTGGTGAGTGTCTGCAAGGTTTCTCCAGTGTTTTATACTTACTAATAAGTAATTACTGGGACTTCCCTGGTGGCTCAGATGGTAAAGTGTCTGTCTACAATGCAGGAGACCTGGGTTCGATCCCTGGGTTGGGAAGATTCCCTGGAGAAGGAAATGGCAACCCACTCCAGTACTCTTGACTAGAAAATCCCATGGACGGAGGAGCCTGGTGCAGGCTACTGTCCATGGGGTTGCAAAGAGTCGGACACGACTGAGCGACTTCACTTTCACTTTCACTAAGTAATTACTGAGTACTTTGTAGGGAGAAACTCAAAACTGTATAAACATTATATCCTCACCAAACTTTTGCCCGGCAGTTTTAGCATTCATTGATAATTCTTGCCCATATCAGTTACTACTGTGATAGTTGTCAAATGGTGATTTGCTAAGTCTTCCAGACTTACTGGTTGCCATTCTGTTGACGAGTAGACCTCCCCTTACCCTGCCCCACTTTTATTTACTTATTTATTTATAAAACTATGAGCATGCAGGCTCTTAATTTACTCAGTAACAATGTCACTATTATCAGACTGTTGCAGATTTGGTGAGGGGGAATCCCTACAAACTGTCTCCTGTCATTTGGAATGTTCCCATCATTCTCTGAGAGCTTCCTTATGGCTGACATAGCAATATGACCCAGACTGATCTTGTACTTTCTCTGCTCCTGCCCTTGGGTCATCTGTTTCTCCAGGGAACCCTGGTTATTTTTAATATAGCACCAAAACAATATTTAGAAACTAATATATGAGTGCTAGGTGTGTTCATTACTACCTGAGTGTCACTGTTTCTAGATTTTCTAGAGGGGCAGAGGTAGAAAACGTATGTAATATATATACATGTGTGTGTATGTCTATGCATAGATATACACACACAAACATTGGTATTTTGTCTTCTTCTATATCTCTGTGTATTAAACCATCTGTTTAAACCAGTATCCTCAGTTATAATTCAACAGCGAAGGATTTACTCTGGCCTTCTCCCTTTGTATGTGTTAAACTCCCTTATCTATCTATTAGAAAACTGGTTCCCATTATCCTCAGTCTGTTTACTCATTTGCTCAAGACCCCACTCCCCAACCAGTATGTAAACAAAGTCCTGGGCCATTGTGCCCTCTCTCCCTCCCCGTGGCATTCTGGCCAAAATGTCAGTCCTGTCAAAGGAGAAGAGGCCATCACTTAAAGTGAGCTCAGAAAGATCCTTGTGACAGTGGTTGACTTCTGGGAGGGGATTGGGTAGACAGGGCAGAGGGGGAAACGGAGAGCTACCTTTTCCTGTATATCCTTTTGGATTTTTTTTTATACCATGTGCTTTTATTTCCTATACAGAAAGTAAAGATTTTAAAATCAATTCAGGATCTTTGTTTTCACATAGAGCTGCTCTCTTCTGCATTGTTTGCAGAGAATTTGGAGTCTTCCTTTTTCTCTAAAAGTATTTGGTTCCATTTTCTCCTTTAGGAAATAATACTTGTTTCTATGGGAAGTGTTATTACTGCCGAGAAACAGAGCCAGCCTGTGCTGACGGAGACACGATGGAGGGGTCTGTCACGCTTTGGCTTCCAGATGTGTGGCCTCTACAGAAACACCGACACCCATGGGGCAGGACTTATCGAGAGGGCAAATTGGCCAGGTAAATGCTCCTCTGAGCCATTACTTTATTATCTCCCGTACCTAATCAGGTGCTGACCCTGTGTAGGAGCCAGGGGTTCTGTCCACCAATAAAAAGGACTATGGGTGGTTCGGGGCAAACCCGCTAGTCTGGAACTTTGTCTTCTCTGTATTTTAAACAATGCTACATGCGGTGCTGACACTCAGTAAACACCCCCCGTGCTGCTTGCCTCCAGGTGGGAGTATGATGAGAGCTACTGCGATGCTGTGAAGAAAACGTCTCCTTATGACTCCGGCCCGCGCCTCTTGGACATCATTGATACAGCTGTCTTTGATTACCTGATTGGCAATGCTGACCGCCATCACTATGAGAGTTTCCAAGACGATGAAGGCGCTAGTATGCTCATCCTTCTCGATAATGCCAAAAGGTAGGACCAGCAGGACTTTCTCCCTCTCCATTCAGTTCATTTCAGTTCAGTCGCTCAGTCGTGTCTGACTCTTTGTGACCCCATGAATTGCAGCACGCCAGGCCTCCCTGTCCATCACCAACTCCTGGAGTTCACTCTGACTCATGTCCATCGAGGCGGTGATGCCATCCAGCCATCTCATCCTCTGTTGTCCCCTTTTCCTCCTGCCCTCAATCCCTCCCAGCATTAGAGTCTTTTCCAATGAGCCAGCTCTTCGCATGAGGTGGCCAAAGTACTGGAGTTTCAGCTTTAGGATCATTCCTTCCAAAGAACACCCAGGACTGATCTCCTTTAGAATGGACTGGTTGCATCTCCTTGTATTAGGGGTCTTGTATATACAAGAAGGATGCTGTCTAGGATGTCCTGGGAAACATCCAGAACAGACTCGACAGAGGGCATCCTTCCTGCTCCCACTCTGGGTCTTTGCCATGGGCACCCGTCCTTCCAGCTTGTTCAGAGCTTATACTCCTTTCACCCTCAGGGATCTAAGACTTTAATAAAAATGGAAAAGTCATTTTTTCCAAGGAGTCAAAGATTCTCACTCTCTTCACGGACAACTGGAAACCAAAGTCTTGTATTTATTGCTACTTATATCATTCTTTCTTGACTCGGATGCTTAGAATCTTGAGAAATACATAGTTAACAGAACATGAAATTTAGTTACTGTTAAATATATAGTATCCAAAGGTTCATGCAGTTTAAAAAATTAATTTACTTGATAGGGTGTTTTTGCTATTTTTATGGTAGTCTAGGCCCAGATTTTTTCTATTATGAGTAGGAGAGCAGTTGTTTAGTGATTATAAAGACAAGTCACTATCTTGAATAAGACAATTTTATTAATTTTGAATAAATGAAATGTCCTTATTTAGATCTGAGCTATTTGAAGACCACGTTGTATTTTCAGTTTGCACTCTGCATTCCCCATGGTACCCAGTTAAGTGCCACACTTTTAGTTATACTTAATACGTGTTTGCTAAATAGAATACTTCCTTGGAGCCAGATCTGTCCAGACTCTAGGTCACTAATTGTTAACGTCGGTTGCTGAGAATAAGCTGAGCCACGGATCCTCAGCAGAGAATGCTTGGGCAGCGTTTGCTAAGCAGGCCACCACCTCATGCTGAGCACCAGGCCCCTCATTTCCCATGGAGGGTGGTGCCAGTTACAGCGAGTGCCAGGCCAGCAGGAAGTGCAGTGCCGTGTCTTTCATTTTCATTTACACTGCATTTTCAGTTCCTGAATACCTTTATCCTTACTTGTAAAAGTGATCATGTGTGCTATGGAAATACACATGGAAATAATTGCCTTTGCCAGTTTTTTTCGAGGGCCTGCACTGTGCTGAGGGCTACCAGACCCTCCAGCTATTAAGGTGAGCTTCTAGGAAAAGAGTGGAAGCTTGACAGTTATTCCAGAATCAGTTCTTTTCTAACTCTGAATTACTGCTTAAGGCATTTTTATATATGCTTCCAATCACCATTTTCTCAGCCTCTGTGAGCAGTTTTTTCCAATTTAAATCTGACCATATTCTTTGCTGTAGGGAATAGGATAATCTAAGTCTTTTCTTATTGGTAATTTTGGAGTAGAACAAGTATAACTTCATTTTACAGGAAATGACTTTCTACTTGTTTGTGAGAACCTAATATGAATAGCCTTTATTTCTCGGTGCACCCGTAAAACTTTCTCAGGTTTGGGGGTCTTCAGATTCTCCCTCCATCTGTGGACTTCACACTTTGTCACAACGGTTATGCTCCAGCACCTTGCAGTGTCCCGGCAGGAGAAAGGACCCTTGTAAAGGAGTATATCTGTTGTTCAGCACGGCAGTGCAGGCTGTTAGGAATCCTGTGTCTAATCGGTCATACCCTGTTTATTTCTAATTTAAGTGATTTGAGCTGTGTGGGCGTAAAATTATCTAGGATCACATTTGGGTTTCTTATAGAATTTGTTCTTACTTTGATGCTAAGAAGGGAACTGGTGCTTTCATCTAATTCGCTAAGTTTTCATTTAATTTTCAGCTTTGGGAACCCCTCGCTGGATGAGAGAAGCATTCTCGCCCCTCTCTATCAGTGTTGCATGTAAGTTACTTTATCAAATGCATTTGCCTGCAGTGCTTTTCGTACTTTTCTAACCCAGAACCCCCTGGAGATCCTGGTATGTAGGGGATCAGGGAAGGATTTCTACAACAAGGCTTAGACAGCATTTTGAGTTTTATATGAATAGAAATTATCAGTTTCTTTAATAATGTATATCAGTTTGTTTTAATATCAGAATATAGTCCCTGCTCCCCTACAGAATCCAGTGCAGGCCCTGCCCCTAGTTGCTCTGCTATGTTCACCTTCCTCTCACCACTACAACCCACTGTGGTTTGCTTATCTCAGTCAGAAGTTGTGTAACCAAAAATAGCTATCTCCCTAGGTATTTGTGTGTTGTCGCTCAGTCGTGTCCAGCTCTTTGAGACCCCATGGACTGTAGCCTACGAGGCTCCTCGGTCCATGGGATTTTCCAGGCAAGAATACTGGAGTGGGTTGCCATTCCCATCTCCAGGGGATATTCCCGACCCAGGGATTGAACCCGGGTCTCCTGCATTGTAGGAAGATGCTTTACCCTCTAAGCCACCAGGGAAGCCCTCCCTAGGTATTTAGTAATTAATTTTTTGAAAGTCTATGTTAGAGAACAAAGAAATTAAAAAGTAAATCAAAAGAATGAGATAAAGACTGGGCTCTAAGGAGCTCCTTTTCAGATCAGCATTGCCAGTATGACTTTAAAGCGTGAGCACTAAGAATCAGCTTGGACCTACCTTGCTTGGATACTACTGGTCAACTCCCAGAGAGACACTGATTGCATAAGACTGCCCCTTCTGGCAGCTGGTCTGTTTTACTTTTCTTTTCTTTCTCTTTTTCTTAAATAACAGGATTCTGCAGAAAGTGTTACCTAGGCTACCCTAAATTATCTTCATTAATACTGGGAAGCAGTGATACATCCAGTCAGAACCTGCATCTGTGAAGGAAGATGTCTTTGTGTTAATCAGTACTATCAGTCTGGTGCAGTCAGAAGACAGAAAAGACATGGTGTGTTCAATGGGAAAGTTTAATATAAAGGAGGGTTAAACCCTCTGATACACAAATAGGGCCGAGGCAGAGTAACCAATTTGGAAGAGACCCCCATCCCCACCCCCGCCCCAAGGCTGGATTCGGTCCTCAGTGGAGAAGGTGTAGTTCAGCCCACTTGATAGCAGAGAAGTGTACTAGTGTGCAGATGCTGGGCGTGCAGGAAGCAACCCTCCAGAGTACAAGCAAGGAACAGGCAATCCGCAGGACATGGCCTGTACACAGAGAGCCATGACTCAGTAGAAACCCTCCAGGCTACAGGCAAAGGCTTATTTGTGGGCCGGCGAAGGGAATAAGGGTACCAGCATGGGTGCATGGCCTTGGAGCTCTGGTTTCCATGTCAAGAGGGCCTTAGGAAAGTTACTACCAAGCCAGGCCGAAGCTGCAGTGTCAAGGAGGACCTGCCTACTCTGGGAGTGTGGCCAGGGAAGAGCTTCATTTGATGACCTTTCCCGAACGCTCCTGGCCTGTACAGCAGCCAGAAGCATCTCCCTCCAGCATCCTGTACTGAGAAAACCGAAAAGAAGAGATAATTAGAGGACCTCTGTCCACAAGAGCAGGGCATACATGAAAAGTGGATTTGGAGCTGAAAGGAAGTCAAGTGATACTTCCGTCATGCAGGAGAAATTCTGATGCTCTAGGCACTCATATTTTTCAGAATTGGAAAACCACACTGCCTGTGTGCTTGTCCATCCCTTCCATGCTTTAGCCAAAGATCCTTACTTTCTTCCTGTCAGATGGCTGCAGAACAGGCTGCCAGCCTCATGCAGAGTCAGGCCTTAACGCATGCCTAGTAGTTCCCGCATTACCTACAGGGGAGTTTGTACTTTTCTTCTCAAATAAACAAAAGATCCTCTTTAGGCAAAAAATAATTAAGAAAATAGATAGCCTTAAAATAAACTTTTTCTCTTTGTAAGATTAATGCTAGAATTTTTAATTCAGAAACATAAAAAGGAAATTTAAATTAAATTACTTGCTAAAATGTAAGGATACCTTCTGTTAACACTCTAGTACTTCATTCTAACCGTGTGTGTATGTTTGTGTGTGTGCTTATACACACATTTTCTTTCCCCACAGATTTGTAGTAAAACAGTTTCCTTCCAACTTTCCCCCCTGATTCAATATTACATGGGCATTTCCTCATGCCACTGAATTTTCGTAACTGCTTTAAATGGCTGCATGGTTTTTCATTGAATGGATGAACCATAGTTTATTTAACTATTTCTCAGTTGTCAGACATTCAGATTCACATTTTTCCTGTTAAAAAGAGCACTGCAGTGAACATGTGTAAATATTGTGTGTATCTCTTACTAGTTTCTAAGAAGAAAATATCAAAATGTGGTAATGTCACTCATTATGTAGAGCTGCTTCTAAAACAGAAATGGCTTTTCTAGTTGAGATATTTTACATAATTATTTCTTTACATTGGTCTGCCAAGCAGGCTTCAGTCTCCATTTGACAGTGAGAGGCTTTATGTAACCTGTTCTAAAACTTATTTCTCCCAGCATTCGTGTGTCCACCTGGAACAGACTGAACTCCTTGAAGAATGGTGTGCTGAAGTCTGCCTTAAAGTCCGCCATGGCCCACGACCCCATCTCCCCAGTGCTCTCTGACCCGCACCTGGACGCTGTGGAGCAGCGGCTCCTGGGCGTCCTGGCCACCGTCAAGCAGTGCGCGGACCAGTTTGGGATGGACGCTGTGTTGGTGGAAGACAGGATGCCTCTCTCGCACTTGTAGTTCTCCACAAAATAAGTGAAACTGCTTTTTACAAAGATAGAGAAACAGCACAATCAATTCCAGATGGTATGAGATGGATTGGAAGTGGCCAGCAGTGTGTTCTGGTGATAGGGGATAGGGTGGCCTTGGATTTCTTTGGTGTTTGCTGTGGTAGAAGCTAAAGCAAAGACTTACAAGCTTCAGACCACAGAACCGTACCTGCTGAACCACCTTCAGACTTCCTCGGCGTTTGCCCATCCTAGCAGTGGGCAGCACAGTTGGTCAGTCTTAATTTCTCATGCCAAAGGATGAAGAGAGGTGTGACATTCAACTAGGTTAATGCTGGGGTTGGTTCTGGAGTGTGTATTTGGAGTTCATCCTTATAGTCCTTTCTCCACACTTGTGGATCTTCCAAAAACACTTTGCAGTCTCTTGAGTCCTTTTTTCCAGGATTAGTCAAATTGGGGATTTTACTGCTTCCTGGGGAGTGGCAGCAAGGAACCTGGCATTCTGTTGAGCCAAAGTAGTAGGGACTGTGCTTTTAAGGTAGAATTAGAAGGCAGGACAAAAGCAGGAAGGATGTTTGGGCTTTTAAGTAAGAAGGTGGTAGTGCTTTTGATGATTCTTAAAGGAGGGAAGAAGAGAGAGAGAGACTTGCTTGGTAGAACCAGAATCAAGGAAGTGATTGCATTAGTGAAAAACAGGTTCCCCTGTATTTAAGTTCTTAACATATATAAAAGCAAGCATGACTTGTATCTAAGTAAGATTTGCATTCTCATGGTTATGTCCAAATTAACCCCAAAAAATTGTCTGTAGAGAACCTACTGTTACAACCCAAGCACAATTCTATTGTGGAGGTTTACTTTCTTTTTTGCCCCAAACAGGCAAATCCTTTGCAGATTAACAAAGCAAACTGAAGATAACATCTTGCGTAAGAGTCAGGTTGCCTGCGATCTTTGCCATCCTGATTTCCAAAATGAATTTTCACTTTTGTCTTCAAGGTATTTAGTTGTTAAAGCTGTTGTTTCCGAGAGACTGGCGATCCTATTTGTGCCTTTCTTGGAGAAAAGCCAGCTTACTCCTGTAGCTAATAGTTCACATCCTGCTGGTGGCTGGGCCTGTCCAGTGATTTGGGCCACGCAGAAGGCTAGAAGCAAAGATTTTAAGCCTTCTGAGCCTTAAAATTAAGGTGGTTACCAGGAAGAGCCTTAAGATTTTGATTTATGTCATACCCTGTTTTCATCATTTAATCTTGTTCTGAACCCATGAGGTAATATTGTTCTTCTGTCTTCTATTAGCACTTTCAAATATCAGTTTGCTAAAACAGGCTAAGTTGTGTGTTCTGGCAAAGTGATTTTGACATGTAACCAGTGGCATTAAAATATAGGGCAAGGAGAGCTGGCCTGGTGAGTCCACTTGTGCGTCCTCAGAGCTGGAAGCTTCTCTCCTGCATTTTGTCTGGGGATTCTTTGGGTTTTGACTTCTGTGAAGCAAAGACTAATATTTAAACAGTGTGGTTGAACAAATTTACTGCCAGCCACTGGAGACCAATTTTAGGTAACTGCCCTTTCAAAAATGGTTTAGAATTTATGCTCCAATTTTCTCAAATTGAAAGTCAACTGAGTACCCAGTAACTACTTTAACATGAAATTAGGATGCTTTTGTACTTAGTTTGTACATTTGGAGATGTACACAGAATGGGCTTAGTTATTTTTTAAAAGCTTTTGGATTTAAGAAGACATACCAGCACAAAACACTGAGCTAGTGTTAACACGAAGAGGCGCTGATTTCAGTTTTAAAGTCGTGTACTGTGTGCGTCCAGGGAGTACACATTTGAGCTTGAGAAGGGCTTGGATGGTGCTCACCTCAAAGCATCAGGGAGCCACTAAGAAGGTAGTCAGCTGCTTTGCTTGATAAATGTTAGTTGAACTAATTCTTTCAAACACGTGATATTGTTCTTTGGTATGCCGCAGTGGAATGAGTAAGAACTGTTCTCAAACTTGGGAACTTTATTCATAATGCTGAAGGCAGAAGATCTGTTGAGGAAAAATGCAGGAGGGAAGGCTGCTTTGAAAGCGTCTCATTCTTTTTTCCAAACACTGCTTCATTCTCCTATTTTAATATGATCTTAAAAAGTGTTCAGATGTATAGTGGTTAAAATTAGAATTGTGCTAAGAGAGTGGTGTGAACTGATGCTTAGAATATAAATTTATGTTCTAAGTCAATATTGGATTAAGCTGGGAAAAGTGTGTTTAGGTAAATCTCGGAGAAAACCAACCATAAGCTCTTAGTCCTAAAATTCATAAACACTATATTCTGATTCAAAAAAGAGGTAGATATTGTTTTTTAAAGTTTCCTAACACTGTCCTTTTTATGGTTTATCTTTTAGAATTGAGGGTTGTTATAATCAGATAGGTCATTGGAAGGGTTTTTGGTTAGTCTTAAGTTGGGTATGCCTAGCTAACATCTAAAGATAAACATGGATACATTTCAATATTCTAAAACTAAGAAAATCAGAACTGAGTAGCATTTCTGCACTCCTCCTCCTACTTTTTAAATATATTTATTCCAGAGTTTGGGGGAATATGGGTATAGAGGTTTCATCCTAAAATTGTTCTTTAATATGAAGGTATATTATTAGTTTGGGGTAAATAATTTTCTGTGCAAAACCAATTAATAGACAGGATCTGACTTGCTCAGAGTATTGCTTAATATATTAATAAGGCATTTCTCTGTATTTGCTCTCAGGATTAATATGTCAAATGAAATGTAATAAGGAAATGGGAGAATTCAGGTACATCCATTGTATACTGTTCTGGGCAAGATGAACCCTCTACATGGCAGAATTTCAGTGTCACCTGAAAGCCACATGTTCTTCCAAAGAACTCCATCTTTTCTTTAAAAAAAAAAAAAAAGAGGCTTTTGGCCTTCCCCTCGTATCCACCGTGTTCCTTCACCCTCTCTTCTCCACAGCTTCCATATTCTCATTTGACCAGTCCATGACCACACCTCAAATGATGGTAAACAGCATCTGTCGTTTTGTGAGCTTGGGCTTCAGGAAACATGAGTCAAAGTATATGTATGTATATAGTCATATATGTATTCTAACAAGAAAATATTTATTTTCACACAGGGAAACACTGACTTATGTTGCTGAAGAACCTGAAGCTAGTAAAAGGTTCTCAGTCTCTGAGCGTGAACCTAAGTGACATAAAGACCAACCATTCAGGAAACACCTAGTGTGCTAGCCAGGGCCGGCGCCCGAGGCAGACAGACCCGCCTCGTAAGACTGCTATACAGCAGGGGAGGGCCAGTTTTCCTCCCTTGCACTCCTCAAGTCTGGGTTGAAAAGGTGGGGGCTGGATACTATACTGCCATAGGTTTCTAAGGAACTAAGGTGTTAATCAAAAATACAAAATGTTTAGGGGGGGAATCTGGGAATTATTTACCGGGAAGTAATTTATTTGCTTAAGAGAGAGGTGTTAAGAACCACGACCCTCGGTTCTAATCTGCCAAGGATTTCTTCTCAGAGCTCTTGCACAAATAGAGGTTGTGCTTGGTAAGACATCAGACAAGACAGATATGCACCTAAATTTCTAATGTGCTCTATGGGTTTCAATTCTGAAAAAAAGACAATGAATAAAGATTTTAATAAGTACCAACGTATCATCTTTTCCTCTTATTATCCCCCCACCTCACTTGCTGGTTCAGGGTATTTCTATTGTTTTCAATTCAGATTTCCATTTTTGTTAGGGGACAGAAGATTACATCTTCTACATCTGCATAAACTTCCACAGGGGTTGTTTCACAGAATCAACAACAGATAAGACCTTTACACTTCTCATTACACTTTACTTCTTCTCTTTACACTTCTCAGTCTTCAGAAGTTGCCTATTAGGTTGTGACAGAACCAAGATTTTCAGTAGGATAACTCTTAGGTGCTTTTTATTTAATACTTAACTCCATTCTTGCAGCTTCTTTAAAGAATTATGAATCCCGAAGAACTTGTCAGCACATTACCATAGAGGCCTGGAAGACAAGACCAGGTCCTGATAGTGATTCTTGGGACATCAGACTTCTAAATTTTGCAATGGAAATGCAACATCATAAACCTCAACCAGACAACTGAGTAGAGTTCTCAAGATTTTGACTTGATTTGTAGCATTTTTGTTTGTGCCAGTTTGTCACTTGTGCTTGAATACAAAAGGGAGGCTGAAGCCTAGAACATGCTCCTTACTGACTCACCTTATACGATCCTTTTCTAGGTGAGATTTCAGGCTTAGTTTTCTTTTGAAGCATTCCAGAAAGACCGGTACTGAAGCCTAAAAAGGCAGCTGGGAGTAGCAAAGGAGTGGTTCTATTAATATTATGGGCTTATTTTTACCCAGTGTATTTCTTATAAAAATGGGTTTTTAGCAGCTCTCATTTTATAAAATAGAGACAAGTATGGTCATAACCACTGATTTAGCATGGGTAAGTTTTGTAAGATAAGCTGCTTTATAAGTCCCAGGAGATAAGAGAATGAAGTTAACAGTTGTAAAGATTGTTTTCAAGGCAGGTATTGCTCTTGATGGCCTGCAGCAGGTGGGGAGGTTGTCTATTGCAAAGCTAGGTTCCATCCAGATGACCTCAGTAAAGGTGTTATGTGCCCATTTGCTCTTTGAAAGTGTTTGCTAAAATGCATATTCTGATTGAGTAGGTTTGAGGCCTGAGTTTGCATTTCTAACAAGCATCAGGGCAGTGCCAAAGCCAATGGTTCTTGGACTATTCTAGAGTAGGATTGTTGACTTGCTAAGGCAACACAGATGCCTGTAGTTTTCACAAGAGCCACTAGATGTCTCCATCATCCATGAGATATTGCTCCTAGCTTTACAACCATGGGTCTCCAAGCACTGAGAATGAAATAGCAAATTTACTGAAAATAGAGGCTTACCTACGAACTGGTGTTTGGATTCATTGTTTCTACCTGAGACTGACTTTGGTTGAAAAAAAACGTTGAGTCTTTTAGGAAAAAGATGTCTTGAAATCAAATTGTCCAAGAACTTCCAAGAGACCTGCTTTATTTATACTGTGAAATGCAAACTCAAAATCGAATCTCAAATATTATCAGTTAACCCTCCATGAAAGTTACCAGTAGAGAATTATTTCCACAGTCTTAAAACTTGAATTATTATTATTATTATTTTTTAAGAAATCAGGGTAAATACTAGTCATTTTATCAGCATGAATTCACCAGATTTTTCCTAGGACAAGATGGCTCTTAGGTCAGTGGCTTCAATAACTCAGGTGATCTTTTAAAAAAATGCAGTAAATACTTGGGAAATCTAGCAAGCTTGTTACATGCTCATGTTACGGAGAAGAAAGGCCCAGGAAAGAGGCCCAGAGGTCTAATGCCAGCGGTGTCTTGAGAAGCTGTTCAGTCACAGCATTTCAAAGTTGCAAATTTAGGCCCAGAAAGCGCATTCAGTACTCAGCCTAGCTTGTTTTCAACAGGCTGTGATTACATTGACATGAGACCTCGTGGTTTTTCCATGACTCTCGGGGAGTTTCCAAAATGGAAGTATCTCCAGTCTGGAGCCCATTAGCTTCCCCAGCTGTGGAAACCTGCTGATTGCTTGCTGCTCTGTTTCATTTCCCTCTGTAGCGAAGCCAGGCCCAGGGCTGACTTCCCCTGGCTAACTCAAGCTCCCGGTGAGACTGTTGCCCGGTTTCATTTAACAGGTTGGCAGGAAGTTGATCTGCAGACACGGGACAGGGCACCAGTGGGAGCCCGTACTTCGTAGCCCTCAGGTGGGCCACCGGAGCCGAACGAAAGTGACTAGGTGATTGACAGTGGCCATTTCAAGGCCTGACTTCAACTTCTTTACAACCACGATCACCCAGAATAGACTGCTGCCTGGCAGCGAGGCCCCAGTCGGCTAGGCGGCGTCTGCAAGTGGCCTCGGGTTGCAGTCTCAAGAACCACTCGGTTTCGGTTCCTGCCGCAACCGGTGTCGCCCTGGGTCACCTGGGAGACAGGCTCGGCCCGCCTGCAGTTCCCATGGCAACACCAATCCCTGGCCAATCCGGGCCTCGGAAGTACGGGCGCCCGCCCTCAGGCCCGGACCCTGAAAAGGGCCGGGAAGGCCCAGCGGTGGAGGGCCTGCTGCCGGCCTGGCCATGCTTGGGGGCACAGAGCGTCTGCTCTGGCTCCTGCTTCTGTCGCTGCTGCTTCCGCCCCCGAGTGCATGGGGACACGGCGGCCAGGCGAGGCCGAGGGAGGGGACAGAGGAGGCGGGCCCGGCCAGGGCCTGGCTGGCCTTCCAGGGCCTGCGGGAGCGACTGAGGGCGGCCGGCGCGCTCTCCAGACGCTACTGGGCTCTCTTCAGCTGCCGCGTGTGGCCCGAGGGCTGTGGGGAGGATGAGGAGGCGTCGGCGCGGCCCCCAGGTAAGACCCTCAGGCTCAGGAGAGCGGGAGCGGGAGGGAGGGATGCGCGAGGCCGGCTGGGATCCGGCCGCGGCGTTCAGAGCCTCGCGCCTGTCCTGGGCCGTCGCGATCACCAGACGAGCGCCTTAGCCGCCGGCTCTGCTGTTCCGCCCAGCCTTTAGGCCGAGCTAAGAGCAGGGCAGCCTCTTCGGAACCAGGAACCCGCATCACTGCCGCCGCCGCCGCCTCCAGCGCTGGCGCTGCGTCCTTATGCAGACGAGCGGTCCTGGCTGCACTCCTCGCCCGTTCCTGGCTCCTCCAGGCACGGCTTACACTTCCCTCCTGTCTCCGAACCTGCCCTGCCAGTATTCCAAGGAGCTGCTCTTGCCCACATTCTTGATGACTTTAAGGAAAATCCCCAGTTGGGCACTCCCCCCAAGTACCTTGTCCTCCTCCTCTGCTGCTTACAGAAGCCGAAGCTGGGCTACGAATCCCCCAGACCTGAGTTCTTATTTATTCTCTGTCACTGATAAATTGTGAGGCAGGGTTGTCACATCAATGACCTGGCCCTGGTGGTCTCTGAGACTCCTTGCAGTGGACGTCGTTAACTCTAGGTTCTGTAGTGATAATCCTGCAGTAGTGCTAGAAACATCTTTCATTTAAATTAAAAGTTCTTTTTGGGGGGTGTGGAGAGGAGAGCAGGGCCTCCAGACATGAGGGATCTTAGTTCCCCAACCAGGGATCCAACCTATGCTCCCTGCATTGAAAGTACAGAGTCTTAACCACTGGACTACCAGGGAAGCCCCTAAATCAAAAGTTCTAAATTTCCAGTGAATGGTTTTTGTTTCGTTTTTGCCAATGTTCAGTATATTCAAATTGACATCTGACAGAAGAATGGAGTCTGGCTGGCTACTGTCCATGGGGTCACAACTTAGGGACTGAACCGCAGCAAAAGAATCGAGACACTTGGGGTTGGCCATGATCAGATGATTCTGCAATCCAGAGCAAGTGGGAAGCATTGCAATCACCAGTTACTGTTTGTCTCCTTGGAGACCGCAAACTCCTTGCAGGCAGGGCCTGGGTAACTTACCCTTTGGCACAAAACAAGATTTATTGTTGAATAAACTGAGCTTTTGCTGCAACGAGAGCTGCTTCCTCATCCTGGAGAGGCCCACCTGAGCCCACTCCCAGGTGCAGGGGTGGGGGGCGGGGAGTGTTCTGGAGAGAGGACGGAAGAACCGCTCTGGTGGTTTGAAGGGAGGCAGTGTTCAGCTCACCCTGGGCCCTGGGCTCCATTCCTGTCTCACAGCTCCTCCTTTTCCAGGCTGGAGCCTTGCCCTGCTAGGCCAGCAGTACCTGGATATCTTGAGCACGTGGTCCTGCAGCTTCTGGGACTGCTGTGACAGAGGGGACTGCAAGATCATCAACAACTTCACAGGTTAGACCTCACGTGGCCCTCAGGGCCAGGAATCGGGGGAAGGAGGCAATTCAGGGGAATGCCAAGGAATAGGGCCCCAGCCTCAGCCTGCCCATAGCCAGCAGCGTGGTAGAGACCCTCCCTGTCTCCACCATACCTCCCATACCCTGCGCCCTCATGGCTGAAAGGAAGGCCTTGGCAGAGGGCTTTGCCCACAGTAGCTGCTTCAGTAGGTGTTGGCTGAATTGATTTGAAATGAATAAAATAAGGGGGTCTCCATAAAATATTTAGGGGGTCCTGAAACTTCCAGGCAGGAGCAACTTCATGGTAGTCAGGGGCTGGGTTCCTCCTCCAGACAGAACTCTGCAACCCTGCTAGGGGGGTGTCTTCAGAACCTTCAGAAAGGGTGAAATCAATGTGGATTTCTCAAACTCTTCAGAAAATAGCACTGAATCTCTTCTACTGCAAGGTCTGCCCAGTGGCTTCTTATTGTGGGGTCCCCAGACAGGATGGCTCCCACCTCAGAGATGGTCAGCGGTGCTCAGTCTCTCGGCCATCACCAAGCCTGGGGGGGATGCATCTGTGTGTCCCTGCTCAGCGTGGCCTCTTCCCCACCCCTAGGCCTCGAGGCGGACCTGCGCGTGCGCCTGCACGGCCAGCACCTAGCCCGGGAGCTGGTCCTGACAGCGGTGAGGGGCTACTTAGAGAAGCCCCGGCCGGACAAGGCCCTGGCTCTGTCGTTCCATGGCTGGTCTGGCACAGGCAAGAACTTCGTGGCGCGGATGCTGGCGGAAAACCTGTACCAGGACGGGCTGAGGAGCGACTGTGTCAAGGTGTTCATCTCCACGTTGCACTTCCCTCACCCCAAGAATGTGGACCTGTACGAGGTGAGGCCAGCCGTGCTGAGGAGCTAGGGTGAAGGCTTGGGCCGGCGGAGGCCTGGGCAGCCGAGACACAGGCCTGTGTGCTGGGAGGGAGGCTGAAGCCAGCCCTCGGTGTGGGGGTCGGAGGACAGCAGGGTTGGGGGGACAATGCAGTGAAACCTGTTACCCTCAGAGACAGCTACTCAGCAGGTGAGGCCCAAGAGGGCCTGAGCTTAACCAGAGAATCCATGTGTTTAATTTGTCAACAGAAGTGGTGGAAGTGCCTCAGGAAGTGTGAAACAGAGCATGCAAAAACTTGACCGTAATCTCCCCACACGGACACAACCAGTTAGCATTTTGGTGTACTTCCTTCAAGCTGTTCCCCTGCACTCTTTAATGTCTTTATAATTTATACGGGACAGAAAGTTGCATTCCACAATTTTTTTTAAAGAGGCTTCTCATAAGTGGTTTTTCCATGGCTTCCCAAAAGTACTCATTTCGTGCCAACAGGTGGACTCATCACATACAAAAAGTTTCTGCTGCTCTGCTCTTTTGGGTTTTGTTCATTCAGACATGTTAGCCATGCAATGACCAAACCCCTCTGCAGCCTGACAGAGGTGACTGTGTCTATCTTTGGCTTTCAGTTTCTGTATTTGGAGTGTGTTAACCTGGGAAGATTATGTAAATTTGAGGGCAGATTGCCATGGCAGTTTCAGTGTGGCCTGGCAGGACAGGCTGCTGGTCAGGCCTCCCAAGAAAGAGCTAGCTGGCTTTTCAGTAGAACACCTGTGACTCGCAGCTTCCCCACTATGGAAATCGACACATTCACACTCTCACACCCACACACTGGGGAGATGGGGCTGAAGTCAAAAACCAGGAAGGCTAGAGGTAGATGGAGACTGTGGGCTCTGCTCAAACACCTCTCCCCTGGGGAGGGAGGTGGGAGGGATGTTCAAGTGGGCAGGGACGTGGGTAAACCTATGGCTAATTCATGTTTGGTAGAAACCAACACAAGACTGTAAATCAATTATCCTTCAATTAAAAATTAATTAATTAAAAAAAAAAAACACCTCTCCCTGGGGTAGGAGCCGGCCCTGTTCTCCTGGGGAACCCTGCAGAGCAGTATCTTTTCCATCCAGGGCTTACTATCCTGCCTGGGGTGGGGAATCCCAGTTTTGAGTTGGGTCCCTCGGGCACCAGGCTGGGCTGAGATCTCAGGGAAGAAGCTGGTGGGTGCTCTGCTCCTGGGAGTTCAAGACAGGGCTGCCTCTGGGCACCCGAGCCTGTCTCTACCTGTCATCCCTGTGTGAGCCTGACTGCTACCCCGGGGAGGGTGAGTTAGCAGTTAGTTCTGGGATGGAACCTCATCCTGGAGGGGAGGAAGCAGGGCTGGGGCCATTTCCCAAGGCCCTTTCCCCAGGCTGGCTCCACTAGTTGGCTTTTAAATCTCAGGGTGCAGGAGAATCACCTGGGAGGCTTATTAAAGGAGGACGCCCTAGCTCCATCCCCAGAGGTTTAGATTGGTGGTTCTGTGGTGGAAACCAGCTCCAGGTGATCCATTGTAGATACCCTGGGAAAACCAGTGCCTCACTAGGGCCCTCAGGGCCAGGAGGTGCCTCCCACTGCTCCCCAGCAGCTCCCCGTATTCTGTGCAGGAGGAGCTGACGGACAAGATCAGGAAGACGCAGGAGCACTGTCGCCAGACCCTGTTCATTTTAGACGAGGCTGAGAAGCTGCACCCAGGACTGCTGGAGGCCCTCAGGCCACACCTGGAACGCCAGGCCCCCAACAACCACAGAGCCGAGTCCAAGAGAACCATCTTTCTTTTTCTCAGGTGAGGCCTAAGAAACAAAAGTCAGAAGGACTGGGGAGGGGAGGAAGAACCCTGTCCGGGCAGTGCGTGTGCCAAGCTTGGGAGCTGGCAGGGAGGGGAGGGGTTCATGCTCTCCTAGGCTGCCTACCCTTTTCCGCAAAGGAAACCAACACAAACTCCAGGAGAGAAAACAGAAGCCCAGCTGCTTGGGTGGCAGCAAGGGTGGGGAGCCTTAGGTTTCCCGCCTTGATTCTACCAAACATTTCTGCGGGACTCTGACCCCACCCCCACCACCTGCACAGGCCAACTAACTCCCCTGACCAGCCTGGGGAAGACCCAGCCGTCCCTTATCTGGCCTCCTCCCTGGTGCTCAGGATGGGGAGGCTCCCTCAGACTCCCCAGTTAGTACATGGCCTCCTGAGGGAGGGCTACTGGGAGTCCCCTCTTAGATGGACATTAAGTGGTTTTTTTAAATTGAGGTATAATTGACATATTAGTTTCAGATGTATAGTTGATTTGCTATTTGTTTATATTGTGAGCTGATCACAATAAGTTTAGTTAACATCTGTCACCATACATAGTTATAAAACCTTTTTGTTCCTGTGATGAGAATTTTCAAGGTGTACTCTTCTCAGCAACTTCCAAATATGCAATGCAGTATTATTTACTAAAGCCACCATGCTGTACATTGCATCCCCATGAGTTACTGGTTGAAGTTTGTACAGTATTCACCTTATTTTTTCTCTCTTTCTGATCTATTTCACTCAGCATACCTTCAGGGTCCACCCATGTTGTTGCAAATAGCAAGATTTCCTTCTTTTTAATGGCTGAATAATATTCCATTATATATGCATTTTTGCCCCTTTATCCACTCATCTATCGATGGACACACATCATTTCTTATCTTGGCCATTGTAAATAATGCTACAGTGAACATGGGGGTGCAAATGTCTCCTTGAGTATTTTCATTCTCTTCAGATAAATATCTAGAAGTAGAATTGCTGGATCCTGTGGTAGTCCTATTTTTAATTTCTTGAGGAACTTCGATACTGTTTTCCATAGTGGTCGCACCAGTTTACATTCCCACCAGTGATGCACAGGGGTTCCCTTTTCTCCACAGCCTTACCAACACTGGTTACTTCTGATCTCTTTGATGATAGGCATTCTCACAGGTATGAGGTGGTATCTCATTGTAGTTTTTGATTTGCATTTCCCTCATGATCACTGATGTTGAGTACCTTTTCAGGTCTCTGTTGACCACTTGTATGTCTTCTTTGGGAAGATGTCTATTCAGAGCTTTGTTCGTTTTTTCATTAGATTATTTTTTGCTGCTGAGTTGTATGAGGTCTTTATAGATTTTGAATACTAACCCCTTATCAGGTGTATGATTTGCAAGTATCTTCTCCCATTTGGTAGGTTTCCTTTTTGTTTTGTTGATGGTTTCCTTTGCTATGCAGAAGCTTTTGGTTTGATGTAGTCCACTTGTTTATTTTTGCTTTTGTTGCCTTTGCTTTTAGTGTGAAATCCAAAAAAATAATTGCCAAGACCACTGTCCAGGAAATTACCACTTATGCTTTCTTCTAGGAGTTTTATGGTTTCAGGTCTTAAGTTCAAGTCTTTAATCCATTTTTTTCTTCATTTTATTTTATATTGGAGTATAATTGATTAACAATGTGTTAGTTTCAGGTGTTCAGCAAAGTAATTCAGTTATACATGTATCCTTTTTCAAATTCTTTTCCCATTGAGGCTATTACAGAGTATTGAGCATAGTACCCTGTGTTATACAATAAGTCCTTGTTGGTTATCTATTTTAAATATAGTAGTATGTACATATAAATCTCAAACTTCTAATTTATTCTGCCCCTCCCCCACCTTTCCCCTTTAGTAACCTTAAGTTTGTTCTCTCAGTCTGTGAGTCTGTTTCTGTTTCGTAATAAGTTCATTTGTATCATTTTTTAGTTCCACATATAAGCAATATCATATGATATTTGTCTTCATCTGACTAATCTCCAGATCTGTCCAAGTTGCTGCAAATGGCATTATTTCATTATGTAATGGATGAGTAATATTCCATTGTATATATGTATCAGTCTTCTTTATCCATTCTTCTGCCAATGGACATTTAGGTGCATGGATTTATTTCTGGGGTTTCCATCCTCTTTCATTGATCTATATTTCTGTTTTTGTGCCAGTACCATACTGTCTTGATTACTGTAGCTTTGTAGTATAGTCTGAAGGCAGAGAGCCTAATTCCTCCAGCTGTTTTTCTTTTTCAAGATTGTTTTGGCTATCTGGAGTCTTTTGTTGTGTCTCCATACAAATTTTTTAAATTTTAGTTCTATTTCTGTGAAAAATATAATTGGTAATTTGATACAGGTTGCACTGAATCTGTAGCTTGCCTTGAGTGGTACAGTTATTTTGACAGTATTGATTCTTCCAATATAAAAACATGTAAAGTTTAAAAATAAAATAAAATTAAAAAAAATAAAAAAATAAAAACATGATATATCTTCCATCTGTGTCATCTTTACTTTCTTTCATCAGTGTCTTATAATTTTTGGAGTACAGGTCTTTTACCTCCTTAGATAGGTTTATTCCTAGGTATTTTATTCTTTCTGATATAATGGTAAATGGCATTGTTTAATTTCCCTTTCTGATCTTTCTTTGTTAGTATATGGAAATGCAACAGATTTCTGTGTCTTAATTTTGTATCCTGCTACTTTACTGAATTCATTAATGAGCTCTAGTAGTTTTCTGGTAGGATCTTTAGGGTTTTGTGTGTATAGTGTGTCATCTGCAAACAGTGACAGTTTTACTTCTTTTCCAATTTTAATTCCTTTTATTTCTTTTTATATCTTTTTCTTTGATTACCATGGGTAGGACTTCCAAAATTATGTTGAGTGGCAAGAGAGGACATCCTTGTCTTGCTCCTCATCTCAGAGGAAATACTTTCAGCTTTTCATCATTGAGTATGTTACCTGTAGCTTTGTCATACATATATGGCCTTATTATTGAGGTATGTTCCCTCTTTGCCCACTTTCTGGAGAGTTTTTATCATAAATGAGTGTTGAGCTTTGTCAGAAACATTTTCTGCAACTATTAAGATGATTCTTCAGTTTGTTCATGTGGTGTATCACACTGGTTTGCAGATATTAAAAAATCCTTGCATCGCTGGGATAAATACCCCTTCATCATTTTAATGTACTGTTAGGCTTCGTTTGCTAGTGTTTTGTTGAGGATTTTTGTGACTGTTCATCAGTAATATTGGCCTGTAATTCTTTCTTTGTGTCTTTGTCTGGTTTTGATATCAAGTGATGGAGCCTCATAATGAGTTTGGGAGGGTTAATTTCTCTGCGATTTTTTTTGGAATATTTTCAGAAACTATTCTCTAAATGTTTGATAGAATTTGCCTGTGCACCATCTGATTCTGGACTTTGGTTTCTTGGGAGTTTTCAATCATAGTTTCAATTTCAGTACTTGTGATTGGTTCATATTTTCTGTTTCTTCCTGAGTCAGTCTTGGGAGATTGTACCTTTTTAAGAATTTCTCCATTTCTTCTAGGTTGTCCATTTTATTAGCATATAGTTATTTGTACTAATCTCTTATTTTCATTTATTTCTGCTCTGATCTTTATGATTTACTTCCTTCTACTAACTTGGGGTTTTGTTCTTCCTCTAGCCTTAGGTGTAAGGTTAGGTTGTTTGTGGTTTTTCTTATTTCCTGAGGTAAGATTGTATTGCTATAAACTTTTTTTTTTTTGCTGCTTTTGCTACATCCTCTAGGTTTTGGATTATAGTGCCTTCACTTTCATTTTTCTCTAGGTATTTTTTCATTTCCTCTTTGATTTCTTCAGTGATTCATAGGTTGTTTAGTAGCATATATTGTTTAGCCTCCATGTGTATGTGGGTTTTTTTTTTAACAGGTTTTTTTCTTATAGTTGGTTTCTAATCTCATAGCATTGTTTAGAAAAGAGGCTTCATATGGTTTCAGTTTTCTTAAATTTACTGGGGGTCACTTTGTAGCCCAGCATGTGATCAGTCCTAGAGAATGTTCCATGTGCACTTGAGAAGATGCTGCTGTTATATGGAATGCTCGATGAATATCAATTAAATCCATCTGGTCCAATGTATCATTTAAAGCCTATATTTCCTTATTGATTTTTCTGTCTGGATGATATGTCCATTGATGAAAGTGGCCTTTAAAGTCCCCATCTATTATTATGTTACTGTCAGTTTCTCTTTTTATGACTATTAATATTTTCCTTATATATAAAGTATTTGCCTTATATATTGAAGCTTCTATGTTGGGTGCATCAGTTCAGTTCAGTCACTCAGTCATGTCCAACTCTTTGCAACCCCATGAACTGCAGCACATCACGCTTCCCTGTCCATCACCAACTCCCGGAGTTTACTCAAACTCATATCCATTGAGTCGGTGATGCCATCCAACCATCTCATCCTCTGTCGTCCCCTTCTTCTCCCACGTTCAGTCTTTCCCAGCATCAAAGTCTTTTCACATGAGTCAGTTCTTCACATCAGGTGGCCAAAGTATTGGAGTTTCAGCTTCAGCATCAGTCCTTGCAATGAGTATTCAGGATTTATTTCCTTTAGGATGGACTGGTTGGATCTCCTTGCAGTCCAAGGGACTCTCAAGAGTCTTCTCCAACACCACAGTTCAAAAGCATCACTTCTTTGGCACTTAGCTTTCTTTATAGTCCAACTCTTACATCTATACATGACTACTGGAAAAACCATAGCTTTGACTAGACAGACCTCTGTTGGCAAAGTAATGTCTCTGCTTTTGAATATGCTATCTAGGTTGGTCATAACTTTTCTTCCAAGGAGCAAGTGTCTTTTAATTTCATGGCTGCAGTCACCATATGCAGTGATTTTGGAGCCCAAGAAAATAAAGTCAGTCACTGTTTCCATTGTTTCCCTATCTATTTGCCATGAAGTGATGGGACTGGATGCCATGATCTTAGTTTCCTGAATGTTAAGTTTTTAAGCCAACTTTTTCACTCTCCTCTTTCACTTTCATCAAGAGGCTCTTTAGTTCTTCTTCGCTTTCTGCTGTAAGGGTGGTGTCATCTGCATATCTGAGGTTACTGATATTTCTCCCGGCAATCTTGATTTCAGCTTGTGCTTCATCCAGTCCAGCATTTGGCATGACGTACTCTGCATATAAGTTAAATAAGCAGGGTGACAATATACAGCCTGGACGTACTCCTTTTCCTATTTGAAACCAGTCTGTTGTTCCATGTCCAGTTCTAACTGTTGCTTCCTGACCTGCATACAGATTTCTCAAGAGGCAGGTCAGGTGGTCTGGTATTCCCATCTCTTTCAGTATTTTCCACGGTTTATTGTGATCCACACAGTCAAAAGCTTTGGCATAGTCAATAAAGCAGAAATAGATGTTTTTCTGGAACTCTCTTGCTTTTTCCATGATCCAGAGGATGTTACCAATTTGATCTCTGGTTCCTCTGCATTTTCTAAAATCAGCTTGAACATCAGGAAGTTCACGGTTCACGTATTGCTGAAGCCTGGCTTGGAGAATTTTGAGCATTACTTTACTAGCATGTGAGATGAGTGCAATTGTGCGGTAGTTTGAGCATTCTTTGGCATTGCCTTTCTTTGGGATCGGGATGAAAACTGACCTTTGCCAGTCCTATGGCCACTGCTGAGTTTTCCAAATTTGCTGGCATATTGAGTGCAGCACTTTCACAGCATCATCTTTCAGGATTTGGAATAGCTCAACTGGAATTCCATCACCTCCACTAGCTTTGTTCGTAGTGATGCTTTCTAAGGCCCACTTGACTTCACATTCCAGGCTTTCTGGCTCTAGGTGAGTGATCACACCATCATGGTTATCTAAGTCATGAAGGTCTTTTTTGTATAGTTCTTTTGTGTATTCCTGCCACCTCTTCTTAATATCTTCTGCTTCTGTTAGGTACATACCACCTCCGTCCTTTATTGTGCCCATCTTTGCATGAAATGTTCCCTTGGTATCTCTAATTTTCTTGAAGAGATCTCTAGTCTTTCCCATTCTATTGTTTTTCTTTATTTCTTTGCACTGATCGCTGAGGAAGGCCTTATCTCTTCTTGCTATTCTTTGGAACTCTGCATTCAAATGGGCATATCTTTCCTTTTCTCCTTTTCCTTTAGCTTCTCTTCTTTTCACAGCTATTTGTAAGGCCTCCTCAGACCACTGTTTTACCTTTTTGCATTTCTTTTTCTTGGGGATGGTCTTGATCCCTGCCTCTTGTACAATGTCATGAACCTCTGTCCATAGTTCTTCAGGAACTCTGTCTATCAGATCGAATCCCTTCAATCTATTTGTCAGTTCCACTGTATAATCGTAAGGGATTTGATTTAGTCATACCTGAATGGTCTAGTGGTTTTCCCTACTTTCTTCAATTTAAGTCTGAATTTGGCAATAAGGAGTTCATGATCTCCACAGTCAGCTCCTGGTCTTGTTTTTGCTGACTGTATAGAGCTTCTCCATCTTTGGCTGCAAAGAATATAAACAGTCTGATTTCAGTGTTGACCATCTGGTGATGTCCATGTGTAGAGTCTTCTCCTTTGTTGCTGGAAGAGGGTGTTTGCTATGACCAGTGCATTCTCTTGGCAAAACTCGATTAGCCTTTGCCCTGCTTCATTCTGTAGTCCAAGGCCAAATTTGCCTGTTACTCCAGGTGTTTCTTGACTTCCTACTTTTGCATTCCAGTCCCCTATAATGAAAAAGACATCTTTTTAGGGTGTTAGTTCTAGAAGGTCTTGTAGGTATTCATAGAACCATTTTAGGAATTTGGGTGCATATATGTTTACAATCATGATATGATCTTCATAGATCTATTGTTCATCTTTACGTAGTATCTTTCTTTGCTCTTGTAACAGTCTTTATTTTAAAGTCTATTTTGTCTGATATGAGTATTACTACTCCAGCTTTCTTTTGACTTACATTTGCATGGTATACCTTTTTTTATACCCTCATTTTCAGTCTGTATGTTTCCCCAGATCTGAAATGTATGTCTTATAGACAGCATATATATGAGTCTTGTTTTGTATTCATTCAGTCTCTTGGTTGAAGCATTTAATCCATTCACGTTTAATTTGGTTATTGATATATATGTTCTTATATTTGTTAATTGTTTTGGATTTGTTTTGTAGGTCTTTTTTTCTTCCTTTCCTCTTTTGTTCTCTTCTCTTGTGATTTGGTGACTAACTTTAGTGTTGTGCTTGGATTTCTTTTTCCTTCCCTGTGTATCTATTATAGATTTTCAGTTTGTGGTTACTCTGAAGTTTTGGTATATTTACAAACAAGAGTGTTTTAAGTGTTCCTGGTCTTTTAGCTTTTATATGCATTTCCAATATCCTGCATTTGTACTCACCTCTTCCCATAATTGATGGTTTTGGTATCATGTATTTGTGTGTAGGTGATTTCCTACCTTTATTGTATGTTTGCCTTTACCAATGAGCTTTTTCCATTTGTAATTTTCTTGTTTCTAGTTGTCACCTTTTCTTTTCTGCTAGAGAAGTTCCTTTAGTATTAGTTGCAAAGCTAGTCTGGTGGACTGAATTCTCTTAGCTTTTGCTTGTCCGTAAAGCTTTTGATTTCTCCATTGAATTTGAATGAGCAGCTTGTTGGGTAGAGTATTCTTGGTTGTAGTTTCTTCCCTTTCATACTTTAAATATATTGTTTCACTCCTTTCTGGCCTGCAGAATTTCTGCTGAGAAATGAGCTGATAACCTTATGGGAATTCCCTTGTATGTTATTTGTTACTTTTCTCTTGTTGCTTTTAATATTCTTCATTGTCTTTACTTTTGTCTGTTTGATTACTGTGTTTCTCAGCATGTTCCTCCTTGGGTTTATCCTGCCTGGGACTCGTTGCACTTCCTGGAATTGGGTGACTGTTTCCTTTCCTCTCTTAGAGAAGCTTTCAGCTATTAAATATTATCTCTCCAAATATTTTCTCAGGTCCTCTCTCTTCCTCTTATCCTTCTGGAGCCTCTATAATGCGAATGTTGCTGCATTTAATGTTGTCCCCGAGGTCTCTTAGACTGTCCTCTTTTCATTCTTTTTTCTTTATCCTGTTTCATGGCAGTGATTTCCATCATCCCATCTTACAGCTCACTTATCTGTTCTTCTCCCTCAGTTATTCTGCTATTTATTCCTTCTAGTGTATTTTTATTTCAGTAATTGTTCATCAGTTTGTTTATCCTTTTTAAAAATTTTATTCATTTATTTTAAGCTGCACTAGGTCTCTGTTGCTGTGCACAGGCTTTAGTTGCGGTGAGCAGGGGCTGCTCTTCATTGCAGTGCACAGGCTTCTCACTGCAGTGGCTTCTCGTTGCAGAGCAAGGGCTCTAGGTGCATGGGCTTCAGTAGCTGTGGGATGTGGGATCTTCCTGGACCGGGGATCAAACCTATGTTCCCTACATTGGCAGGTGGATTCCCAACCACTGGACCACTGGGGAAGTGCTGTTTATTCTTTACTTCTTCTAGGTCTTTGCTAAACATTCCATGTCGTCTAGATCTGTGACTGCATTCTCTTTCTAGTGATTCTTTTTCTTGGATCATCCTTACTGTCATTCCTCTGAATTCTTTTTCAGATAGGTTGCCTCTCTTCACATCACTTAGTTGTTGTTCTGGGGTTTTATCATGTTCCTTCATCTGGGACACATTCCTCTGTCATCTTATCTTGTCTTACTTTCTGTGATTGCAGTTTCCATCCACAGACTGCAGGGCTGTAGTTCTTGCTTCCGCTGTCTGCCCCCTGGTGGATGAGGCTAATAGGCTTGTGTAGGTTTGAGGCTTGTGCCCTACTCTTGGAGGTCACACACAAGGTTTCATGTGCACCAGGATCCAAGGGAAAAAGCAGGGACTTCATAAAAGCCTGGGCAAGACCTATCAGCTGGTATTGGAGGGCCTCCCGCAGAGGCGGGGGGTGGCTGTGGCTCATTGCAGGGACAAAGACCATTACAGTGGTAGTTCTGGGGGTGTTCATCGGTGTGAGCCCTGCTGGAGGCTGCCATTTTCTCACCAAGACCTGGCTCCACCCAACCGGCAGTAGGCTCCAGTGCTGGGACATCCCAGGCTGATAGGGTGGGAACATAGCCCCACCCATCAGCAGACAGACTGCTTAAAGTCTTCCTGAGCATAGAGCTACCTGCTAAACACCTTGACACTTTGACATGGCCCTGCCCACCAGAGGGACAAGACCCAGCTTCTGTTTCCCTCAGTCCTATGAAATTCCTGTGCCCGAATGCCACTGGCTTCGAAAGACGGATTATCTCATGTCTCCTTGTCCCCAGGCTAGGGAGCCTGATCTGAGGCTCAGAACTTTCCTGTGGGAGAACTTCAGTGATATAATTATTTTCCAGTTTGTGGGTCACCCATTCAGCCAGTATGAGATTTGATTTTATCACAGTTTTGCTCCTCCTACCATCTCATTGTGCCTTCTTCATCTTTGGATGTAGGATACCTTTTTTGGTTGGTTCCAGCATTTTTCATCAAAGGTTATTCAGGAGTTAGTTGTCTTAAGTGAGCTCATGTCCTACTCTACCATCTTATCTCCATCTTTAATCCATTTTGAGTTAATTTTTGTGTATGGTATAAGACAGTGGTCCAGTTTCATTCTTTTGCATGTGGTTTCCTAATAAATTTATTGAAGAGACTGTCCTTTCCCCACTGCATATTCTTAGCTCCTCTTTTGTAAATTAATTGACCATATATGCATGGATTTATTTCTAGGCTCTCCACTCTGTTCCATTTATCTATGTGTCTGTTTATATGCCAGGATCATACTGCTTTGATTGCTAAAGCTCTGTAAAATAGTTCATGTGCTGGGAGTCCCCTCTTCAGTTCAGTTCAGTTGCTCAGTTGTGTCCGACTTTGCAACCCCATGAATCACAGCACGCCAGGCCACCCTGTCCATAACCAACTCCCGGAGTTTACCCAAATTCATGTCCATCGAGTTGGTGATGCCATCCAGCCATCTCATCCTCTGTCGTCCCCTTCTCCTGCCCCCAATCCCTCCCAGCATCAGAGTCTTTTCCAATGAGTCAACTCTCTTCACATGAGGTGGCCAAAGTATTGGAGTTTCAGCTTCAGCATCAGTCCTTCCAATGAACACCCAGGACTGGTCTCTTTTAGGATGGACTGGTTGGATCTCCTTGCAGTCCAAGGGACTCTTAGAAGGGCGTTAAGTTTTCAAGTCAGCATATTAGTTGAAATTTAAGTACAAACTATCCTTAAAAATTTCCAAGGTATAAACAGTTGGAGAACAGTTTCCCATGAAGTCCAACATGGCCAGTTCTTTCCCCAGCCTTGTAAAGTCTGTTTCTTCACTGATCATGAGAGGAAGTCACTGGCCTGGAATTCAGGGTATAATGTCAATGAAAAGCTCTCCAGCTCCTGTGTTGAGATCTGCAACCTTACAATGCAGGACTGATCCCTTTATAAACACTGCACTCCATTTCCTGTTTTGCTCTACTCGGTGCCAAGGGTTCTGGAAATGGCTTTGCAGAAAGTGAATTTTGAAATCAAGTGTCCAACTGTATCTTTTTATGGCAGCTCCAACACAAAGTCCGCAGTTCAGTTCAGTCGCTCAGTCGCGTCCGACTCTTTGCGACCCCATGAATCACAGCACACCAGGCCTCCCTGTCCATCACCAACTCCCAGAGTTCACCCAGACTCACGTCCATCGAGTCAGTGATGCCATCCAGCCATCTCATCCTCTGTCGTCCCCTTCTCCTCCTGCCCCCAATCCCTCCCAGCATCAGAGTCTTTTCCAATGAGTCAACTCTTCGCATGAGGTGGCCAAAGTCCTGGAGTTTCAGCTTTAGCATCATTTCTTCCAAAGAAACCCCAGGGCTGATCTCCTTCAGAATGGACTGGTTAGATTTCCTTGCAGTCCAAGGGACTCTCAAGAGTCTTCTCCAACACCACAGTTCAAAACCATCAATTCTTTGGCGCTCAGCCTTCTTCACAGTCCGTCCAACTCTCACATCCATACATGACCACAGGAAAAACCATAGCCTTGACTAGACGGACCTTTGTTGGCAAAGTGATATCTCTGCTTTTGAATATGCTATCTAGGTTGGTCATAACTTTCCTTCCAAGGAGTAAGCGTCTTTTAATTTCATGGCTGCAGTCACTATCTGTGGTGATTTTGGAGCCCCCAAAAATAAAGTCTGACACTGTTTCCCCATCTATTTCCCATGAAATGATGGGACCAGATGCCATGATCTTCGTTTTCTGAATGTTGAGCTTTAAGCCAACTTTTTCACTATCCACTTTCACTTTCATCAAGAGGCTTTTGAGTTCCTCTTCACTTTCTGCCATAAGGGTGGTGTCATCTGCATATCTGAGGTTATTGATATTTCTCCTGGCAATCTTGATTCCAGCTTGTGTTTCTTCCAGGCCAGCGTTTCTCATGATGTACTCTGCATAGAAGTTAAATAAGCAGGGTGACAATATACAGCCTTGACATACTCCTTTTCCTACTTGGAACCAGTCTGTTGTTCCATGTCCAGTTCTAACTGTTGCTTCCTGACCTGCATACAGATTTCTCAAGAGGCAGGTCAGGTGGTCTGGTATTCCCATCTCTTGAAGAATTGTCCACAGTTTTTGTGATCCACACAGTCAAAGGCTTTGGCATAGTCAATAAAGCAGAAATAGATGTTTTTCTGGAACTCTCTTGCTTTTTCCATGATCCAGCAGATGCTGGCAATTTGATCTCTGGTTCCTCTGCCTTTTCTAAAACCAGCTTGAACATCGGGAAGTTCACGGTTCACGTATTGCTGAAGCCTGGCTTGGAGAATTTTGAGCATTACTTGACTAGCATGTGAGATGAGTGCAATTGTGCGGTGGTTTGAGCATTCTTTGGCATTGCCTTTCTTGGGGACTGGAATGAAAACTGACCTTTTCCAGTCCTGTGGCCACTGCTGACAGAAATTCCTCCCCAAGTTCTATTAGCAGTCAAGTTTGGGTCCCTCTTGGCCCAACTTGAATGCATCACAAGCAGCTTCTTTTTTTTTAATTATTTTTAATTGAAGGATGATTGCTTTACAGTATTGTGTTGGTTTTTACCAAAGATCAACATGAATCAGCCATAGGTTTACCGATGTCCCCTCCCACTTGAACATCCCTTACACCTCCCTTCCCATCCCACCCCTCTACGTTGTTACCAAGCCCTGGTTTGAGTTCCCTCAGTCATACATCAAATTCCCATTGGTAATCTATTTTACATATGGTAATGTATGTTTTCATGTTATCCTCTCCATACATCCCAGCCTCTCCTTCCTCCCCTGCCAGCCTTGTCCATACATCTGTTCTGTCTCCATTGCTGCTCTTCAGATAGGTTCATCAGCACCATCTCTCTAGATTCCGTATATATCCATTAGTATATGATATTTGTTTCTCTGACTTACTCCACTCAGTCCATGGGGTCGCTAAGAGTTGGACATGACTGAGTGACTTCACTTTACTTTTCACTTTCAAGCATTGGAAAAGGAAATGGCAACCCACTCCAGTATTCTTGCCTGGAGAATCTCAGGGACGGGGGAGCCTGGTAGGCTGCCATCTATGGGGTCGCACAGAGTCGGACACGACTGAAGCGACTTAGCAGCTTAGCAGCCACTCTCTATAATAGGCTTTATATTCATCCACCTCATTAGGACTGACTCAAATGTGTTTCTTTTTATGACTGAGTAATATTCCATTGTATATATGTGCCACATTTCTTTATCCATTTATCTGTCGATGGACATCTAAGGTGCTTCCATGTCCTAGCTGTTGTAAATAGAGCTGCAGTGAACATTGGGGTACATGTGTCTTTTTCAATTCTGGTTTCCTCAGGGTATAAGCCTAGTAGTGGGATTGCCCTTATATGATGGTTTAATTCCAGTTTTTTAAGGAATCTCCACATTCTCCATAGTGGCTGTACTAGTTTGCATTCCCACCAACAGTTTAAGAGGGTTGGTTCCCTTTTCTCCACACCCTCTCCAGCATTTATTGTTTGTAGACTTTTGGATAACAGCTATTCTGACCAGCGTGAGATGGTACCTCATTGTGGTTTTGATTTACATTTCTCTAATAATGAGTGATGTTGAGCATCTTTTCATGTGTTTGTTAGCCATCTGTATGTCGTCTTTGGAGAAATGTCTGTTTAGGTCTTTTGCCAACTTTTTGATTGGGTTGTTTGTTTTTCTGGCATTGAGTTGTATGAGCTGCTTGTATATTTTGGAAATTAGTCAGTTGTTTCATTTGCTATTATTTTCTCCCACTGTGAGGGTTGTCTTTTCACCTTGTTTATAGTTTCCTTTGTTGCACAAAAGCTTTTCATTCAGTCCCACTTGTTTGTTTTTATTTCCATTACTCTAGGAGGTAGTCATAGAGGATCTTGCTGTGATTTATGTCATAGAGTGTTTCTGGTCTTACATTTAGATCTTTAATCCACTTTGCCTAACACCATACACAAAGAAAACTCAATGTTCTAATTTCTTTTAATGACAGCTGTCCAGTTTTCCCAGAAGCACTTATTGAAGAGACTATCTTTGCCCCATTGTATATTCTTGCCTCCTTTGTCAAAAATAAGATATCCATAGGTGCATGGGTTTGGGCTTTCTATCTTGTTTCATTGGTCTATTGGAAATATGAATTGTGAGACTTTTTTTGTTCTAGTTCTGTAAAAAAACAAAAACAAAAAAAAAAACACACACCATTGGTAATTTGGTAGGGATTGCATTTAATCTGTGGATTACATTTGGTAGTATAGGCACTTTCACAGTATTGATTCTTCCAACCCAGGAACATGGAATCTCTCTCCATCTGTTTACGTCATATTTGATTTCTTTCATCAGTGTCTTAAAGTTTTGCAATGGTAAAGGGGATTGATTCCTTAGTTTCTCTTTCTGATTTTTCACTTAGTATACAGGAATACAAGTGATTTCTGTGTATTGATTTTGTATCACTGATTAGCTCTAGTAATTTTTTGATGGTATCTTTAGGGTTTTCTATGTACAGTATCGATCATGTCATCTGCAAACAGAGTTTTATTTCTTTTCCGATCTGGATTCCTTTTGTTTTTCTTCTGATTGCCATAGCTAGGAACTTCCAAAACTATGTTGAATAATAGTGGTGAGAAATCTTATAGGGAATGCTTTCAGTTTTTCACCATTGAGAATAATGTTTGCTGTGAGTTTATCATATATGGCCTTTATTAAGTTGAGGTAGGTTCTTTCTATGCCCATTTTTTGAAGTTTTATCATAAACAGGTGTTTAATTTTGTCAAGCTTTTTCTGCATCTATTGAGATTATCATAGGGTTTTTATCTTTTGTATATGTTGAAGAATCTTTGCACCCCTTGGATACACCTGACTTGATCATGGTTTTTTGATCTTTTTAATGTGTTGAATTGTGTTTGCTAGAATTTTGTTGAGGATTTTTGCATATGTTATCAGTGATACGGGCCTGTAATTTTCTTTCTTTGTCTGGTTTTGGTATCTGGGTGATGGTGGCCCCATAGAATGAGTTTGAAAGTGTTCCTTCCTGTGCAATTTTTTGGAAGAGTTTTAGAATGATAGGCATTAGCTCTTGTCTAAATATTTGCTAGGAGCTTGTCAGGAAAAAAATAAAATAAATAAAATAAATATTTGCTAGAATTCAGCTGTGAAGCCATCTGGCCCTGGACTTTTGCTGTGGGGGAAGTTTTTGATCACAGTTTCGATTTCAATGCCACAAGCAGCGTCTTGCATTCGGTGGAAGCCAAACCACTCCTCCCTGCCATCACCCTCCTCCCGCAGGCCAGTACATGCTCACTCGGGGATTTTCCCCAGCTTTAGCATACCCCTCTGGTGACTCAGCTGGTAGAGAATCTGCCTGCAATGCGGGAGACCTGGGAAGATCCCCTGGAGAAGGGAGAGGCTACCCACTCCAGTATTCTGGCCTGGAGAATTCCATGGACTGTATAGTCCATGGGGTCACAAAGAGTCAGACACAACTGAGCGACTTTCACTGTGAAGAGAATTAAGGGGTCTGGTTTTCCCTTGAGGCTTGGAAAGAATAGAGGAGTGAGCTGCGATTTTGTTCTGTAAGTAAGGCTGACAGGACACTGCAGTGCATTGTGAAGGAAGGCGGAGGAGCCGCCAAGGTTATTTTAAGAGGAAAGCAGGGAAAGATTTTCTGCTGTGATTTGTGGTTCAGAATTAGGAGGCAAGGACAGTAAATGCTTTGAATTAGCTCTCCTCCTCAGCTGTGTATTACTCATGCTCTTTTGAGGCAGCCCGGAACTATGGATCTCTTCCTGTTGTGGTGAATTAGGTGGGGACTCCAAAATGCAGGGTCAGATAAGGAGTCATCTTGGTCCCCAAGCCCGGACAGGGGTGGGGGCCCAGAACCACTGTTGAAGGAAGCCTGGAGCCCGGCCGCCTCAGGTGCCCTTTCCTATTGCAGGGATCCTTTGCCTTTGTGCATGGCTTCTTCCCTCCACGCTGCCTGGTTCCTTCCTCCTCCTCGGCCGAGCCCACTCCTGCCTCCTGGCAATGGCCGTGGCCAGCCTTTCCCCAACTTGGCCCAAGGTGCCCAGACGCTGACTTTTCCGCCAGTTCTCGGCATAGAAAACCTCACCCTCACCGGTGGCAGGATTTCCTAACGTGACCCAGGTGCCCCTGCCATCTCTAGGCAGCCGTTGTAGTATTTTAGTCATTGGCCCGCCAGCACTGCCCTCCTCTAACCCACCGCCTGCCCTTCCCCCCATTACTCGGGCCTCTGTGCCCTGTCCGAGGCCAGAGGGTCCCAGTGAGGGCAGGGTCTGGGGAGATGCTGCACCCACCAGGCCTACTCTGGTACGGGATGCAGAGACCCTGCTGGCCCTGGAGGAGCCTCTGAGCCCCTTGGGGAGGAGGACGCACAGTGGTGACAGGAGGCGAGGACAGGGCCTCCAGTTCCATTGACTCTGATGTGGGCCCAGCCTGTGAGAGCCAGTGGGGCCCAACAGGCCTGGGTGGTCTGTCTGGAGCCTGAGGGCCAGCCAGACTGACCCTATGGCGCAGTACCTCGCTGCCCCAGGCAGCCTCAAAGCAGCACCTCTAGACCCCATCGGGTGTTCTGGTGATGGGCGGGGGAAGACGGTGTCTCTGGACTTGATTTCTACAGTGACCTCACCTATGTGGCGAGGACTCTTACATTTGAAAGGAAAGCACGGATGGTGTAAACAAATCACTGGTATAAGGCCGGCGGCTTAACCCTGAAGCAAATCCTGAGCGTGCTGTTTGAAGTGCTAGTGGCTTTGCTGGCCCCCCTGCAACGTGGTGGTGCCTGATGGTAGAAACGAGGTGGCAGTTGAAGCAGGGAGTGTAGTGGGGAGCGGGGGTGCAGCTAGAGTCACCCCAACCCTCAGAACCAGTCCTGCCCCTGGGCCTGAGGAAATCAGGGCCCCTGGCTGGGTACCAGAAAACTACCTTTGCCCATTTCCACCAAGTATAGAAACTCTGGGAATGGTGTCACAGGGCTGGACAGGCACGTGGAACTCTGGAGATCAGAACCACGGTCCTCCCATTGAAGCTGTACAGTGAAGAGAGAATTAATACCTGTTCTCTTTGGGCTGCAGTCAGGAGAAGAATGGATAGAAAGGGCTTTAAAAATTAAAAGAACTATACAAGTGTAAATTGTTCATGGAATCAAAGGCCTTGTACCCCAGCACACAGAAAGTACTTATGGAAATGTCTATTTGTTGACTGACAATCAAATCTAAGGTGACCTAAGGAGGGTTTCTTAATCATCTGCTTCTGGTCTGTCCTTTTACAAATTAGGAAACGAAGGCTCGGGGAGATGACGCTCAAGTCGAGTTTGTGGCTGTTCTTTAGGGAAGACTTAGTGGTCCAGGCTGGGGTTGGCGAGCACGGTTCTGGAGAATCCTTTGAGTCCCTGTCCTCTGGGGTCTTAGGACTAGTAAGACCACACGCTGTCCCCTCCCAGAGCCAGGGCAGAGGGAGCATCACTAGGGGGGCCTTCCGTCCCTCGTCCCTTCAGACCTCCCAGTCCACAGGTGAACTGGGAGGATGTGCAAGGGAACTGAAGCACTCTGCGAGGGCAAGCTCTGTTAAAAAGTATAATGTTGGGGTTGGGTTGGAATAGAAAAGGGGCCCTGGTTATATACTGGTGGGTGAGATAAAGCCTGAAACGTGGAGGAAGAAGAGAGACCCTTGGCTGTGGGACTAGAGGAGAAAAGTCAGAAGGGAGGTGGAGATCTCAGACGTCCTGTCAGGTGGCCTTCTGAGTGCAAATGGGGACGGCACTGGAGTCTGTGCCTGGCACTGAGTGAGTGAATCCTGGTCCTCTCCCCTTCACCCTGGATGCCTGCCCTGCAGCCTGCACACGTATAGACCTGCCTTTACCTCCCGTGAGTTATGCAGGATGGGTAGGTCTCACCTCAGCTGACGCAGTTGTGGTCTGGCGTGTACACAGATGACCTGCCCAGTAGGCCTTCCTACAGGAAGAGGAGGACCGCAGCTTCAGGAAGTAGAAGAGAGTTGACGTAAGCAGCTTTCCCACCTGCAGAGGTCAGAGGAAGTCTGGCTGAGCAGGGGACAAGGGGTGGGGCCTCCCCTCATCCATGCCAGGCCCTCCAGCTGGGGGCTCCTGGCCTCGGGAGTGAAATGGAGCTGTGACGGGCACACTGGCCCCTAAAGGAAGGAAGACTGCATCCCTTGGCAGGAAAGGATGCCTGCCCCAGGAGGTGTCCTCCTTGTCTATCCGTGGAGGCAGGCAGGCAGAGAACCACCCAGCCCCCAGGACACACTCAAAGGCTGAATGAGCAGACAGATGAGCTAACGTACCTGAGTGTCAGCCACTCAGAGCTTGATGAGGACAGAATGGAAATATTGGCTCTTTGCTCCTTCCCTTGCCTCCCTGCTTCCATCACTCGTACTCCCTCATTGTCCTGGGCTGGAGGAAAAAAGCAGGGCAGAGCTCAGTTTGTGTAAGGAGCTAGCAGAAGGCCTGGGGGGGGACGTGAGTACTGTGAGGCAGAGAGGAGGACCCCAGGAGCGGGGAGCATGACCTGCCGCCAGCTCCTGGCTCCACTTCCTCCTTCCCAGCTTCCCCCCTCTAAGATTTCCTCTACCCCTCATCACTCTAACACAGTCCTCTTTCCTGTGTTTTAGACCCACAATTCCAGTGAAATTACAACCCCTGGTGAGGTCACAGGCAAGGGCACAACACTCAACCGTATGCAAATCCAAGCTGGCATCGCCCCTCTTCTCTGAAACCGCACTTCCGCTGCGCGGGCTGCGGGCCCCTCCAGGCAGACACTTCTTTTCTTTGGTGGCCTCCTCCGTCTTTCTTCTCACGTCCGTCAGTTGCAGGGCCTCTCAGTTGTGCCTCCTGCACTAACTTTAAACCCTTCTCCATTGCCTTTACCCTCTCTAAACACGCACTAGGGCCCAAAGCTCCCTGACTAGCTTTCTCTTCAATCCAACCACTGTGGCCCAAGAACAATCCTATTAGAAAGTAATGCCGCTCAGAGCACCTTACTACCCTGTACTCCCAAGTTCACAACCCTTCAACGGCTCTCCATGGCCTATAAGCTAAAATCCGCGTGAGTGGCTGACAAAGGCCTCATGCCAGCCTCAGCCTGCCTTCCATGCCTCTGCTCCACACGCCTCTCCAAGCAGCTTGCAGCTCCTGACCCCCACAAGCCCTCTGATCATCCATGCCTGGACGTGTGCCCTTCCTGCCTCATGTCTGATGAGCACTGTGGGGTCTGTGTGTGCCCAGAACCCTCCTCTGCCCTCTGAAATCTTATCCCCGGGCCCCAGCTGCCCTGGAATCATACACATGGGCCTCTCCTTCCATACAGAGAAGTCAAGGGAAAGACAGACATCCTACCATCTTTGTGCACTCTGTACAGTCTCAGTGTTGGTCAGAAGAGAGCAAGGCAGGGAGAATGGATGACCAAGCAGGACAGTGCCTTTTCTGTAGACTTGTGTTGTGACAAGATTTCCTGGAGGATGGGAGGCCCAGGCCCCTCAACCTCCTTTCTTCTACTCACCAACGGCTCCAGTGGTCAGATCGTGCATTTGGAAGCCAAATATAAAAATAATGAAATCTAAGGCATGAGACCATTGAAACTCCATGAAGATAACATAGGCAAAACGTTTTCCAACATAAATTATGGCAATATATTCTTGGATCAGTCTCCCAAAGCAAAAGAAATAAAAGCAAAAATAAACAAATGGGACCTAATCAAACTTAAAAGCTTTTGCACAGCAAAGGAACCCATCAACAAAATGAAAAGACAACCTGCTACAGAAAAGAAGAAAATAATTTGTAAACAATGTAACAAGGGATTAATTTCCAAAATATATGAACAGTTCATACAACTCAATAACTTCCCCCCCCCCCAAATTGGCATGTGTGCATGCTCAGTCATGTCCAGCTCTTTGCAACCCCATGGACTGTAGCCCGCCAGGCTCCTCTGTTGATGGGATTTCCCAGGCAAGAATACTAGAGTGGGTTGCCAAGTCCTCCTCCAGGGATCTTCCCGACCTAGGGATCAAATCTGCATCTTCTGCATTCCAGGGGAGTTCTTTGTCACTGAGCTTCCGGGAAGCCCCCCAAAATGGGCAGAATACCTAAACTGACCTTCCTCCAAAGACATACAGATGACCAACGAACACATGAAAAGATGCTCAACATCACTAATTATTAGAGAAATGCAAATCAAAATCACAATGAGATATCACGTCATCCTGGTCAGAATGGCTAGCATTAAAGCCTACAAATAACAAATGCAGGAGAGGGTATGGAAAAAACGAACCTTCCTACACTGTTGGTAGGAATGTAAATTGGTGCAGTCACTATGGAAAAGTCTGGAGGTTCTTTATAAAATTAAAAATAGAGCTACCATCTGATCCAGCAGTCCCACTCCTAGGCACATATCCAGAAATGATGAAAATTGTAATTCAAAAAGATACATGCACCCCAGTGCTCACAACAGCAGTCTTTACAAAAGCGAAGATATGGAAACAGCCCAAATGCCCATCCACAGATGATTATTTTAAGAAGATGTGAGGAACACGCACACACAATGGCACATTACTCACCCATAACAAAGAAATATTGCCATTTGCTGGATGGACCTAGAGAATAGCACACCAAGTGAAGTCAGTCAGAGAAAGACAACTATTATATCACTTATATGTGGAATCTAAAAGAATTATTCAAATTATTCTATATACAAAACAAACAGATCCATAGATGCAGAAAACAAAGATGTGGTTACCAAAGCGGAAACGGGAGGTAGGGAATAAATTAGTATAGGATTTACAGATACACACTAGTATATATAAAACAGTTAAGCAAGAAGGATTTACTGTATAACACGAGGGTCGATATTCAATATCTTATAACCAAAATGGACAATAATCTGAAAAAAAAAATATATATATATAACTGAATCACTTTGTTATTCAGTGATTAGTTTGAATCAGTTTCACCTGAAACTAACCCAACATTGTTTATCAACTCCAATTTTTAAAAAACCACCACCAACAGAATCTATTAACAGAACTTGTCTCTTTCAGTAACCTTGGGGGCAATATCATCAACGAGGTGGTCCTGAATCTGCTTAAGGCTGGGCAGTCCCGGGAAGAAGTCAGGATGGAACACCTGGAGTCCCGCCTCCAAGCTGAGATTGTGGCATCCACAGGTAAGTGATTGCCAGCCTTGCAGAACATAGGCCTCTGGTGAGGGGAGGTAGAGAAAAACGTGTATGTGCTGGAAGTTGTGCTCATGAGATCAGACAGGGTACTCAGGACCACAGAGGTGGTGCCATATAATATTCTTGTCATCAGCTTGACGTAGGCATGAGAAAAGTCCTTTTCTGAAAACTATTCCTTAAAAAGAGAATAGTTGGCCTTGGCCATACAGACCCTTGAAGAAGAAAGTCTCACTGTGTGTCTCAGTGGCTCAGCCTCCAGTTGTAGGCAGGGCCGCTGCACCTCTGCCTCTGCCATCAGATAAACCATAGCCTGGCAGGCACATGCACTGTCTCTCCCTCTCACACGTCTAGCTCCTCTCTGCCCTCTCTCCCTAAAGGGAAACACAGTTGCATAGTTCTTGACACAAACTTAAGACAGGCTTCTCGGAGTTGGCCTTAGGGTGGGGGAACACCTCGACTCCAGCTGGGCTCAGCCCCAGCTCAGACCCCATGTAACCCTGCTCTTGATTTCAGACAGTGGCTTTGGGCACAGCCGTCTTGTGAAGGAAAATCTGATTGACCTCTTCATCCCCTTCCTGCCACTGGAGTTCCGTCACGTGAGGCTGTGCGCACGCGACGCCTTCCTGAGCCAGGACCTCCTGTATACAGAAGAGGCCCTCGACGAAATGGCTAGGATGATGGTGTACGTCCCCAAGGAGGAACAGCTCTTCTCATCTCAGGGATGCAAATCTATTTCCCAGAGAATTAGCTATGTCCTGCCTGAGGGCTAGATGAAAACTGCCCGAAGCTGCCTTCCTTCCACTAATGGACCCTGGGCTGTCGTGGCAGCACATTGTCCAGGACAGAAGGGGTTGGAAGGGCAGGCTAGCAACCAGCAGTCAGGAGCACACAAGCGGTGTGTAGAGGGGAGGCCTTAGATCAGAGACAGAGCCAGTGCTTCAGATCACTTGGTGCCTTAAAGAGCCACATTCCGAAATGTGAGCCAGCTGGTTGGAGGAGGTCATGTGGGAGAGACATCCCAAGGATTTATTAGCATCTGCCCGCAGATGCCTGGCCTTGGTGTTGGGCCTGAGGCTGTAGTATGCTCGGTGACAGAAAGGGAAAGACTAACTTCTGCTTACCAGTGGCAGGGGCTGACCTCACGCTTGCAGGCTGGGTGGGTGAGCTTTCAAGTTGTTTCCCAGAAGGAGGCTGAGCAGCTTCTATCTGTGAGCTCAGGCCACAGCTTCAGGCTAAAGGGCACAGGGGAAGTTTGTTTTTTTTTCAATCAGAATAGGTGAAGATGTCTCCTGCTCTGCAGATTTTTAAGACTTAAATTAGTGACCTTAAAATATGTAAAGATTAAAATTTTGTATTTTTTTCTAAAACCCTCGGCTTACTTACCTTCTTACTGAGCCCTAGTAATCATGCTCCCACAGCAAAATTCCATGCGCCAGGTGGTACGGATGGGGACTGGTGGAGATGGGGTGTGTGCTGGCACCCAGAGCTGACAGGGGGGTCACCTGCTCTGCCAACTTACCTCCGTTTGCTGCGCGACCACATCAACTGAGCCGGGCTATTTCCGCCTCTTACTGAAGAGGCCTCCACAGCATCTTGCCCTTATATATGAAAACAGCACTCCTGTGCTCCCAGCTTTAAAGTCGTCCTTGAGGACCGAACAGCCACGTGTAGATGTGGGCACTGTGCCTCTAGATACACAGGAGGTACTCACCGTTTTGCCCCTTCCCTTGGTTCTCCCCTTCTACCACACTTCTGGAATCACACACGGCTCTGCTTTCATGTCATCACCTCAGGTGGCCCTTTTATTTACAGTCCTCCCCACCCTCTCACCTGTAGCCTGAGTAAAAGGAAAACGCTTCTGCTTCTCTCCCATTTAACAATTACATTAATTTACTCCAACAGCTGCCCCGCGGCTAGGAGCACCTAGCCCGAGCCACCTTAGATACCCCATCAATACACAAACGCGTGAAAGGAGCTCGGTTTCGCACCACCCGTGGGACAGAAGTAAACTTGGCCTAACTGCACAGTGAAATGGGGAGTCAGGCTTAGGTGCCTGTCTCAGTCTAAGGCATCTCGGGAACAATCTGCAGCCCCCCAAGCCTGTAACATACCTGGATCTAAACTCTGTAGACACACACTTTAAAAGGCACGTTGCACAGCTTTAGGGCTCAGAGCCACGGAACAGCTGACTTGCTTTCAGCACAGGTCAGCCATATCTGATGTCATAAATACTGGGTCTGAACCTCATACCTCGGGACCAGGACGAGCAGCAGAGTGCAGTAATTCCACACACTCCCCTGGAGCCAGAAACTGCTCAGCGGCTCAGCCACTTACCGCCCGCTGGTGAGACCACAGGAAAGCTGTTGATAACTTCAGTTTAACCTTAGTAATGACCGTGCTTACCTCATAGGGCTGAGAATTAAATGAGTTAGTGTTTTATCAAGTACTCAGAACACAGAATTTTGGCACCATACTCAAAGCCCAGGAAGGGCCTTTCCCGCTGTTCTCTCAGACCCCTGGTTTGTTTCAGGTCATTTAACATTTGCAAACACGTCATGTGCCACGCGTGCTGCCTCACCTCACGCAATTCTTAACACGGAGGATTAAACTACCTCATGTAATCCTTAACATTATGACTTAGGGATCAATGTAATCACCATTTAACGACAGAAAATTGGGGCTCTAAGAGGTTTAATTATCTTTACAGAGCTTGTCAGTGGAGAAATGGGATTCAACTCAGGTAGTCCAATTCCAATGCTTTAATGACTTGTTTCTAAAATGATTTTTTTTTTTTTTTGCAAATGCCATAGCCTCGGGTTTGGAAAGTATTGCAAGCAATACAAAGAGGGAAAAGATAACAATGGGAGGTTCTCAGAAAAATCTGAATTTCTAAACTAAAAATGTGTGGGAGAAAAGGACTGACAGTGGAGGGTACAGAGGTGTATAAACTGATGTTTAACATGGTCGAGGAGGAAAATTTTTCCCCTTTCCCTTTCTAGAGTCTTTGGCTGGCCTAGTAATTAAGGTGACCTAAGATTAAGAGGAGAAAAATAAAAGTTTAATAAAACGTACAAATGGGAGAGACACAGGAAAACTAACTTTGAAATGGCAGAAGTTATCACCTTAAATACTCTATTTTCAGCAAAAGACAATAGCAGATATTGGGTCCAGGGGGGTGCGGAGGTGCGGGCTGGCGGTCAGTTACGGACGGTTGCCAGGAAGAGCACGGTAAACCGATGTGAGGTGGTTCTGCAGATGTACTGATGAGTCACCACCTTCTCTGTTGAGTTTCTAGAGATTTGATCCTCCTCTTCCAGGAACAGCAAGGGAGATACCCTAACAAGTGGAGAGCTCCCTCACAAATGCAAATCTCTTACAAAAGGATAACTTTCACTCAGTTTTCAGAGCTTCACCTGTGTCTGCAATTTCTTATAACCAACCTAAAATAATCCTTATGCTAAAGAAGCACATTTTGGGGTGCCAAATTCTGCTCCCCTACAACAGCCATTCTAATTGAACCTTATACACACATCACTTGAGTATATGCTACTCATCCTTCAGCAAAATGTCACTTCTATTAGAAATGAGCATTCTATTCATACTAAGTCAAATAGTGGAATCAAAATGTCGTAAATTTCTTAGCTAGGCAGAAATTCTTAAGTTTTCTAAAATATACATACTATTTATACGTACAAAAAATTTTCTACTACACTTTATAAAGGCTTGAGAGAGAATATCAAAAAGAAAAGGAGAAACTGAAAAACAAATGAAATGGGAGCACTGAGTATGAAACAGAAAAAGTGAAACAAACCAGATAAAAGTACTCGATTTCTAATTTAAAAACACAGATACGCAACAAGCAACAAACGTTTACTGCACAGCACAGGAAACTATCGTTAATATCTTGTAATAACCCATAATGGAAAATAATCAAAAAAATAGTATGTGTGTATATATAGAACTGAATCTATATATACACATATATTGAATCGGGGCTTCCCCAGGGGGCTCAGAGGTAAAGACTGTTTGCAGTGCAGGAGCCACAGAAGATGCAGGTTTGATCCCTGGATCAGGAAGAGCCTGGAGGAGGGCATGGCGACCCACTCCAGTATCCTTGCCTAGAGAATCCCATGATGAGAGGAACATGGTGGGCTACAGTCCAGGGGGTCCCAAAAAGTGGGACATGACTGAGCACGCACACACACACAACTGAACCACCTTGCTGTGCACCTGAAACGCTGTGAGTCAACTACACTTCAATAAAATACATATATTAAAAATTCAAAACCAGAGGGATGGGACGGGGAGGGATGTGGGAGGGGGGGGTTTGGGCTGGGGGACACATGTACACCCATGGCTGATTCATGTCAATGTATGGCAAAAACCACAATATTGTAAAGTAATTAGCCTCCAATTAAGTTAATAAAAGTCAAATGTTACTTCTAAAAGCAATAAAATCACTCATTTCTTAAAAACTGAAGACCAAGTCAAAGAAGACTAGAATGTTCCCTGTGAGGTTCTATACTTATTCCATTAATGCAGCTTTGGCTCCAAACATTTTTAGAACTTCATTTGGAGCTGTCCTCAGAATGAACTTTGAGAGAATGAAGTTTCATTTTACAGTCAGCTCATGTTGGATAGATGGATGGACAGACTCACACACATCACTCACCTTATGTATCAGCTGGGCTCCAGATGATCCTCTGGCCATTTCCAAACTAATCCATCAGAGGATGAGTAGCCACACTCATAAAGGACCACTCGAAAGAATGTTCAGGGGATGCTTGCTAAAATCAGCTTCTTTACCTTACAGATACCATTATATATATATAAAGAAATTATGCTTAAATTACCTATCAATTGAAATTATGGGAGAAACACTCCAATCACAAGCCTATATTGACAATAAAATATTGCAACCTTTATTTAAAATAAAACACAAGTTGGCAAGCCTTGTGAGACAACAGGCAGACAGCATTCCCCTTTCAAGGGTCTCATTATTTACATCAAGTTTAACACTGTTAGCAGTTCACAGTCAGACAACAGGGTGAAAGTATTAAATTAGAAAAACGAAACACCTGAAAATATATTACAATAACAATTAAGAACAAATACCTGACAACACTGGTAGTGTGACCCATGATTGACATGTTTTCAGTTAAATCCCACACTGCCTCACTGTGTCCCCTTAGCAACGCACCCAGGGGTAGGCCCTCCAGACCCGCTCCTCTGTGCCCCATCACACATACACCTGCAGAGCGTGACCTTTGGTATAAACATTAAACAAGTTTTAAAGGATCTGAATCATATGGTTTAAGGACAAAGTTCTATCAACCACCATGAAATGTTCAAACTCATTTTTGCCAAGCGAGCACAACACTGGAGTTTCTCCACTGATAGTCACTACAGAATTAAGATTGCAAAGAAAGGAAAGTGTGGGGTCTACCCAGGGGACAGGGCTCTGAGCATGCACAGAGAGCTCAGCCAGCCCGTTCACAGCACACACACTAACCAGGGCACAGCTTCCAGTCACCACAGGGAAATCTGAGTAGCTCCTCCCACTCCCTTCCTTCTTAGCACGACAACAGTGTATGTACATAATGTGGAATCGCGTGTACCCTCTGCGCAGATCTGAAATATGGTGGTGTCCAAACATTCGCCCTAAAGAATGGTAAGATGAGTACCTCATGGGTCCTTCCAGCTGCTGAATACTAATTTCTCTGAAGGATAGTCTAATCAAGGTGACTTCTCAAAGTCTCAGCAAATGTCCTTCATGATGGAGTTCCAAGAGTGGTCACAGTGAAAACCGGTTTGTCAAAACAGAGGAAGGCTGGTTATCGGGCCCTCATCTATTGGAAACATCTGTCTCGTGGCATTCTTGCCACTCATAACACATGGCATGCTACTTCTGAATTGTACAGAACAGTATTTGGATTCTCCACCAATAACTTCTGAATCGAGAATAAATTTGTTTGGCCTACCTATGTTATTACTGTGTTAGAAATGCTGAAAATTATCTTTTGATGTGAAAACTTTACTAGCCAGAAGTCCCATTCTCCAATTTAGAGTTTATAGTGTTTAATTACATGATTCAAAATGCCTATCCTGAGGCTTAGAGGCAAATTTAAGCAAGCTCCAACCAGACAAACTATGCATTTCCTTTCTAAAAGCCTGCTGGCATTTCACAGTCTACCTCCCCCATGTCCTGAAGAGTTATTGAGAATTCGCCGAGACCTCAAGCCCTGTGTGTATAATAGCTCAGCAGCTTGAATGATAGGAAGAATCCGGAAACTTGCTGCTTTGAGTACAATGATGAACAGAGAATCTCACAAAACAGACACAGACAGTGTGTGTTGGGGAGTCGGGGTCGGGGGGGGGGCGAGGGGTGCTCCACGGCCCTTCAACCTAAAAGGAGACATCCTTTCCCACAGATGGGCTGCAGGTTTGAAGATCTGAGCACATGTCACCTGTGACCGCGGGCTGAGGTCACAGGCCCTGCTGCTGTGTTCAGGTCACAGAGCAATGGGGAAGGGAAAGGATGTACATTTTCTAGGACAGGTCAACTGTTTCAAATTTGTAATAGTGCGCTTGGAGGGTGGAAAAGGCCCAATTGAGAGCGTCTTCCCCCAGCTCACCAAGCAGGTGGAGAAACATGCAGCGTCTACCTAGCCAGCAGCCCATGTGGAGAGAACAGCCCACCAACTGTGGCTCCGAGCCACCGCCACCAGAAAGTTCGTTTCCCCCAGTTTTAGTTCAATAACCATGCAACATCAACCTAGCTGACAAATCCTTTCCTCTGCAAAACACACGAAACCCATCTCTGAAGGCACAGTTCTCTAGGAATGATGTCTGCCACTCTGAATCAGCCCGGAATCAAGATGCCCCACACTGGCCTCCTCACCTGGAGAAAAACACTGATGATCACCTGGGTGATCACAGGGTGGAGTCTTCCCTAACTTCCGAGGGAGATGTGGGTCTACGATGTGGAATCAGAAATAAAGGAAATCTCTTGCACCCTTGTTATCTCAAGACAGAACACACACAGCTCAGGCAGGTAGTGTGAAAAGCAGCAGCCCCAGGGCAGAGGCTGTCTTCTGGGACTCTGCAGTAAGGTCACAGAAGACAGGCTGGGGCCACTGGGGCTCAGATGCTCGGGCGCCGCCCCTTCCACAGCCCTGAGAGCCTCCCCACCCACTCCCCCAAGTCACACGGGAGGGCAGATGGCAGTGAACTTCTGGCTGTCACGGAGCTGCAACAAAGCAGGTAATGGTAATTGTCACTCCAGGCAACAATGCTGGCTTGCCCAAGAAAAGCCAGCCTTTACTTTTAAAAGTCTGGTAGCTGGAAAAACTGGAGCTCCCTCCAAAGAATATAAATTCCCCACTGTTAAAGAGTGGGACAAGTTTCTGAACCAGCCCAAGGCCTCTCCTCTCTGACTGGTGAGGCTCTGGCTAGTAGAGATGTCCCTGGGCGGTCACATGGAAGGTACAGGCAACCCCAGAGCTGCCTTTCCCTATTTCTCGCCTGTTCCCACACATCCCCAACTGAAGCAGGAGGTTACCAAAGAACTGAGCTACTGGCTTGACAGAAGCTGAGACAGAGATACAGACAGCTGAAGTCTATTAATACATAAGAAGAAATTTATGTCCAGAGACACTTACCTAAAGATGACTGGTCGTAACAGATGCTTGGGACACAGAGATGGCCCCTAAACCCAGGTAGAATGAGTTAATGCAAGCAAGATGATGAAACCCAAAAATCATCAAGAATAAAAATGTAGACAACCCTGTCAGCTCAACGTGAATGCCTTGGGGCATGGGGGGTTGAATGCAGAGCCTGATGGTAACAGTGACATCAGTAGCAAAAATGGAAGGAAGTAGGAGAGGCCCGAAAGCAGTGAGCTACAACTCAGAAGTGGCCACCAATGCAACTTCCTCTTGAGTATCTTTATAATTTAAGAGGTGAGTTACGTTCCGCTACTCCTCTTAGGAGACAAGACAAAAAAAAAAAAGGATGGTAAATGTCAAGCTCATCTATAATTGGTAGGAAATCCTAGAAAAGTAATTCCCAAAGTGCACTGGTTCTACAGCCATCCCCCCGCCCCCCCAAAATCAACAAAACTCTACAGGACACAGGTTAAAAAAGACACTGTCAACGTGAACAGGTAATGAGTCTGCTCCCACCATCTGTATTTAGGACATGAAACGGCTGAGCATGTGGTGGACAAATGTTCAGGGGTGAGAGCACCTCACTCTTCTTGAGTCAAGGTCCCTGGAAGAGCGTCTTTGTTCTGGAGTGAGTACATGTTACTGAAGTTTTATAATTAAGCCAGAAAGTTGGTCCCTAGTTTTGGGAAGTTATTCGGCACTGAGTTACCATTTTAGCAAAACAGTTACTACACCTGCACGTATTCATTTAGCAGTTTCGTACTTATAAACGTGATGAATCACAGAGCTGATTGTTTATATATCTCTTTTTTCGGGTCCCTTGCACACAAAACTTGTAAGTCAATCATCATCTAAACAGACATTTAGTGTCTAAATTACAGACATCTATACAGACGTTATAGATGTCTATGTCTAAATAGACATTAATAATACAACTTTACAGTTATATTACTCTTTCTCAAAGTGCTTTCATACATTATGTCAATTATTAAAATGATACGAAACAATAAAGTTTTTTGTTTTTGTTTAAGAAAAAGGAATGTAGGACTAGGTTTTTTTTTTTAAGTTGCTACTTCTTCATTACAAAGTGCAGATTGCTGTGTTGCTAAGGTCTGTCCAAAAGAATGACCCCATATAATTTTTTAAATTACTGAGTTCTACTGAACGCCTGCTTTGCTAGTGTAGCCATTACTTAACATTCAAGTCCCTTAAGGTCAGAGAGTGCCACGAACGTGTGCTTTAGAAAGTGTGCAGCACCATGCAGACGGATTGTCTGAGTCACTTTTTTTGCAGTGTCTCACAAGGCAACAGGAACGGTGGCAAGACCCCACAATGAGAAAGTGAATTAAGAACCACACTCTAGCCTTGGCTCTGCCACTAAGTAACTGCTCTGAGCTCATGGGCAAGTAACTTAAACATCCTCTCCTGCCATTTCTTAACCTGTGAAGAAAAAAGCTGGAGTGTTGCTACTGCTCACAGTGCTGGAGAGATTCTTGGAAAACACACTGGTTGAGACCTGGCCCCACAGGGAATTCCACAGGGTGAGGCCAATGAATCAGGATTTTTGTTGGTGTTTTTTTTTTTTTTTAAACTCCAGGAAATTTTGTTGCACATCCTTGGCAAAAGCTCATTGGATTAAGTGTTAATAACAGTAGTAGTTAACATTTGTGGAGTACTCATTACATGCCAGACACTCAAGCGAAGTATCTTACACACATTATCTCATTTAATCCTTACAACAACCCTGAGGTAGTTACTATTAGTATCCCTGTTTTCCAATGAAGAAACTAAGGCCGAGGAAGGTTAAGTGTGACTTGCCTTGTAGACTGGCTTTAGAGTCTGAACTCTTGATCACTTATCTAAACTGTATCCTTAAAGCCCAAAAGCTTTAAAAGCCTTAAAGCATGACTTTGTTAAATAAATATGGGTGGTGCCTTAACAAAGTCAGCATTTTATTAACTGGGCACTATTTTACCAGTCAACTTTCAGCTGAAGTGTACAAAAATTCTAACTCTAAACCCCATAATTCAGCTAAAAAAGGGTCTGCTACTGCTAAGTCGCTTCAGTCGTGTCCGACTCTGTGCGACCCCAGAGACGACAGCCCACCAGGCTCCCCCGTCCCTGGGATTCTCCAGGCAAGAACACTGGAGTGGGTTGCCATTTCCTTCTCCAATGCATGAAAGTGAAAAGTGAAAGTAAAGCCGCTTAGTCGTGTCCAACTCTTAGCGACCCCATGGACTGCAGCCTACCAGGCTCCTCTAACCATGGGATTTTACAGGCAAGAGTACTGGAGTGGGGTGCCACTGGGTCTACTGGAGACCTAATAACCTCAATGTATAGAGGTCACCTGGAAAAACACTGAATAAATTTCTCAGGACCAATTTTTTTTTAAGGCTATATCTCTGAAAGTCACAATGGACATCTGTAGGAAAATATACACATTTTAATTGTACACAAAGCCTTTTAAGAAAATACTTCATGTAAAGCACAAACAAGATGTATTTTACACAACACTGCATTGTAAGGTAGTAAATCTAAACTGAAATCATATTATCTGTACATGAGAGGATTCATCTGTGGTAACCCCAAAGGGATGCATACAAATAACCACTTTAGAAAGTCTTCAACACCTTGTAGAAGGGCTTTTGCTCCTGCTGTCTACTTTGTTTTTAAACTAGACAGAATTAAACTACATTTTTAGTTTCTAAAAGTAATTTTCTCTGCTTTGAATTCAAATGTTTAAATTTATATATGGTTAGTTTTTTAAAAATCTGGTCCCTTTCAAGTAGAAAAAGGAAAAAAACCCAAGTTACATTTTTATAGTAAGTTGACAGTGTCTCTTTAGCCCAAACCCTGAGCCCTCAACTCCTGAAGCTCCAGTTAAAGCGTCATGTGGATGGAGTGTGCTGCAACAGTCAATGCCACTCTTGACAGTGTTGAGAAAAAAAAAAAAAAAAGAAAATCCATTCATGGACATACTGAGCACCTACTATGAACGAGACAGAGCCAGGTGCTACCCCTGAGTAAGACCCAGCCCTCACCCTCAAAGACTGCTCTTCGGTGAGAAAACCAGGGAGCTTAAATACACTCAGTAGTGTTCCTCCAAGGCTTATTTTCAGAGCTTTCAAGAAAAGACCCCTTGCTTTAAAAAAGAAAGAAAGAAAGAAAATCCCCTGAAAAACGATTCTAATCCCTCAACTTGCATCCACAATGACAGGGATAAACTTAAAAAGCAGCATAATAATATTCTAAAGTTTTAGCTCTCCCTGCCCTACCCTTAAAAGGCTAATTGCTAAAACAATTTCAAGTTTATGGAAGTATGTGATGAAGGAGAGTGGCAAAGAAGAAGGTGGCCGGAGGATTGTTGGTTTTCAAATCCAAGTTAAAGGGAACTCTTCTAAACATTACAAAGAGATTAGCCAGATCTCTGGTTACCTGTGTTCCACCAACAAGTAACAGAGGGATTACCCAACCCCTGAAAGGAATGCCCAATACGGTCTCCTCCCTGCTTTTTTCTTCTTTTTGCCTGGGACTCCTCTGGAACACCCATAGAAAGAATCAATTCCTTTCTTTCTAATGAAAACTAAAATTTCTTCTTGGTCAAAGATGCCAAACTCTGTCCAAAACCATTTTTCCCCTTAGCCTGATTAGTATAATCTCAGCAGTTTTAAATTTCATCACCAAGCAAAGATGATGAAAAAGGAGAATGAAAAATGTGTATTCATACATAACAATACTGCACTAAAGAGCTTTCCAGAGAGGCTCTCAAAGGGATAACTATACACTTATTTGCAAAACACCCTTGAGAACATGTATCATTACCTCCATTTAATAGATTAAGAGAAGGGGCGATGGGGCTGACAGTGGATCAATGACAAAGCCAGGAAGAAAACTCACTGTCCATCAGTGCTGAATTCCTATCTTCCTAAGTTAATATTCCTTTGGGAGTAAAAAAAAAATGAGTTTTTAAAAAATACTGCATTCTCTTTGGAGGCAGGAATGGAGGGGGCATAAAGTTTTAAAAAGAGAATGAAGTGGTCACTGGACTTAGACCTGGTATCGAGAGTATTAATAACATCTGAACAGTTAGATTTGGTTCTAAATTCAGAAGTGATCCTCATTAACTTCTGTAACAATAACTGAATAGGGAAGGAAAAGAAACCATTAGGTTTCCAGGATCTAATCGGCGTCCCCTGAAAATGCCCTGCTCCTTCAATTATGCATTTTTAAATAGAGGTGAAATGAAAAAATAAATATCAGAGTATTTCCAGTATGATCTTTACAAACAAACACAACAACTGGCAGGGGGAGCCAGTGAAAGAAGAAAAGCATGTGACAATAACTTAGGGTGATTCATTTGAAATCCACGCAGAGTGAGAGAATGCTTCTCCCCACTCTCTACCTGGATTGGGTCTAAGGTGATAAGGGAGAGGAAAGGTAGAGAGAAAGAGTCATTAGGACCAAGCCAGCTTTTCCCCTCAGTCAGAGGCTCCTCAGCTGAATGCTGGGTTTCAAGAAGACACCCTTTTCCCTGGCACTTTAGTTGATAAAGAAACATACATAGCTGCTCAAGTCCCTGGCCAGTATGTCAGTATGCAGAGACTCTCCTGAGAGCCCTGTCCAGGACCATTATTTTCAATAGTGTTCAATGCTGGTTAATGCCCTGAATGCTGCCAGGACAGAGGAAGACAGCCTGCCCAGCAAGGGGCAGAAGAAAACCACCAGAGACCCCCTATGCCTATGGATCACAGATAGGCACCAATGAGCACAAAGCCCATCCTCATCCATTACGAAATCATACACTAGCCTGGGAGAAGTGGCTTCTGCTAGGCAGTACACAATGCAGGACGAGGTTTCAATCTCCCTGAACACACAATCCTAGCGTTCTTTACCTCCGGCACCAACTAACACACCAACAGACAACAGGACAGGCATGTACAGATAGAGCCACATTTCCCAGTTTTGCATCTAGCCATCTGATCTGCAGCTCTTACTGCAGCCGTGACCTCGTGGGAGCCAGGCTAAGAGCAGCTTCCAACAGCCTTGAACAAGACCTCTTGGCACGTCCCCACCCACTCACTGAGATCAGTACCACTAGTACCTGCTGGAGCCCCTGGTCAATTCCCTTCCATGTGGTGCAAAGTGAGAGCCACAGCCACCCCATGGTCTGGGCACAGGCCCCGCGGCCTCACTGCACAGCCCTGTTCGGCCAGCTCACACCGCTCCAGTGAGGACGGGCTGGACTCAGTCCTTCGCAGCTCGACAGGCACACGTCCCTGATGCTTCAGTGCGGCTTCTGATTGGCCCACGACTGCCCTGCCCCCATCTATTTTCCCTCTCTCCCATGGATTTTGCTTTTTGTTATTGTTGAGATGAACCTGTAAACGTGAGAACTCAGAGATCTGAGGTACTTCACAGAAACACACTCAAGTATCAGTCTTCCATTTTCTGAAACGAGAACACAAGTAAAACAAGTCCCTTTCCCTCTCCCCTCAGAAATGTGTGCATGTTCCCACTTGGCTTCCAGTGGCTACCTCTGCACCACATCACTGATTTCCTGTACACACGACAGTAAGTTGTTAAGGACAGGGTTTGCCCCGGGCACGCCAGCGGCTGCGGAAGACACCTGCAGCTCCTGCAGGCTGAGTTCCAGTTTGCTCACAGCCTCTCGGAAGGCAAATTTGTTGCGAGTTTGGGGGATGCAGTCCACATAGCCTGAGCAGTAGTCGAGCAGCTGGTGGCCAGTGTCCACCAGCTGGCTGTTGGGCACAGGTTCCGTGATGGCACTGGACAGTAGGTCAGCACATTCCAGCAGGGCCTCCTTGCTGATCTTGTCGGCTGAGATTTTCTCGGCCGCCTGTTTGGTTTTTCTCAGAGCCACTTTAGTACCCGCTGTGCCATTGGCCATTTTGGCTGGCGAGATGGAAGATGTGGGCAGAGGCACTTGAGGTGGAGGCATCACAGGCCTCCCAGCTTTCCCACTGGTGGGCACCGCCCCTGGAGCCGCCTTTTTCCCTCCCTCCTGTGTTTCTGACTTGGGCTGGACTGCAGTCGGGGCGGCGGGCTCTTCCGTGGAGTCTGAGCACACGGACGGCTGCTGCAGTAGTCTCATCACTGGCGGTGGGGGTGGGGCACACTTTGGTTTTACCCGGCGGGGTCGGTCCTTGTCTCCAGAGGAAGTGACCTGATGCTCTGATAAGAGCTTGAATTTATTCCCCTGAGAGTCTGTGCCAATGAGCTGCACGTCAGCTGGAGTGTGCTTCAGAGTGGGTGAGATAAGGACGGGCACTTTGTGGTTATGAGTGGTTGGGAGGACCGCGGCAGTCTTGGCTGGAGAAGCCCAGCCGGTCTGCTCGCCATCCTCTGGGACTCCAGCCATGCCAAGTCGTGCCCCACCATTCCTCTCCTTGCTCTTGGGGGCAGCTGCCACTCCAGCCACCCCTAACCCTGGAGAATCCTTCTCTGTAGTGGCTGGATCCCCAGAGGGGGTTCTGAGAGGAAGAGCGGTGCCTCCTCTGGGCAAAAGTTTGGCTTTTGGTCTCTCTCTGGTCGGAGCGGCACCTTCCTCTGATTTTTTTGGAAGTGTGTCATTGGCCCTGTCCACATTCTCTTCTGGCTGAGAAGAGGTGGACACTGTCCTTTCCAGCTGGAGTTTGGACCTCTGGCAGTTCCTGGGAAGGGTCATTGCCATCCTATCCTGCTCTGGAAGCCCTGAGGACACGGAAGATGTAGAGTTTGACCTTGGAAAAGGCTTGGATGTGTCATCACTGGCTGTGGGTTTACCTGCTCGTAAGCCCAGTGTCTTTTTGATTAAGCGTGGTGTAAAGAAGCCTGTGATGCCAGACCACCCGCCCCCAGCAGCGCCACTGCCCCCACCCCCACCACCGTCGTCATTACAGAGGTTCCTCTGTGCAAAGCTACCCCCATAGCACTTGGGTGGCACCAGACTCGCTTCTTGCTGGGCAGGAGTGAGAGAGAACCCTTCAGCATGCTGCAGAGAAGCAACAGATGAGAAGTTACCCGTCAGTTCGTATTTCTTGTGGGGCTGGTTCTCCATTTCTCGGAAGGAGCTGCTGCGTTTGGGGGGTGTGGGAGCGTTTCTCTTTTTCATAAAGGAGCTGAAGAAGCCTCCCTTCCTATCTCTGGTGAAGCATGTCTCTTTGGCATCTTCCAAGAGGCTGCTGGGTGACTTGTCTCTCTGCTTTCGAGGCAGTGCTGGGGACCCACTGGGGGCCTGTGCACTTCTAATGAACCCTGATTTAAAACAAATAACAACAGCCAATCAGTATTGTGAAAAGTAAGTGACTCGCCTGAGTGAAGACAGTGAAGAGTGTTGTTGGCATCTATTAAAAGTCAAGTGTTAGCAGGACACTCGGAGGAAACTAATACATTATCATGTCACACTGCTGTTCCAAATGTGATGTGAGATATAAATGGAAAGAAATAAACCTGCTGGCTTTTATCTCAGCATCCATCTTTTCTCTGGCAACTACAGCACAAGCTGGCTTCACCTGTCAGACTCAGTGAAGAAATCTTTGCCAGAACCGTAAGGAATGCAACTATTTGAGAATCAAGAGTTTAGGAAATGGAGTGGGAGGCAGAGTTGTGTGCTGAATGGACAGATCACGACTACTAACACTGGCAATGCAGAGCCGTGGACTAGAGTGGTAAATAAAACAGATGCCCGCCACCCTTTGCCTTGAGGAAGACGGGCAGGAAAGTGGAAATAAAAGCTTCACACCCCATGGCTCTTTAAACAAGGCAGTCTGCCTCTACCTCCCTAGGGACTCGTACCTGGTGCTGAACTGGAAGCAGAATTTTCTGTGGCATCTTGTGCCCCCTCGATGTTCTCCTTGTTCTCCCCCTGCTTCTTCAGCGTCCGGGTCTTGGAAGGAAGCAGAGGCAGTCGGGGCAGATATGGAACCACAGACGAGGCGGCGGCGGCCCTCCCAAGCTCCTCAGCAACCTCTGTGTGGAGGACAGGGCAATGAGAAAAAGAACAATTTCATGACAAAAGAGAAATAAGGGAGTTTTCTCTTTTCAGAAAAGGCAGACAACTGAGAGGACCTGAAGAATGGAGTACTAAAACACGTGTAAGTGGAGTCACAAAGTATGTACCCTTTGAGTGTGTAAGCCACTTGTGCTCAGCATTCTAGCTGTAGATTCATCCATGTTACTGAACGTGGCAGGGGGTTTTCTTGTTGCTGTGTATTATTCAAATATGTGAATACACCAAAATTCATTCATTCTCCTCTTGATGAATACTTGTTGTTTCCAGTTTGGGGCTATTATGAATATACTGCTAGAAACATCCTACGATGTGTCTTTGACTGCAACAATGGTATGACGTCTGCTAGATACAGGAGCAGGACCGGCGGGTCACAGGGCCAAACTGCCTTCCCAAACTGGCTGTCCCAATCTCCAGCCCCACTAACTTATAGGAAAGTTCTGGTTACTATGCATGCTTGCCAAAGTTTGATGTTTGTTTGTCTGATTTTAATTTTAGCGTTTCTGAGGTAGGTGTGTACTGGCCATTCATTGTTTTATTTTGTACTTCTCTGATGATGGGTGATTTCATATGCTCACTGGTCAATTGGATATTCTTATTTACTAAGTGCTTATTCAGAGGTTGAACAAAGCAAACAGCTATTTGCAGATATTTTATTTTCAGGTTGTGCCTTGCAAAAAAAAAGGAGGCTAGATACACTTCATGCTGATGAAGCAAATGAGGCTCCTGAAAATGTGTTCACCCTATTAGTAAGCCTCAGCTGATTAAAAATGGCCATGGGATTTGTGGCTTTTAATAAGGCAAAGACTCACTTTGCTATTCATTCTTGAACAAAAATGAAGTATGGATCAAACTTTGGAATTTTGTAATTTACAACATTTTTGGTAATTATTTTCCAAAATTGATCCCCCACAAGTGTGGGTACATAGCACATAATTCAAGCCATGCCAATGAGATTCCAATGATATTCAGGACTTGACTCCACATGAACTAAAGGGTACAGATAAAAGTGCTCTGATAGGGAGCTGCTTAATTTGGCCCAGAGGGTGAGCTGTGCCCTCCCTAACCTGTAGAAGTTCCATATATAGAAGGACGAGGATGGAAATACTTGTCATTAAACTCTGGTGGTGTACTTTTTCCTTTCTTCTTAGCAAAACACGATAAATCACTAAAGGAAGCAGAAAAAAAGTCAACTTGCCTAATTTCTTCTTCAAACATTTTTTAATGTGAACTTAAGTAGTGAGTGCTCTGTTCAATTATGAATAAAAAGAAAAATTTGAAAAAATATGTATACAACTCTGGAACTACACCAAAATGTCTAATAGGCAATTAGACAGAATTCTGTGTTTTTAGCTCTCAAGGAATAGCCTATCCTTTTAATTTTATTTATTCAAGTATTTATTTAGTTCTTTGCTGCTGCTCTCAGGCATTCTCTAATTGCGGTGAGTGGTGGCTACTTGCTAGCTGCAGTGTGGTGGCTCACTGTGCTGGCTTCTCTTATTGCAGAATATGGGCTCGAGAGCACACAGACTTCAGTAGTTACGGCGCATAGGCTCAGCTGCCCCGCAACATGCGGAACCTTCCCAGACCAGGGATCGAACTCATGTCCTATGCATTGGCAGGCAGATTCTCAACCACCTGACCACCTGGGAAGTCCAGTCTCTCTCTTCCTAAGAAGTAAGTTTATTTATTTTCTGACTGGGCATTTAATCTGTTCAGTATTTATTTTTACTTAGCCTCACCAGGTCTTAGATACAGCATGCAGGATCTTTGATCTTCAGTGAGACATGGGGGATCTTTTATTACAGTGTGCAAATTCTTAGGTGTGGCATGACAGATCTAGTTTCCTGACCAGGGATCCAACTCGGGTCCCCTGCATTGGAAGCTCACAGTCTTAACCACTGGACCAGCAGGGAAGTACCAACAAGTACGTTTACTGTTTGACTTTTGTATGTAATTTTAAAGAGACGTTATACACAAAAGTAGGAAAGTTCCTGTATGTGTCCATATACTTGTTTTTTACATACGAAACAGATTCTCAGTGTTCATAGCTTAGCTTATTTGACATTCTTTTTCTAAACTCCTTTCTGTGTCAATATATTTAAGAATATCATTTTAACTACTCAATTATAGGGATGTAATAATTAACATACTGGATACTTAAATGTTCTTAATTTTTCAGTAATACTCTTACAGCTAAATATTTGTTCATACTCTTAAAATATTTCAATATTAAAAATATGAGCTAGAGAGACAAAGATACATTTTAAAACAGCAAAAGAAAAAAAAGAAAAAAGAAAACAATAATAAAGGCCAAGAATTAATTCAATATCCTGAAATAGAGTCCCAAATCATAAGACACTATCATTTTTGGAATCTATCATCCCCAGCACCCAGAACTAGCCCCCACCAACAGTACATCACCAGGTTCTCACCTTCAGAAATGCTCGAGTCGTGGAACATGGTTTCAAAAGCTTGATGTGTTTCTGCAAAAGAGGGCCTGTCGGCAGGGCTCCACTTCCAACCTATGTAACCAAAAGAGAAGAGTAGTAAAAGCTTCTTGGCAGAAACTAAATATTCAGGGCCCACCTGAGGGTGAGCGCCGTGCTCTGGGACATGTGCTACAGCACAGTTACAGCGAGTCTGCAGTGACAGTGAGGCGGCTATTCCTCAGTCCCAGCCCGAGGCGCGATGAACCCGCTTCCTGGGGCCAATCCTTCTATGCAGTCTCAGCTCCTGTTCCCTCCACTAGAGGGACGCAGAGGGGGTGGGGAGATGGTTTAGAAAAGTTTTCTTCCATTGGAAAAATGAAAAGTAGTAAAACCTCTCTTCAAACTCACTCACTCACTCCCAATTAGTTGTACACATTCCAAAACATAACAGTATATCAGAAAAGGGGAGTCTGGAATTCACATCTGATGACAGCAGTAGGCAATCAATGCTCAATGAGAAAATAATGAGACTCAAATACGTGGCAGTTTAATTCACTCACCTCCCTACTTTTTCATCTTTAAGAAGTCAGATGCTCTTGTTTACACATCACAGAAGTCACTTTCATGCATTCTCCAGTCTTCAACACTCCTTTTGCATAGCTGAGAGCAACCCCCCCCAACCTAATCTCCAAATCCATTTTTTATTACCTTATTATACAGGCAAATCTTTGGGGAAACTGAGTATTTGGCCATGGACAAAGATTCTTAGGATTCCAGTGTGACTCAGTAGTAGAGCATACAGTAGCCCAACTGGTTGATCAGTGACCAACTCTATGTCACAAGGCTGGATACAATCTTACAACATTGATAGGAAAAATGTTTTCAATTTTGTTATTAATCATCCAGAATTGCTCATTTAAACTACTTCAAAATTAAAATCTGCAAGAATACTCACATGCTCTCATAAGTTCATACACCTTAGGGGGACATCCTTCAGGCTGCTCCATTCGGTATCCTTTTTCCAGTAGATCGTAGACCTGAGACAGGTCAATACCTGGATATGGTGACATTCCATATGTAGCAATTTCCCATAAGAGCACCCCAAACGCTGCAGAAGGGATTGTAAAAAAAGAGCTTTTATGTTTCTTCTGATTTATTATTTATTTTATACCATTAGATAACTTCTCTTTCAAATTTTCACAATGTTACAATATTAGTATACTCTTATAATTCTTAAAACATGACTTGTTCTTCAAGATATTTTCCACAGGAAAAGTTTAGGTATAATCTAAAGACAGTTTTCTTTAAATTTCCCAATCTTGGGGACTTCCCTGGAGGTCCAGTAGTTAAGACTCCATGCTTTCACAGCAGGTGAAAGCATTTCACAGGTTCAATCCCTAGTCAGGGAACTAAGGGCCACATAAGATGCGACCAGAATAAATACATAAATAAGTTTTCCAATTTTTATTTGGATTTCCTTTACAACGAGGGAGAATAAACTAGGACCATATAAGAAGTTTGGGGTATAATCAAAACGATTCTTAAAGCAACTTACAATCTATTTAATGAATTGCACAATTTTTAAGTCACTAATACTAAAGGAAGAATATAAAAATGGACACATTTGAAATCAAATAAAATTCACATGTGATGAAAGAATTTGCTTGATTCTGTCACAGGTTACTCTTGAGTTTGAGATTGCTGGTAAAACATGATCTAGAATTCTCGACTATTTCTACTGTCCAAAATCCAAACATCCTGAACTCGTTCTGTCCTCCAAGTCGCTACTAAATAATATTCTTTTTCAGGGCAGTAGAAACAAGATCAGTTACAAAGACAAATTCTAGATAAAACTTCACCATGCCTTCCTTGAAAAGATACATTTTAAAACAGCAAAAGAAAAAAAGAAAACAATAATAAAGGCCAAGAATTAATTCAATATCCTGAAATGGAGTCCCAAATCATAAGACACTATCATTTTGGGAATGTATCATCCCGAGCACCCAGAACTAGCCCCCACCAACAGTAAATCACCAGGTTCTCACCTTCAGAAATGCTGTGTCACAGTGCTCTAGACACAAGCAATAAAGTCTAATGTGGAAAACAGGGAGCTTTATAGAGAGGATCGTTAGAACTTCAGTGCAATATAGTATCTAGACTGTGAGTGCTCCCAAGGTAGGAACTTTTTTTTTTTTAACTTTATTCTTTACAGTTTCTTTCTACAGTAAGTACCCTGCAAATGCCCAGCAGATAGTATTTATTAATAATAAATGCTTGCTGAATAACTGAAGAAGGATGGGTGTAATGGCAGAGGACACTGATCATATACAAAAAAAGCAGCTCTAAAGAATTAAGCATTTAAAGTATAAAGAAAATGACGAGACACAGAAAAATGTCCCGTCCAACCTTACCCCAGACGTCAGATTTAATTGAGAAAGTATTGTAGGCAAGACTCTCTGGTGCTGTCCATTTAATAGGAAATTTGGCTCCAGCATGAGCAGTATAGGTGTCTCCGGTCATCAGTCTACTTAAGCCAAAATCAGCCACTTTCACCACATGGTTTTCTCCCACCAGGCAGTTACGAGCTGCAAGATCCCTGTGGGAAAGAAACCCTGCTGTGATTCTATTCAGATGGTTCTGGAAAATGGTCATGAATGCTCTAGTATCAGTTCTTTGTGCTGCAAGCAGAGTTTGATAAGTAAGTGCTGACAGGTATGGTAGTATTTCATGAAAACTGTAACATGGTAGAAAGCCACTAATTATACATCTCTTGTAGAATACTCACCAAGAGGCAGTTACGTGATGCCACAATAAAGCAGGCTTCAGAAAACCAGTTCCCATTTATAAGTACACTGGGATAGGTTTCAGAGGTGGGTAACAGAGGTTTCAGTTTCTTTACTAAGGCAGAAAACTATTTTTAAAATCAAGCCACTAGATGGAGCAAAATGATCTTGGACTTAGTCCTGGGCAAAATAAAGAGCCTTCTGTTCTGAGAACAGCAAAGGCCCTGCATTAGTACTTTCATCAGGGGACACAGTAGGTTTCTAAGTTGGAAATGACATGACAATGGTCCTTGTGAAAGAGAAAACTACTTTCCTGAGTTATGTGATATGCATGTCAGCTTCCTGGTTAGTCACAGACGATAATGGGGTTTTACACACCTGTGGATGAAATTCTTCTTCTCTAAATACTCCATTGCGGACGAGATCTGAGTGGCCATGTAAAGCAGCACAACTGCAGTCACCTCTTCTCGGCTGCATTCTCGGAGATAATCAAGCAAGTTCCCATAAGGCATGTATTCAGTCACAATGTAAAATGGTGGCTCCAAGGTACACACACCTGACAGTTCAGAGAGAGCTTGTTTTGTTAGTACGTATTTAAACACGCCAACCACTCTGGCAAGAGTAACTGACAATTTTTTTAAATCTAGTCCAGCAGTAATCTTTTCCTTTCCTGCCATTTCGTTCTCTGAAAAGAACATAGCAACGTTAAGAAGCTGGATGATAGTGAGTTTCTACTTCCAATGATACCATGCTCTGGAAATTCACATGCATTTTGAGAATGTGCCTGTTTGAACAAAGGTAGAGTCACTTGTATTAATTCCTTAAGGGGTCAGGACCACCAATACCTCTAGAGTTCTGTATGAGCCCATGATTTCACATCCTCAACTGCCTCCTGCTGACAATGTTTATCTAAAAGTAACAGCAATTGTGCACACCGTAAAGACTATATGAGCCCAGACTGCAAGGATTTCATTACTACACAGCAGACTCCCAGTAAAAATACAAAAGAAGCCATTTCCTTTGGGATAGTTTGGCTCAATGAACACCCAAAGAAACTGGCCCTATTTTTAAAAGGGCAATTGTTTCAGTCAAAGATTTCTCTGTGACCTGAATAGGTGAGAAGCCTATCGATCCCTGCAAAGCACTTGGGTGGTCACAATTTTTAATCTGTTTCTGTTCAACAGTCCTTTGCTTAATGTCTCTTTATTTTGTAAAAAATATTTTGGGATAGTTTGTGGTTTAGTTTCATTTTGAATGATTCTGAACTTTGAATCTAGGGCAATTAGCACAAGCTGGGCAGTTTCATACATTGCAATCAATTGAGGTCACTGTTGCTTGGGTAATTTTAAAACAGAGACTTCTGATTAAAATAACAACCATTTATTGAAATAGATTTATACTGACAGCTTCCGCCATGGTGATACAAAAGGAGGACTGGGGGACAACAGGGGTTGGGGGACAAGCATCTTTGAGGAAACCTATGGTTCAGACAAGCCCCCTCACCTAATAGCTGTACCAGGTTAGGATGCTTGATTTCCTTCATCACTGCAGCTTCCTTGAGAAATTCCTCCACCTCCATAGTATCTTCCTGGAAAGGGGGGGAAGATAAGAAAGAAAAAGAGGAGAGGGACAAGCCCCCATCTTAATCATATGAGTCAACTCACACTCCTAAAACCTCAGTTTTAAAAGGGGGTATCTTTTGGATATTTTAGCACTTACTTCAAGAAATTTTATCGCTGCATAGTATGCTCTGTATAAGTCCAATTAAGAAAGAAAAATGTCTTTTTTAATTTATTCAGTATTTGAAACTCAAGTAAAATTTAGTAGGGTAAGTATAATTCAGCAATCATGTCCTAGCACAACTGAAACACAAAAGACCTGGATAGACAATTCAATTCTCTGAAAGTTTCTTTCTAGATACCTTAAGCCTTTGAAAGAGGAGCCAGAACAATTAGCTGTTTACATATTTGTCTTCCTGACAAATTCCTTAAGGAGCAAGATATGTCTGCAAGGCTGTGCATACTGGTTCACACTCAGAACAAGCACTTAATAAATTCTTGGTAAAAGAACTGACTACTACTCAGAGGTAAAGAGCAGTCCTTAGGAGTCCTCCAGAGCTACTGAGGCACATAAGAAAATCTTCAGAGAATGGGATGAGTGACAAAACATGTAATTCGCTACCAGGATGCTCAACGGAGAGAGACAGACTGGCATCAGGAAGAAGATTTCTGTGAATATGAAGAATAAGGTGATCTAATCTCAGGGAGATGGGAGAAGCAAGCAACAGGGAGACAAAGGACAGAACAAGAGAGTGATTCTCCAACAATGCATGGAGAATTCTGCCCAGCAGGGGTTGTTCTGAGGAAGGAAAACAGCTAGCTTGGCTTTTACAAGTTATAATTTGCTTCTAACCTCCCACCAAGATCTGTATCAACAGCCTCCAGAGACAAACCTTCCCCACATGTGGGTTTCACTGCGTTGTAGTGAATAATCTGCCCCTGCATTGTCAGCAATGGCACCAGGGTTAATCATCACAATTTGCTGATGTGCTTGGCACCAGTGGGTGGAAAGTGTTCCAAAGTTAAAGAAGGGCACGCTGGTATTTCCAAGTGATTCAGCACAAAATAAAAAGATGCCTGAAAACTGTAATCTCAGCAACCCACCTTCAATGTTTTCACAGCAACTGTAAGGCTGTATTTCTTCCAGACGCCAACGTAAACCTCTCCATACTGACCACCCCCAAGTTTGTGCTTCATGGTAATATCTGTTCGCTCCATTTCCCACTTGTCGTGGATGGGGGACACACCGTAGACTGTAGGCTTATTACACTTGGGCGCCGGATAGTGTAGGGTTGTCACCAGCCCATCAGCCACCGTGGAGTGATGGTGAACAAGCTCGGCCAAGGTGCTGAAGCGGCTCTCAGCAGTTACGTATACCTGGTGAGGAGAGCGGAGAAAAATAAACCAGCTGAAAAGGGGTCATTACCTCACTGCTCTCAAGATATGAAAATAAGCAGCACTAGTCACAATAGCCAAAACATGGAGACAACCTAAACGTCCATCGACAGATGAGTGGATAGAGAAGGTGGGGGTGGGTGGGTGGGTGGGTGGGTGCGTGCGTGTGTGCGTGTGTGTGTGTGTGTGTGTGTGTGTGTGTGTGGAATATTACTCAGCCATAAAAAAGAACAAAATAATGCCATTCACAGTGACATGAATGCAACTAGAGATGATCATACTAAGTGAAGTCAGTCAGAAAGAGAAAGACAAACACCATATGATATCAGTTATATGTGGAACCTAAAATACGACACAAATGAACTTATTTATGAAACAGAAAATCACAAACAGAGTGAACAGACCGGTGGCTGCCAAGAGGGAGGGGGTCGGGGAAGGGATAGAATGGGTGCTGGGGACAGCAGGTGCAAACTATCATATACAGAGTGGATCATCAACAAGGTCCTACTATATTCAATATTCCATGATAAATCACAATAGAAAATAATATAAAAAGAATGTAGATATGCGTATAACTCAAATCACTGTGCTGTATAGCACACATTAACACAACATTGTAAACCAACTATACTTCAATTTTTAAAATACTGATTTAAAAAAAGATGAAAATAAGGCCTTATCTGACTGAGATAAATGGAAGAATTACGGAAGAATTTAACCATGATGTTGGGGTGGAGGGACAGAGAACTTCAGTTTAATCTCATTTAAACTACTCTTCTTATGAGTCCTAAAGTAGCTTGAGTCTTGAGGGGAAAAGCTTCTATCTCTCTGGATCATCAAGATCACTGGTCTTCAAATATTTTTAAGCTAAATGACGAAGGAACCCAAATATAGAAGATAAAGGAAGAGAAGTGCTGATTAAAGTAGGTAAGAGGCTGGCTTCCTGTAAAAGCTTATGAACTCCCACCTCAGAATCTTACACAGAACATAATTTGAAAACCACTGATTTAATTTTTTGGTAGAGACAGGGTATTCAAATATCTTATGATTTTTATTTCATTAAGAGGCACTTTTGAGTGTCCAAGCAATTTTTTAAAAAGAGCCACAATTTTACTTCAGAAAGTAAACAAAACAGTAGTTAATTTGTGATAAGCAAGAAGGATAAAGTAGGATAGCAGTCTCTGAGCCTTATCTTCCAAGGGAGCTTGCTTATTTTTTTAAAAAGAGATTCTAGTGTATACAGAAGAGCATACAATTAATAAATGGAGAACCGATGAGTTCTATAGTGAACTCACCCATGATAAACATCTCCCACCCAAGAGAATTATAGTGTTACCAGCACCCGGCAGCCTCCCTCCTGCCCTCCCAGCTATTGACCCCTGCAAAGGTAACCACTCTGCTGGCTTCTAACACCTAGATTAGCTTAGATTGTGAACTGTACCTATGCAAATGGAACCACACAATAAGTATTGTTTTGTGCCTGTTTTCTTTCACCCAACTTTTTTTTTACTGTGATATAATTCATACATTTCACCACAAAATTCACAATTTCAATTGTGCAATACAGTGATCTTTAATAAATGCATTGATTGTCCAACTATTACCACTATCTAATTTCGGAACATTTTCATCACCCTACAAAGAAACTCCAGACCCATTAGAGGTCATTCCCACTCCCCTCATCCCATTCCTCAGTAATCATTAATCCCTTCTACTCAACTTTATGTGTAAGAGATTCATCTATGACTGTTCTAGAGGGCTGGATAGTAAATATTTTAGGTTTGTGGCCATAGCATTTCTGTCCTTACTCAAGTCTGCCTTAATATTGAGAAAGCAGCCACAGACAATACATACACAAACGCGTGTATCTGTATTCCAATACAATTTTATTTGCAAAAGTGGGCAGCCAGTGGGTCATAGTTTTTCCTAGTAATGTGTGTAGTAGTACTGTGTTCACTTTGTGTGAGATCCCATTTTACATACATACCACAATTTACTAATTCAGCCTACTGCTGTCAGACAGTTGAGTGTTTCTAGTTTCTGGCTACTATACATAACATTGCTATGAACATTCTGGTACATGTCTGCTGAACACGCATGCACTCACTTCTGTTGGGAAGACAACCAGAAGTAGATTCTGCTGAGTGGCCCTTATATCATCACTTATCTGATTCTATTTGGTTTCCTGAAGAAAAAATATGTCTTATTGGGTGATGCAAATAAAATTAATAATTTACTGTTTTCTACCTTTTACCAGCCATTATCTTTTATGGAAATTATCTCACTGAATGCTTCCAATAAAATGGGATGGGAAACTGAGGCTTAAGTAAGGTCACAACGTGAATAAATGATGGAGTTACCCAGCAAACCAGATTTGCTTGCTCTAAAGCCTATGCTTTTCCCCTACTATGCATATCATAAAGAGAAAGACTGGAAGAAACAATTCAATCTAAATTTATTATTCAAGGACTTCCCTGGTGGTCCAACACTTAAGAATCTACCTTGCAATGCCGGCAATGTGGGTTCAATCCCTGGTCGGGGAACTAAGATCCCACAGGCCACAGAGCAACTTAGCCTGCACATCATAACTATAAATTTACTGTTCAATAGAAGAACTGACATAAACCTACGCTTTACCATTTATAAAGTAAGACAGTTCCATTCTAACATAGCCATTCTTAAACGGTTGGTCTTTCTAACCTGCAAAGTGCTAAATGACTGACTGACCTATTTACATTAACATACATTAATGATCAATATCAGTCTCAGAAGCCTAAAGCTTTACTCTTTAAACTTCCTGGTAGAGATTATTATAATTTTCATAGATAAAAGGTTTAATTTATAAAATTCCACACAATGTATTGGATGTATAAGTGCATATCTGTATATGATAACAGTTAACTTATACAGCTGTTTCCTTCATTTTTCACCTTCAAATCTAGCTCATCTTTAAACTCTTAATGTAATACTTTATTTAATTTCCATTACTGTATTGTTTTGAGAAGAGTAAGCTCTCTCTCATGTGCCAAACAGCTCAAACTCACATCAGTGATTAGTTTCTTTCATGTCAGACATAAAAATTGTATTCTTTCATCATTCTGAATATTGTTTCTAAAGAGCAGGCCCATTCACACCGAGAGGTGGCTGCCGGCCAGTCTTACCTTGCCATCTGTGGTGGTATTGATCCTGTAGTGATACACACGCCCCTCGTACCTGAGCGAGATTGACAGCTGCCCGGGGCTGCTCTCACTCTCTCGCACCAGGAAGCTGCCATTGATCAGACTGCTGAGTAGGTACTCTGCTGCACTGCGAGACACAGGTCCATGATACCAGGAATGTTTTTCCAGGCTGTTCACAGGGGTGATGTAGTTGCTTGGCACCCAGCCTTGGCCATTCTTAGAGCGAACTTCGCTCCACTCACCATTCTGGTTGTAACCAAGGACTCGGAGCTTTTCACCTGGCCAGGAGATCATTACAGAGGGAAAGAAAAGATGTAAGACTTTATCTGAAACAGAAACAGTCCACCGTCAAGCTTGACATTCACTGAAAAAATGAATCAAGAACTTTTAAACCAACACAGTTTTTTTAAAGATAATGAAAATGAACTTTGCTATCATCATAGCCTGACTGATATTTTTAGCTTGTAGCTTAAACAAAAGAAGCATACTTAGAAATGTTTTTCTGGCATTATCAATAGGGTTTCAAAAGCTTTTATACTACAGGAAACTCCATATACATAACTAAGGTAGCACACAAAGAATAAAAGGTAACTCAAATGTCTGGAATAGGACATGGTCTCACTTCTCAAAAAAAAAAAAATGAAATTAATTTTTTCCTCAAAACAGTCTGTCACAGAACATATATATGGTTCAGTGCTAACAGCAATCAAGGATTAGGGATTAGACATGTAAAACACAAAATTACTTCTAAATTTCAGTTGGCAACAAGGCTACAAAAACCATCAATGCAAAAACAAAAAAGCACAGACCACAGAGCTATCAGCAATATTTCAGAAAGAAAAGTGAGGAGGTAGGGGTCGGCAGTCAGGACCTCGAAAGCACAATGTTTTCCAGGACTGAAGTTTTAAAATAATTTCCCTCCCATTCCCCATAACGAATGAATCCCCCATCTGCTCCTCTCAAATTAGTGTGTGGCAAAGAGAAGTTGAGACTAAAGTTGGAGCCTAAGACTCAAGTTACTCAGACTATCTTTGCTATCAAGTTCAATGTCCTTGATTTCTTTAATAAAGTTGTGAGTATCAACTTCAGACTCCCTAAACATGCATCCTTCCCCTGTACTTGCAGCCCAGGCAAAATAGGAAAGGTAAGAGATATCATTATCAGTAAATGATAAAGAATCCTGGGACTTCCTTGGCAGTTCCGTGGTTAAGACTCCATGATGCCAATACATGGGGGCATGGATTTGATCCCTGATCTAAGATCCCACATGCTGCATGGCAAGGTCATAAAAAAAATGTAAATCCTTATAAGGCCTTACACCCCCTATGTGAGAGATGCAAGCCTTCCTGTAGGGCTCACACCTACCTCTCAGTGTCAGAGAACAGAAGAAAGCCGCAGCAGTCAAAAGCACGTGGTCCAGTACTTACCAAGCAAAGACGGCCGGGGAAAACTCAAAATTATTATTCTGCCAGTCATCTTTCTTCAGTGGTCTACAGAAATGTTTGCCATAGTATGACTTTCTATTTGCCCCTACTATCTCACTCAAGACCCTGGGTTGTGAGACATTCAGTGAGAAAAAACTCGGGTGTGCGCACACGCGCACACACAGAAAATATACACACGTACAGGTAGATAGTGTGTGTACATGTGGCGGTGGAAATGCACAAGCGTGCTGATAAATACTCCCCAATCATATCTGCAGGGAAAACAAATCTTAGTGCTGTCAGAAAAGCTATATAAGACTTGTCAGTCAGCAGCTTTTCTCTAATACTCTTAAGAAACTGAGAAGACTAAGTTCTTTACCAAGTACATTATTCTTCCTTACAAAGAACTGATAATGACAGGTCATCATAATCAGGATATAGTCGAACACTCTAGGTTTGGGGCTATTTGTTTTTCTCTTTTTTGGCAGTTGGGAGGAGAATTTTCCACTCTGGAACTTTTGAGTACCATGAAGATTAACAATGGAATAAACATTGACCCTACTGCCAGAGGAAACCCGATTTTTTAATTCAGGCAAAATACTGCCTTCAAAGAAAGAACTAAAATAAGTATTGTTATTTAACTTAAAAAAAAATATTTTGTCTTTTAAAATAAAAAATCAGCTTTACCATGACAACATTTTATATTAAATTAAAAATAAGAACCTGGATAAAAACCTGGCATTTCATAGGTTTTGGACTATACAGCCCATGGAATTCTCCTGGCCAGAATACTGGAGCAGGTAGTCAGTCATTCCCTTCTCCAGGGGATCTTCCCAACTCAGGGATCAAACCCAGGTTTACTGCACTGTAGGCAGAATCTTTATCAGCTGAGCCACCAGGGAAGCCCTTAAAAGAAATCACTGTTGATTATAAGATAAACGAAATCCCACTTTTTGAGATGCATGGTAACTGATGAATCAAAAGGCTTTCTTTATCAATGTATCGCTGGTGACTGAGCAATCTTGGAAAATACTGACATGAAAATTGTATCTAGGAACGAGTGTTCTGAGTCACCTTCACCAACTTTCCCAATGAAGCACCTTAAAGTAAAAGACTGTGTTGTAGCCCAAAGAGACACCTACCATACAGAGTATAAAATATTTCTGAAGTCCTGTATCCTAAAACTGTGTAAAATTTTCCTCCCATCATAAAACACAGTTGCACACACATACAAATACCATCAAATGCATGTATATATACCATCATCCCCACTCTGGGACATACATATACCCCAGAAACTCAGTTTTAAGGATTTCTGCTTTTGATGAATCTGGCTGGATTTTTAAAATTGATGTATAAAAATATTTTACTTCAGGGTAACATTCCTTGAGTGGAGACCTGTCTTCTTAATCTGGTGATCCACTCTCATTTACTATCTCATTTCAAACCTTACAAATAAGAGAAGTATTGTTTGACAAAGAATCATTTAATTTACACTTTCATGTAGCTAAAAATTATCCAGAATCTTATTTTTTCCTAGTAGGAAGCTTTAATACATTCAAAAGACAAGAAAAATATAAGCAGATTATCAATCCAACTCATGTATACAATGACAATGCCCACACTCCTATTTCTTTCTCATAAAAATTCCACATTTTCTGTCCTCGTTCAGAAAACCAGTAATGGATGGTTTTTACATGATTATGTTCTTGGTGTTTGTTCTCTTTGTTAAGAATTTACTACTGAAAACAGTACTACTACTCTGTTGTGAGTGTTACTGCAATAGAAACCCTTCCTGCTAGTCCTTTCACTAACGCATATAAACGCAAATGAGAGATAAGTTGTCTATGCCAGGGCTACCCAAAGTAGGTCCACAGCAAGGTAAGATGCTTGTGCCAGACTGTGAATCACTGGACCACTTTCTTCAGCTTTGTTAGAAAAAAAGAAATGTCAGCTGAACTAAATAATAAGTGTACTTAGCAATGTAGTTGTTTTACATTTTGAGTACAAGTTCTTAATCTCAGCGTAGACTGGTAACGAATGGTTCTCACAGGAAGTCAGCCCATGAACGACACTTAAGAGTAGCACTGGGGTCTGGAAACCTGACTTCTCTTAGTGAGCCACAGTTCACTGAAAAGAGGTGTACAGTAAACCTTACCTTTGTGGCAGACAGATGCTGGCATATTACCTACAGAACAGAATTTTGAGAAGGAGTCGAGTTTATGTATATACTGTGCAGTGTTTTTTTTCTAATGTACTTTGTCTCATTTTAGCCTTAATGAAAACTCGATGAAGTAGATAAGGTGGCATTATCCCCAGTGAACCAGAGGTATCTGGGCCCAAATTACCTACCTAATTCCAGTCAGAGGCAGAATCCAGAACAGATCCCATTATTTCTTAACCACTAATAAAAACTGAAAAGTGAGAGGACATCATGTAGAAGCTCACCTTTAGTGATGCTGAGTGTGTTATCACCACTTGCTACAAAATCATAAAGTGCAACAAAGAGATTAGGGTCACTCTCGGTGGCTCCGAGCAGGTTCTCCTTGGAGCTCCACCTGATGGCTTCGTTCAGGGCCTGGGGTTCAACATCACAACCGTAGGGGCGGTGCAAGGCTTCTGAAAGACAGAGAGAGAAAGGAGTTTACACCAAGTCCAGCAGTTGGAGGTTCATTTGAATTGAGCACACAGACAGTACTTCAGCTGCTGGCATTACACTCATGGCTCCAGCAAGGAACAAAGCCACACGTGGTTGTGGCGTCAGAAGAACGAGCAGGTGGCGCGTCTCCTAAGCAGGACAGAAATCTACTTGTTGAAAACATAGTAAGATAGAGAAAAGAACACAAAAGGAGCGTCTAGCTGTGATGTTTATGCATGAGCCAGAATCAGAGGTAAATGAATAGGAAACATAGTTTCCTCAAAATGAAAGGAAAAAAATCTCAAAAAGAAATGCCAGTTCATTTTATAAAACACACAAGATATTTTGTCTAGATGACGGTGGTTTTAAGAAGGAATAGTTATGTTTTATAAATGAAGTTAAGTCCTCCCAAAGTACCTTTCTCCCCTTACTATCTCCATATAAAACAAATTTCAGAAAAGATAAGAGATTTTTAAGAAATATGTATAGATTGTATTAATCCAGGCCCTCCATTTACATATAGAAAATGATAGAAATAGTGCTTTTAGAAAAAAAAACCCTAAAATTATCTACTAAACAGAAAAGTATTTTGGTTTAATACAAAATATTCTTGGCATCCCAAAATACCTTTGTACTACCATGTACGGTCTATAATGTAACAGCTTTCCACTGTTAATTGTTTTAATAAAAAACAATTTTTCCTTATTTTCTTTTCATACATTTTTAATAAAATACTGTAACTTAATTAGGACTCAAAACACTGCTGGCAATAGACATGATTTATTGAGTTTCTATCACCTGTAATGGTTGAAGCCTTGTAAGACCTGGTTTCTTCTTCAAGGCTTTGTGGTTCCTAAATTTAGTTACACTAAACAAACAGGTGATCCTTATACCATGTTAGTTTAAGATCACCTGCTTCTCACAGTTCAGAATAATCATACCAAAAACACACTGTTCTTTCAGTAGCAATTTTCTTAGTCACTAAAAATGGGTTTTAGTGGCACTCTGCCACTATGCAACTGCCTCTGTCATATAACAATTCTTTTCTGGTATGTCTCCCTCTTCCACTCATTTTTAATTTAAACTTGGTTTTATCATATATGAAGAAGAAAACCCCTTGAATCTGTGGTTTTATTTTCCAATCCACTCCCTCCTCTCCACCTGTACTGCCAATGTCTTAGTTCAGATTCCCAACATCTCTCACCTGGACTACTGCCTCCAGTCTTGTCGCCCTCAAATCCATCCTCCAAACAGCTGGCAAAGTGATCTATTTAAAAAAAAATTTGACCATGTCACTCTTCTTAAGATACTTCAATAGTTCACCATCAAGCTAAAAATCTCTTTTAACAAGGCCTTCAAGGTCTCTTATAATCAGATCTCCACCTATTAACACTTCTCCAGCTTCCCTTCTCTCCCATTCCACACCTTGAATTTTATTTTTTTTTTTTTTTTTTTTTTTTTAAATTTTATTTTATTTTTAAACTTTACATAACTGTATTAGATTTGCCAAATATCAAAATGAATCCGCCACAGGTATACATGTGTTCCCCATCCTGAACCCTCCTCCCTCCTCCCTCCCCATTCCATCCCTCTGGGTCGTCCCAGTGCACCAGCCCCAAGCATCCAGTATCGTGCATCGAACCTGGACTGGCAACTCATTTCATACATGATATTTACATGTTTCAATGCCATTCTCCCAAATCTTCCCACCCTCTCCCTCTCCCACAGAGTCCATAAGACTGTTCTATACATCAGTGTCTCTTTTGCTGTCTCGTACACAGGGTTATTGTTACCATCTTTCTAAATTCCATATATATGTGTTAGTATACTGTATTGGTGTTTTTCTTTCTGGCTTACTTCACTCTGTATAATAGGCTCCAGTTTCATCCACCTCATTAGAACTGATTCAAATGTATTCTTTTTAATGGCTGAATAATACTCCATTGTGTATATGTACCACAGCTTTCTTATCCATTCATCTGCTGATGGACATCTAGGTTGCTTCCATGTCCTGGCTATTATAAACAGTGCTGCGATGAACATTGGGGTACTCGTGTCTCTTTCCCTTCTGGTTTTCTCAGTGTGTATGCCCAGCAGTGGGATTGCTGGATCATAAGGCATGTCTATTTCCAGTTTTTTAAGGAATCTCCACACTGTTCTCCATAGTGGCTGCACTAGTTTGCATTCCCACCAACAGTGTAAGAGGGTTCCCTTTTCTCCACACCCTCTCCAGCATTTATTACTTGTAGACTTTTGGATTGCAGCCATTCTGACTGGCGTGAAATGGTACCTCATAGTGGTTTTGATTTGCATTTCTCTGATAATGAGTGATGTTGAGCATCTTTTCATGTGTTTGTTAGCCATCTTTATGTCTTCTTTGGAGAAATGTCTATTTAGTTCTTTGGCCCATTTTTTGATTGGGTCATTTATTTTTCTGGAGTTGAGCTGTAGGAGTTGCTTGTATATTCTCGAGATTAGTTGTTTGTCAGTTGCTTCATTTGCTATTATCTTCTCCCATTCTGAAGGCTGTCTTTTCACCTTGCTAATAGTTTCCTTTGATGTGCAGAAGCTTTTAAGGTTAATTAGGTCCCATTTGTTTATTTTTGCTTTTATTTCCAATATTCTGGGAGGTGGGTCATAGAGGATCCTGCTGTGATGTATGTCAGAGAGTGTTTTGCCTATGTTCTCCTCTAGGAGTTTTATAGTTTCTGGTCTTACGTTTAGATCTTTAATCCATTTTGAGTTTATTTTTGTGTATGGTGTTAGAAAGTGTTCTAGTTTCATTCTTTTACAAGTGGTTGACCAGAGTTCCCAGCACCACTTGTTAAAGAGATTGTCTTTAATCCATTGTATATTCTTGCCTCCTTTGTCGAAGATAAGGTGTCCATATGTGCGTGGATTTATCTCTGGGCTTTCTATTTTGTTCCATTGATCTATATTTCTGTCTTTGTGCCAGTACCATACTGTCTTGATAACTGTGGCTTTGTAGTAGAGCCTGAAGTCAGGTAGGTTGATTCCTCCAGTTCCAT